>NC_086080.1:14578828-15281594 GCF_948474715.1 Cydia amplana | reverse complement strand
TTGCGCAGCGCCCAATCTAAAAATTGCCCTGCTGCTTCTCTACACACATCACAATTAAGGAGGCAATTAAGGGTCCAATTCCAATTTTGCCCCTGCGGCAGGTGTATGAGTGGCCCGCTATATGTTGAAATTGAAGATATTTTTTTGGAATTATTAAGCGTGTAAATTAATTTCATACTATTTAACTGTTCAGAGTTCTTGTTTTAAAAACACTTAAATATTGATTTACTTAAACTTCCCTTCAGTTTCCATTTTCTTATTCCCTCCAGTCACAACCCAGCAAAGTTAGTCATTCACTTTGTAACTTCACCATGTAGCCTTATGTCTATGACTATAAGGTTGAAAATAAGACTAACATTATTTCAGCAGAAGCAAAGTTAAGTGTGCAGAAAAACAGCTGATCAATATTTTTGTGCATGTTTTTCCAGTATTTAAGATGATTAAACAGATAATTGATAGCAATAGAATATGCTAACTAACAAAGGAATGATATCACATCAAAATATACTTGTATATTTAACCTTCATAAATTGTCTTTTTACACTAATTCAAGATTTATTATTATTATCCAGATACAAATTTATAATATCCTTTAAATTAGAATGTTAAAGTATTATAACCTAAAAGTATTGATTGAATCCTTGCATCTAAATTCAACATTTTCTCTATTTTACAGTAGTTATGTCCATTAAATTATTAGATAAAAATCACATTCCCAATAAAAAAAAAGGCACAATACCTATACCAAAGAAAAAAATATAAGTACAATGCATGCTATCCTTGTCAAGAACAGAAGAATTCTCATGCTTCTGTTGATTTGGAGGCATATTATGGGAAAATAACATGCTGTAAATTATTGTATTGTTATTTTTAATTATTATTTTGTCTAATCATAATATAAAACACTTTAATGACCTATTGTAATTTGAGTGCTGTGTCATGTAAATATAAAGGAAACAGAATGTGTTACTGTGAAATGGAGAGTAGCCACTTCAATCATAGATAGTACGTTATGATATGTATAATTGCACTTATGTATTATATTATAATTATATTCAACGATCAGCTGTTAATTTTAACATACTAATGAGTACAAAAAGCTTTTACCATTTCATCAAATTGCATAATGTAGACTTGTGCCAATGGCACTATAGCAATGACAGCAATCAATCTAACTTCTGGATTTTGCCGAGATATAAAATCTACCGGCTTACAAAAAAAGACCTTGAAAACGAGGGTCACTGGACACATCACAAGTCCCAATAGCATGACCGAAACACGTGTTCTACATTGCAACAAAGTTAAGAAATATACTCACGGGCAGTCGCCGAGGGGGCAGACATAGTAACAATGCTGTTACTGCCATCGCCATTCGGTTTTTTCTGAAACCTATACTGTCTCAAGTAACTTAGCACACTTGGGCTTGTGCTGTCAGACATTTTTCACAGTCGCGTAAAACTATTGACACTCACTTAAACAAAAAAACACTTTCCTTAAATACACAATAGCTTACAAAAGTTTGTTAATTAAATGCTTTCAAAGTTTTACGAGAAATTATTCAAGCAAAGCACACCGAAGACAACACTACGGCCATTTTTATCCGCGAGACTGAACGTTACTCTTCTTTTCGACCAATAACTGAGTGATAAAACATGGATAAAACTGTCAGTGTACAGAATAGACCAATGGGAAAAACCGAAAATTTCGCTTATCTCTTTTTTTCACATTAAGGACCAATGACAGCATTTTTCAATTTAACGAGCCGATAGTGTTTAAAGTAAATGTTACACCGCATTTCCGATTCAGTTACGGTTTGAACATTATTGTTGTAATAACAATTTTGATGGCTATTAATTTACGTTTTGCGTCATTGTTAATAGATAAAAAACCCCAAGCACATTATAAGATAGCTGCATAACAAGCAATATTTAAATTGGAGAATAACCATAGAATAACACTGACACCAAAATCGGTTAAGATGGGTTTTTGAAATCCCTAGCAAAACTGCCATGGTTGCCATTATAAAAAAAAATTAGTCATCCACGGGAAATCAACTTGGGAAATTCATTTTAATTTCCCAATAGTCTTCAACATAATTCCAATAGTACATAAATGTTAACCAAAAGAGCAACCATTTTATGACATACTAGTTTTCGGACAGAAGGATTATTTGTAAAATTAAGAAATACTTCATAAAACATGATTTTTGTAAACGATTCTCCGATAATTTTGACCTTTAAACTTTTTGTAGGGAACAGTGTTCTTTTCTATAGCAACCCATTAACGCTGCTGTCAGATTAATAGGTGCGGCCATGTTGATCTGTAGCGAATAAAATAGAATTATTTTGCTTTTAGGGAATAAAAATTGACACAATATGCCCAAATGCGACCTCAAAACGAGATACATCCCCGCGACCTTCGCCTGGACATTGCTTTTGGGCACGACGTCACTATTTTTTTATTTTCCGTGAGTATACATTCATGTCGATCTAGTACAAATCTCATTTTTGGTTTGACAACTTTCACACGGATCGTGGAAATTGGAGCTATTAATATCTTTGCATTCGATCTTTGCCATGTGTAGCGTCAACTTGTTGTATATGTTTCACCAGAAAGGGCATAGGGTTTGTCAATAACGAGTATCGAACCTCGAACTCTGAGCTAGGCCATGCCAGAGTAATTAGTGTCATTTGTATATAATTAAATTCTATCTGCACGCACCTCTCCACGTTCCTATAAGACGCTTTTTTACTTACTATTATAAATGTGTATTTATAAAGTTGGTAAACTTAAATAAAGTGAGTTACTTAGAAATGAGTCAACTTGATTCCTGTGATGACAAGTCTAAATTACGAGAAAAAAAGCTACTGCTTAGTAGCTATTCTCATGTCCCGGTCCGATAAAAATATCTTGAATAAAGTCTCATATTTTATTATAGTTAAAAGTCTATTCATTCATATATAACATCAGATTATTTGATTAATTAAAATGCTATAATCTCGTTACAAATTACTGGCAAAGCATACTAAACAGTGCATGATGTGTAGTTGACAATATTCATACTTAACACTTAAGAAAACCAGAAAAAAACAGTTAGACATTTCATGTTGTTTATAAAGTTTTTGGAGTCTCTAATACATAACTAAAAATGTTATTCATTCATGCACATTAGTAGCTATAGTTATTTTTATCTTACTTATGCATCAAATATTTTGTTATAACGTATGAAAATATTTAATTCTTAGCTTGACACCATAGTAGATTTAAAAACTATAAATAAATAAATAAAATAAAAAAGCCTTTATTTCCAAATTTCCCTATTTTTCATTAGAAGTTTCTGCGTATTGGTTAGTAAGTTTCTTATAGCTAGTAGTTAGTGTTAAGTTTATGTATATATGTATGTATTTCCTATTTGTTTATTTAATTTGGACCCCTCTAAGAGTGTAGGCCTCCTCCAACTCTCTCCATTTTTGCCTGTCTTCCGCTTCATTTAGCCAGTCTTTCCCTGCAGTTTCTTTTATATCATCTAGCCATAGTTTATATGGCTTTCCCACTTTCCTTTTGCCAATAGGGCCTCTCCATTTCGTTGCCAATCTTGTCCATCTATTATCTTTATACCGTGCGATATGTCCTGCCCAACGCCATTTTAATTTGAGGGCTTGGGTTAGTGCGTCTTGTAACTTTGTTTTTTCTCTTATAGACATACTGTTTAAAAACTATACCACGGTATTATCCCAAATTTGGTAACAATTTTTTGTATGTAAATGTATTCTATAATAAATGCTAATTAAGTTGTATGACAATTTTTTGTTAGACAATGGATAGAAGATTTAGGCCTTTAGGTTTATTTTTCACCCTTCTAAAAACTTGATAGAGAATTAAAAATTATGCTAATTGAAACAAATAAATCTGAAACATTAATATGTAAAATAGAACCAATATCCACCACTAACCATTTATTGTAAAACTAGATTCTGCCCGAAACTTTGTCTGGAATGATGTCCTATGTCCTTTCTCGGGACCCAAATAATCTCCATACCAAATTTTGTCCCAATCAGTTCAGCATGAATAGCTAACAGACAGACACACATTCGCATTTATATTATAGTATGGATTGCATAGGTACAATTCCATATATCAAAGGTACATTATTGGAATTGAATAAAATTCTCATTATTATTATTATTCTCTTTATTTATTTATCATCTTAAGTTAGGTTAATTTATAATATGGATATAAAAATAAAATACAAAAACACTTACAAAAACAATACAAAATACTTATAAACATATTATAAAAAAACCTAACCTAGGGTGCCGCCAGCAGCGGGGCAAGGCCCAAGCTGCCGGTGGTCAGGGCTGCAGAGAGAGGAACCGACGGACTATCCGCGCCGTGTCCAAGATCACCGCCTTCTGCATCTGACCCTTGATCCAACCACCTAGCGAGAGTCTCTCAAGATGTTGGTCGAGACTCTTCGCTATTAGACCGTTCGCTGATACAACTATCGGGACAATGATCGTCGAATCAACATCCCACATGGCGGTTATCTCGTGAGCCAAGTCTAGGTACTTACTGGACTTGTCCTTCTCGGCTTTCACGAGATTCTCATCATGGGGGATGGTGATGTCAACGAGCACGGCCCGGCGTTGCGCTCGATCTATTATCACAATGTCAGGCTTATTGGCTACAATAGTCCTGTCAGTGATAATAGATCGATCCCAATAGAGCGTGGCACGGCCATTCTCGAGAACCGGCACAGGTGAATACTTGTAGTACGGTACTTCGCGGTCCACAAGACCGTATAGAAGAGCAAGCTGCTGGTGAATAATCCTGGCTACGAGATTATGTCTGTGCAAGTACTCGCCGTTAGCAAGATGAGAACAACCGGAAATGATATGCCTGAGTGACTCTCCGGGACGGCGGCATGCCCGACAAATGTCGACCGTACCGTCCCTCAGGATATATTTCCGATAGTTGTTCGTCATCATTACTTCGTCCGCAATTGCACAGGCAAAACCCTCGGTTTCTCCGAAGAGGTCCCCGAATCGTAACCAGTTCACCGACGCGAGCAGGTCCACATCGGGTCCCGTGAGGGCCTTGTAGAACCGCCCGTGTAGCACCTTACTCTCCCATGCCGCCTTGCGATCCGCAGTACTTAGTACCAAAGGTTTGCGCCAGTTCTCGTTTGCCAAGGAGAGCGGCGTGAGGTTCCTGTCTACTGCCACCACATCACGATGCATCCCACACTCGTTGTTAAGGAAATAATTCCTGAGATTGTACACCTCGCGGTTGTGGAGATCCTTGGCGTTTAGGAAGCCTCGGCCTCCACATTTCCGTGGGATGTACAATCTCATAACCGACGAGCGTGGGTGTAGCATGCGATGTGCGGTGAGCAGTGATCGGACCCTCCGATCCAGGGCGTCCAGCTCGGTCTGAGTCCACCTTAGTATGCCAAAGGAGTATGTGAGTAGGGGCATTACCCAGGCGTTGAACGCGCGCACTTTGTTGCCTTATAATTATTATTATTATTATTATTATTTATAAAGCAGGCAGGCAGTTGAAATAACTGATAATGCCTGTATCCAGAGTCATCAACAGAGTTTTCCGTGCTGAGTAGAATTTGCGTTGTGCTTATCTAATTTGTTCTTGAACTCATTGACACTTTGGGCTGATACTACGTCTTCTGGGAGTTTGTTCCAAGCTTTGACCACTCTGTTGCTAAAGAAGTGTCTATGAGGATTATTGTAGGACCTGCGAGACACCAGCTTATACTGATGACCTCTCAGACGGTTGTTATTATTGCGTTCTAGCATCTTATGGAAGTCTTTGAGATCATAGTGTTGGGTTAGTATTTTATATGTCTCGATCAGATCTCCACGCTCTCTACGCTCCTTCAAGGTTGTGAGCTTTAGGAAGTGTAGTCTTTCTTCATAGGACATGTTTTTGAGTTTCTTCGGTTTTTTGGTGAAACTACGTTGAACCTTCTCCAACATGTCAATATCCTTGATAAAATAAGGGCTCCACACTTGAAATGCGTACTCCAATATAGGCCTAACATAGGTTTTGTGAATTTTTAGCATCATATCTGGCGTCAGAATCCCAAAAGCTTTTCTTATGAGGTAGATAAGGCTCTTTGCTTTCTTAACGATTGTAGTTATATGTTCTTCCCATTTTAGGTCCTCAGTGATTTTGACGCCCAGATCGGTCTGTACCTTGACAGCGTTTACGGGAGTGTTGTCCAAATTATATGTGTAATGAGGGTTATTTTTACCTATGTGCAGAACAGTACATTTTGTAGAATTCAGGTTTATGAGCCATTCTTTAGACCAGTTCCATACTTTGTTCAGGTCGTCTTGTAGCATGTTATAGTTTAGTAATGGGTTGGCAAATAATTTAGTGTCATCTGCAAAGGTACTGATGTTGCAGTTTAAGCAGTGAGGCAAGTCAAAGGTGTATATGATGTACAGAATAGGGCCCAATACTGACCCCTGTGGCACTCCGCTGCATGTCTCGTTGCATTGACATTGAATCACCCACTCTCACTTTGAGTGTTCTATGACGCAAAAACGCCTCGATCCAATTTAATAGCTTTCCTCTAATGCCCAGGTGTTCCAGTTTGAAAAGAAGCCTTGTTATGGGAACCTTGTCGAAAGCTTTTTCATAATCTAAGTAGATGACATCGGTAGGCTCTCTTACATTAAAGCTATTTGTCCACGAGGAAAGGCAGGATAGTAAATTGGAGACAGTCGAGCGGTGCGGACAAAATCCATGTTGCTGGTCACCTATAATAGTGTGCTGGGTAAGGAAGCTTCTAATATGTTTCACTATTAATTTTTCCATGACCTTGCAGACTACACTGGTAAGGCTTATTGGTCTATAATTTGACGGTTCCAATTTGTTCCCTTTCTTAAAAATCGGGGTCACGTTAGCCGTTTTCCATTGTTCCGGTAAGATACCAGTATTGTACGATAGCTGCATCATTATGGATAATGGATCAGCAGCTGCGTCACATTTTTGTAGAAGTATGACAGGTATGCCGTCCGGACCCGGTGAAGAATCGCGTTTCATTTCTTTGATAGCCCGTTGAATTTTGTCTACAGAGAATGTTATATCCGAAATACAGTCATCAATTCTACAGGCTGGTTCCAGACACGGCAATTGACCCTGTGGCTCCACTTGGAAGACACTTGCAAACTGGTCAGCAAAAGCTTCAGCTATTTCGGGCGCGCTCGTTACCGAGTGTCCTTGTCCATTATTTAGAACTGTGGGTATACTGACCTTTGACGTTAATTGCTGGCGTATATAAGAATAAAACTTTTTCGGCCCAGTTGTTAATAATTCAGTTTCATAGTTAATACGACTTGCTCTAGTACTATTGGTTATTTTATTATTTATTTTTCGGTAGTCTTTGTAAGATTTTTCTGACCCAGTTAGCTGATACTTGTCCCAGAGAGCTGCTTTTTGCCTTATCAAATCCTTCATCTCTCTGGTAATCCACGGCTTATCAACGGTACCAGATTTTGCTTTGATTTGAGGTACAAACTGGGTAACAGCTTCGTTCACTGTTGTAAGGAACATGTTATATTATGGCAGAAAAAAAAATATTATCATTACTGTGATGTATAAGCAAAGCTTATTGTTATGTTTTATAATTGAAATATTCTAATAAAAATTTCTCTAATCTTAAATTCTAATGAATAATGAATATTCACTGTAAGTTATCTCATCTCCACAATATGTTACCTTCACTATTTGTTATAAATAAATAACTTTCTTATAATTGTTTACTGTATGTATGTTATCTAGGTATGGAATTGACAGTGTAAACCTGTGTTGTGTACAATAAAGTGATTACTACTACTACTACTACTACAATGCCTATATTGATCCTTTCTGATTTCCAATTAAATGTTTTGAAATTGCTGATCACTTGATCAGATGTTGACATTTTCTTTGGCACAGTCTATATTTTTTTTGGCTTAGAACCCATACAGCCCATACCCATCGTGGATATTGAAGTACTATCACGCTCCGCGATTGTTATGCCATTTCGGGTCCTAGCTAAATTGGTTGTCAATTGCGCTATGGAATATCCAGTTTGGCTAGAATCCCAAATGGCTCAACAATCACGGAGCGTGACTGTACCTCAGTCAAAACTGTTTATAATGCCATCAGGTGCGGTATATTATGGACGTTAACCCTTAAATGCATGATTTTTTCTTTTTGCCCGAAATTAATATATATATCATATAATTCTTTGCTGGTTCTAGGAAAAATAGTAAAAAAAATATAACATTGATTTTCGCTGCGAAATCAGTGTTAGAAGTTGCATAGGCTAAATCATATTTATGTAAATATATAATTATTAGTAAGATATATAGGAAAAATCTTACTACCATCAGAAAGGTACACTATTTGTGATATTCCTATGATAAAGTTTTTAAATATAAAATAATTACAAACCCCGAAAAATCGGCCCTAAATCACACACTAAAAATCATCAACTTCCGGTTTTTCCAAGTTTTCCCACATTTTGTCTTAACACAAATGTAATTTTTATAAATTAAAATATTGCGTACATTTAAGTAAAAATTCAGAAAATTTATTAGAATATTGAAATATTATACAGGAACAAATAGAATTTGCCTAATTATGCATAAAATTTGATGTTTATGTTGTGTACGCTGCATCGTACACCATGCATTTAAGGGTTAAAAAAAAAAGGGGTAGTTGATAAGAATTTATAAGAAATAACTTATATTGTACCAAGACAGGACCTGAAAATTTCACTGTTGTATGCGGTTCGCCATGTATTAACAGTTTTTTCTATATGACAATATGTTCACATCTCTTCACCTCTCCGAACATGGTCTAAGCTAAGTTATAAACCTCTTTTTTTTCTTACAGATGCCAGTACTACCTACAAAGGCACCCATGGGTCCCGGCGTATCAAGGTGTCATAACGTTTTTTGTTTTGGCCAATTTTACACTGGCCACTTTCATGGACCCGGGAGTTATACCAAAAGGTTTGTGTCTTGTTCTTTGCTTGTAAAGCCCGTACGACATGACTGGCGACCAAGATCCCAACGGTCAGGGGCCCGTTTCTCAAAAGCTTGTAACTCGTAATACAAGTGGATGTCACTTTTTGACAGCTTTTCTTAGAAAGGGGTCCACTTGTATTACAAGTTACAAGCAATTGAGAAACGGGCCCCAGGTGACCTTGGTATCCCACATGTTGGTCCAATGTGTATTTGCGTCTCGCATTTTGCTTAATCAGAGAGTGAGACTCAATGTACATTGGCTCAAGAATTGGACAGGTGGAATACCACCCTTACCTTGCCTTAATTGATGAAATAAAAGTAGCGGAAGCAAACAGTTTATATTTTATACGACTTCCATGTTGGCATTGACCTCGTGACCTTGACACTCTTACTACTTAGCTACTTACGCTATTACGCGAGCCTGTAGTATAAAACTTTTATAACTTACTTCAGTTTGTAATGCCTAAAATGTAAAGTGGTTAGTAAAACTAAAAACTTTGACACGCTCGTGAAGCAACCCTGGCAGAGGATGAAAATTCCTGACACGTCACGGGAAATCCTGACGTACAGTCACGCTCCGTGATTGTTACGCCATTTAGGGTTCTAGCTAAATTGGACATTCCATAGCGTAAGTATGGAACAACCAATTGAACCAATTTAGCCAGGACTCTAAATGGCGTAACAATCCCGTGTGGTGACTGTATGTCAGGCTGTTAGCCCTACCCTCATCTACACTATAAGTGACGTTTTAAACCAAAAGACACCATATTGTCGCTTGTCGATAAGGTTGATTTCAAATTGAAGCTATATGGAAATAGCGCCTTATTAACAACCGACAATAAGTACCCTTTTGGTTGAGAATGTTTATATGGGTTTACTAGATAACATAAATAGCTACAATCACTGCAACTTACATCTTCATTTAATGTAAACATTGCTTTATCTAGTTATCTTATTTCGGGCAGTCACGAATGACTAATGGGGTTATCATAAATATCTAAACATAACTTATCTTATCATAGTTAATATTAAGTAATGAAGTGCTAAAATACACATTTATTTATGTATGTGTAATCATAATCATAAATTTAAATACAGGCGCCATCAGATATATCGGAGCGGCAAAAGTGCTCAAAAATATCAACACATGGACTCTAATATGAACTCTAATAGACTTGACTTGAATATCTTTATTGTAATCTCTCATGCCCTCTCTATCTTTGACTTTATCCAGAAAATATAAGGCTCGAAATCCCTTAACCCTTCGTATGTATTAGCACTGATCAGTGCTGCGAACGAATTTAAACCTTTTGTATTAAACAATGGACTTAAATTCGTGCGCACTGATCAGTGCTTAGACATACGATGGGTTAAACGCTATCTATGTAGTTCCTTTTAGGCGCGTAATTTGAAAATCTAACTTCTACACTTGTTAGCTATTGTTGACACCCGACTGATCACTAGAGGGTGTGCCGAATGACATCATTTCGATAATGGGCGCGAAGTGGTTAGTTTTTGCACAGTCAGCAGCAAAAGTTGCTAAGCGGGCTAGGTGTTCAAAAAGATCTTGACGCGACTTTATTGTTAAGAGAATAAGAGCGTGCCAAGGTAATTTTGAACACCTCACCCGCTTAGCAACTTATGTTGCTGACTGTACCAAGCAAGCACACATCACAGCAAGCATTTGCATTCAAAAAAGTGCCGTTTGATGAATCCCAAGCCCTAACTATTCGCACTTTACACTTAACCAATTTACATATCCCTAACTTGACCGTCATTACTACAGCACCCAATTGACACTGATTGGGAACCGGTTCGTAAACAAGTAAACACTGTTTAACCAACAAATTATACAGTCACTTCGTTACCAAAGGTCGCATTTCTAATACACCAGCCTAATCAATGCAAAACCAACCTTATCTGATCATTGTTTAAGTTCAAATTCGGTTTAAGTTAAAAACTGAAGTTATCGGTAAATTAACTTGTCGATTCAATGCAAAATCAACCTTGTTTATTATTTGTTTAGGTTCTATTTGGTTCCAACTTCATGTTGCTAGAGTATCTGACCGAATCATTGCAAAATCATCTTTATTTCTTCATTGCCAAGGTTTTATTTTGAGGCAAAGTTATTATAGTAGACGCTAGCGTCATAGGTGTCATAGTTACCTAGTTTATGTAAGGGCGGTAACAATTAGTAAACAAGATATTGTGCAACATTGCCAACTAATGATAAGAATGACTAAGGAGGTGTTTAGTTTTATATCCGCGTTAGAAAGTATTGTGATTTAAATAATTGTAATATAATTATTTGTATAGTTAGTAGTAGGTAAATGACATTTATAATAATTTTAGAGTATTGACTCACAATTATTCCAAAAAAAATTATATACGTCTATCGTCTGAAAAGAGCTTAAACAATCCTGACTGACCATTGGGGGCGTGTCTTTGCAATAAATTATTTACCTAGGAATTGGCAGCTAACGGGATGGACGTAGTAGTACATCCCCTTAACGTAAAGTGGGGACGACACACATAACACACATTATACGTAACATTCATTATACGTGGTTCGACACGCATTTGGCCGGCTTACAATCATTCCTAAAACTAGTGTCAAGCAAGTCACTTTTGACAATTCCTCTTGCCAACTGTAGGTACAGCCAGCAGCAGAAGTAGCTAAGCGGGCGAGGTGTTCAAAATGATCTTGACGCGACTTTTAAGAGAATAAGAGCGCGTCAAGGTAATTTTGAACACCTCACCCGCTTAGCAACTTCTGCTGCTCACTGTATTACCAAACTTATAAACTTATAATTGAATTCATTTATGACTTCTGAAATTTAATTTTCCAATTCTCTTTCGCTTCACTTTCGCGCCACCGATAAAGGGCAAATAAACTAGTAAATCAATTTGGTAACTCCCTAACGAAGTAAACTTTAAATTGGGTCTCCGTTGACACTTTGCCTTTCACACGCTCAAGCCTAATTCACCACACGATGACGCCTTTCATAAGACAAAGGCTGGTATTATGTACACGAGAGATGAACTGTAACCCGCAAAAATTTATAAAGATTCGACGCCGCGCAAAAATTAACGAGATACGTGCAACAGTGCTACTAGATTATGTGGAAATTATAGTCTCCGGCCGAAACTGAATATTTAACCGAAACCGAAGGTTGGGTTTTATCTAGCCATGATTTTTATGTTGAAACTGAAACGTCAGTATCCGCAAGCTTACCGAAAATTGTAGAGTTGCGGAATAAAATACATAGATTTTGAGTCACTGAATAGCAATTTTATTAGGTTAAATAGAGAGACAAAGTAATGTTTTGTTATAGCAGAGCATGTTGACATTATTTCATCATAATTATAAGGTTGTACGCTGCCCAGCAAATTTACAATTGTTAACAAGAATAACGCTATTATGCGGGATAATTTAATGGGCGCAAAACAAATGAGCGTACTGAGCGTGCATTTGCATGATTCGTTGGAAAATATGTTTATCAGACAATTCATTTATAGCTATTAACTATCAAAATGCTACAGACGCTACAAAATGTCACGTGACTATTTCCATACATTATTTAATTTTTGATTAGCGTTTTCTATCAACTATTGTCATATTGGCGTAGGGACCTGATCTTTTAGCTAAATTGTCATCCTATGGAACTTGCTAACTATGCAAACAAACCGCCATATTGAAATTGTCTCTGAATGATGAATTTACTAGTGACCTTTGTTTACATAGTTAGCAAGTTCCATAGAATGACACTTTAGGTACTAATAGATTTTCAATAGCCTATTTTCTCTCATAATTAACTGTCTGTCTCTCTCCACCAGCTCCACCTGACGAGGACCGCGAAGACGACTTCCGAGCTCCTCTATATCGCAGCGTGGAAATAAATGGCATAACTGTGCGAATGAAATGGTGCGTCACGTGCAAGTTCTACAGGCCGCCGCGCTGCTCGCACTGTTCTGTGTGCAATCATTGCATAGAGGTAAGTTCAAATAATATATAATAATAAATGGCATAACTGTACGAATGAAATGGTGCGTCACGTGCAAGTTCTACAGGCCGCCGCGCTGCTCGCACTGTTCTGTGTGCAATCATTGCATAGAGGTAAGTTCAAATAATAAATAATAATAAATGGCATAACTGTGCGAATGAAATGGTGCGTCACGTGCAAGTTCTACAGGCCGCCGCGCTGCTCGCACTGTTCTGTGTGCAATCATTGCATAGAGGTAAGTTCAAATAATAAATAATAATAAATGGCATAACTATGCGAATTAAATGGTGCGTCACGTGCAAGTTCTACAGGCCGCCGCGCTGCTCATACTGTTCTGTGTGCAATCATTGCATAGAGGTAAGTTCAATTAGTAAATAATAATAAATGGCATAACTGTACGAATGAAATGGTGCGTCACGAGTCACGTGCAAGTTCTACAGGCCGCCGCGCTGCTCGCACTGTTCTGTGTGCAATCATTGCATAGAGGTAAGTTCAAATAATAAATAATAATAAATGACATAACTGTACGAATGAAGTGGTGCGTCACGTGCAAGTTCTACAGGCCGCCGCGCCACTCGCGCTGTTTTGTGTGCAATCACCGCATAGAGGTAAGTTCAAATAATATATAATAATAAATGGCATAACTGTACGAATGAAATGGTGCGTCACGTGCAAGTTCTACAGGCCGCCGCGCTGGTCGCACTGTTCTGTGTGCAATCATTGCATAGAGGTAAGTTCAAATAATAAATAATAATAAATGGCATAACTGTACGAATGAAATGGTGCGTCACGTGCAAATTCTACAGGCCGCCGCGCTGCTCGCACTGTTCTGTGTGCAATCATTGCATAGAGGTAAGTTCAAATAGTAAATAATAATAAATGGCATAACTATGCGAATGAAATGGTGCGTCACGTGTAAGTTCTACAGGCCGCCGCGCTGCTCGCACTGTTCTGTGTGCAATCATTGCATAGAGGTAAGTTCAAATAGTAAATAATAATAAATGGCATAACTGTACGAATGAAATGGTGCGTCACGTGCAAGTTCTACAGGCCGCCGCGCTGCTAATACTGTTCAAATAATAAATGTGTTTTAACGTACGTTATGAGTGTTAAGAGGCCGTAGTCGATTTGAAAACGCGCGAAGATACGACATTTACACAGTAACCGAACGCCGGCCCCTGCTTGAAACAACGCGACCGTCTTAAACAGTATTGATACTTTCGCAACAAAATATGCGTAACTTTAGAACTTTAGTTGGGTTAAAATAAAACTTTCGGTAAATTTGATATATTCGTTTATTATACTTACCAACCATGTATTCATATAATAGTTATTTGTACAACAAGAGATCAAAGTTTGATATTTCTTCGAGTGCTTATTTTGAGTCCCGTGCAAGCGAAAGATTCTATAATAGATTCACGAGCGTAGCGAGTGAATCTAATTTAGAATCTTGAGCGTAGTAAGGGACTCAAAAGCGCACGAGATGTAAATAACTTTGATCTCGTGTAGTTCACAAAAGTTTTCACCTCAGCAGTGAGAACATATTAGAGAACCCGAAAAATGTATTCCTTCTTCATCACTTACCTATTCACTCATGTTTTCTTAAGATATACCAACAATTAAGTTTTCACCTCAGCAGCTCGAACAAGGGTACTTTGCTACTTAAAAACAGTGAGCAAAATCGCATTTTGCTCATTTTGTCTCACTCAGTGAGCAAAATGCGATATTGCTCACTGTTTTTAAGTAGCAAAGTACCCTTGTTCGAGCTGCTGAGGTGAAAATTATATTGCATGGTGATGATGATTGCATAAGGTTATAATATATATATATAACCTTAGTGCAATTTTACGGTAACATATATTATATGTTACCCTTTTAGTAAATGAAAATTTTAGGTGACAATGCAATATTATGATGATATGGAGCTAATCTGATGATGAAGTTGGAAGGTAGCCATAGGAACTCTGGAATGGAACGTCGCAACTCTATCGAGTTTGGGCTCGTTTGATTCGTCTTGACGAGTACTTTGTCTTTAGATGGTATCCGGGGTCTGATGATGGTGCTGAACAGTTGCCATAGGAACTCCGTAATAAAACGCTATAACCCCATCGAGTTTGGGCTAGTACGATTCGTCTTGACGAGTACTTGGTCTCTCGATAGTTTCCAGGGTTTGATAATGGAGCTGGGAGGTGGTGTAACGTTATACGTTACACGAACTATTATTATTAAAATAAAATACAAAAATAAATAAAAATACCACTTAAAACTAATTTTACGAGCTAATATTTACAATTAAAACTATATTAAAACATAAAAAAGTGCAACAAGTATTCATCGACGCCGTCTTAGCGCTCCGATCGATTGAATGCAACATTTTAGAGCTCACGGAAACAAGTTCTTTTGTTTGTCCTGTGGTCAGTTGCATTAGCGGATCGCCCGTCGACCATTCCCGATCTTCATTCGAGATAGAACGCACGTCACATAGATCATCGGTCTCTGATACGTACATCAATTTATAAAAATGTAACCGATATATTTTTCGTTGTCGTCCCTTACGTTCCTCGAATGTGTTTTTCACTAACGTCGTAATACGTTAAAAATGTATCGCGAGTGAAAGTAAACCCCAAATTGGGTAAGTGGTAATCTTATTAACGCAAATGTAGATTTTACTTGCTAATTAGATATTAAGATAATTTTAGTGCTTTTACTTTGCCTCATCAAACCATTTCACAATTAAATACTTTAGTGTATAATGATTTTGCTCGATCATGCTGCTGTTACGATATTGCATCAGAAATTATTTCCACCCTCATTTTGAAAATATAAAATATTGCATCATCTTTACAAATTGTAATCTCCGACTCTGATTGTGAACATCCACGGCATCACTGCTACATTTTAGGTGCTTTCTTTTCCTGCCGCTTGCCGGGGATGCTCACAAATTACGTAGCCGGACTGTATTCTCATGCGTTTGGATGACGCGTTCCAGGGTCCAAAGTTCGGGCTGTTAACTTGGCGTGGAGGATCCACCGCCGCAGCCACACCTACACCAACGCCACTCTCGCCAGTCGGAAGACCACCCCGTCTCGAGCACCGGGCTGCCCTGAGTACAGTCGGCCACAGTTTCAGCGCCCGCGCACACCCAGGCGAGAGTACCTAACCGCAGAGTAGAGAGGATATTGTGTGGATTTATAAAACCAAACCTACGACCCACTTGGCCATTTAGTTTTTTTTTTAGATTGATTAAATTTTCTTTTGCACGAATCTAGATTACTCATTTCTCTCTTCTAGAAAGTAGTTTAGATCCAAAACGTGACAGTGGCCATAGGAACTCCGTAATAAAACAACTCAATCCCATCGAGTTTGGGCTCGTTTGATTCGTCTTGGCGAGTACTTTGGTCCTAAAGAGTTTGATGATGATTTGATGAAGCTAAAAAGTTCAAAAAAATATATATGAATATAAGATTTTTTATTTGTTAATACTTAACAAAAACTAAAAAGCTTAAAATAATGCTAAAATAATTAAATTTTGATAAAAAATATACCTACCATTTTATTAATACATTTTACAATACAGATGGTGCTACTTTACGGCACTAGTGCGATAATTAGCACATTACGTAACTATGTCGAATATTAAAATGGCCATATGTACCTACTGTAAAACGTTGTATGATACATAATTTTGTAACATCTGTAAACTGACATTCACAATCTGACAATAAATGATTACTTATGGAGAAAGTTTTTATTAATTTGTGGCTTTTTAGTACATTACCGTAAGTTGACCCCTAGGAAACTATTGATACTGGATAGGAATGGGATCAATTGGCATATAAAAATATCATGTGAAAAATAAAAGTTTTCATTTTCATACAAATTGTATGGGAAAAGTTTTCCTCGATATGTGGCTTTTCTAGCCGGAATTTTTTTTTTGCTTCCATACAAGGTTTTGATCCTCAATAGAAATGGGATCGATTGGCATCAAATTGATTACTTATGGAGAAAGTTTTTATTAATTTGTGGCATTTTAGTACATTACCGTAAGTTGACCCCTAGGAAACTATTGATACTGCATAGGAATGGGATCGATTGGCATATAAAAATATCATGTGAAAAATAAAAGTTTTCATTTTCATACAAATTGTATGGGAAATGTTTTCCTCGATTTGTGGCTTTTCTAGCCGGAAATTTTTTTTTGCTTCCATACAAGGTTTTGATTCTCAATAGAAATGGGATTGATTAGCATCAAATAAAAAGTTTGTCAAAAATTACCTTTTTCTCGCACCCTGTATATGTTTTGTCCAAAATCTGTAAAAGCCAATCTTCATTGATTTTAAATCGAGGGAAGGTCTTCTAAGACCATTTTCTCGTAGCACCACGGGATCTGGTAGCTGCCCTCACTGACCCAAAAAGAAAATCCACCCTGTATATATATATATATATATATATAAGCTACTACTAACCGTTTATAAATAAAATCGTGTTACATTTTGGCAGCAAGAGGAATAAAAAAGGTGTAACACGCTTTTATTTAAAAAAAACAACGGGTTGCACTCAGGGAGTGCCGGCAGAAGTGAAAACTCAAAGACTAGTGCAAAATGCACTATGTATAATTGAGGTTAACGCCATCTAGCGTTATTTCGTCGCATTACTTGAAACCCCTCACTGTTAGTACTTGAGTTATATTAATACCTACCAGTTAGAGCGAAACTCACTAGATGGCATTCAGATCTTGTTGAGACGAATCAAACGAGCCCAAACACGACGTGGTTTCACGACCTGGTTGATGAGTACTCTTGAGCCCCTGTCGGCTTCATCGTCAGACTCTTGAGTACCATCTCTTGTCAAAGATCTTGTTGAGGCGAATTAAACGAGCCCCAACGCGAAGTGGTTTCACGTCCTGGTTGATGAGGACTCTTGAGCACCTGTCGGCTTCATCACCAGACCCTGAATACCATCTCGTGTCAAAGATCTTGTTGAGACGAATTAAACAAGCCCAAACACGACGTGGTTTCACGACCTGCTTGATGAGTACGCTTGAGTACCTGTCGGCTTCATCATCAGACCCTGAATACCACATTGTGTCGAATATCTTTTTGAGACGAATCAATCAAGCCTAAACACGATCTAACCAATAATAGATGATAATACTATAAACTATACAAGAAAATAAAGAAGTACTTACAACCAAGGATTAAAGTTCCTGGTCGTAGTATACACGCATACCATAACAGCCAAAGACGCAAACAGATATAATATTTTACACGGCGCGCACGCACACAACGATAAATAACTTCGCGATCGTCGATGCAACGTGCGGAGCCGATCAGCACACGTCCTGCCTCTATAAGCTCTGGCGAGCGAATGAGTCCGCGAGCGCGCGTCACTGGTTATATACGAATAAAGAGAGCAGTTTTTAAAAATTCGTCAAAAAATAAAAGTTGCAATTTATATAAAATTATGTATCACAACAGTTTAAGTAAACGTTGCAGATTATTTGAGTATGAAAACTACGTCGAATATAAGTAGATTTTCGGAGAAATTGCCACTTGTTTTGAGGTAATTTCTGGAGAAAATTGATTTCGTCTAACCTTCATTTACACTATTTCAAAGTCATAAAAACAAAAATGTAGTCTACGACAGTTGAAGTACAGGATATGTGTAATACAAAATTACCATTTTTAGCAGTCCAAACTTTACGAAATTCACAAATAAGATCGACTAAATCTGTGCTTAACGCGCGTTTACCTAAACGTCCATCAGAAAAACAATCATTACTAACTTAGTGAGTCTGTTTTCAAAAAATTGATCTGTACAAGTGGGAGATAAGAAGACGTGCTAATAGATACGAGTACTTGTTATTTCTATTACGTAACAAAAGGTGTACAACTTCATTGCCTAAAATCAATACCGGCCTCTTAATAATTGGCGAGATCAAAGCCACACGACTCCGCTGGCTCGGTCACATGGAGAGGATGGGAGAGGATCCTGCTGTGAGAAGAGCGTATGTGGGGCACCCGGGCGGAAAACGTCCGTCTGGGCGTCCCAGATACCTCTGGAGTGACGAAGCCCTAAGGCCAAGCGCGCACCACGATTTTTTGTCGCGCGATTGTTTTGTCGCAGAAATTCAACGTATGTGTTTATATGCCAGTGCGCGCATATGCGACAAAATAATCGCAACGATTTTAAAATTGTGATTTGTCACATTTTTGCGCGACTACTCGCGACGCGATTGTCGCAAAGTGAATTGCAGCATACGGAGTTGTATGGCCCCGCGCGCACTGCGATAATAAAATCGCACCCCGGACCTCAGTGGCAACGAGTGACAAGAAAAAGTTGATTCAACCATATGCCTTTTAACTAACCAGCTCCAGCTACAGTCAACTAAGTTGCTAGTTAGGTCATGTGTGAGCTCTAATCAGATTTCAGCTTGTCATTAGTATGAGAGCACTAAAAGGGATTACCTAACAACTATATATAACTATATATCTATAACTACTATTTCCGACGCAATTTAGAGCTTAAAGTTATGAAGATAAAGTCGGTTTTACAGTGAGTCGCGGTCTTGGTAGTCGGTTGCTCTGAAAAGGTTAGTTAAATAAATTATTCACGGTTGATGTCTTCGTGTTTCTCGGGATTTTCTCATAAAAAAGCTTGGAATTAGAGCAGACCTTATTCCATAGATAATAAGGATAAAATACGGTAGCATTATAGAAGAAACGAAGTTTTTTCAGTATCAAGTAAAATCTTTGTACTGATCATTTTGTAGTAGGTAAAATTTTGTAAACTTGGTTACCCCTTTCAACGTAAAGACAATTTGTGGCGTCGGCGTTCCATTAGAGACTATGTATCTCTATAATGGAATCGGTTGTTTTTACAAACACACATTTAAAAACTTACCGGCCTATCTGTAGTGTAGAACTGTAGATAGATATACATTTTTGTATATTTTGTATACAGGGTGGCTAAAAACTAACTGCATTCTCGTTTTTTTCGCGATTTCGGGGTTGGCCCCATATTAAAAGTTGCTCAGTATAATCTCAAAAGTTCCCTAGAAACGGGAATGCAGTTATTTTTTAGCCACCGTGTATTTTGTGTTAGTGTAAGGCTTGAGTGGACGCTCGAGTTGGGCGTACAGCGGGGCGGGGCGTGCGGCGTGCATGTTAAACAAATGCGCTTGGAGCTATAGGAGCGGCCCTAGTGCACGCTGCTCAAATTACTTGTGAGCCCGACGCCACGCTGCACGCCCCGCCGAACGCTCCGCTTCGAGCGTCCACTCAGGCCTTACACTTAGGTTAGCTGTACCAATAAAACTATATTTTGTCATGACTCGATGTCGGTTCGTTCCATATCATATGCATAATCGCATAAGCACCTGCCGTATCAGCTGCTGCTGCCCTATGACGTTTCTTAGCAGCATAAATAAAAAGCCTTTTTATTATTAATGCTTTCAGAATATTTTTTTCTCGACGTGGCACAGTGGAGAAATAAAATATCGAGTTAAAATAATAAGTTTTTACTCGGAGCAATGAAAGGTTAAATCGATTTTTACTATCGAAAGAAATTAATGAACAGGGGCCTTACCATGCAATGATTTATAACTCAAGATAGGTTATAGGCGTTCCAAAATTGAAGCGCTTACCTTGTGACAAATTGGACAAGTTGCCTTTAGTCGTGGCTGGACAAGCGAGAAATGTGCACGTTCTAACGAGCTCCCACACACCGAAAGATAAAGAGACGACCTTATGTTTAACAACGAGTGTAACAAAGATGGATGGAATGAGAAAATTAATCAAAAATAACAGATTTCTTCGTAGGCACAGAAATAAATATGGAAGTATTTTTTGTGCTCCTCAAGTATGAGTATAACCTATCTATGGTTATATAATATCATTGTTACCA
Organism: Cydia amplana; assembly: GCF_948474715.1. Lineage (NCBI taxonomy): Eukaryota > Metazoa > Arthropoda > Insecta > Lepidoptera > Tortricidae > Cydia > Cydia amplana. Next base: position 15,260,644 of record NC_086080.1, on the reverse strand, counting down.
TGACATCCTTGCGATTCTGTTTAGGACCTAAACTGAATCGCTAAAGGACGGAGCTATATGTGACGTCCCACGGGAAAAGGTCCCTAATGGCGGCTGGCACCTACGTCGCGCATTAGTAATGGAGTGACGTAAGCAACAGCGTAAGCGCCGACCGTCGTAAGGTACGTTTTCTCGTCGAATGTCACATATGTATAAGTCGCATAGCTCCGTCCTTTAGCAATTCAGTTTAGGTTCTAAACAGAATCGCAATAAGGACACCATGGTAAGGCCCCTGATGAAAAGAAAATATCGTCAAGCAACTCTTCTGTAGTTTTCGAGAAATATCTAGAAGCTTCTAAGCCCCATTTTACCCATTAGCGTTAAAATGTCATTCTATGGAACTTGCTAACTATGTAAACAAAAGTCACTAAAGTTTATTTTTTAATTCGGTAGACTAAAATGACATTTCTTAGTATGAAATGACATTTTATGTTCATACTATATGATACTATGAACTGTCATGTCAGTCTACCGAATAAAAAAATAGATTTTAGTAAATTCATCAATCAGAGACAATTTCAATATGGCGGTTTGTTTACATAGTTAGCAAGTTCCATAGAATGACACTTTACTCTTAACGCATTCATTGCCAACGTTTTCGTAGCGCTACACTCGTAGCCGATTCTAGCGTTTTCCCGCTTTGTAGAAGAAAGAGACTACGAACAGAGTCCCGCCGAGCGGGTTCTCGGCATTCAATGTGTTAATTTATAGCCTTAACAACTTCAGTGCCAGCGGTTGCTACGCGCTACGAGCGTAGCCGATAACACGGGAAAACCGTAAGTAGCGAAAAGCGACTACGGATAGTGCACCCGCCTGGCGGGTTGCTGGCAGTGAATGCGTTAACGTCAAGTTCATTATTACGTGAGCATTGTTCCGTGAACTTATTCCAACTTGCACAATACATCTCCAATACAAACGACGTGTTAAAATAGAAAAGCCATATATCTTACGTCCACTCGTAGTTACATTGAACTACTATTGTATCATTGCAAACTCAACCTTGCCCTTTAAGAATAGAGTTTATTTTACAATAAGCTTCGAGTTGCTTTAAGCTAAAAGTCACGTCCATTGGAGCTTGCGTGTTCTTATAGTAGTAAAAACAACTTTGTATGCTTGATATACAGTTCATTTTTCAATAAACTATGTTGTAAATTGTTGTTCTAAGCTATGTTATAGTGTATATGATATTTGTAGAGTAAATGTTTTGTGTCGCGTATGTAGACTATACGGTAAACTTTGACTTTTAACCTATGCTTAATTTTATTATAACTTTCATAAACTGCATATGACTAAAAATAATAAATATTCTTTATTGTGCACCATACAGTTAAAATTACACAGAAAATGAAATACAGTTCAAAGTTACAGCTATGTACAACAGGCGGTCTTATCGCTAAGAAGCGATCTCTTCCAGACAACCACACTTACATGAAACTGGAAACTGGAGGCATATTCTGATTGTAATAGAAAATTTATTATGAATTTGATCTGGATTTGTTATATTAGAGATCATATCCATAACAAATCCGGAATATATTCATAACTTGATGCTTCCTGGGGCTCTGGTGCCTCCCACGACAAACTATAACTGTCTATAAACTATTTTCACTCAAGTATTTACTTAAGTTAGTCTAGTCCTCCTGAGACCCAGAAGCATTTGTTTTGTTTTTGAATTAGAACCCTTAGTTACTCAATGAAAGTTCAAAAATTTTTGGAATATATGTACAAACATTTGTACGCAGGGTCTTAGTGTAAGGCCTGAGTGGACGCTCGAAGCGGAGCGTTCGGCGGGGCGTGCAGCGTGGCGTCGGGCTCACAAGTGATTTGAGCAGCGTGCACTAAGGCCGCTCCTATACGTTTGCATTTGTTTAACATGCACGCCGCACGCCCAACTGTAGCGTCCACTCAGGCCTTACACTTAGGAGGTTATATAAAGTAGTATTACATTTTTCTCTTTGTCCACAGACATTTGACCACCACTGCCCTTGGGTGAACAACTGCATAGGGCGGCGTAACTATAGGTTCTTCTTCTTCTTCCTAATATCGCTCTCCATACACATGCTGAGCATATTCGGACTCAGTCTCTACTTTATCATGAACAATAACGGCCGGACTTTGACAGAAGTCGAGCCTATTGTGTCGTATCCTTTTTGAAGTTGTGTGGTGTGTATATGGGCCATTTTATTTAAAGTTGTCCCCTACACTTTTTTTTCAAAATTGGCATTTTTTTACGAGGGGCGTTCAAAATATTCTCGGTATTGATATCTTACGACCTCTTCTAAAATTTCTTTCGTTACTTGCCGCTAAGGTTTATTCATTGACATTAAAAAAAAGTATAATTCGAACCGAGATGGTCTTTTGTTTTTCTGCAATTGCTGAACAAACATGAACATCATGTGCGAATTGACAATGTTAACTAAATTAGAACATCGATGCGTGATAAAATTCTTGACAAAACAGGGTAAAAATCAAAAAACCATAAAAGAGGAAATGGATTGTGTTTACCGTGAGTCTGCTCCTTCTTTATCTACCATTCAAAAGTGGTCAAGCGAGTTTAAACGCGGAAGGGAGAGTATTGAAGATGACCCTAGACCTGGCCGGCCTGTAGTAGCTACTTCACAAGAAAATATTGATAAAGTGGAAAAACTTATATTGGAAGATGGTCGAGTGAAGGTAAAATCTATAGCACAAGTAACCAATCTCTCTATTGGTACCGTACATGATATTATACATGACCATCTTAATATGTCAAAAGTAAGTGCAAGATGGGTTCCGCGAATGCTGACTCGGCTTCAAAAAGACATGCGTGTAGCTTGTTGTTCCGATTTTATTGACCTGTGCGGTGAAAATCCTGATGAGGTGCTGCAAAGAATAGTTACTGGAGATGAAACCTGGGTTCATCATTATGACCCAGAGAGTAAACAAGAGTCCATGCAGTGGCACATTAAGGGTTCAGCTCATCCCAAGAAGTTCAAGGTCATCCCTTCAGCTGGCAAGGTCATGGCCACGATATTTTGGGATTGTGAAGGAGTATTACTAATCGATTATAAAGAAAAAGGTGTAAATATCACAGGACAGTACTACGCTAACATTCTACGTCAATTAAAGGATGTAATTAAAGAAAAGAGGCGAGGAAAGTTAACCAAAGGTATTCTGCTTCTGCATGACAACGCCCCCGTCCATACTGCTCATATTGCCAAGGCAGCTATTGTTGAATGTGGGTTTAAAACTGTTACTCACCCACCGTATAGTCCGGACTTAGCCCTCAGCGACTTCTTTTTGCTCCCCAATCTTAAAAAGGATCTGCGTGGAAATAAATTTTCTGACGATGAAGCATTGAAGGCGGCAGTGGAGGAGCATTTTTACACGAAAGATAAAAAATATTTTTACGAGGGATTAAAAAAAATAATTGATCGATCTTTTAAGTGTATGAACATAGGGGGGGAGTATATTGAAAAATAAAAATATCAAACTTTTCGTACTTGTTTGTTTTCATTCTCATACCGAGAATATTTTGAATACCCCTCGTATGTTATTTCTACTCAGAATCATGAGCTCCTTTGATCCTAATAGGAGAAAAAAAGTGTCCCAAGATTTCCATACATTTTTCGATCTTCCCATTCCGAAACCGCCATACAAAGTCTATGAAAAAATGGTAACGGAATGGGAAAAAAACCTTGGGACACTTTTTTTTCTCCTATTAGGATAGAAAGAGCTCGTGATTCTGAGTAGAATTAACATAAATTGACAATATAAAAAATTGTGTAGGGGACAACTTTAAATAAAATGGCCTGTATATGGCTTAAAAGGTAAATATACCTATAAATAGACATCAAATTTTGCAGCAAGAAGAGTGTCATAAATGTCATAGGTATATTAGTTTGTCAAAGGACTTTCTCATTTCAAACATAGACAGATAATCATATTATATTTGACTTGCACTATAGTTCGTTTTTTTTGAGCATTAGAAATAAGGTAAACTATAAGGTAGGATGTGTCTTTTAATTGAAAAACACATTTTAAAAATAAGTTACGGTAAATATGTAACAATTATGAATCTAATAGAAGAATAGAATAGAATAGAATAAAATTTATTCAGGACGCTTATACAACAACATTTTACAAAAACATGTCACAAAAACGGTTTAAAACGTCACTGAAAAGGTTTCCACTCAGCTTGATGTCAAGGTATCTTATGAATACCTTGACGCTGGTCTTCCGTGGAAACCCTTCCAAAAAAAAAAACGAAAGTTCGTATATCTAACTAAACCTATGAGATATAATATAATACGATCTTTTATAGTCTTCTGCTTTCATAAGTAATAGTTATTGATTTTTAAAAAGTGTTTTTCAATTAAAAGACATGTTAAAATCGCTTACCTTCTTTCAAGTTCTTTCTAATTCTAAAAAAAAACGAACTATAGTACTAGCACCCAAAAGAAAAGGATGAGTATAGTTTTTTTGGTTCTTATTTACTGACAAATTGGTTTGACCAACTATAATCACTATGGTTCCTGATTTCCCGAAATATTATAATGAATAATAATGAATAATGATTTATTGGTAAATAGTTATTTACACGTCATAGTAGGTACATTATGATATTATACAAAGTTGTAATACATATAAAATCATTATTTGACTAAAGTATGTTACATTGTCATTAGGTCAAAGTCAAAAATCAAAGACACTCAAAATAATGTTACACAGGGCATTGACAAATGTTAATAAGGTTTTTTTCTTTTAAATAAACAATTCTTATTCTCATGTAGTCACTTTACTGGTTTAGGTATTTTTACACATTAATTTGTCAATAAAATTTCAACTTTCCTTAAAAACATATTCATTTATTTCAATGACAAACTTTTAAGGATGTTTATTTTTAGCTACGAGGGGCGTTCAATAAAAAGTGAGAATGAGTATGTTATATACAACTTTTATTAAATGTTATTTTATTTTTCGACATAGTCACCTTTTAGCATAATACACTTAGTATATCTTTTTTCTAAACTTAATATTCCATTTCTAAAAAAGGTTTCATCTTGAGTACTTAAAAATTCTTGTACTGCAGCGACTACCGCGTCGTCGTCTTCAAATTTCTTGCCTCTTAGGTATTCCTTCAATCTCGGAAATAGGTAGAAATCACTAGGGGCGAGGTCTGGTGAATACGGAGGATGCTTAAGGATATTGAACCCAGCATAACGTATTGCAGCCATTGCAACGGCGGACTTGTGTGCCGGTGCATTGTCCTGATGGAACAACACAATTTTCGAGAGTTTACCTCGCCGTTTTTCACGGATATCATTGCGCAATGTTGCTATTTGTTTGGCATATAAAGAGCCCGTAATAGTGGCTCCATGCTCGAGATACTCAATCATTACGACCCCTTTACCATCCCAAAAAACAGAGCCCATGACCTTACCGGCAGATGGGCCCACGTTGAATTTCTTCGGAGTTGGAGATGATGGCCTTTTCCATGTCATAGACTGCAGTTTCGTTTCAGGGTCGTAATGATGGAGCCTTGTTTCGTCCATTGTTATAAATCGCGCCAAAAAAAGTTCCCGGTCTTGCTGTATCAGGTCCAAAGCTTCTTGACAAATCTCGACTCTAGTTTGTTTTTGCGTGTCAGTAAGCGTTCTGGGTACCCAACGCGCTGATACCTTTTTCATACCCAAGCGTTCATGTAAAATATTATGCACGCTCCCCGTTGAAATCTTTACATTTTCAGCAATAAAACGAACCGTGACACGACGATCCGCCAAAACTAAGTGTTCAACTTTTTTCACAATTTCTTCAGTTACTGCTGTAGTAGGGCGTCCGGAGCGGGGGTCATCCATGGTCGATGTTCTTCCACGTCTAAATTCGGCGCACCAATGTGCGACTGTCGAATACGGAGGAGCATTAGACCTTAAAGTGTCCCGTAAATCTAAATTGACTTGGTCCGTAGAAAAATTTTTCAAACACAAGTATTTAATAACGGCGCGCAGTTCAATTTTCTCCATTTTCGCTAACGTACTCAACAGCATCGCAAAGAAATCGCCGCATTTTTTTTAAACAAAAAACAGTTAGTTTTTTTTTTCATGGCAATCAGCTAGGTAGATTAGCTTTACCGGCCAGTATTTACTTTCCTAATATTTAAAGAGTTTGCATCTCATTCTCATTATATATTGAACGCCCCTCGTAGATGACGTCCTAATGATTTGAATGGCATTTTGAATTGTTCTGAGTGGTCACTTGTTTCTCAAATATGATAAGTATCTTCTTCAACCTAGCGTTTTCCCGGTTTAGCGCCAGGGTCCGCTTTCCTACTCATCATCATTCTCTTGCCCTTGTCCCATTCACTTGGGGTCGGCGCAGCGTGTCTTTTTCTTCCATACGTACGTACGTTCGTTTCATATCTCCCACACAGTCCATCCTTTTCCTCGGTTTTCCTCTCGTACTTCCCTCCCCATTCATTCGTACCTAATACCTTTCTCGTCACATGGCGTTCATCCCTCCGCATCACATGCCCGTACCACGCTAGGCGGTTTGCCCTTGCTTTTTCTGTTATGCTCCTACTCAAGAAAATAAAATACAAAAATCAATGATCCAGTTAAAACCTTAACGCACGGTCAGAATGGTGATAATGGGCGTAATAGCCCTCCTAGCCATCCCGATATTCGGGCTGACGGGGTTCCACATGGTGCTGGTCTCGCGAGGCCGCACCACCAACGAACAGGTCACCGGCAAGTTTACCGGCGGCTACAACCCCTTCTCGAAGGGCTGCTGGTACAACTGCTGCTATACGCAGTTCGGCCCGCAATATCCTAGGTAAGACCACTGACCAGGCGTGGCTCACTCCGTGAACTCGTCGCATCGTTACAAGTACACCAATTTCGGTGTCTAGCCATAGTAGTTCCCGCGCTACGGAACGGACGCCTGCTCGCGTTTGCGCCACCTAGCAACTGCTGCTATACGCAGTTCGGACCGCAATATCCTAGGTAAGACCAGGCGTGGCTCACTCCGTCGCTACAAGTACGGCCCACACCAATTTCGGTGTCTATAGCCATAGTAGTTGCCGCGCTACGGAACGGACGCCTGCTCGCGCTTGCGCCAGCGGGCATATCTGTCGTAATAGACGCGTTTTGTAAGTTTTGTTAGAGAGTGAATCTTCTGTACCTAGTACTATTATTTATTCTGTGGTATGACACCTGACGGTACAAACAGTAACACTCTACTGTCCATCGGTGGACCTTGAGATGAGGTGGAAAGAGAGGACGAATCTTGAGGAAATCCCGGTACAATTAAGGTAAGTTGAGTACTGATACTTAAGTACAAAATGAATTAGTTAAGGGCAAATTCACTGGCGGTTCCAACCCTTTCTAGATAACTGCTTGGGGCAGCTTGGCCAGCAATATCCTAGCTGAGTGATAATGCTATTATAATAACGATAGAAAACGGAGTTAGTAGATAAATACAAGGAAATAAGGAATTAAGTAATGTGATACAAAGATTTTGTGCTTATCATTGGGAAGTCTGAGATGTATACTTTAGAAAAATGCTAGACCACGCTGAAAGAGACACCAATACCGCGTGTGGCGTATAAAAAGTAAATATTTATAAGATAAGATCGACGTCTAAGATATGTATATATCGTCGTTGCGCTTACAAATTCCGCCATGTGACCTTTCAAATTTTGACAACTTTGCGTAGATTTTTTTATCGCAAATTTACAAGCGCAGCGACGATATTAGTAGATTACACGACTCCACTCGATTCTAAAGGTCTCAGCACTCGGCTATTGCCAATTCCGTGGCGATAATAGGTGTGGGGAGACCCTAAATTTGCAGAAGTCGACTCATTTTTTACGAGACTGCACTAGACCCCGTTACTCTGACACTTGAGGTCGACTTAAACAAAAGATTAAAAGGTCCATAATAAAGAAAAGACAAACAAAAACTATAAGCACGTCACTTCAAACAATAACGCCGCTTCCGTCTATTTATAGTTTTTAATGGAAACTCAGATTCCATTTTGTATTATTTCCCGCCTCTGCAACGCTGAAAATTTAATCTCTCATATTAAATGACCCTTTTCATAAAGGTTAGAACAATTTTCTCACGAAGAAAACAAAATGGCTGGCTCTATTTTTAATTTAACACAATTAGACGCCAACCCGAGATTTCTTTGGCAATTAGGTTAATTAATCCTTGGTGGGGTGGGGATGACGTATCTTTTTTGTGACGGGCGGAAAATGCTTATTGTCCAGTTTTACGGATCGCTGAATAGTTTAGATCAGCGGTCGGCAACCTTTTAGCAGCCAAGGGCCACATAGTAGTTAAAAAAGTTGCACATTGTGACTATAAGTACGGCTACCATCAGTTTGTCACTGACATAAACGCCGTCGAGAACGTAATTTACTTTCTTTACATCTCGCTCGTACTCGCATATTAGTGCAAACGAGATGTATAGAAAGTAAAATACGTTCTCGATAGCGTAAATGTCAGTTTTGACACTGTCAGTGACTCATGGTACGGGCTAAGACATTGTCATTTGTCAATATTACATACAAAATAACCAGGGAGGTTCACGATGTGGCCCGCGGGCCGCCTGATGCCGACCGCTGGTTTAGATGGATCATGGCTTAGAAGCAGTCAACGGCAACTTCTGAATCCACCCGCCATTTAAATAGTGATATTTGGTGAAACGGAACTGCTCAAAACCAGAATGGAACTCTTCTAAGACAAGAGGCTAAGGCTTGAAGCTAATTATACTTGTTGTGAGATGCACTATGGTTGTAAATAATTCAAACCTTTTTGTGAAGTCAGTTTTTTTCAAAAAATATTATTTAGTTTCTTTTTGTCAAAAAATCTCAGGCAGTAGGATCAACGATCAGATCCACGTTTTATTTTGTATTTTTTTAAACACGCATTAATAACTTGTTTCAGCCAATTGGTTGAACCCCAAACCAAGTTCATGCAAGCTTTTTGTCGCCAAAGAAAACGACTTATCGCCCGCCGTTACAATAAGAAGGAAGTAAAATTACCCTTAGTTGATGAAATGTATGTTTATTTCATTTAGTCAGTCGGTACCATAAAGTGTCCATCTTTAGCGTTGAAGTACATAAAACGTTGAAATTATCGTATTAGAAATTGCATTATAACCTCGTCACACTACACTCCTCGCGCTGCCGCGATGTGGCCCTCTGGCCATACACTGCTCCACTCGCGTATTTAATCGCGTCGCTGCGCACTTCATATTGCAGGTTGACTCGTGCCAAAAAACCATGAATCTAGTATAACTCGATCAGGATGAGGGGTGGGGGAAATGACCGAACGGGATAATCTTATGTATCTTTCAGTAGGAGTAGCAGCGAAAGCGCAGTCTCACTTTATTTTTATTCCCCACCGTATATTTAGTATGGATTATGGTGGGCAACAAATAAATTCGACCAATCATAGTGCCGCATTGCGTATGTTTTGTCCCTCACGGACGCACACGTATAGCACATCTGTAGGATCCTACCATCTATGCAATAAACCGACTAAATAGTCCCACCTGGGAATGACGAGTAACGACAGTAACGTGCCCGCACTATGCCTCTGCTACTTTCCTCGCTACTTCCCATGCCACTCGTCGAATGTGCGGGGTATTATGTTTTTCGTTGACACTATTTCTCATGTAAACAGTTCAGTGGCAGACATGGTAAAGCCACCAGTATCCTATAAATCTGCGGCGGTAGCACGGTCGCATTATTATCGCTTGTCACCATGCCTGTCACGTTCTAACAAGTAAGTGCGAAAGTCACGGGCATAGTGACAGGCGATAAAAATTACCTCCACGTTCTTTTCGCATCTTTACTGAAGAGAAGTATGCTTATTTCACTTAGTCGGTACCATACAGTTAAAGTTCCCATTTTATCGTTACGTATCATTTTCTTAAATGTTTCTTCATTTTTTTCTTCATGGTAATAGTATTTTGTTTTCATGTACTAGTGACTAATAGTTCAGTGACAGACATAGGTAGGGTAAAGACACCATCACTAGTGGTATATTATACATAGGTACATACTTACATATTTACGTTCCTCAGAAGTATGATTATAATACAGAATGATATTATCAATTACTATGTACCTATGTAGTTATGTATTAATTCTCAGTAGTGAAGGACATAGTACACGAGTAACTTACAACGTCACTTTGGATGGGATTTATCGGATGGATACCTAGTAAGTAGGTACCTACCTATTAGAGTTAATCGAGTAAACCACCAAGGTATGCCACTGTTTGAATTCCAAAACTAACAACAATAAACGGCCTTTCTTTACATAACTAAACCGTTACATTATAGCAAAGAGAATAGAGTGAATAGAGAGTTACTGTCATGACCGTGTTTGACCCTTATTCTTTCACTGATATGTGTTAATTTGTTAAATATTGAAATTAACGCCATCTACCCGAGTGTAGGCCAAGGGTTATGGCGCCATCGCTCGAAAAGATTGCATCATACCTTTGGCCTACAATCCGCCTCTATTTCAAATTCTTTTTGATTAGGTATAGTATAAACTTTGCTCTACAAAAATCGTTTCGAAAATACCATAAGTCTGCCTACGCATATCACGCTTTTATAGCATCAAGTTAATGCACTATTCAATCACATTGTGCACCGTCTACTATTTATGTTCGTCAGTACCCACAGCCTTGTTGTGGCTACTATAATATTAAAGGAATCGATTTTCCACCGTACACATACTAATGACATACCAGTGAAATGGTGTTGATTATCACTATCCTTGAAACACACAGCCAGCTTATGTGCAGGCAGCAAAAGTAGGTACATACTCACTTTATGAATGAATTCCGTTCATAAAGTGAAATAGCTTCAATAAAAACGATGAAACATAAATATTTAAAACTTTTGCGTTTTGAACACATAGTAAAACATATTTGAAACGGCGAAAAATTATCTGGCAATCATGAATGCAATCTAGACAAAATTGAATATTAATTTATCGCCTAGTACCCAGTACAAGCTTTGTTTCGTTCTAGTAGGTCGATCTGGGGGCCTATTTTTGAATTTCGACCGCTCGATTTCGTGTATTTCGTTCAATTATACATATTTCGACTGGGCATTTAAATTCTACTAATAGAATTGAAAACGAGTTGTCTACCTATACCAGATTTGCGAGTGACGAAATCGAGCGCTCGAAATTAAAAAATCGGCCCCCTGTGTAACGTCTTCAAATATAGCATTTTCCCAATTATGCTTTCTTCAATAAAAGAAGAATAAACTGACTTGAAAAGAATGGCATTTTTAGAAGGTATATGGGGCATTCTCTATGAAAAGGGACCTTATTGTCGATGGCGCTTACGCCGCACAGCGTTGCGCGGCATTGTATTTATATCGGAGCATCGTTAATAATGGCGGAAGCGCCCCTTTTCATAGATAACGTCACATATGTGCCTTCCAGTCGTTTTCAATTTATCAAGACGATTCGGTTGAGTGAAGGCAAAGGTCGGCGGGGATTACAATAGAACTTCTGTACCTATTGATTTCTGTACAACATAAAATCATATTATTTCTTCAGTGAGATAAGTGATGTGTCACACACTTTACGTGGTCATAAAAACCTCAGGGCACGTTCATCTCTCATCATTTTCTGTCATCTCCTGTTTCAGAGTCCGCTTTTCTAATTTTTAGGGATCTGTAGCCAAAATGTCAAAAACGGAACCCTTGTAATTTCGTCGTGTCCGTCTCTCTGTCCGTATGTCAATCATTTTGCTCGGAAACTATAAGATATATTTTAATGTAATTTGGAACGTAGGTGTATTTTGTGAGGTACCTAGTTTAGAAGTTGATTCACTCCATACATGTAACTACTATTGCCTCTTGTTGGAGTTTTATACATTCAAGATACTATTTTGACCACGAGTGGATATACAGGGTCATTTTTTGACCGTTAGCCATATTGTGCAAGGTAATTACTAATTAGGTAGGTCATACTGAACAACTTTTTCTATGGGACCAACCCCGAAATCCCAAAAAAAATTTGGCCTTCCCATAGAAAACGTCGATATCCACTCGACCAAAATATATGAAACGGTCAAAAAAATTATGTGATTCGGAGTTGGTCCCATAGAAAAAGTTGTTCAGTATGGCCTACTTAATCACCTCGCACAATATGGCTAACGGTCCAAAAATAACCCTGTATAGTAGGTATTTGTGTTATCCTATTTCTAAACTATATTTGAAAAGAAACCATTTCACTGTATCTCCAAAGAAATAACAAACGAAACAAAATAAGTGCAAACTCCGTCGTGTGGAAAATTAGTTTTTCTCACGGTACTGTTCTGTCGTAAGTTCAGTAACATGTTTATGTCTCTCAATTATTATCGTCGAGTACGTTCCCTGCGGCTTCGTATCGTAATTTAATTCTAGTTCAACTAACGAATGCGTCTGGAGTTACAATTGGGATTGAGTTGAATATTCTTTCCTGATAATGATGCGTGATCAAGTATCGAATTCATTATCTCGGAAAAATTAAGTTTATTTTGAGAGTCTGTTGTATTCTTCGTGTTATGTTCTTATTTAATAGATAGACCTCAACCAATTGAAGATAGAGATTTATAAGAAATAATAAAGGAAATATTACTATTCGATACAGTTCACGGTAATACTCATTTCCGCGCACCGATTCGATTCAATTTCAGGAAACTAAATCGCCGTTCGGCACCCACAAACGGGGAAAATGCAGAAAATACGGCTTAGACTCTTAAGCTTTAGAGCAGTAGTTCCTAACCTGGGGGTAGGGATTGCAATCCGGTCTAGTTTTGAATCCGGCCGGATCCGGCCGGATTTTGGCCTCGATCCGGCCGGATCCGGCCGGATTGGTATTGCGGATGAAAAATTCGTCCAGTCACGTATTTTATTATGTTTTTTAGCGTTATATGCGCATTTAAGGATATTTTTCTAATAGATTAATAAAACGACAGTTTGAGGTTTCAAAAATCAACGTTTTTATTACGTAACCACTAAGTCTTATTACAATAATCAGTCTCACAAATTAAAATCTTCTTTTTTTTCTCTTAAAATATCTATAGCCCCACAATTCCCACAAAAAGGTGCTTTCAATTCTTCGCTTTATTTAGCAGCATAATAATAACAAAATAACATATTCTATTTACTTTAAATTCGACAAAACATTTAACTTGACTGCTGAATGAAGTCTTATAAATATTTCTTCATTCTATTTTAAATGCAGTTAACACTTATTATAACTGGGCTATAATGGTTTGTACTAAATTAAACGAAACAACATGTACGTTATATTATCATGTAACAACACAAGTAATTAAATATAAAACAATTCAGTACTTACTTACGGTGCACGGGAATCTCAATTCTCAACCAACTCTACGACGACACATATTTCGTCGGTAGAAGACTGGCTTCAACTAACAAACAAGTTGTTGTGTTGCTGTTTGCGAGCGGGAACGCGGGGAGGGGAGCATTAAAATAGAATCACGTTCGAATATTGGCGAGAACTTTTAAATTTTAGCAGTGTTTTAAGCTGTTATTTTATATTTTAGCGCTTTTATTTCTTTTACCGGATCCGGGACCGGATCCAGTGAAATTTGCCGGATCCGGTAGCTTAAAAATGTACCGGATCCGGCCGGATTACCAGATCCGCCGGACCGGATTGCAATCCCTACCTGGGGGTAATTACCCCCGTGGGGGTTAAACTGGTATTTTACGGGGGTAATAAGCTAACCTAATTTAACAATACAACAAACATACACGTTTTATTTTTTATTACCATTGGGAGGAGGGGTAAAATCAGGTTCCGTAGTTAGTCATAGGGGTGACCGGACTGAAAAGGTTAGGAACCACTGCTTTAGAGGTTCTTACTGAGCGTAATTCTTTCTATATTTATTGTGAGAGAAATTTTATTACCGAAAATATAGTACAACCAAAAAGGAGAATCCTTTCTTTGTTAGTTTTAGGAGTCAAAAATGTATGTATGAATGTTGGTAGTATTGTTATTACATTGTATAATTTCCAACGAAGAGTGGTAACTATTGAGTGTATTTTTGAGTTATATCGGAGACAGCATATAATTTTTTTTTATTTTCCATCGGTGCTTAGCTATAATCTTCAAAGTCAATATTTAATTTAAAGAACCAATCCCAAAATCATTTTGATCCTTTTGGTTTCAAAGTTTTACGTGGATTAGTCAATTTTGGTTTTTCACAATTTTGGAGTTAGTCGTTAATACCTCCGTAGGGTATGACGGAAAATTGAAAAACTACCTGTATATTTAATGTCTTATGGCGTTATTTATAAACGGCTGCTAACTTTATCAGTTGATGATCCTCGTTTGTCCCTAACTGTCGTTATGTCATAGAGAGGAACAAACGTTGATCATCAGCTGATTAACTTAGCAGACGTTTATGAATAACGCCGTTATAGTTAATACCCCCTTATTCATAAACGTCTGCTAAGTTAATCAGATGATGATCCTCGTTTGTCCCTATCTGTCGTTATGTCATAGAGAGGAACAAACGAAGATCATCAGCACTTAGCAGCCGTTTATGAATAACGTCATTAGAGTTTTTTAAACACTAAACCCTTCTCCCTCCTTCCAGCCTGGTCAGGCCATCGAAATACGTGTACAAGGGCAAGAAGCGCCGCGAGCTTCGGCCGCCCTCCGATTCGGGCATATCGACGATCGCGACCGACCACCAGGTAAAGACGTACACGGCCGACAACGGGGCGGCGCACCGCGTGGTCGGCGCGCACGCGCACTATAACAAGGTGAGAGCCAGACGCTTGGTGCTGTTGCTAGGGTATAAGCTAGAATAAGGGCTGATTTAGACGGCGCGCGAACTCGCATGCTAGTTACATTGCGGGCCATTGAGGTTACAACAATTCAGCCGACCGATCATATACTGCAATGTAATGAAACTCGCATGCGAGTTCTCGCATCGTCTAAATTGGCCCTAAGGCTTGGTCACACTTTATGTACCCACGCATTGATGCTCGCGAGCGTGCGGTTATATAGCACGTTTGCATCAGGCACTCGGTCGTGTGTCTACGGACGCAGCGCGACGCATTTCATAGGGAATGTTACGCGAAAGTCTGCGTAGGGGGCGCCAGCGCCACTCCTACAATCAGTCACAATCTAAGGGTCTACCGCAAATGAGAAAGTCCAAATTTTGTTATCTAATCTCTATATTACTCTTGCATATTCGAGCGATAAAGAGGCAGATAGCTGAGTTTCGATTTCGCGTTTCCCGGTAGGCCCTTTGTAAACAAACCGCTTCGATCTATCAATGTCATAATTATTGTCTGTGAAAACTTGTCAAAAAACTGTTTACGGTACAGTATGTATAAGTTACTCTGTGGTTTACTAAAGGCGCTAGTGCTGCACTCTAGCGGCAAAACATTGCAGTAATACTCCCTATTGCGTAGCGGATTCGTCACGTCGTGCGTCTGTGTGTGTGGCCAAGTCTAAAACCTTACACGAAAGCGCATTCCTTTTTTATAAAACATAGTTTGAAAAATGACAAATATTGAGTATTAGAACTTACTCCCTGGAATGATCCGAAACCGCTGCGGAATTCACGGTAATATTCACGCCATATTGGAGCGCGCTTTCATGTATTTAAACTACTGATATGCCGACAAAAAGTTTACAAAATTACGAAACATACCAAGAGGAACACTCAGATTTTTTTTCAACGTATGGGGAATTTTTCACAATCGAAATCTATAGAATTTTTAATAACTTTATCAAGATTTTAAACACTTTTTGCATGCATATCTCTTAGTATATGCCTTTATACATATGATAATACATTATCGGCTCGGCTTTGAGAACGTAATTAAATTTACTTTCTATTATGCATCTCGCTCGTACTCACATATTAGTGCGAGCGAGATGAGAAAGTAAATTACATTCTCGATAACGTACATGTCAGTTTTGCCACTGTCAGTGACTCATGGTACGGGCTCTTGTGAGGCCCTATGTACACAATTATGTACATATTACAAAATTTACTGACAATTTGATTGAATAATAGGGAAGGTCGCAGATTCAAAAACAAAACATTTGATTTTGGGTCTCACGATATTAAATAAAGAATATAGGTACTTACGAGTATATTATAAGTACTTTTGAGAATTAGGTTCAGAAATATAAAGTTTTGTGGATCTTATTACTAGAGAATCGTTTGTTCAAGAGTGAAATTGGTTCTCATGGAACATCTGCAATATACAAGTAATACAAATACTACTCAATTAAATAAATAAAGTTTCACTCCTTTAATTAATCTATATCCTTCATTTTAAATTCATTTTCTTATAACTTAATTTTGGTTAAACATTGCATGGATTATAACTATTTCATCGAATAGCGTATCCTTTACTATACTTACAATTAATACGGTTAATACTCTAGAAATTGTCTAAATATACTTATGTAACTTTATTTTTGTTAAATATTGCATGTATTCTAACTATTTCATTAGTATCGTTCCTAATACTAATCAAACTACATACAAAATCACTAAATGTTCATCTTAGTACCATTTCAATTAGGCCATTAAGGTTCTCATCATGGAATTTCGCTCATATGCCATGATAGATAACATAGGTACCATATAAAATGAAAAATAAGATGACTTCATAGAAAAATCTTCATACGACGAATGTAAATAAAGTTGTGTGTAAGTAGATACGACAGTCAATGTGTAGATACTCTAGATATTGTTGTTCTTATAAATAAATAAGAAATAAAATAAATAAATAGCTACATTTAAATGGAAAAAATGTATAATGTATTGTGTATATGAACCATACCATGACGCACTACTCAGCCAATGATATCATGCCGCAGATACAAAAAGTTGTATCTCATTGACTAAATGACTGAGTCACGTGGGTTGGTTTGTTTAACATTCTTTTAAGTTTGCAAATGGGAATAGATTGTAAATGAGCGTTTTTTTTGTTGTCCCCTACACTTTTTTTTCAAATTTGGGATTTTTTGTGTTATTTCTACTCAGAATCACGAGCTCTTTCTATCCTAATAGGAGAAAAAAAGTGTCCCAAAATTTCCATACATTTTTCGATCTTTCCATTACGCGACCGCCATACAAAGTCTATGAAAAATGGTGACGGAATGGACATAAAAACCTTAGGACACTTTTTTTCTCCTATTAGGATAGAAAGAGCTCGTGATTCTGAGTAGAAGTAACATAAAACATCCCAAATTTGAAAAAAAAAGTGTAGGGGACAACAAAAAAAAACGCCCAAATACAGAAAAAAAAAACATTGCTTCTGAAACTCTGGAACATTTCCATTCTTTATTTCACTGTATAGAGTTCATCTTCTTTTCCTTTTATTACATCCTAGAGCTAAATAGACTGTTTAGTTATCATGCTTTTAGAGCAAACTATAACATACCTTCAATTCACCATATAAGGTCGTTTTTGCACTTGCACTTTTACGTTTTTCGTGAATTGAAGACATGGGTATGTCTGGCTCTCTACTGTCTAACATTTCTTTAATGCTTCTGGGACCAGGTGATTTGTTATATTTTACTGAATTTATATTTTAAGTTATATTATATTTGTAGAATACAGATTGGGATCGTTTTAGTTTTGGTAAATGGTAAATAAGTGATTTACCACTTGTTGATCATGTCAACTTCGCTTTCATACAATTAATACTTCAGGCTGTTACATGTAATTTATTTCCATACCTACTAATTAACACTTCTTTTTTAATTATAACAGTTTTGGATGATTCACGGTTAGTTTCACCAGACGTATCGACTAGAATATAGACTGTGATTACCTTTTGTATTGTTTTCGAGCTCCCGATATTTCGTTGCTGTACAATACAAAAGGTAATCACGGTCCATATATCGGTCGATGTAAGTCTTTTTTAACTAGTTTAAATCTATTCTTTTATTGAACTAAACGAACTGAAATAAGAGACACAAGTTAAGACATTGTAAGGCAGACTAAAATTCGGTAATGTAAAATAAAATAAAAATTACCATACAAATCATATTAATGATGATCTCGTTTATCGTTACACAAAAGGCACCTCTTCCTTTACTTAAGCACTCTTCAATTTTTTTTTATAAACAATTCGTGCTAGCCACGTAACTCCGTCACTAACCGTCCAAGCCCTACCAGCTGTCCCCCGGCCGCGAGGAGCCCTCCTGCGAGATGGAAGGCCCGGGCGCCTCCCAGTCCGCCGACTGCGAGCCCACGCCGCCGCCGATGCAGCGCCGCGGCTCCGGCGCGAATCTGTTCCCGCCCGCCGACCATCACCTGCCGCCGCGACATCACTACCCGCGGCTCAGCCCGCTCTCTAGGAACACTAGGTGAGTGTGAGACGGACACGCCGACTGCGAGCCCACGCCGCCGCCGATGCAGCGCCGCGGCTCCGGCGCGAATCTGTTCCCGCCCGCCGACCATCACCTGCCGCCGCGACATCACTACCCGCGGCTCAGCCCGCTCTCTAGGAACACTAGGTGAGTGTGAGACGGACACGCCGACTGCGAGCCCACGCCGCCGCCGATGCAGCGCCGCGGCTCCGGCGCGAACCTGTTCCCGCCCGCCGACCACCACCTGCCGCCGCGACATCACTACCCGCGGCTCAGCCCGCTCTCTAGGAACACTAGGTGAGTGTGAGACGGACACGCCGACTGCGAGCCCACGCCGCCGCCGATGCAGCGCCGCGGCTCCGGCGCGAACCTGTTCCCGCCCGCCGACCACCACCTGCCGCCGCGACATCACTACCCGCGGCTCAGCCCGCTCTCTAGGAACACTAGGTGAGTGTGAGACGGACACGCCGACTGCGAGCCACGCCGCCGCCGATGCAGCGCCGTGGCCACGGCGTGAACTGAGGAACTGAGAGGAAACAGATCCAAAGAATGTCGTCGATCGGGTTAGCATTGGAATAGCCAAGGCTTAGCTACCTATTTCTATTATAAGACAAGGGCGCCGACCACTTACTTATTTTAGGGCGGCGGCGTAATGTAAGGTTGAGAGAGTAGTAGGCATTTTTATATATGCAGGCCAGTTTCCAGTTTGTTCCTCTTATTCATGTGTTCACAGTCCAGGGATGTTGCGGATGTTGATTTTTTGACATCCGCGGATGCGATGCGGATTTTTAAAGGCTCACATCCGCTGATGCGGATGTCAAGATAGGTACATAAAAAACGTCAAATATTACATTTTAGTAATTTTTATTTTAAAAAACGGGCCAAGTGCGAGTCGGACCCGCGTTTCAAGGGTTCCGTACATTAAGTCCGACTCACGCATTTCTAATAGGTTTTTTTGGCTAATGACTAAATTACCTAGCAGTCTAGCACTTACGCTGATGCTAAGACGTTCCTGTACCGACCTGTTCCACATCCGCATTCGCATTAAACTCCGCATCGATTTTATGCGGATGCGGATGCGGATATTCGCAACATCCCTGGTTCACACTCATGCCCGATGCTCATGTTAACTGATGTTTCGGGGCTTCAGCCGGGCTGTGTAACTTTATTGTGATGACAATAACATTCTAAATCCCATTTCAGCCATGGCAACACAACCACCGGCTACCGCGTAGTAATGGAACCTCTTCGATACGACGGCGGCGCGAACGGCGCGCGGCCTTCGCCGACCATGCAACAGCGCATCAAGTCGCTCGGAGTGGCAACGCCGCTCGCCGTCAGCAGTCCTGTGCGGAGGTATGTAGATAGTTGAGGTGGAGTTTAACAGTCCGCGTGGCGATAGAGCCTGTCCGCTACGATGGAGCCAGCGACCATGCAACAGCGCATCAAGTCGCTCGGAGTGGCAACGCCGCTCGCCGTCAGCAGTCCTGTGCGGAGGTATGTAGATAGTTGAGGTGGGTTTAACAGTCCGCTTGGCGATAGAGCCTCTCCGCTACGATGGAGCCAGCGACCATGCAACAGCGCATCAAGTCGCTCGGAGTGGCAACGCCGCTCGCCGTCAGCAGTCCTGTGCGGAGGTATGTAGATAGTTGAGGTGGGTTTAACAGTCCGCGTGGCGATAGAGCCTGTCCGCTACGATGGAGCCAGCGACCATGCAACAGCGCATCAAGTCGCTCGGAGTGGCAACGCCGCTCGCCGTCAGCAGTCCTGTGCGGAGGTATGTAGATAGTTGAGCTGGAGTTTAAAGTTCCGCGTGGCGATAGAGCCTCTCCGCTACGATGGAGCCAGCCAACATGCAACAGCGCATCAAGTCGCTCGGAGTGGCAACGCCGCTCGCCGTCAGCAGTCCTGTGCGGAGGTATGTAGATAGTTGAGGTGGAGTTTAACAGTCCGCGTGGCGATAGAGCCTGTCCGCTACGATGGAGCCAGCGACCATGCAACAGCGCATCAAGTCGCTCGGAGTGGCAACGCCGCTCGCCGTCAGCAGTCCTGTGCGGAGGTATGTAGATAGTTGAGGTGGAGTTTAAGAGTCTGCGTGGCGATAGAGCATCTCCGCTACGATGGAGCGAGCCGCCATGCAACAGCGCATCAAGTCGCTCGGAGTGGCAACGCCGCTCGCCGTCAGCAGTCCTGTGCGGAGGTATGTAGATAGTTGAGCTGGAGTTTAACAGTCCGCGTGCCGATAGAGCCTTTCCGCTACGATGGAGCCAGCCACCATGCAACAGCGCATCAAGTCGCTCGGAGTGGCAACGCCGCTCGCCGTAAGCAGTCCCGTTCGGAGGTATGTAGATAGTTGAGCTGGAGTTTAAACCTCTGCGTAGCGATAGAGCCTCTCCGCTACGATGGAGCCAGCCACCTTGCAACAGCGCATCAAGTTGCTCGGAGTGGCAACGCCGCTCGCCGTGAACAGTCGCTTACGGAAGTATGTAGACAGTCGAACTGGAGTTTAAAAGGCGTAGTGATGCAGCCTCTCCGCTAAGATGGAGCCAGCCACCATACAACAGCGCATCAAGTCGCTCGGAATGGCAACGCCGCTCGTTGTCAGCAGTCCTGTGCGGAGGTATGTAGATATTTGAGCTGGAATTTAAAGTTTATGAAGATAAATTTACATAAGTGCGATAATTAAAAGACAGAAAGAGAAATTGCACTCTTTGCCAAAGACAGATATTTCAAGAGTTGTAAAGCTTAAGAATAATTATTGCCTCAAATTTGACAACTCAGTTACTCTCTTAAAGAACTGGGTTTTTTCTTTTTGATTTTACTAAATATCTTAAACTGAATATTTTAAATTTTTTATACGTCACTTTACCAAATAACATGTTTAGAATGTTTAGTTTACATGGGCGTTTCTTTAAATTTCGGCTCAAATGTTATTAAGAAATTCTACATACTCCTAATGTGCTTCCGTGACTATTATTGTGATCCAAATTATTCCCGGTGCATTAAAATGCACTAAAATGAGAATTACTCAATATATTATTGAAGAATTGTTAAAAATAAATAGGTATTTATTATGAGTTCTCATTATATCATGGCCTTTTCCCATAAACGTTAACCATATAAAAGACCAAGTGAATAATATTGAAAATCCCCTGCAAGTATAAAAGTTTCCCAGTATTTTCACTAGATGGCGTAATAAGTAGACGGTACTAATAACGTACTAAATCGCGCTAACTTCATGTCCACCGATGTTCAGTTATACTTATGACAAACGCAGCTTTGTATGGGATAGCGTTATTCACTTGTCTTTGTTACCATGGGCGAATAAAACAATACTGTCTGTCCGTACAAAGTAGTATTCCTCCAATTCAGAGCCATCTATTGAAAAGAAGTCGAATTATGACCGCAGGCCCAAGCGCTAAACACAATGGATAGAACTGAGACCAGCCGGGCTAACACATGATTGGCGCGACAGTATCTCGCGGCGAGATAGACTACCCGTCCCTCTTTAATTAATATAGTTAGAAAAAGACGGGTAGTCTATCTCGCCGCGAGATACTGTCGCGCCAATCATGTGCTAGGGGTGCTGCTGCAGTGACGACATCTAACGTCAGTTTTGGAGGGACAATATTTTGTTTAGACGTCTTCGGACGATATTCGGATGTCTACATTTATCGATGTTATTGATCCCGCCACTATATCTGTCACTCATTTTAACAAGGAATTAGTAATATCGCAACAGTAATACATCCGAATGTTACCTTTCTTGTTTTAAGTGGCCCACTGCCTGTCAGTTTGAACAAAAAGTTGACAGTTCCGAACAACTGACAGACTGATATCGTCCGGCGGACTGATAATCAGTGGGACCCTTTATTCGTCCATGACTATACTAAAATGTCTTTGATACTAAATCCCCCAGTCGACTTTGAACTGCATCGCTTTGTTTTTCATTTAAATGGATTAGATGTTATAATTTGCATGTACAAATTGGTTTGCATTCTCACATGTTTAGCAGTGAATAATATTTGGGTACACTTTTTTATTAATGTGTCACTGGTGTACATTGCTTCGTTTATGTTTGAAGGGTTGGCTCCATTTTAGCCGTGTTTGGAAAAATTTGTACGATTCAGACAAAAGGAACTTTTAATGGCTGTCAATAAGGAGCTATAGGCATAGTAAGGTCTTTAGAAATCGTTCCTCATTGACAGCTAAGGCGTAAGACGAAAAATTTTGAAATGTAAATTAATTAATTTAAGGGCCAAATTTGAGCAAACCTTGATGTCATGTTACATTTAGAATGATATTTAAATCTATTAATATATGTGTATAATGTAATATATGTTATATGAATATGAACTGTTCTAAAATATATTTAAAAACTGAGCAAAACATGTAAAAATTGTATTTATGTGTAAATATAATAGAGTTTATAAATAGCCTACCCTAGAGAATATAAATGTATTTGCTACGCATTTTTGCTATAGTGCTTTCGATATTTTAACAAATTCCTTAGATATTTGCTATTATATCAAGTAGTATTTAAACAAAACTTATAAAATTTAAATTGACATAACTGTGTTTTTTAGTAGCCGTTGGTTCTGGTTAATTCCTGAGTCTTAACTTCTATAGCGTCCTACGGTCCTAATACTAGTACTAAGTACTAATTACCAACAATGAAATTTAAATCATAAATTAATATAATAGAGTTCCATTAGGCTTATTCCGCTCGATAAAAAAAAAATTCAACTCTATTTTCTAACACCATTGATTCAAATTCCAACAAAAAAATCTCGTATTGTGGATTCGTAGAGGTTATCTTTTAAAAATTCATGTTAAGCTCAGTTTTTGATAGCCAAATTTCCATTCTGACCCCGCTCTTCCAAATTAAATTAACTGTTGCCTCCCAACCTGTAACTTAACCCCCTATCTGAACTATATAGTTTGTTAACATTGCTTTCACTGTCGGTTCCAAACATTACGCAACTTAATAACCCTTAATTTAAAGTTCAATTTCGAACAGCGCCGACTAAGAAAGCAATGTCGCAAACGTAATGAAATCTGTACGTTTACCGCTTACGCGCGGCAGGTGGACCTAACGCATATCGCCGACGTGTCGACGGTAACTCGTTCTTGTGTTTTGTGTGTTGATGATCTTATTATGTTGACGCTGACTGGCCATTAGTGGACCTTATTGTAATGGTGTAAGGTCCTTTTTGGTCAGTTAGATGGTTTCTATGAAGTTAGCCTTGATTTGCTGTACAAATGATGTTTTTTTAGTTATAAACTGGCGATATCAGTGTGTTGATGAGTTACTGTTACTACCGTTAGTAAGATTTGGAGTATAGCCTATGAAGATGTGTTTTAGCCGCACAAAGGACACTCAATTGCCAACCTTGTCTTAATTTACTAGGGTTCAAATTACTTTATACACTTGTTTCATCATATAAGACAATGGCACAAACGTTGTAAATGCTTATTGCTGTCATTTGGTCTCAAATATTGTTAACGGTTACTCTAAGTTTAGTGGAAAATATTACCAGTACGGTTACCATCAGTTTGTCACTGACATAAACGCCGTCGAGAACGTAATTTACTTTCTATACATCTCGCTCGCACTCGCATATTCGTGCAAACGGAATGTATAGAAAGTAAATTACGTTCTCGACGGCGTTTATGTCAGTGACAAACTGATGGTAACCGTACAGTTCATATTAGTAAAAACATTCTTGTACTCTAGTGAAGCAAGGCTAAGGTGGAATTCTGATAAGAGACATAACCTCATTTTCCTTAACTGGTATTTTTTAAGTTTATTCCTACCAACTAGTGCTTGTCTTATACTTATAAGAATTCCTTCTGAATTGTAAATATATATTCGCGAGTGCACTTCTTATTTTGGGTATTCGCTAATCGATATAGATTTAAAAAACCTATATGACAGGTTGGTAATTAGTTTAAAAATTCAATTGGCTATTTATAGGTATGTATTTATAAAAAATTACCTACTATAAAAATAAAAACTCGATACAGGGAATCCAATGCTTTTTGTGCCTTTTGTATATTGCACTTATCCCCTTTGTATATTCCATTTGGTTTAAGTACAAACAGCATTGCATCCTTATTTTGTTTTGTAATTTTTATAGCATGTTGTGTGACGAGTGTGTGCAATTTTTTTACACTAATTTTTATTTCAATTAGGAACTTTTTGAGTTCTGTCGTTTCTGCTTACATTTTCAAATTCTTTTTATTTTATTTCTAAGTCTTAGTATTTTTAGGCAGAACCATAGAGAAATATAGTAAGACAAGAGTGCTCACTCCATACATCAGTTAGACTATTAATTTCAGTGTCTACATCGAGCATCGAGTAGCGGAACTATCAGTACTGCTACTTGACAATAGATGTAGCACCGACCGGAAAGTCTTATCTTAACAGCATAAGACTTTCCGGTCGGTGCTACATCTATTTTCAAGTAGCAGTACTGATAGTTCCGCTACTCGATGCTAGATGCTAATAGTCTTTTTGGTACTAAAACTGATGTATGGAGTGAGCAATCTATGTATTTTTTTTCTATGGCAGAACTTAAAATGTACCTTAAGTATACTAAAAGTAAAATTTCGTTTTTATTTGCAAGCTGTTGTGACAAAAAGGACCGCAGGCGTGTGACGCACTATACTATGGCTGATAACGGCTACCATCTCTTGTCGATGGTCGAATTATGATAGACCACATGAATCTATGGTAATGGGTATTCAGTGTTTGTCATTCTTATTGTCCTAAAGTTATTGTCGTTCATGTTTTTCATCCATTTTTAACGCTCAATATTTTCATGCAAGTTTCATTTAAAGCACAGTGCTATTCACGATCTATCTTTTCATTTTGTAATTTAAAATAAATCTACTTTGTGATTGTACAGATATGCTTGGTATGTTCAGCTCGGATCTTGTACATATTTGGATCTATTTCTAGGTGAATGTGGATCTTACGAACATTTCAGCCATTTTATGGTCGTTGTACTGCCGTTCGCGGGTCGTGCTTTTCTGATGAAACTATTTTTTAGGGGTTGTATACATGACAATAATATTTTTTTACTACATAACAGTATTCTAAGGGGTTGTATACATGATAATTTTTATTTTTTAATTCTTGACAGTTTATTTCTTAAGCATAATTATACCTATGTAAATATAAGAAGTAGTTAAAATTATAAAGTTTTTTCCAGAAGAGTTACCTATTGGGAAATAGAAGTTAATATTACTGCTCTCATTTTGCATACCTACGCACGGAAAAAGGATGTCGAATCAGCAAGATATAATAAAAATGAATTGTTAATTTTCATTACATGTGTAGTAAAAAACGCATTTAATCGATTTGCAAGCCCGAAGTAATTCCATAATAATTTATCTTAGTTCAACCTTTAAAATACACAAGCCTACTGCGAACCACTTCGTTCGTTCGTCTATTTGCTTGTCTATCGCTCGATTATTAAAGAGCGATAGAAAGAAAAGTCACGCAGCTAACGCAATTTCGAATTTCCATTCTCGCGGTGACTATATTTACCGATATTTAATTACACAAACGGGTCTACCGCAATATAGTTTCATAACTAAAAGTTTCGATATAGTTTTCTATATCGCGGTAGACCCGTTTGTGTAATTAAATATGTGTACAAAACGCGAGAGTTTAAAGTGCTATATATTTACCGATCATTGATATTTAAAAAGATATAAAAACCATCCCACAAGACATGGTACATCACAAATAAGAAATAGATTGTTCAACGTTTCATCAGGAAGGCGCGTAGCTTGCAGTAGTGTAGTGTATGATAGTGTATAACTGTACATTGAGGCATGTGGCGTTGGCATGCTCCCCGCAGTAGCGGCCGCCGCCGACGGACCGGTTCCACTGTTCAGATGTTTTTGACGCGGTTTACATTTACATTTATAAGAGGAAGGGCCTTAGTGTATACTGTGATGTCGGAGCCAGGACACCGTTGCAAGATATACTAATGCCGTTTAGAGATAGACCATGATATGTAGTTTGATTTAAAACTATAATTTTAAGGTGTTTACACATTGGAGTTGCAAAAAGTTTTTGAGTGTTTAAATTCCGTCATGAATATCTTAAACAACTCAAGAGTGAATAAAATAATGAAGACTAGGCATTGTAATATTTTGTCATTTCTTTGAAAAAATCTATTTAGAAGTACATAGTTGAGGATAATCTTAATCACATTTAGTTTACAAATGATTCAAATGCCAGCTAAAAAACTGTTTTGTATATTATCATATTTCAAAAGCATTTCAGAAGTTTTGTAAAATATACAGATCGAATGAATCACATGACAATATTGCAACTCCACATTGGAAACACCAGTCGAACCGAAACTGTGTAAATTCTGAACTCGGGCGGGGTCCGGCGGCGGGGCGGGTCGCGCGCTCGCACGTGCAAACGCTTCGTCCCGCAGCTCCCTTTTCCTCTGTCCGTAGGCCGTACGATAACGATAGCTCCGACGAGCTCGCGCGATTAAACCCCTGACGCTGCGGCGCACAGGTCCAACCCGGGCACGCCGACCGCGCCGCGCCGGCCGGACTTCATCGGCGTCGGCCGCGCCGCCTCCCCGCAGCGGCGCTTCCTGTCCGAGGGCGAGCTGCTGCGCGACCGGCCCGCGGCCGACATCCGCGAGCTGGCCGCGTCCCCGCAGCGCGGGAACTATCTGTGGGCGGAGCGGGCGCCCCCGCGCGGCGGGGTTGCCGTGTACCCGCCGGGCGCCGCGCCGTCCCCGCTGCCGCGCCGCAGGCCGCCGGGCGCCGCGCCCGCGCCGCAGCGCCCTCTGTCCTTCGTGCGCGCGCTCGAGGTGCAGGACCAGCTGCACCAAGAGCGCGCCGTCCCCGCCGACCCCCCCGACCGCGCATCCGTCTACGACTGCAACTACGAGATATCCGTTTGAGACGCCCGAACTTTTGGTATCATCTTGGGTCGTCCCATTCGTTTTTCGTCAAGTTCTTAAATTAGTCCTATTCTGCTTTCGTCACTCATTCTACATTCGTCACAATCGTCGGTGGCTTTCAATGTAGAATGAGTGACGAAAGCAGAATAGGACTAATTTAAGAACTTGACGAAAAACTAATGGGACCACCCAAGATGATACCGAACTTTTAGAGAGACGTTCTGTGTTCGACCACAAAATAGATACAGTACAGAAATCAACATACCCCGGCTGGCGAGAGCAAAAATGCGTCTGCTCCTAGTGCTTAATTAAATATCGACTATTCTATCGACATTTGGATGTCGATAGAATAGTCGACTTTTAATTAAGCACATTTTTTTTTAAACTGAGCCATTAGTATTTGTTATTTATTTCAACTTGATACCTCCACGCGTTTCTAAGAATAACCCTAAAACAATTTTAAACTGAATAAATACAAACACTTGGTTTTAATTTTGTTTACAACAATAATTAATACTTCTGCATATCATAACGGTGGTCCAGTACATCCTGTTGTTTTTATCGACATCGACCAAAGTGTGTGTCCTCGCACTATTAAGCTGTCAACGCATTTTTGCTCTCGCCGGCCGGGGTATGGAAATCAATCTACATACAAAGTGCGCTCGAGCAACGCACACATAGACACTCCTCACGGACACGATATCTCGGACCGGTTGGGACCAGTGCGAGCGCGAGTGTCAACCGCTTGAGACACGCGTCTGTGAACTTTTTTGTGCAATTATGGAGAAACAAAAAAAAAAGTTATTATAACTGTTCAGTGGACGGTTGTTTAAATTCAACATTAAACGGTGAATTGTCGTTTTTTAAGCTACCAGTGGTTTCAGAGAGGTAAGTAGGTATCTGCTTGTATTTCGATGGTTCGTTTTAACGTTAAACAGAACAGTTAGGTAGGTAGGTAAGCACCCCGCCCGGCCACTACTAGATACGAGTGCCACTACCACGATAGTTTTTTGTGCATAAATCATAGTTGACAACCCTAGAGCGACCGCCGCGCGTAGGTATGAAAAGTGAAGTACATACATGTGATTGACTTCTGTACTGTATCTATTTTGTGCCCGAACTTTTAGAGAGACGTTCCGTGTTCGACGTTCCGATGTTACCTTAGCGTGGGACGATTCGCCTCGGTTTTACGTCCTCGACCCCCGCGGTATCGGGCGTTCGGTCCGTCTAGTGCCCCGAGTGCGGCCCGCGTGTGATTCCAAAGAACGTGTTTGTTATTTTTTTGTTTAATGTTGTAACGCACAATGATCACTGACATTGACCATGGGAAACATAGAAAACCTACTTTTAAATTTAGATATTCGAATTTGAACTTATCGGAGAATATCAGGCCGCCGGTCAGCATTTTGTATCCTCCGTAGAGTAGGTGCGCGGTGAGGAGTGATTGTGTAACGTTACTATATAGTCAATAGCGATTAAACGTAAGACTCGGGTTATTGCTCGTGAGGTGTAATTAGAATTTTATATGTATGTATATTTGTGAGCGATTTGTATAGTTGAATTATATTTAACTTTGTTGACAGAGCGTGTACATAGTCCCCCCCAGTGTTGTGATTCCGAGATGACAATTATAGAAGTATATAGAAATTGTATCGACAATTTGTGTGTCTCGATTACTCTGTATAAAATATATTTATAAAAAATAAGATTTCGTTGAGCTGTTGTATGTTTTTCCTTAAGGTTTAATGTACGAGTACGCCAAGGAGACACGTGGTTGCGGAATTGACTGATTTGTTACTGCTTCAATTTTCTTAGTTTCTAACTCGGTGTGAGCGCACCGAGTTAAGAATTCGTACAGACTCGATCTGTTACTTCTATGGCTCAGCGACCGTACAAATGTTTGACACAAACTACAAAACTTAGTATTGATGTAGCACTTATACGTAACACTAGGAATCCACAATCACATAGCACTGACACATGATACACGTAAAGAAGTAAAAGATTGACTCTGGTAATGTATGTGCCAAATATTCCGTAGACACATAGCTTAGCGCGCAATCTGTTACTGGAAACTTCATTTTTCGTAGATTATCTGTGGCAGTTATGATCGTGTGGCCCGTGACTATATCACTTAGTAGTATTATATTACACTTGCTTTAAAAGATATTAAATGACCAACACATTAATATAATTAAATATTGAATATCCTCACTGAATAAAAATCCTGTTCACGGCACCAAATTGTAAGGCGGTCTGCACATTGCACGCCGCTTCGGTGTGCGAGCGGGACATCGCTATATCAGTGCATAGCGCTGTCTCCCTTACACATCAGAGCGGTATTCGAGTCCGCAACTGTGCGATAACAACGTATACAAATTATTCATAGTTTAGTTTGTGGTCTGTTAAATGCAAACACTGCCACAGATAGATCCATTATCGCATATAAATTGTCATTTAGTTTTTTGTTAGATGATTTATTTAGGTCAACAAAAGCAGCGCTGGCGCATCCCACAATTATACTGAATTTATATTTCATAACCAACAACGCTTTACACCTTTTCATTTTAATTATTGACAGAGCTTATATAAATATATAAGTACACACAGCATGCTATTGTAAAGAAAGTATTCTTAAAGTCAAAATCTTAGTGTAACAACAGATATTGACTATTTTATGCGATGACGTTAAAATTAAATTTTAACTACCGACTTAGGTGTTAATCGTTTGATACTGAAAGTTCTGATTACAATTGTTTTATAAGACTGTATTAAGATGGCACCTATCAAAACCTCTCCTCTTATGTGTATTTGTTCGATACAACTTAAATCGCTCTGAGGACTAAACATGATTTAAATAAATAAGACCTAAATATTCATGTAAAAAGGTCACACTAAGAATTAAACACCGTAAACCTTTTAACCAACTATGAAAGGTTATACGTGTTTTCTAAGAAAGGATAAAATGTTCTCAATGATCTCGATTTTCAAATTTTTCGTCCTTATAACGCAATACTTAGATTTTTATAATAGAGAATTCATATACAAACATATTTTCTTCTTACGATATGTATCTTAATATCACGTGCGCTATAGCTAGGTAAATTGTATATCTACACGTAAATGTAATCAAAATGTCACATCGGTGGCCGAGATTATTGTTTGTGTACATAATATCATATATTTATGTAATAACTTTCTACAATTCGAGCAGACTCAAATAGGCTGACACTCTAAAAAGTACTGCTACAATTCTTTAGGAAATTATTACTGAGTACAGCTTGATTTGGGACTGCTTGGTGTGTGGTTACTTTATAGGAAAAGTGACTTTAATGCTTGAAATCCTTATATCTCTTCTAATTGTATTATCTCAACTTTGGTAAGAAGAATTTGATGCGTTAGGGTCACTTTTGCGTATCTACATATTGTACAGAAACCGTATGTCTTATAATTTATTAAGATTAAGTATGTAAATATCCTGCAACGTAAAACAGTACTAAGAATAATTTTGTATAGAATGTGTAATAGCATTTGTGAATAACTATGTTTGATCATAATCACTGTTTCTTCCTTATTTATTCGGTGCCAGTAACCTGTTTTTTTCCTAAACATATCAGATGTGTTAAGGTCGCTGCATACTCAACGTGATTTTATGATTATGACAAATCACGTTTCCTATACGGCTGCCTTTAGTGTGTAGCGTGTGTAAATTATTGCCAAGCATTGCTTAGATTGTGAACGGCCTATACTTGGAAAAGGATCATTAATTTCATATTAACAGACTTTGTATTATAGAGACAACATTCCGATTTTCATTTATTTATATCACATTCACTGATAGGATTCCTTCATCCATTTCGTAAAATATGAAACTCATCAGAGTAAACTCATAACTCATATTGAGTGTTTTCTTGTAGATTTCATTATTGTTATCAGTTGTCTCGCGCGTCCAAGCAAAAGGTACCACTATGTGGCAACCTTCCTTTTTGACTGACAAAATAGTAACTTTTTTATGAGAACGTCGTTTTTCAAGAGTCAGAGATAGAATTGAGCCTTACACTGCCATATTATTTTGGCCTGTGGTTGACAAATGGATGAAGAAACCTATTTCGTGTTCGTATAGCTAGCAAAACATGCAGTTTTCCGAACCTACATAGGATTCTTGTGTAAACTCTGACCACCACAAGGTCACTAACTCTGTTCAGCGAATCGTGATTCCTAAAAGCTTTTACGAAAAGTATTGAAATGGGTTCTTGTGTTGTTAGATAAAAAAAAGAGATAGATTTTCTCAAATTGATTATTAACTGATTTAGGTCTTATCGTATACCGTGGGATATGATGACAGGGCCATAGTTGTACTCGTAGCTGCTGGTACAGTAATAACTAATTATTGTTTTGAAGAAACCCAGATGTATTTGTATATCTTCTATTGCTTTGTATTTTACGGTTTGCTGGGCGGACCTTACCGCAAAAATGTAAAACTCAAGAGCATCGAATACGGGTCATCTTGTATGAATATGTTCTTACAAAATAAAATTTTTTCCTTGCTCTTGAGTGGCCGATTGTGGTGGTCGAAATCGAGTAAAAATAAATTTTATATTGGCTAGCATTTTTGACGGTGCGTA
This sequence comes from Cydia amplana, assembly GCF_948474715.1. NCBI lineage: Eukaryota > Metazoa > Arthropoda > Insecta > Lepidoptera > Tortricidae > Cydia > Cydia amplana. The sequence goes on along the minus strand of NC_086080.1, from coordinate 15,228,656 downwards.
CTTAAATTATATATGTAATTGAATTGTTTGAAACCGTACTGTATAATAGTTACAAATTAGTTATTACAAATGGGTTTTAAAAGATTTTTATGTCCAAGGGAATAAATAGTACCTCGAGAAAGTCCAAACGGTAGGTTAGTCAAATGCAGTTAGAGTGGTAAAGGAATACATGGTGTTTTGTTTTTAAGAAGGTAAAGTATTAATTTACATTTTAGTTTGTTTGAACAGAGTTATTCAATGTTATGGTTGAATGTCTCTTGCACCATCCCACTAACCCGGGATTAAGCGGTTAAACCGTTAACCTTGTGTCAAATTGTTCCGGTAACCATGGTAACTCCATGTTTAACCGGCTAACCCCAGTTTAGTGGAATGGTGCTAAGGTGGGTCTAAGGGTGACTTGCGAGTTCCAGGGTTAGGCAACTAACTCGGAGTTAACCGTTTATACAGTACAGTTTAACCCTGTATAAATAGTTAACGCAGAGAGTTAGCGAACTCTGAACCGCGCAAGTGGCCCTAATAGTGTTGCAAAGATGAGCCGTCGGGTGCCTCGCTAAGTAGGTAATAAAGAGCGGTTAATAGTATTTTATGCAACCGTTGTTTAAGAGAGGTCAAAAAAAGCCGAAAATTGTTCATAAAGACGCCACGAGTATTTTTTGACTCAGTTAAACAACAGCATACAATACTTTTTCTACGACCAAGAACTTACTTTTAAATAAAATTGTAAATTTAACAAATATTTTCAATTCAAGAATTAGCAAAAATGGAGGGTACGGGCGGGAAAAGAATGAATGAATGAATGAAATTTAAAAAAATATGTTATGGTTCACTTATTTCTCAGAGATGACATTTAAAATAAGGTTGGCAACACTGTATTTCATTCAATATTTTTTAAGTGGTCATTACACGAAGTATCGTAAAATCGCCAAAAAGATACTGCGTGTATGCACAAATTCTTTTTTGGGGAATAGACTAAAGACTTGTCTTGACAACACGACCCTTTAAATGACAAATAAAAGTACGGGAGTGGAAAAAATATTTAAAAATATAATTAATAACAAAAACAAGTTTTTTTAGCAGTTATAACTAGGTACCTTACCTAGCTACTCTTATGACCACCGATTCTATAAAGCTTAAATTATACGATTTAAAACCATTACGGCCACGTACGTTATTCGGTTACTAAGTTTCCAAGTGCAGACTATATAAGTTAACAATATTGCATTAACAAAAGTAATCTTAGTAGCCCTATGTCTATGCCCTTGACAGATCTTGCCGGATATGAGTTTTACTCGTAAAACCATAACTGAATGTAGCTTTATATAATTTGTCTAGGCGCACAGCGGCTTAAGGCCTAAACACACCGCATGCATAATCCAGCACAGCTCCGTCTAACCACAGTATAATAAAGAGTACTAGCGTACAGTATGGACACTCCCTGCCTCCCGTTGAAAGTGCCGCCCATACCTCAAAGTTACCCTACAATGTCTTATCTCACTCACACAAGCATGGTACGCGTTCACCTACACGAGCTTAGGCTGTGTGCGTAGGAACGCGTTTGTTTCATACATTTGATCGCCAGTGTCCGAGGTGTGGTCTAACTGTACTTAGTTCTTGGCTTGCGTACCTACCGTACCTACTCTTAACGAATGCGTAAAGCTTTGGTTTCCTCCGAAAGCGGTGCCGTCATATAGCGGCCGTCTCCATACAAATACTACGACATCCATATTTAGCCGTATTATTTAGTATGGAGACGGCCGCTATATGACGGCACCGCTATCCTAGGAAAACCGATCTTAAGCCATGCAAAGTAAGCGATGTGGCATACGGTGTGGATTGGCCCTTATTATTTCTATACATTGCTCATATTTACGGGGAAATGATCTCTACCGAATAACTCTGTTTATATCAAACTAAATGTTAGGTTATCTGACATTGATTTGGTTTCCCAAACTCGACGTGTTTTGAACACTGACAGCTGTGCTGCGACACATTTATTTAAGACTAATGTGTATTATTAGAACCTCAAGTCGTGAAAGCTAATATGTATGTGACAGTGTTTTATTTTTGTATTTTGATAAAATTTGTGTAAATAATTTTCTTATTTTATTGATATTAAACTCAATTTAATCAAGTTTTGGTTTCATTTCAATTGATTTCAGTAGTTTATCCTGTTTGCTACAAAGGGGTATTCATGGATCTTATAACATGAATGAAACCAATAGTTATTACAGTGGTATTTAATAACTGGGAAATACCCGTTAGAAAATAGTGGTTGCTTATAGAGTTCGTTTACAATGGGCCCCCTTGGCCGATGTAGGTATGTAGACAAAAAAAAAGTTTCACGGAAGTTTTGTTAGGTATTTAAAAAAAAATCATGAATTACTCAGAAATTTATTTTTGTATAAAAATAGATAAGTTAGCCTATAAAATATAATATATTTACAAAGCTGTTATTTGTAAGAAATGTACACAACACTTTATCGCACCCTGATAGTATTTAGAACTTCTATCAACCCAGCGTTGACTTTCAACATGGCTAACTTTGTCTCCACCATAGTGAAATCGCTTAGTTCCATCTGTAAAAAGAAGTACACATTATACTTTAAAATGTGATAATAAACATGGTTTTTTTTTTAATTTTTAAGTACTGAACGATTTAGGTAGGCCAAAGGTATGGTGCAATCTTTTCGAGCGATGGCGCCATAACCTTTGGCCTACTATCGGGTAGATGGCGTGAATTTCAATATAACCAAATTAACACATCAGTGAAAGAATAAGAATTATCAAAGTCAAATGGCGTTCTAATAGTTTTAATCTTCTGTCGAAAGATGGCAGTAAATGTACTGTGGCAGTGTGGCTACATAATTTTTTTATCATGACAGTAACTCTCTATACACTCTATTCTCTTTGCTGGTATAGGGTTAATAAATGACTATAGTTCGTTTTTTTAGCATTATAAATAAGGTAAACAATCTTGATGTGTCTTTAATTGAAAAACACGTTTTAAAAATAAGTTACGGCAAATATGTAACAATTATGAATCTAATACGATCATTTATATTCTTCTGCTTTCATAAGTAATAGTTTTTGATTATTAAAAAGCGTTTTTCAATTAAAAGACATGTCAAGATCGCTTACCTTCTTGCAAGTTCTTTCTAATGGTAAAAAAAAAACGAACTATAGGTACAGCAACAAAATAGATGAAAGCGGACTACCGTTTCTCAAATCATTTTGTGTAAAATATTTTATTTTGGGAACGCGTTTGTATAGAGAAGTCGGCCGCTATTTTCTTAACTAACCGTTGATCTATCCACGTGAACCTTATTGCAATAGCATAAGATCTATCTTATATCATATCCTATGAAATCCTCACCCCGTCCGGTGGGTCCTTGTCTCTCGGCGGGAACCTGCCATACATGCGCTCGCAAATAGCGCACAGGCCGCACCACGTGCGGTACTTCAGCGTGTTGATATCTGCCTGTTGAAATAACATCATTTACAAACAAGTAGTGATAAGCTGTTTAAACTGCGCCCCTCAATAGCCGAAGCTCACAGCACAGCTAAAGTCACAGCGCACAATAATAATAATAAGTCTGTGGACTTGTGCTATGTTACTACCACCATAGAGAATTTGAAATAGAGGCGAATTGTCAAAGTAAATGACTTAGCCACAGATATGTTACTGCCATCTTTCGACAGAAGATTAAAACTTAGAACGCCATTTGACTTTGATCCTTGTTCTTTCACTGATATGTGTCAATTTGTTAAATGTCAAAAACTAACGCCTCTACTCGAGACTAGCTAGGCCAAAGGTATGGTGCAATCTTTTCGAGCGATGGCGCCATACCTTTGGCCTACTGTCGAGTAGATGGCGTTAATTATGGACATTTAACAAATTGACACATCAGTGAAAGAATAAGGATCAAAGTCAAATGGCGTTCTAACAGTTTTAATCTTCTGTCCAAAGATGGCAGTAAATTGACTGTGGCTCATAATTTACAATGACAGTAACTCTCTATACACTCTATTCTCTTTGCTAACACTTAAAGTTCCAATATCTGGGTGACCGAGCTTCGCTCGGAAAACATATAAAAACTCGAAAATGCGCGTTTTCCCAGAGATAAGACCTAGCTAGATCGATTTTTCGCCCCCGAAAACCCCCATATACCAAATTTTATCGAAATCGTTAGAGCCGTTTCCGAGATCCCCGAAATATATATAGATATAAATAAATATACAAGAATTGCTCGTTTAAAGGTATAAGATATAACCATCTCGTTCGGTTATCTCCCTCTCACCCTTTGAGTATATAGCCTAAGGAGATGTGATACACGGGCGACCCCCTCCGGCAAAGTACATTGGTCAACTGTTCAAACACGTTATATAAAACTACTTGAAGTCGCTTCACCGCCATTTTGCATCGTTCCGTGTCGCGAGACGTTTCTCTTAAAAAATGGTGACTTGTTCAGTATTATCGTGTAAAAGGTGATCTGATAGCTCAAATTCGCAACAAGATTGCGTTTCCTATCATAAATAAGTATTTATACTAACGATTAAATGTATATTGAAGTACAATCTCCATTTATAGAAAAAACCGTTGCGATACATAAACGACAGAAAAATGTAAACATGAATACAGTGGTACGGGGACGAATCGGTCTTAAGGGATGTGACAAAGTCAAAAAAGCGACTCAACATTTGAATGATTGAATGAATCATTCATTCATTCAATCACTGCAGTTTGTTTAATAGAGATAGATAGAGAGATAGAGATCTTTATTTGCATACCATTTTTAGATGTTACATACATGGACCCTGGAAAGGGTGTAGCAAAAATTAGGTAGTTCACAATATCACAGTTTGCTTATTATTACTTCTTACTAATTATTATCATTCTTATACATTTTCAAAATTTTCTAAATTGCACTTTCTAACTAATACTTCTATAACATTTCTAACTAATAATATTTCTAACTAATATAGCTGATCAAGCAAATAATGTCAGTAAAAAAAAAGGCGCGAAATTCAAATCTATATATATAAACGTGAAAGACCTGACTGACTGACTTAAATCAACGCCCAGCCCAAACCGCTGGGACTAGAAAGTCCAAATTTGGCAAGTAGGTTCCTTATAAGGTCTAGGGGTCCACTAAGAAAGGATTTTTCAAAATTCATCCCCTAAAGGCGTGAAATGGGGGTCCAAAATTTAAAAAAACTCTCCTGCGCGTGCGAAGCCGCGGGCAAAAGCTAGTTTTCTATAAACCCGGAAAACCCGCGGGCGACAGTTCATTCCACAGTTTAGCTGTGCGTGCGGGCTAAGACACAAAGACACATAAATACAGACAACCATACATACAAACAATCATTTTATTGGCTACCTAATATCTTCAATGTACAGAATTTTCACTTTTACAATTTTATAATAAATAGTATAAGACAATTCAGTTCATTCATCAAACTGATTTGACTCATTCTTCAGATGTGACCCATCACTATTATATTCTGTCTATGTGTCTGTGCGTGTAATTTTTGATGTGTTGAATTTTATTGTAGTGTGCGTTTGTCGCAACAGCAAAATATGTGTCTGTTGAGTTACTTATATTTTGGTGGTGTGCTGTAGGTGTTTACCTTGCCCCCCGCTAAAAGTGGTGAAAAAATTTGTTCGAAGAGTTTACGTTATCACATCTCCTTAGGCTATATACTCAAAGCTCTCACCACTTGTCACCTCTATCTAGGCACCTATAGCGTAATTGTTCCCCTGAATATATTATACTACTCTTTGCCTGAGGGTCAGAGTTTGTAGTGAATAGGTACTAACCTTTTCACTATCCTTGGAGGCCCTTCGTTCTCTATATCCCTCTAGAGTGAGTTTGATCTCGTCTGGGATATCCTCCTCCTCGTATCCTGGCCACTGCATTATGGAGCGGAACTGTTCCACCTGCGCCGTGCTGAGGATGCCGCCCATCATGAGCGTCAGGCCTGCTTCAATGTCCTGGAAATTTAAGGAAGCTGATGGCACAGTAAAAATACCCTTACATAAGTATGCACTACATCTGTAACAACATGTTATTTTGTCAGAAAAACTAGATTTACAGTTGGTCTAGCTCACAGGGTTCTCCAAACTTTTTGACCCGAGTGCCACAATCAGAGGCCTTATTCGGACCCTCGACTTTGTTTTCACAAGCCTAATTGTATGGTGTTAATTGGTTCTCCTGTTGCCTTATCGCAGCCAAAATGAAGAGCTCGCGGACCCGATCTCGCCCGACGGCAGTTATTTTGGAACCCCCGGGGTCTTGCTTGTTTATTTTTATTTTAAGGTATTTAAAGTTACGAAGCTAGTCAAGCTAGGTTAATCGGTAAGTCAATAAAAATCATTTGTACCTTCCGTTTAAGTTTTGACCTTTAACGACACATAATAGGCGCCTAGGCATGAACATACTTTACCTGTATTGGCATCCTATAGCTATCGGGTCTAAACCTCCTCAGAACCGTCAGGTACAACAACTGCTTGGACTTTTTCAGGGTCACGAAACGCGCCGCGTACTGCATTGGAGTTATGTCTGAAACGCAATAGGGGGCGCTAGGTTAACTGCAACAATATAGTCATAATTTGGTAATGAACATAATATAAAGATCTAACGAGAGAAAACCCTAGGCATGTGTAGCCAATCGCCCAGCCCAGGCTGACTGACGGAGAGCACGGTCAGCTCTTGGACTACAAGATACATTATCTAACTCATTCTCCAGCTCATTAGAGTCGATGGCAGCGAGAGTTGCGCCTCTGCCGGCGGGTGAAGACCCTCGGAATGTGTAACCAGTCGCCCAGGCTGACGGCGTGGACTTTCAGGTTTCGGAGTATAGCGTTTGCAACTACCCTCTTTAACAGATTGTCTCACTCACTCTCCAGCTCATTAGAGTCGATGGGCAGCGAGAACTGCGCACTCTGCCGGGAGAAGACCCTCGGAATGTGCAACCAGTCTCCCAGGCTGACGGCGGAGACCTTCAGCCATCGGAACCGGGTCAATACAGCTGTCCTACTCTAACAGATTATTTCACTCACTCTCCAGCTCATTAGAGTCGATGGGCAGCGAGAACTGCGCGCTCTGCCGGTAGAAGACCCTCGGAATGTGTAAGCAGTCGCCCAGGCTGACAGCGGAGACCTTCAGCCATCGGAACCGGGTCTACACAGCTGTCCTGCTCTAACAGATTATTTCACTCACTCTCCAGCTCATTAGAGTCGATGGGCAGCGAGAACTGCGCGCTCTGCCGGTAGAAGACCCTCGGAATGTGTAAGCAGTCGCCCAGGCTGACAGCGGAGACCTTCAGCCATCGGAACCGGGTCTACACAGCTGTCCTGTTATAACAGATTATTTCACTCACTCTCCAGCTCATTAGAGTCGATGGGCAGCGAGAACTGCGCGCTCTGCCGGTAGAAGACCCTCGGAATGTGTAAGCAGTCGCCCAGGCTGACAGCGGAGACCTTCAGCCATCGGAACCGGGTCAATACAGCTATCCTGCTCTAACAGATTATTTCACTTACTCTCCAGCTCATTAGAGTCGATGGGCAGCGAGAACTGCGCACTCTGCCGAGAGAAGACCCTCGGAATGTGCAGCCAGTCGCCAAGGCTGACGGCGGAGACCTTCAGCTCTCGGAGCAGGGTCTGCATCTCCTGCCCCGGCCGCCGCTCTGGTCGGGTGCGTAGGGCTTCCTCTAGGACGTAACGGCGCTGGAAATTAAGCGTTTTAGTAAAACTTTTATCAATTAAATACAAGTCGGTTTTCTTACTGTTGTTTGTTTACTTTGTTTATTTAAAAAAATTGGGACAACTGGGATGGATGGGATTGTTAAAAATCGTACCTAATTAATTACTATAGATATCAAACTCAGTTATTGTATTGATTTGTGAAAGAACCCTTGAGGCCTACCTGTCACAGAAAAAAATGTGTTTCATAGCCTACTTATTTACCTACTTTCCAGTGGAGATAGTTCAATATCTAAGATGGTGTCTGTTTTCTTAGCTGTAGCTTGATCATGGGGTTGTAATAGTTATTTATGTTACAAGTGCGAAAAATAGGAAATTTCCTATTCGCACGTGTATCATACAACGTTTTACAGTACATATGGCCCTTTAAATTTTCGAAGTAGTTACGTAATGTGCTTATTATAGCACCTGGTGTCGTAATATAAAAATAATAATTACCTTAGCATCAAATTCAGTTTCAATGGCCTCTTCATCCACCTCCCTGTGTAGATACTTCAGTATTTCATCATCTAAGAAGGAGTCTGTCTTCTTAGTTGCAGTCTGTTTGATCACAGGTAGAACTATGACGTCATCGTCGACCGGAGCTATGGAGCCGCGGGAACTGGGGTTTTGGGAGTCTGTGCCGATGCCAGCGATCTAGGTAATTAAAAAAAAGATTTGTCTAATAGACGTAACAATTAAGTGATCTACAATAAGTAGAAGTTGCTAAGCGGGCGAGGTGTTCAAAATGATCTTGACGCGTTTATTGATAAGAGAATAAGAGCGTGTCAAGGTCATTTTGAACACCTCGCCCGCTTAGCAACTTCTGCTGCTGACTGTTCCTAACCAGTTCTTACCACCATACAATTTTTCTGTTTGGCCCTTTGCTTTGGGCAATAAAGTTTCATTCTCAGCAGTTAGGAAGCAGTCAATGTAACATTAGCAATAAGGCATTAGCAATTATTATAATTTATTTTTCAATAAATTATTCTTACTGTGGCCGAAAATGTCTAGGAGCGACGACGACGAGTTTAATTAACCTTTTGGCCGCCATACATGACCAAACCAATACCTGATCCGGTTCGAAGTACATACTAATGTTAGTTGAAAACGTTGCTATTCTCCCTTTTGAATTCTGGATTTGGTTGACTCATTATTACGGAGTAGACCCGTAGTTTTGTTTCTAGTTAGATCATACCCCATGTTCTTAGTCAACAAATAATTCACTCGTATGAAAGAGATCAAGAGGAAAATAAGGGCTGGTGGCACCAAAAGCATATAAATGATGGATGTTAACACGCGATGCAGTTTGTTGGAATTGATGGTGCAACTGTGACCCGAAAGAAAGTAAAAACAAAACTGATACGCTACTAGTTGCTAAACAAGGTATAATGTAATTCACTTGTGTTTCCGGATCCTGTTGCGATTGCGCGGCGAGACCTGCGGAAGTGAGGCGGTCGCTGCCGGTGGGTCGCTTGCGGTGCTTCTTGCCACGCCTGCGGATTTCACCGTCTGAAGACAAACAAACATCATCATCACTCGCCATAAGTGGAGTCCAGACGAGACAATTTTTCGCCAATCTGATGAAATTGTCCGATCGAATCAGGCCGTGCGGACGCAAACGCCAATTTGATTCCCCGATCAAATCAGCAGGTGCGGACACAAAAATCTTGTCATTTTTAGTATCTATGGAATGCAATTTGGTGATTAAATTGTGTACGTGTGGACGCTACATGAGATTGGCGCCAATTATTTTCCTGATCAAATCGGTCGATTTGCCCAGCTCGTCTGGACTCTACTATACGTCGATTGCTCAGGGCATTTACCGCGAACATCAAGACGCCCGATGCGTAATATTTATTTTACACATGGCGATTGTATTTTCAGTTGTTCATCGTTCCAGGTTTTCATCACTTAAGAAAATGTCGTTGTCGTATCTCCACTAAAATTCTAAGTTACGTAAATTCAAAAACTAACCTAATCTTAAGAGATCAGGCGGCCTAGCCAAGGTGACATATTGACAATCGCTTGCGCTTCGCCATCGAATCGCTTTGTTTGTGTCTCTGTATCACTCTTCCATATCGACAGTTGCGTTTCGTTCGCTACGGAGCGTCAGCGATTGGCATGTTGTCTACTGGGCCTGGTTGCCAAATATAGGCTCCAGGAAAAGTACTAAGATGAAAGGAAATATTTACCTCCAGAGCCATCTAAAGTGCCTCGAAGAGTTTCGCTCCGATCAGTATCCTTCTCCGACTTGGAGCGCTGCGACGCAGGGGCAGCGTCAGCTTTATTCTTGGTCTTGATCACCTTTCCCAGCTTTAGGGCTTTCAGCTGATTCTGGAAACGCGAAAATGGATATTGAATCTTTAGAGATCTTCAGGACTTTGAGGTGCTTCCTGAAAATAGGATACAAGCAGCCGGAGGACATAAGTACATGAATTTTACAAAATGATTAGCAAAAAACTTCGCAAAACTTAGAAAGTGACGAGTGTAGGTAGGTAGGTACCCTTTTGTCTTTGTCAGCTCTGGTTCTAAAGGTACGTCCAGATGCAAGTGTCCACGCATTTTGCTATAGATTGAGCGCTTCATATGAGCTTTGCGTGAATTGCGCAAATTAGGCGCGCAATCTAAAGCAAACACGCGGCGCGTGGGCATTTGTTGGACTAGACAGACTATCTAACTTATCTAAGACACAACTTTATGAACACAAAACTGCTAAACCATCTTCGTTACCTCAAGTTTCTTAAAGAACTCGTCACTATCATGATTCAAAGGTTTCTCTTTCTTCACCTTCCTAGGCAATAACACACTCGGTAGCTTCATCCTCTTCCTTTGCCCAGTGGCGCCCCAAGCGGTCATAGACAGCACTATATTGGACGCGATTCTCTTCCTACTTTTAGGAGCATAATTTATGACTATCCTAGTCAAATGCAATAGGTTACAGTCACAAGATGGGGTCGAAGAAGGCAGTAATGGTCTTCGTTTTACGCGCCTCTGCTTGGCTGTAATGGCTGTGTATAAATTATCACCGGTTATAAAGAAACTCTTTTCCTTCTTACTTGGTTGTGCGATTGCAAGACTTGGCTTCTGATTTTTTTCCTTTGGTTTTTCCTTTCTCAAAGGTAGCAATTTCGTTTTCGATATCAGAAAGGGCAGCATTATAATGAACGTAAAGAGAGGCGTTAGTAGGACTGTTTGACCGTGTGGTTTGTAGCAAAGTGATAGGAAAAGAGACTGTATTGATTATACGTTCTTATCAGCGAAATGTACGCTCTAGTAATTTTTGAAGAGGATGGAAAATAACCCACACATTTACGTCAATGTTTAGTACCGCGATATCTACCTATTCACCTTGTTTAATAACACGTGGCATTGACATTTATAAAAGTGCCTGAACTATCTATAATTCTTGTTGACTTTTATCTATTTAATCCTTTTAGTTGGCTCCCGTGTTGTTCTTACTAAGGTACTATTTAATGCCAACTGGCCCTATGATTATCTTGGAAATTAAATATAAATACGTACTACCTATTTCTTGGGATAAAGCACAGAACAAATGGCTGGTTCTGTTAGAAGTAAGTAGTTTATTCTCAGCACTTGAACGACGTTCATTCATAGTTAATCTCAGCTTCGGAAATCTTTTTTACCAATCTGAGTTGTGACAGAATGCGCCGCTTAGTCGCACTACCAAAATTTTTACCCCGTAGGTAAGGCCACCTAAGAGCGCGAGGCGTCCGCTTGGACAGCAGAAGAGGCGAAGCTATAGCGGTGGCAGTTGCTGGCACTGGCCCTTGATGAAGCGACTGTAAGCGCCCTCTCTGAAAGACTCAGGGATGGCAGCGAGCGGTCGATGGTGGCACTCTTGACGCCTGCTGTCATAATCTGAATTGGTGTAGCTACCTCTGGTTTCCTTGATGGGGATAGAGCGCGCCCAATCGTGTCTTGAATTTGTACCTTTTTATTTTCCCGACTAGTATCACTCTCCTTAATGACAGGCGCCCTCTTGGACAGCACAAGTGGCGACGCCAGCGGCGGCAGCTGCTCGCACTGGCCTTTGATAAGGCGGCTGTGAGCGCCTTCTGAGAGAATCAGGGATGGCAGCGAGCGGTCGTTGGTGGCGCTCGTTCCGTGGCCTGCTGTCATGTCCGAGGTTGTGTAGCCGTGGTAGTACAGCGTTTCCTAGAAGGAAGAAGGAAGTTTGGTCGCATGTTAGCCTGTTGCAAGATAAAATCACTGGTGCCTCCTTTAGTTCAAACAAGTGAGTCTAAACTATGTCTCACAACAGTTTATATTCGATTCCTTTAGTTCATTTCGAGGAGATGAATCTAATATAGGCACCTAACCTTAAAAGTAGGTAATACTAAGTTTTATAATAAACTATTTTTTTTTCTGTGTGCAACGATTATCGCGCTGCTCAGTAGTAACGTAATGTCCCAGTACTGGACACTGTCTGGACACCTTCAATATTTTAATTCCAAGCAGTAAATATGACAAACGGACTGCAATCAACGTACAACCACGTCTTCAATCGGCAAAGGTAGATCTTACGTCCATTGCAATAAGGTTTAAGATTTAATAGTACCTGGCTGTGACTTCTTCTTAGGTCTAGAACGATGGTGGTTCTGTGGTGCGGCTGGTCGGGGGTGAGGCATCTTCGGGAACCTCTGGACTTGCCGCTGGCGAGGGTCGGAGCGGGCGTCAGTGGTCGCGAGTCTGTTTCAGTATATCTGAAATCAATATTTTTTCATGTAAAATGAGCGGAACAGAATCACATTCGGCACACTTCAGAGAACACACAGCACAGATAGACTGTCATTTTCGTTAAATGTCTATTAAAAACTAGGTACTTGGAGTCTTTCTCTGTTTTGAAGTAGGACTAAAAAGACCCAGTATTTATAGACTAAAGGTAGAGACATCTAAGGCTCTATGACTTACCTTCTAAACATGTCCTCTGTAACGATGTCATGAGGAGTTCGGATCTTATCTTTATCCGGGCCATTCAAATCTTGTATCTTGCTCAGGTCCTCACCGAAGCAATGAGTTTTACCATCCAATAGCTGTAAACAGACGATCAAATTAATAAAACTCCTAAAGTATTAGAGAAGAGAGATATAGATCTTTATTTGCATTGGTACCTACAGATGTACCTAACATTTGTTGTGGTGGCTTAATTTTTTAGGTCTACGTACTAATCTGCGTGGAAATATGTCTAGGTATACCTACCCTTTTGACTTTGACTTTTGTCATTTGGTGACCATAAAAATCATAAAATTCCCAGGTACCCGCGTTATTTTTCCCCGGGTTGTCATGTTGTAGCTGTCTTTGTCTAAAAGACAGCTAGACTTACCCAGGAGTCTTTAGCGCGCCTCACAAACTCTTTGGCTTCAGTATCAGCCGGGTGGTTGCACAGCACAGAGCAGCCGTGAGAGAAGGGGTTGTAGAGCCCCGCGTACGGCCGAAGCATGATATAATATGGTCTAAAAGACAAAGACAGCTAGATCTCCACTTACCCAGGAGTCTTTAGCGCGCCTCACAAACTCTTTGGCTTCAGTATCAGCCGGGTGGTTGCACAGCACAGAGCAGCCGTGCGAGAAGGGGTTGTAGAGCCCCGCGTACGGCCGAAGCATGATATATGGTGTAAAAGACAAAGCCAGCTAGATCTACACTTACCCAGGAGTCTTTAGCGCGCCTCACAAACTCCTTGGCTTCGGTATCAGCCGGGTGGTTGCACAGCACGGAGCAGCCGTGCGAGAAGGGGTTGTAGAGCCCCGCGTACGGTCGAAGCATGATATATGGTGTAAAAGACAAAGCCAGCTAGATCTACACTTACCCAGGAGTCTTTAGCGCGCCTCACAAACTCTTTGGCTTCAGTATCAGCCGGGTGGTTGCACAGCACGGAGCAGCCGTGCGAGAAGGGGTTGTAAAGCCCCGCGTACGGCCGAAGCATGAACGGCGCCGGCGTCACTGAGCATCTTAGCTCAACTGGACTCTGGAAGGCGATAATATGAACATTAGCGGTTGTCCTCTACGCTGGATATTTAGAGGACACAGTGCGAGTTGCATCATCCGCACTTGACAGACTGATCAACGTCACTCGGCGCGCCGCAGCGGTTTACTATGAAACTTTCTATATAATCACATCTGCTGCGTCAATGATTTTACTTAAGAAATCGATCCTAGGTATGTCGCAGCGACTTTGTGAAAATTAAGTTGGATTAGGTTAGGATCAGGATATAATATCTATACCTACTTAGGTATTAGGTACTTACCTAAGATTTCATAACAAAACGCAACGACAAGGCCGACAAGGCACTAAAATATTAACTAGTCGGTCGATATTAAATTGTACTAATTCAAGTTTAGGTAAATACCTACTACCTATACTTACTTAGTAACATTTATATTCTTAGGCCGTTAAAACCTTTTTAGGGTTCCGTACCCAAAGGGTAAAAAACGGGACCCTATTACTAAGACCTTCGCTGTCCGTCCGTCCGTCTGTCACCAGGCTGTATCTCATGAACCGCGATAGCTAGACAGTTGAAATTTTCACAAATGATGTATCTCTGTTGCCGCTATAACAACAAATACTAAAAATAAAATAAATATTTAAGGGGGGCTCCCATACAACAAACACGATATTTTTGCTCTATTTTTTGTTGATGGTGCGGAACCCTCCGTGCGTGAGTCCGACTCGCACTTGGCCGGTTTTTTAGGGCCAAGCGAGGCACAACACTTCACTTCAGTTTGAATTTCACATTAAACACTCAAAATCTATCTATACCAACCTGCTGTGTATTTCTAGAAGCTTCTGTAGACTTCTGCGGCACAGATGCCAGTAACCCAGTGTTGCTCAGCAGCCCCATTTCTTCATGTCAATGAACCATGCACGTCTGAGCCCTGTCTAAATTTGTAGTTTCATATATATCGATCAAACACTAGGTAAATATCACTTAGTTACGTTATGTAAAAGTTTTCTAATTCGTTTTAGGTCAGTTCAGTTTTTGGTTATGGGATGCAGAAGTTTGTTTGCAGGTCTTGAGTTTGCAAGAGTCTGTGCGGAAAGAGAAGAGTCGTGGAATGTATGTGGCCCAATACATTCTACGACTCTTCTCTTTCCGAACAGACTATTGCTTGATCGGTTGAAGAATCTAAACTTCTACCTATGGGAATAAAAAGGCCTAAAAAGGGGGAAAAAGGGGGCCCACATAGACCAATAAAAACACATCATAAATTAAAAAAAAAAACACAATTACTTAACTGATTTGCAAGACCGATGTGATCCGAAAATTAATGAGACAGCTGCCAGAATAATTTATTTTATATGAAGAAATCTTAGGGAAAAGTCTTGAATACAAACAGGAAAAAGCATTTGTAATTATAGTACCTACCTTCTTAGTATCTTCTAAAAAAACGTAGCTTGTCAAAACATTGAAATAATTTTACACTGACAGAAATAGTTCCAAGTTCATTATTCCAATATGAGTTCTATAGCCAACGTAATAAGGCTCAGTTTTGATTGCATAAGAGACCAATCGGCCGATGGCGTGATAGTTTCAGCCATTAAAATAAAATTTATGGTGATGGCAAAATGCACAGCATTTTATGATCCAGGTCTACTTGATTAACGACGATCGTGAATGTGAAACCATGTGCATTTATGAGCAGATACGATTACCGACTAGGTATTTAGTGCCTAGTACTTGAGATTGAACCATAAAATCTAATTACTACCGAGTTGAAAAAGATGCAATATTCGCACGATTTTTCTTGTTCACAATAAATAGCTTCAGCCAAGGTTTTGCCACGAGCACGAGAAACAATTGAATATAATTTTATTTTCTACTAGCTGTTGCCCGCGACTTCGTACGCGTGGATTTGTATATTGGTGGTTACATTAGCTTAGAACATTATGCAGCAAAAGATAGCAGTAGGGACGGTTAATCATTTGTTAATTATTATACAACGCATGAGATTTGTCTTTCACAACCTGGCTACGAAGTTTCAAGCCCCTAACTGAATAAAATTGTTCTCGATAATCTCGATATAATCTCTCTCAACCCCCAGAAGATTTTCAAGTCCACTATTTAATAAAACCTACTACCTAACTACCTATTTACGAAGTTTGAAGTTCCTAGCTTTAAATAAAATTTGAACCCTCTACCAACTCTCAACCCCTGTTTAAACTTTTAGAGGATGAATTTTTAAAAACGCTGAAATTACTTTTCTTGTATTGTAATAATATGCCTTTATACAACGATTCAAGTCCCGCACTCCAATAAATATTTGGGTTCCATACAAATTTTCGACCCCCTTCACCACCTTGGGGGATGAATTATCAAAGACTCTGAAATTAGTTTTCTTTTCTCTTAATAAAATACCTTTTTACGAAGCTTCAAGTTCATAGCTTTAAATAAAATTATAACCTATACAATCTTTCAACCCCTTTTTAACCCTGTTATGGGATGAATTTTTAAAAACGCTGAAATAAGTTTTCTTGTGTTCTAATACTATGGCTTTATACAAAGATTTAAGTCTCGCACTCTCAAAAATATTTGATCTCCATACAAACTTTCAACCCCTTTTTCACCTCCTCGGGGGATGAATTTTTAAAAACGCTGAATAGGTTTTTTGTTTTTTAATAAAATACCTTTTTACGAAGTTTTAAGTTCCTAGCTTTAAATAAAATTTGAACCCTATACAAACTTTCAACCCCTTTTGGACCCTTATAGGGTATGAATTTTTAAAAACGCTGGAATTACTTTTCTCGTATTCTAATAATATGTCATTATACAAAGATTCAAGTCCCGTACTTACAAAAAATATTGACCTCCATACAAATTTTCAACCCCTTTTTCACCACCTTAAATGTTGAATTTTGAAAAACGCTAACATTAGTTTTCTTCTCTTTTAATGTAATAACTTTTTACGAAGTTACAAATTCGTAGCTTAAAATAAAATTTAAACCCTATACAATCTTTCAACCCCTTTTTAACCCTTTTAAGGGATGAATTTTTGAAAACGCTGAAATTACTTTCATTGAGAATTAATAATATGGCTTTATACAAAGATTCAAGTCCCGCACTCTAAAAAATATTTGATCCCCGTACAAACTTTCAACCCCTTTTTCACCACCTCGGGGGATGAATTTTTAAAAACACTGAAATTTGTTTTGTTGTTTTTTAATTTAATACCTATTTGCGAAGTTTCAAGGTCCTAGCTTAAAATAAAATTTGCAGTCCAAAACATAGTTTCATCCCCTTTTTTACCCCCTTAGGGGTTGAATTTCCTAAAACGTCCCAATTCCTTTTTTTTGCAATCGGCTATTATGCCTTTCTAAAAAGTTTCAAAGCATTTGTAATGGATTCAAACTTTCAACCCCTTTTTAACCCTGTTAGGGGATGAATTTTTAAAAACGCTGAAATTACTTTTCCTGTCTTATAATAATATACCCATATACAAAGTTTAAAGTCACACACTCACAAAAATATTTGATCTCCATACAAATTTTCAACCCCTTTTTCACCACCTTGGAGGATGAATTTTCGAAAACGCTGAAATAAGTTTTCTTATTTTTTAATATAATACATTTTCACAAAGTTTCAAATTCCTAGCTTAAAATAAATCTTGAACCCCATACAACCTTTCATCCCCTTTTTAACCCTTTTTAGGGATGAATTTTTAAAAACGCTGAAATTACTATTCTTAAGTTTTAATAATATGGCTTTATACAAAGACTCAAGCCCCGCACTCTCAATAATATTTGATCTCCCTATAAACTTTCAACCCCTTTTTCACCACCTCAGGGGATGAATTTTTAAAAACGCTGAAATTAGTTTTCTTATTTTTTAATTTAATACCTTTTTGCAAAGTTTCAAGGTCCTAGCTTAAAATAAAATTTGCACCCTAAGACAAAGTTTCATCCCCTTTTTTACCCCCTTAGGGGTTGAATTTCCTAAAACGTCGCAATTACTTTTTTTTGTAATCGGCTATTATGCCTTTCTAAAAAGTTTCAAAGCATTTGTAATGGATTCAAACTTTCAGCCCCTTTTTAACCCTGTTAGGGGATGAATTTTCAAAAACGCTGAAATTACTTTTCCTGTCTTATAATAATATACCCATATACAAAGTTTCAAGTTCCACGCTCACAGAAATATTTGATCTCCATACAAACTTTCAACCCCTTTTTCACCACCTTGGGGGATGAATTTTCTAAAACGCTGAAATTAGTTTTCTTGTTTTTTAATATAATACATTTTCACAAAGTTTCCAATTCCTAGCTTAAACTAAAACTTGAACCCCATACAACCTTTCATCCCCTTATTAACCCCCTTAGGGGTTGAATTTTTCAAAATCGCTTCTTATCTCTTGTACACTTTATAAATTCAACCTAGTGTGCAAATTTCAACTTTCTAGCTTTTGTAGTTTCGGCTCTGCGTTGATGAATCAGTCAGTCAGTCAGTCAGTCAGTCAGTCAGTCAGTCAGGACACTTGCATTTATATATATAGATAAACTTGTAGCTTAGGGCTTAGGGTATATTTTATGTAAGTGTTATTATTCTTATTAAGATTTTAAAACATCTGCTTCTACGAGGGGCGTTCAAAATATTCTCGGTATTGATATCTTACAACCTCTTCTAAAATTTCTTTCGTTACTGGCCGCTAAGGTTTATTCATTGACATTAAAAAAAAGTATAATTCGAACCGAGATGTTCTTTTGTTTTTCTGCAATTGCTGAACAAACATGAACATCATGTGGGAATTGACAATGTTAACTAAATTAGAACATCGATGCGTGATAAAATTCTTGACAAAACATGGTAAAAATCAAAAAACCATAAAAGAGGAAATGGATTGTGTTTACCGTGAGTCTGCTCCTTCTTTATCTACCATTCAAAAGTGGTCAAGCGAGTTTAAACGTGGAAGGGAGAGTGTTGAAGACGACCCTAGACCTGGCCGGCCTGTAGTAGCTACTTCACAAGAAAATATTGATAAAGTGGAAAAACTTATATTGGAAGATGGTCGAGTGAAGGTAAAATCTATAGCACAAGTAACCAATCTCTCTATTGGTACCGTACATGATATTATCCATGACCATCTTAATATGTCAAAAGTAAGTGCAAGATGGGTTCCGCGAATGCTGACTCGGCTTCAAAAAGACATGCGTGTAGCTTGTTGTTCCGATTTTATTGACCTGTGCGGTGAAAATCCTGATGAGGTGCTGCAAAGAATAGTTACTGGAGATGAAACCTGGGTTCATCATTATGACCCAGAGAGTAAACAAGAGTCCATGCAGTGGCACATTAAGGGTTCAGCTCATCCCAAGAAGTTCAAGGTCATCCCTTCAGCTGGCAAGGTCATGGCCACGATATTTTGGGATTGTGAAGGAGTATTACTGATCGATTATAAAGAAAAAGGTGTAAATATCACAGGACAGTACTACGCTAACATTCTACGTCAATTAAAGGATGCAATCAAAGAAAAGAGGCGAGGAAAGTTAACCAAAGGTGTTATGCTTCTGCATGACAACGCCCCCGTCCATACTGCTCATATTGCCAAGGCAGCTATTGTTGAATGTGGGTTTGAAACTGTTACTCACCCACCGTATAGTCCGGACTTAGCCCCCAGCGACTTCTTTTTGTTCCCCAATCTTAAAAAGGATCTGCGTGGAAATAAATTTTCCGATGATGAAGCATTGAAGGCGGCAGTGGAGGAGCATTTTTACACCAAAGATAAAAAATATTTTTATGCAGGATTAAAAAAAATAATTGATCGATCTTTTAAGTGTATGAACATAGGGGGGGAGTACATTGAAAAATAAAAATATCAAACTTTTCGTACTTGTTTGTTTTCATTCTCATACCGAGAATATTTTGAATACCCCTCGTATAATCTAATGTCCCATAAAAGCATGTTGGTCCGGTGGTCACGCGTGTAGGGTAAACTACCCAATTATTGGCTATAAACGTACTAAAGACCCTTTTGAACGAAAGTAAACGAAAGTCACGACTCCTGCTTTAAAATAACGTTGAAGTTGCCAATTATGCCTCTTAATCTCAGAGTTTAATTACCAAAGTGCTCCTTATCTTAACAGACAAGGTACTAACTAACTAACCATTTATTCATTGCAATAAGTTTTAAAGGCCAGTTAACTTCGTGTATGAAGGTATTTTCATCGTTACGCCCGAGGATACAGCTACATAAAAATCAAAAACGAAATTGAATTTTTTCACATATATTATTCAAAAAAATTTACACAAAAGCACTAAGACATCCATTTAACCTTATTGTCTAAATAAATGAAGTTTTTAAACCGACACTCAACCTCTTAAATTAATTAAGATATAATTTGTCTCTAAAAATAATACTCATTTTTCATCTTTTCAACATCAGAATGTTACTATGGCATTACCAAAATAATAGCTACCAAGCGACATCGTGAATTGAAAACTCTAGAATATGCCATTAATTTCAATTTACCTCACTAACAGGGTCTATTTATTACAAAGGGAATTTATTTTACAATTTTAGTGCAATAGTCACTAAATGTGTACATTGGGTGAAACTTACGATTCTTAATGTATGATTTTTAATTCTTAACATTATTGATTCCAAAGCAACTACATGCAAAATTAATGATAGTTTACATCGTATTAACCCTTTAACCGCCAGAGTCTGATATATAAGACATTACATATCCAGCTCATTTCGCCACAGTCTGATAAATAAGACAAAGATCTGATTTGGTTTTTACAGCACATTTATAACTCCCGTAACTATGCCAACCTTACTCTGCGTGGTACAATTACTGTCGGTGGCGACACGAGCACGCTTGATCAAAAATTGCTGGCGGTTAAAAGGTTAAAGTGAATGTTGAGACTTTGCAATTCGTACAAATTATATGCACTAATTACAATAAATATTACTTTTAGAAAATATATTTGTACTTCTTTTTGGAACTAAAATTTAAAGAACCAAACAGTTTATTTTTAATTAATGAACTTTTAGCAAACAGAATATGTTTTATATCAATAAGTTAGAAAAATATGTGTGGATCAACAAAACAGGATGTATGAACTATAGACATGATACGACTGTATAATTAAAATATTACATTGGGCATTTATGCGCTGAGCGATTATACCAATAAAGGAAATAATCACTCAATAGATTTCTCTATCAAAATATGATAGAAGTATATATCTATCACAATTAAGTAAGAGAAACATTATTTGCAAATATGAACACTAAATATCTTTTAAACAACTGTTCATTAGTCATATTTATAGAAATATTGCAATCGATTTGGACATTTTCAACAATTGAAGGCTTCATATCAATTATTTACAATTTCTTTCAAGAGAATTTCAACCTTATAATTGATATGTGATGTGAGTAAGTTTTATACTGACTGCATGCTGCTTACTGTCCTTTTGTGCAGATAGATTGCGCTTTTTACGGACTTACATTTACTTATTACTTACATCTTTATTGAGAGCTAGTTACAATTCTTACATGAAATAATAATTTATGTATAGGATAAAAATATTGTAAATAATTTAAGGGCGATAGAGACTACGTTTAGTCTTAGGATTTAACAGAGTAAGAAAGATAACTTCTCTACAGGTCAATTACTTAAAAAGGCAAGTTGATTTGAAAGGCAAGTCACAGTCCCTACTCTGTCATAATTTAAATATTACCATTTATTATTAATGTATAACGTCATAATTATAAAATAATGTAATTTACATCAAATGTAATTACCATACACATGAATGCTAGCCAGCACCCTCGGTGAATCTGTACCATTATTAAAATGTATTATAAAACAATAATTTAAACTAGAAAATAAGGTCATCTATGTAAAAAAAGTGTTGACTCATTGATAGTCTTCCATGAATAAAATTTTAATTATGACTAGTAGTTAAGAAATAATTTGAGCATGGAAAATAAGCGTACTACATGACCATGCATCTATAAAAATATTATAAAAACTTAAATACTTAAGTTACATAATTATTATTAGTTCAATTACAAGTATCGTCACACATTACATGAAAAACTCGCTCGTATTTAATTTATGTTCTCGATAAAACTACCACGTGAACACTTCGCAACAATAGTAATTTACATTATACTTAATCACCACTAGCGCACTTAACGAGGGTCACCGCACTTCACTCAACCAAGACTACGGCGTCGTCGCGCCTGAGGCGCGGCGCGGCGTCCTACGGGCGCGAGGCTCTCGCCGCCTCCTCGAGCGCGCGCACCTTCAGCTCGCGCTCGCGCTGCTGGCGCATGAAGTCCTCGTGGTGCGCGGGGTGCAGGAAGCCGCGCTCGCGCTCCATCAGCAGCTGCCGCTGCAGCTGCTCGTGCGCCGCCGCCTGCTGCGCCAGCTGCTCCGCGTACGGCCGCCCCAGCAGGTCCGGGTGCGGCAGCGGCCGGTACGGCCCCAGCCCCATCGCCTCCTGCTGCGCCTGCGCTGCCTGCTGCCCCGGGTGCAGGTGCAGGTGCGTGTGGGAGTGCGCGTGCGTGTGGGCGTGCGTGTGCGCGTGGTACTCGGGGTTGATGCCGGCCATCTGCAGCCGCACCATGGGGTCGGCGGCCAGCGCCAGGCGCTCGGCCGCCTCCAGCTGCGCGGCCGCGACGCCGGGATGCGGGTGGTGCGGGTGGTGCGGCGGCGCGCCGGACACGGGCACGGCCTGCGGCGCGCCGGGCGCCCCGGCCGGCGGGATGCCGAGCCGCTCCAGCCGCTCGCGCTCCAGCTGCGACAGCGCGCCCGGCCCGTGCCCCGGCGGGTACAGCCCGAACTGGACCGGTATCGCGCCCTGCGGCGGCGGCGGCGGCATCCCGTATCGCCTGTGCATCTCCAGCCAGTGCGGGTCGAGTCCTCTCGGCCCGACGTTGTTTTTGAGCAATTCCTCCTTCAGTCTGTCGTTCAGTTCGCGCTCCCTCAACTCTCGTATCTCTCGATCCCGTTTTTCTCTTTCGAGGTGTTCTAACTCTAGCCGCTCCCTCGCTCCGGCGGCACTGTAGATCGAGCTGAGCTGGTACTGCAGCATCGGATCCATGCAGTGTCGCGGCAGGGGGTTCCCTGGGCTGAAACCGGCGTGTGGACGGGCGTACTCCGACAGCTGCCTGAGCGCGGGCGTGTCCGGGTATCCGGGTGGTCGCGGGAAGCGGTCGTAAGGGGAAGTTATAGTTTCAATGGCACCTCTAGAAGGAGGTTTCGTATCGGGTTTCTCCGGCGTCGCTATCTTCCTATGCGCCTGTTGAGCAATCTTTTCTCTTTCCTCTCGATCTCTCTCGGCTTGCTTTCTCAGCCTTTCTTCGCGTTTCCTGGCCAACTTCGATTCTGGCACTGGTTTAAATATTAAATCAGTTCTTGTGCAAGAGTTGTAATCTCCTCTGTTCCAATGTCTCAAGAATATGGCCGATTGTGACCTGTGACACTCGGTGTCTTCAATCTTCGGGTCGGGAGTTGGGCCCTCACGTATAAGCGCAGGACTCGGTATTTCTTCGTCTTCTGGTTGGGATTGTGTTTCGAGTTTCAGCTCTGGGTTCTCATCAGGCATGGGCCTTGGTGGGCCGCGTAAATGTGGGTGGCCATGTGGCAGTTGATGCGGAGATCCCGCTCTGCCGTGGCCCACTTGCAGACCGGCCGCAGCTTGGGCATGAAGTCGTAAGCTCTCGATGGAGCTAGGGCCCGGTCCTGGAGGTAATCCTAGTCCCATGGGATGGCCCATGGAAGGTGGTTGAATCATAAGGTGATTGGGATTACCTGGAAGCATTTTTGGATGATGCCGTAGTAACATAGAGTCCGCCGGAGATAGCCGCTCGGGATGGTGCTGCGCCAAGTGATGTGAATGGTGATGGGTGTGATTATTTGACACATTCAAGCTTGACGACGAACTGGTAGATTGGGAAACGCTGGCCGAGAGGTGGTGAGGAGAGCTTGAATGTGAGCTCGGTTTCTGTTGTGTGTTGATTTTGTGTTGTATAGACTGAGATGAGCTACTTGATGTAGAATGTGATATAGATAACGTATGGTTCAAGCCACCTCCAGCGTGATTCGGCTGTTTTTCAGTACTCGTGTGCACAGCACTGTGATGACTTGTAGAATGATGCTGTGTCATGGTAGTTTCGTGCAATTGATGCCTCTCTGTAGTTGCATTTGGATTTCTAGGGTCCTCCGTACTTTCTGATATTTCTCTCAGAGATCTTGTTGTAACTGATGAACTGGTGCTATGATGTGAACTTAGCATTGTCGTAGATTCTATTGTTGAAGGTTTTACTGGGTCATGCCTGCCTGGGGCGCTGACTGCAGGATGCATTGGCGGGATTGGGTGAGGTTGAGCCAAGGGTCCATAAGGATATGGATATGGCATTGAGTAGCCAGGATGTGGGTGAGGATAATAAGGATGCATAGCGTGGGCCGCTGCCGCAGCAGACAGCTGGAAAATAGAAGTATGTAGCAAGGGGTGATGAGGATGATGTAAGGGAGAAGCGAATGGATGCGGTGGACCCCCTTGGTGACCCGAGTGCATAATCGGGCCGGGCATCGTCGACGGAATTGACAACGGCGTTGGGTTCATAAGGTTCAACGCCGAATGTGACACTGGGGTGTGAGGTTGCACTGGTGAAGCAGAAATCTGTCTCGGTTGCGATGGACTCGTCATGTGCCTGGAGAACGGCGACGTAGTCGAAGATGGATGAGGATGTCCTGGGGTACCATTGTGACCAGGTTGGCTTTTGATGGGCGTAGGAGTATGCGGGCTTTTTACTGGCGGTAGAGCATTTGCTGAATCTGGACCACTGCTTTGGCTTGCAGTCACAGGTGGCAGATGTGGTTGATGTAAAAAATCTGGTTCCTTCTTTATACTTTCTATTCTGGGTCCAAGGAACCCACTTGAAAGATTTGAGCTTTCATTTGCAGGCTGGCTGGGAGGTCTACTGTTGTTTTCTACACTTGAGATAGATTCTCTGTCTCTCTCCGAGCTTAAATGCTGTGCAATGGCACTTCCAATTGGATAACCTGGCACCTTTACGTCTTTGAGTGACTGAAGAGGATCAGAAACACCCTGCGTAGACAAATTAGCTGGCATGTTGTCTGGAACTTCCTGCTTAATTTTCAAGTCCTGTGGCATTGATGGATCATTAGGATTATTTGTCGGTGGTGGTATAATGCTTCCAGGGATTCCATGTGATGGCACAGGTTGTATCAAAGGTGGCATGGAACCTGGCTTGTCTAAACCAGGATGTCCTGGGTGTCCAGGAAGACCTAGGTGGCCTGGGTGTCCTGGGTGACCTGGATGTCCAGGGTGTCCATATAATGGGGTAGGCATGAAGCCATAAGGGCCTACATTTGATCCACTTCCAACTGAGATTAATGGTCCAGGAGGTAACAAACCAGTTATTGATGGTTGACTCAGTGGTGGAGGCATACTCTGCCCTGATACTGGAGTGCTTGGTGGTTCTGTTGGCCTGACTCCAAGATTCTCAGGACGGGCTGGTGGTGGGAATATTGGAGGTCTTAGTCCAGCCATTTGACTATCATGCTTTGGTTGCGTTTTCAAATCAGTAGGTTGTTTGTCATCAATATCAGATTCTTTGTTTTCTTGTGAATTTGCTGGAGAAATTGGCTCTGTGTTGGTTGTTGTAGGATGTTCCATAGGCGGTGGTGACGAACCGCGCGCATGTGTTGGGGATGGACTTATTTGTTGAAGAGAATCAAGCCTAGGTGCATTAGGCGAGTCCACCTTACTCCCACTAGATATTGTTGCTGTAAATATTTCAGGGGTGTTCTGGTTTTTCAGTTCATTTGCTTCATCCCTCGGTTCTAACTTTATGACAGTCTTTAATGGATTAAGATGAGGATTATGCTTGTTAGGATCACTGGCATAGTTGATACCTGGAGGATAAAAGGGTGGCATACCTGTGGAGAAGTCCTTGGCACTCCTTATAATAGAACTGTCTTTTGTAATGTTCATAGGATTAAATATATTGCTTGGCACACCTTCAATCTTGATGTTATGTGCAATCTTTGGATTGTAAATATGGCTGTCTTTGACAAAGAAGTTTGTGTTTTCCAAATTGAGAGGCTTGTTTGGCTGGCTGACAGGATGACCAGGAAAGTTATGTGGAAGAGGATCCTTCTGGAATTCTTCCTTCTGTAAGTTATGAGGTTGTTCCTCTGTATCAATTTCCTCCTTAATTTTAATTTTATCCATAGCTTCAGTTGTCATTGGTGTGACTTTTGGTATAATTAGCTCTGTCTTAGGGAACATTGCACCTTGCAGAGGAAGAGGTTTCATCTCCATTGTGTCTGGTTCCTTTGGAATGTTAGTATCAGTTTTAAGATCCAGAGCTTCTTTCATTGCTTCTTTTTCAGCAGGTTTGAACACAGGTGGTAGAGGATCTTTTTCAGCTTTAATAGCATGTTCCTCACTTTTAACTTCAGTTTTAACTTGTGAGTCAGCTGGCTTTGGTGGTTGTTCAGGCAAAATTTCCTTATTTTGTTCAGTATTTTCCTTATCAGTCTTATGGAAACTAAAGTCGCAAGCTTCAGGCTCTGGTTCCACATTTTCAGTCTCATCCATGGCTGAGAAACTGTCATTAGTGAGGCTCTCAGATGGACTCTCAGGTGGATCGGCAGCCTTTTTCTTTTTCATTTGTACATCACCATCCAATATACTTTCTAATTTTGATGAATCATCTGGAAGACGCTTCTTGACTTTAGATGCATCAACTTTACCATTAGCCACAGGTTTCTTTTTAGTTTCTTTGCTAACAGGAGAGGAAGGAACTTTGTCTGGAACATTGTTGTTTGTACTTTGGGTGTTAGGTTTGGCCTTCTTGGATTTAGTGTCATTGTCACTCTCATCTTGTCCTTTCTTACCATTTGGTGTTGTCTGTTCTTTGGACTTATTCCTAGTTCTCATTCTGCTGGGTGATTCATCAGGATTCTCAGTTCTGCCATTGTCAGCTTTAGCCAAATCTCCAGCATCGCGGGAATCACTGTCCTCTTCTGAATTTTCATCTTCTGTTACTGAACTCATCTCGCCTCCTTCTTTAGTATTAGGAGATGGCCTAGAACCGTTAGTATCTGGGACTGTAGGAGCCACTTCAGGGGCTTGCTCTTTAGGAGTCCCAGCACGAGAATTTCTGGTATTACGCACCCTCCGCAGTGAACACTGGCGAACTCTTCTCCTATGAGGCCTGTTACTACTAGCACCAGGAGTCTTTTTCCACAAATAGTAAAACTCAACTAACTCGGCAGTGTCTTTATGGGGTAAAAGGTCCTTCTTTATTTTGAAAAAGTTTTTGCCAAATTGGCGAATACCTTTCACAAATCTCTTTGTCTCTTCTTCCGACCACTTTTTTTCGATTCCCTTGGGCACTGGGCACTTCACTAGGGCTTGTAACGCGCGACTAGGATCATAACCAGAGTCGTGGAGAACGTCGAGGGCATTAATAGTGGTATCGTCTCTGCTGGCTGCCACACAGCCGTCGTCGGGAGAGCCGCCGTCGCACATACCAGCGAACGCTGCCATAGACCGAGCAGCTCTCAAGTACATCACCAGATCACGATCAGTGGACTGCGCAGGCAGCCATCGAAGCTCTTCGCCGCCAGGACAGGGTTCGTCTGGGCCCAGCGGGCCATGCACTCGCATATCAGGCAAGCACGCGTAAATATCCTTATCCTTCACGGGTTGGTTCGCTGTACCGACTTGAACCTCCCCCTGGTTCTGGGCCATGATTCGCGCGGCACACAATATTTACACTCCTCGCTCTTACCCCATTCACAGTTCACTGATTAATGTCCGATTACATCCCGTTCAGATAAAACTTTTGCAACACGATTCACAGTTCCATTTTGAACGTAAATTTGATGGTCCGTAAAACAGTAAGTATGCCAATATACATAATTATTGCTCCTAATGGCCACCATTACACGATGCTTTGAACCTCATTTTACGAGCTTAAATGATACACTGGCATCGTAACTGAAATGTTCACTTGATTGTATGATAAAAACAAGTCTTTTAAGTCAATATTACTGCATATTTTACTAATAATTTAGTAAACGCTATATACATGCTACCCTTTTGTTTAGCTTCGCCTTTCTTTGGCTCTTGTCCATAGACAATGTTTTTTCTATAAAATGGCTGCCACGGTCCGATTTCTTTAAATTTTTTCGTTACACGCACAATATTTATTGTAAACAATTGAAACATATGTATGTAAGTATTGTGTATCCATATTTCCATCTATTTAATCGCAACAAAACAATTTAATCTCTCATAATCATCATAGAACAATTAGAAACTTACAGGTTTTTTAAGCTTGTACAATTTAATTAATTAAAATATTCTGAGAAACGGAATGTGATAATAAAAAAAATGATATTTCTTGTCTATTTATAAGGCACAGATACATTTAGTACACTATCATGTTTATAGTGCAAAATAACAATTTCAGTTGTGATTTTAATGATTAATATGAACTAACTTGATTGTTAATAAACTGCGCATTTTTTAATTTCATTTAGTGCGAATAATTTAAAATCATTTTGAATTCTGTATCTGTTGATGAAAGTGTAGACCGGCTTTGGAATTATCGATATTTTTTTTGAGATGCATCCCTACAAATGTCAACAGTGTCAACACGTCAATTTGACTGCAGAAATCGAATCACAGAAAATCCTATTCTAAATTATACTGTTCTTGTTTATGTTTATTGTAGTTTACCCACGGTTTTCGTCACAAGTTAACTTATCAACTTAAGCCATGGCTTCAGACGAGTCCGATGATGAGCCACTCGCCAGTATAGCGGCTGCTAAAAAGCTAAATCCGGAGAAATATTCCGAAGTTACAATTGAACTCTGCAAAGACGAACCGGCCAAGAAAAAGAAGAAGAAAACCTTTCCTCAAAAGAAAATGAATGCTATGACGATTAAGATCAACCGTGCTCTGAAGGCTGTGATCTCCCCACCGGTCGTGGAAAGGCCTATGGATGTCTGGCTATATTTAAAAGATCTTAATCCAACCGGACCATACAGTTGTTTGCTTTGCCCGGATTGGTTTATAAATAGAGGCAAAATGATTTTACACTATGTATTGAATCATAAGAAAGACTATTGTGGCATATGCAGGTAAGTTATATGACAATTGATGTGTCCCCCCCATATCTGTTCAGATTTTCTCAACAAGCCCATAGCAGGCCTATGGAGCTCTCCGCGCGGTTCGTTTTTATACCTACGAATTCGTTCCCGTCCACGGTAGAAAAGCAAGCCAGTTGGTTGCCACGCGCGCTCACGCACGCACGTCGCGTCGCCGCGCGCTCGAATATGCTTAAATGTATGCGAAAGAAATGTCTTGAACCAATGAATAAATAACACTACTTGTAGTGTGGATGAATGCAGAAACAACAAAACTAATAAAAAATACCGTTTTTGCCCTTCCGATAGATAGGAAAAGTAGGTAGACATTCTCAATACAAGTACTTTTGGTTTTATTTTTACGATAGTTTCAATTGTGGTTGCAAGCTACAAGCTACTTAGGTGGTATTGGATTATTGATTCATTGCGCGGTTTATAAAACGGCGTAAACACTGCGTTTACTGCAGGGAGATATGACCTTTTAAAATGTCTCACAGTCACTCGTCGGAATGAAACACATAAACGGAATATTTATTGCAACTTATCTTGCTCATGGTTATTTTACGCTATGCTTTTATATGACCAGTTCTAATGTTAGTTTGACAATTAAAACTTATATTTGTACCTACCTAAGTAGGTAGGTATCTTATATTAGTAAATCATTTCTAAGCGTCGGCAACCCTAGCGTTGCGCGGTGCGCGGCGGCGCGTTGAAGGTCATTCCATTGTATTTTAGTGTAGGTATTAAAACGGTAGGTATTTGCGTTTTCTTTGAGAGATAAGTATCTGTTCGTAAGAACTATTATATAATCTGTGCCCATAGCCAATGTAAACAGAATCTAATAATACTCTAAAAGTTTTATAGTTTGTAACTGTGAACAGAAATAATAGAAATATACATTTAATAAGGTTTTTTCATAATTACCATAGTTTTGATACTTTTAAAATAATAGTTATATCTGAATTTACAGATATTTTGTACCAGACAGAGAAGCCTGGCAGGCCCACCTCAAGTTCCATGTGCCCTGGCCCTGCTCACAGTGTGTAAAGAACTTTGATACCGAAGTCGAGCTTCGTCAGCACTTCAGTGCGGAGCACAACCTGGTCCACTGCCGACTGTGCCATTTCCGAGTACCTGATGATGACCAGTACAACACACACTTGATACAGAAGCACAGTGTCTCCAACTTGTCTTGCAAAGATGAGGACACACTTTGGGAATTTGAGTATGAAGGCAGTAACAAATTCCTTTGCTTACTGTGCTCTAAATCAAACAATCTAAGCACAATGTTCTTTAATCATTACATGGGCTACCACCATTACACTCTCAAATGTCTAAGTAGCATACTCTCCGGTAGAGATCTACCTTTTGTTATAAGCGGAGCTGATGTTAGTCCGCAGTTCATTGATGACCAACTTAAAGATCAAAGTAGAGTTGGTTACGTAGACCTACAGAAAAATACCGATGAAAATATCAATGAAGATCATAGTGACAATGAGTCAGATCTATTTAAAGTGCTCATACCAGAAATAAAACAGGAAGCCATTAGTGAAACGGAGGAAACGGAAACACCTAGCGAAGAAAAGCCTAAAGGAAAGATAAAGAAAGTCAGAGATGCGAACGACATTGGAAATGTTTATAAAGGTGACGAAGACTTTGATATTACGTTAACAGAGCTAATAATCTTACAAAAATGCTACTTTGAATATGTAAACCGAACTTTAAATGACATAAACTCCAATTTGGTTCCTGAAGTTTCTGACATAGACTATGCTACAGCAAAACCTGATCTTCCAAGTGATATAATCTGCTCACTTTGTAAGAATAAGTATGATAATATGCAGGCTTTTATGACTCACATGATTAAAAATCATTTTATGAAGGTAGCACCAATATTTTCATGCAGGGTGTGCACAGCTACATTTGAAAGCCAGATGGAGTTGGACAGTCATGTAACTGAGGAGCTAGGTGATTTTGAGGATCTGTGGATCTGTCAGTTTTGTGACAAAGAATTTGACAATAGAGAAGACACAAGGAAACATCTAAATGAACACTGGGAGTCAATGGAGTTTGACAACTGTTTTAGTCCGCATTTGGGCTTCAAATGCAAGTATTGTTCAACGCTGTTCTGGAATGAGACTGATAGAGAGACGCATGAAGTTCGTACACATTTCAATCAGTATACGGATCAGTTTTACAAATGCGAGGATTGCTCGGAAACATTCAGTGACAAGGTATTTAGTAAATATTTTATACTGACACTGCTTAATAAAAATAAAATGACTCTTTTTTTATTTTTCGTATCAATTCAATCATTGTATACTTTTTGCTTTACTATATGTGTAAAATATCAACTAAACTAGAGTATGACAAGTAAAATATATATATATTTTGAATCCCAGCTTTAAGTTGGTTGAAAATGTGGCCTAGTTATCTGGGCGACAAATTAAAGTACGTCTCATCGGAAGATCAGCGCTGGAAGCCACCAGCAACATGCTGAGATGAGGCCATATCGTGGCACTTCAATCTTATTTTATGTTTTCTTTTATATTATGTATTGTCTCGTTTGTGTGCTTACGAATAAATGTATTATATTCGATTCTATTCTATCCTTAAGTATTATATTAGAAAAAGATCAGCAGTTTTAGTACTATCATGGACAAGGTCCATGATAACATAAACATAACATAAATGTACCCCGACTGCAAAAATCATTCGATTTTTGTACACACTTTATCTTGATTGTGTTACTATCACATAGTTCTGTTTTCCGAAACATCTCAAGTCCACTTTTACAGTAACCATCAGATATTTTGGAATAGCCAAGGTGTCCACAAATATTTGAACAAAACCTCTATTATTAAAAATTTTAAGTGGATGTTTAGAATTAGATATTTTTGAGCACCATGCTTGTTCTGATAAGGCACCTGTACAAAACTTTATATTGCAGGTTTTCTACATCCACCACTACATGGAAAAGCACCACAGCCCCGACTCCCCCACATACATGCTAAAGTGCAGTGTGTGCTGCATCGTCCGTCCCAGTATTGAGGAGATGAGGACACACTTTGAGGACAAACATCCGGACGCGAGGAAGGTCTTCTGTTCATTGGATTCTTGCCAGTACCGCCCGCTGAGTCACAGAAAGTCGTTCAAATTTCATTTGAGGGTAAGTTTATACAATTAAATGTATTACGAATTGTTTGTGCCGTTTAATTTATTTTAATGTTCTGTCTCTTTTGTAGTCAGGATCCATTAGTCGATGATAAAACAAAGCGCCAATAAAATCTGGCACCCTCTACTAGTTTTCTACACTATAAAAGTATCTGGCAGTCTAATCGTTTTATGTTTTGCATATAGAGATATACTAATTAGCTCTTCTTGTAAAACTATAATAGTATCTGTGTTATCTGTAACTGTGTCACGTATTTTTTTCTATGGTCAATGAACTTATACAAATATACGTACTACATGCTTAAACGAAACTCGCCCTTATTTCTATCCGCAGTCGGTCCACGACCCCACAGCGCGGCCGCAGCGCCCCGCCACCTGCACTATTTGCGAGCGCGACTTTGTTAGCACTCGCGCCCTCGGCGCCCATATGGCGCAGGTCCATGGCCCGGGCAAGTTCAAGTGCAAACTGTGCAGGGAGGTCATGCACACGCTGGATGAGAGGTGAGCTAAACTCGACTCTATACCGTAGAGATAGACTCTATCTATAGTCATATGGCGCAAGTCCATGGCCCGGGCAAGTTCAAGTGCAAACTGTGCAGGGAGGTCATGCACACGCTGGACGAGAGGTGAGCTTATATCGACTCTAAAAATATAAATAAGGCCTATAATGGTAGGCCTAAACTAAACTAGACTGTATATCGTAGTGATAGAGTCTATAGTCATATGACGCAACATTATCCTTGCGTCCGGGCAATCATACGCTGTTTAACTCAAACTCTATGTCTTATAAAGAAGGTCGAGAATGGTTTGACTCAGGTTTAAGATGGCATGTTCTTGGACGAGTTAAATTCATAACATAGATATAGGTGGCGCTTGAATATGACCCAGGCAGGTTCAAGAGTAAACTGACTGACTGGTCATGCATACGCTGGATGAGAGGTGAGCTAAACTCGACTCTATGCACACATACGATTGTATATTTGCAGAAAAATATAATTTTCCAAAAGGACAAAATAAAACATTTTTCGCATACATCTTCACTTTTTAGGGTTCCGTAGCCAAATGGCAAAAAACGGAACCCTTATAGATTCGTCATGTCTGTCTGTCTGTCTGTCCGTCTGTCCGTCTGTCTGTCCGTCCGTATGTCACAGCCACTTTTCTCCGAAACTATAAGAACTATACTGTTGAAACTTGGTAAGTAGATGTATTCTGTGAACCGCATTAAGATTTTCACACAAAAATAGAAAAAAAACAATAAATTTTTGGGGTTCCCCATACTTCGAACTGAAACTCAAAATTTTTTTTTTCATCAAACCCATACGTGTGGGGTATCTATGGATAGGTCTTCAAAAATGATATTGAGGTTTCTAATATCATTTTTTTCTAAACTGAATAGTTTGCGCGAGAGACACTTCCAAAGTGGTAAAATGTGTGTCCCCCCCCCCGTAACTTCTAAAATAACAGAATGATAAAACTAAAAAAAATATATGATGTACATTACCATGTAAACTTCCACCGAAAATTGGTTTGAACGAGATCTAGTAAGTAGTTTTTTTATATACGTCATAAATCGCCTAAATACGGAACCCTTCATGGGCGAGTCCGACTCGCACTTGGCCGCTTTTTTTACCTTTAATACGTTTTGCTTCCCATAGCTTCTTTGGACACGTTTTTGACGAAGTGTCTTTAGAATTTCATGATGCCTTGACTGGTAAAGGTGTCTCAGTAATATCAAAGGAATCCGAAATATTAAACCAGTGAAAACCTTGTAAGAATTTTTGCGTCGGCTATTTTGACGGAGGATATGGAGAAAGCCAGTATCTCCTTTTTCAGTCGTTGTCTACCGATATTCGTAATCTTATGCGAAAAGATAATAGAGAAAGTTTAATAAAGACCTGATTGACCTGAAAACATCAGTCGTTCTAACGCCCGTGATTAACAAATAAAATATTTGTCCTCAGAAAACTGCACTACCTGATCCGTCATCCCGGCCGCCATCCATTCGAATGCGCAGAATGTGGCAAATCGTTCCAATACAAGTCATCTCTATACATGCACAAGCAAGAACATTCCCCCATCAAGCAGAGCTTTACTTGCACCTACTGCTCTAAAGTATTTGCGGTAAATATACAGCTACAATTTCGAACCTTATTTCTTAGTAATAGGGTTTACACTTGGACAGTTAACAGTGTGGACGATGATACGGACAACCATCGTAATGCTGGTACTCCTAGATTTCTCCAAAGCCTTTGATACTATCAACACTATGCTTTTATAGTCCAAACTGGCATTTTACGACTGTCACATACAATATCTGAATTCCTCGTTTAGAAGTTACCTAACTGGACACCCTCAATGATTCAAACTACGCGACGGAAATGTTATAACAACAGTCTTCAGTTCTATTCTTACTGTGCAGAGTGCCCCAAGGGTCATTTCTAGGACCATTCCTTTTTACCATTTATATTGTTAGCTTATTGGTGTTTCGATTTCCAAAATTGATCGACCGATCTTAGTTGCAGTTTTCTGTAATGGCTTTGTGCTTCGGCCATACCATACCAAGAAATATTTTAACTGGATCATTTTATAGGCTTTTTTTTTTATTACGGATCCCATTAACAAAAAGATAAAATTGGTAACTTACGTTTATAAAACTGTATCTAGAAACGTGACTCCTTCCGCGAGCACCTGCAGATCCACGAAGGCCCCCGTCATGCCTGCTCCTACTGCCCCATGCGTTTCGTGCAACGTTCGAACATGCTCCGACACGAGCGGAGACACACAGGGGAGAGACCGTACGCGTGCCAACATTGCCCGAGAACGTTCTCGGATAAGGGGGCTTGTAACTCACACTCTAGGTAAGACTAGGTACAGTCAGCAGCAGCAGTGTTCAAAATCATCCAGACGCGAGCGCGACTTTACTGTTAAGAGAATAAGAGCGCGTCACGGTAATTATGAACGCCTCGCCCGCTTAGCAACTTCTGCTGCTGACTGTACCTATTTACTACTAAGCCCTGTTGGAATTTCAGATACAAACCTTATGCTAAGACCATTAGGGTCGATTCTTAGTTCTTCTTGTGTTTTAATCATTACTTTAAATCCAAATGCAACTGTTTATTGTTAAACACTGTCATAAGTAATTGCTTATTGCGTAACTTGTAATTACTTTAAGTTATCTATTTATAAGTTGTCTTATAGGTGAAATTTCTGTAATTTTTTAGACAAAAAAGTTTATAACGTTTGTCTATTACAGGACACATTCCAAGGATACGTCATACGCTTGCATCTATTGCGGACAGACGTTCGTTCAGAAGTCTAAGCTCACCTATCACATAAGAAAACATACTGGGGAAAGTAAGTGGTATAATAAATTAATAATATTAGAGTGAATACCAAATTTGTTGGATATTATTAATTCCATTGTGTTACCAAAATTATATTGGAAAGGTTGACTAATTTTGACAACACAATGGAATCAATTAAAATATAGATAAAAAAATGTTTTTTTCGCCCATACTCGTAAATCGTAATGTGTAACATCACATACACCAACAATTTTATGATTTTATTAAGAATATTCAAATTTGATTATTAATTAAATTTAAAAACATACAGGCCCCACACTAGCGTCCCCCGAGCGTCGGCGTCTAGTCTACTCTATCGCTGCTGCACGACGCAACGTTGGCGCAACTGCGCAGCGACGCCATTTTCCACAGCGCTGACTAGACGCCGACGCTCAAAAGACGCTAGTGTGGGGTGCCCTTAAAAGTAAAGTGTAAATGATTTATTACAGACTTGGAGACGTGTACCATCTGTTCGAAACTGTTCACTAGCGCTTGTTCCTTACGCGAGCACATGAAAATACACGAGGCCAAGAAGAAAGGAGCGGTTCAGTGCCCTCTCTGTGGTACGTAGGTTTCTTAACCCTTAAATACATGATTTTTTCGTTTTGCCCGAAATTAATATATATATCACATAATTGTTTGCCGTTTCTAGGAAAAATAGTAGAAAAAATTATATCATCGATTTTCACTGAGAAATCAGTGTTAAAAGTTGCATAGTCTAAATCATATTTTTGGAAATATATAGCTATTAGTAAGGGGTATAGGAAAAATCTTAACTGCCAACAGAAAGGTACACTATTTGTGATGTTCCTATGATAAAATTTGTAAATATAAAATAATTACAAACCCCGAAAAATCTGCCCAAAATCACATACTAAAAATCATCAACTTCCAGGTTTTTCCAAGTTTTCCGACATTTCGTCTATAAACAAATGTAACTTTTATAAATTAAAATACTGCGTAAATTTATGTAATAATTCGGAAAATTTATTAGTTTTACTATTGAAATAATATACAAGAACAAATAGAATTTGTTTAATAATGCATAACATTTGATGTTTATGTTGTGTGTATAAATGTATCACTATGCATTTAAAGGTTAACATATGGGACCTTATTGTCGATGGCGCTTACGCCATTATTAACGATGCTCCGATATAAATACAACGCCGCACGCCGCTGTGTGGCGTAAGCGCCATCGACAATAAGGTCCCTTTTCAAAGATAATGCCCCATATATTTTTTATTTCACTTTTCTGAATGTTACGTTATTCTCGCTGATTCTAAAACTATTGTTTTCTTATAAGGGCACGAAAAAAACGCCCAGAGCGATATTGCGCGAAGTCGACCACGTTCGTTTTTCACAGATGTAGTCAGACCAAGCTAACTTTGCACTGACTTTAACTATGGATTGAATCGTCCGAAATTAATGATTTTTTTTGACCCAACGAAGTGTGGCAGTGCCATAACATACGTTTTATTTTCGTACTCTTATGCTGACATATCCACACTTTGTCATTGCAAAGTGTATGCAGAATTAACTTTCACTCTACCGGCATGTTACGAGCGATATCACTTGGAACGTTTTTTCGTCGCCTTACAACTGTTCTGGACCTTTAGACGCATAAAACCACAAACGCGAATCACCAACTCTACGCAAAAAACCACTTAAGCGAAACACCAACTACGCAAAACACCAACTACGCATAACGCCAACATGAAATTACGCAAAACACAAATCACGCTAAATACCATGTATGCGGAATACCACCTATCACAGGAAATGCCAACTAACACGATACGCGAAATACCAACTAGATGCATGTCCGCCTTGCCGTCTGTAGGCTACAGTTTCAAAATAAGTCGGCCGTTTTGGAAACCATAGGTTCGAAATCTTATGTATTAAAACTATTTATAGTTATAGCTTTGACATTAGTTTTAATTATCTAGACAAGTAGGTCCTTATAAAATGAAACCTCTTTAGATAACGAATGGCTGTTGTTGATAAAAGGTATTATACTTCGATTGTAAATATTATATTTTACAAGTTCCAGTTGGTATTTCGCGTTTGTGGTATTGTAAGTGTTCGGTATATTGCGTAATAAATAAAATCGCCAAACACCACAACACGTCAGGTTGGTATTTCGCGTTTGTGGTATTATGCGTAGTTGGCGTTTTGCGTAATATTTTTTAGAAGTCCGCAAAATACCAAAAAACCTGGGATTGGTATTTCGCGTTTGTGGTTTTATGCGTCTAAAGGGTTCTGGAGGCTAGCCAAGATGATAATCGTTTGCGCTACGACAACGAAACACTTTCTGTCTCTCTATCTATTTTCCATATTCGTGCAATAGAGAGACAGATAGCGTTTCGAGTTCGCAGCGCAAACCATTGTCGTCTTGGCAAGGTCTCTGACATCTCGAATTACAAGACACTTCTTTTATTACAGAAAGGAAATACCAAGATGAGCGTTACATGCTGCGTCACCTCCGCACTTCACACACTAGTACTTCATTCCCTTGTCCGCTGTGTGACAAGAATTTGACCAGCATGGCCGGTTTGCGGCACCACGTGGTCACACACGGTGGCCTCAATACTTTCCGGGTAAGGATACTCGAATCTGACTCTTATTGCCTCTACAATGAGTTTACATTAACTTACATCTTCATGGTCGCATTACTACTTCATGGTCGCACTTCACACACTAGTACTTCATTCCCTTGTCCGCTGTGTGACACGAATTTGACCAGCATGGCCGGTTTGCGGCACCACGTGGTCACTCACGGTGGCCTTAATACTTTCCGGGTAAGGATACTCGAATCTGACTCTTATTGCCTCTACAATGAGTTTACTTTAACGTACATCATTGCTACTTCATGGTCGCACTTCACACACTAGTACTTCATTCCCTTGTCCGCTGTGTGACACGAATTTGACCAGCATGGCCGGTTTGCGGCACCACGTGGTCACTCACGGTGGCCTTAATACTTTCCGGGTAAGGATACTCGAATCTGACTCTTATTGCCTCTACAATGAGTTTACCTTAACTTACATCATTGCTACTTCGTGGTCGCACTTCACACACTAGTACTTCATTCCCTTGTCCGCTGTGTGACACGAATTTGACCAGCATGGCCGGTTTGCGGCACCACGTGGTCACTCACGGTGGCCTTAATACTTTCCGGGTAAGGATACTCGAATCTGACTCTTATTGCCTCTACAATGAGTTTACTTTAACTTACATCATTGCTACTTCATGGTCGCACTTCACACACTAGTACTTCATTCCCTTGTCCGCTGTGTGACAAGAATTTGACCAGCAAGGCCGGTTTGCGGCACCACGCGGTCACACACGGTGGCCTTAATACTTTCCGGGTAAGGATACTCGAATCTGACTCTTATTGCCTCTACAATGAGTTTACTTTAACTTACATCATTGCTACTTCATGGTCGCACTTCACACACTAGTACTTCATTCCCTTGTCCGCTGTGTGACAAGAATTTGACCAGCATGGCCGGTTTGCGGCACCACGTGGTCACTCACGGTGGCCTTAATACTTTCCGGGTAAGCATAATTTAATCTCGTCCTTGTACCCTTTACCTATGTAAACTCTATACTTTACATTAAGCTACAGGCTGCTCACGTACGCTGTGTGAATATCGATTCTGCGGCCGTTGTTTTATTTTTCTGTACGCAGCGCTAAGCGAAGTTGCCGCTTTCCGGCTCCGTCAGAAAAGTATACAACTCGGCCAGTAAATAAGAAAGCCTCTGGGGCCTGTTTCTCAATAGCTTGTAACTTGTAACACAACTTGTAACCTGTTTCTCAATAGCTTGTAACTTGTGAAATCCGCTTGTACACAAGTTACAAGCTTTTGAGAAACGGGCCCCAGATCACGTGGAATTGTCGGCCGAGGCAAAGACATTTATTACTCTACTGCAGTAAAATTGTTATTCACCATTGATGATTAGTTCATATTACTTTAAGGATGTAGTCTGGTGTCTGGTGGTGTCTGGTCTGGTGGTATAGAGTTTTGGCAAACTTTATGTCATGGTCTACCTCATTAGACTTAAAACATGAAGCCAGGGGCCCGTTTCTCAAAAGCTTGTAACTTGTAATACAATTGGAAGTCCCTTTCTAACAAAAGCTGTCAAAAAGTGACATCAGCTTGTAATACAAGTTACAAGCTTTTGAGAAACGGGCCCCAGGTCGATGTGTATCATGGTTTCGCTATAGTATTTGTTCCTTACCTTACCGTACTTAACGTACCTACTCTTATATCATTAATTTTTACTTCCAGTGTAAATGTTGCCCTAAATCCTACGCCGTGAAGCGTTCAGTCGTCAAACACCTCAGAAAACGCCACGGCCTGAAGGGCACAGACATAAACATCAAAGACTACTTCAAACGCATAGACCCCCGAGACTGCAATCTAGGTCTAGACGACGAGGCTATGACCAAAATATTCGGACCACCTAAAAAAACCATGAACGATATACTAATGGGCGATTTTGTTACACTCACTGATAAATTAACTGGTAATCAAAATACAAATAATGATGATGATGATGATACGAATGATGAAGATGATAATGATGGCAAAGATTCTGATGATAATGAGAATGAAAATGTGCCGGAAGAAATAAGTACAGTGATTATAAAAACTGAAAAGAAAGACCCAGATGAATTGGAGCCGACTGATTTTGTTAGCGTTAAAATTGAGCCGATGGACGAAGAAGCATCGGAATAAATAAAATAAAATAATATCCTCGTAAGGTACAGTCACCATCAGATATATCGGAGCGGCCGAGGTGCTCAAAATTATCTGAACATGCACTGTAGCGCCTTGACAATAGAGATATATCCGCCGCGCTGATATATCTGATGGCGACTGTAGGTACACTTCGTTTCAATCTATGTAGTTAGAACTTAGAAACTTTCATTAATCAAATAAAGTTGCATTATTTGTTTCAATTCTTTCTCAAACAAACGAAATTTATTCCACTTATAAAGTGTCATTCTATGGAACTTATTAAACCGTCACACGTTGAAACTGTCAAAAAATATGAATTTACTAGTGAGTTTTGTTTACATAGTTAGCAACAAGTTAGCAAGTTCCACAGAATGACACTTTACAAGGTTAAATTAAAAATAGGAAAATGTTGTATGGTGGGCCTTTAACAAGGTTAAAGATACTTATACATAATATATAGCTGGTCAACCAAATCTTGTCAGTAAAAAAGGCGCGAAATTCAAATTTTCTATGGGACGATTTCCCGTCGCGCCTACATTTTTCAAATTTGCCGCCTTTTTCTACTGTCAAGATCTGGTTGACCAAGTATATGTTCGAACATATTATAACCAGGAGGTTAAAGGACGAAGGAGTTGAGGGAAGGTCAGGTAGGTAAGGTATGAGTTTAGGACTTAAGTATCTATGTATGTATAATAAATGTTGTTGGTATCTTGTTGTTGTGCAGGTTGTACTGTATATTTTGGATTACATTTA
This sequence comes from Cydia amplana, assembly GCF_948474715.1. Taxonomy (NCBI): domain Eukaryota; kingdom Metazoa; phylum Arthropoda; class Insecta; order Lepidoptera; family Tortricidae; genus Cydia; species Cydia amplana. The sequence goes on along the minus strand of NC_086080.1, from coordinate 15,187,738 downwards.
TTTAAGCATTATGGTCTTTGCGCTAGTTTCCGCCCATGCTCTAGTTTTGCGTCCACTTGACGGATTAGCAAATAAGTAAATTATTTCATTTTGAATTTGCTTCTTGCAAAATATCATTTTTATCTAGATAGATATATTGTTTAGACATTAAGGATTGTAATAAGTCCAAACTTGTGCACGAATGTAAGTTTATAACTTTAATAAGTATTCATTTTCGTCAAGTGGACGAAAACTAGCGCAATGACCCTATATCTCAATTATTTCTAGTGTTCTTTTATAAACAGTTTTATATTTTATATTTGTTATAGTTTATAAATTTGGTTAGATGCATTTTTAAATTATAGTTAGAAGTGTAATTAGTGTTATTCTAATCTGATGTTTCTCAGTACCTATTTGATTTGTTTATCTGGTTAATTGATAGTATTACAGATAAAGAAGCAACATTATATCCTCCTTTATATTATAATATTACTGGTTTTATTAAAGCTACAAAATTAACCACACCCATCTGTACATCCCTCTTGTCTGTCGTTCCTCAGGACGTAGATGTCGTTGATACATAAATCTTACATATACAGAGTATAATATATATTATATGTATCACCTTATATAGCGGAAGGCTGAATACGGAGATACAATTTCATGGTCGTCAGCAAAGCCAATAAAATGGTAATGAAACTTTTTCAGTATAACCGTTCGTCATGCAGACCATGGTCAAATATTGAAAAACACCCTGTATTTTTATACAGGGTGTTTTTCAATATTTGACCATGGTCTGCATGACGAACGGTTATACTGAAAAAAACTTCCTTCCTTGGGCTAGCACATACCTAACTGGCGCGACAGTATCTCGCGGCGAGATAGGGGTAGTCCCTCTTTTATTATTATAGTTAGAAAAAGACGGGTAGTCTATCTCGCCACGAGATACTGTCGCACCAATCATGTGCTAGGCCTTCAGTCCCCAAAATATTATAGGTACCAAAGAGAGGTAGCTTGGCTCACTTAACTATGAAATGTAACATCCCCTATGTATTGTATACCATATACCCTATATTTCGCAAATAAATAACTTATGAGAATATAATCACTACTACTCAAAACACCCATTGCCAATAGGAAACAGCGCGAAATTCTAATTTAAATCATCGCGCCTACATATATTAAATTGTCCGCCTTTTTAAAAAAATACTGAAAAAGTGGATGTGCCAGAGTATATAGAAATAGTGTGTCAAAGGACTGTTCGATTTTAAACATAGAGATATTCATACTATCTTTATCTTACACTAGTACTAGCACCCAAAAGACAAGGATGAGTATAGTTTTTTTGGTTCCTATTTACTGACAAGATTTGGTTGACCAGCTATATATATGCAATGCAACACGAATTTAAAATTGAATATTTTTATAAACTTTCCGGTGTGAAAAACAATGTACGGAACAGTTTTCCAATCAGCTGTGAAATGTCAACAATGTCACTTTGATTTGAAGTGACGTGACCTACTTAGAGACTTTGGACTCGCAGATTTTATGGCGAATTATATTTAATATTTATATTAAACAAAGTCCATTCTCTGCTGCCATGGCGTAGCGTAATACATATAAATATCAGTCTATTTAATTGTGTTGGCCTCTTTTCAAAATAACCATGTACAATCCTGCAGTAACTGTTAGGCGAATCGATGTTTTGATTCGTATTTTGAGCGGTCGCAATGCGATTTTAAGAGCAAATCCTGTCCGAGCCTATTCTAGTGAAGGAAAAGTAACAATTGGAGATGTTAGTAAGGAGATTAAAACTCCTAAGAAGATCGAATATGTGCCAAGGAAATATTGTAAGTTGATAGTTCATTTCCGTGTTGTTATAACCTATAAAAGTTTTGTAAAGTTCCTTTAACTCTTTCAAATTGGTATCCCTCGGGCGTTAAGCATTAATTTAATACGCCTCATTTTTTTAAATCGTATAGGCAGATAACGATATGGCTTCACTTCAATATTAATAAGAGTATGATGCAAGAATTGCAAGAAGTATGATATAGTTGGTCAAACCAATTTGTCAGTCAGTAAGAACCAGGAAAACTATACTCATCCTTTTCTTTTGGGTACTAGTACTACTGTAAGACAAAGATAGTATGATTCTTTCTGTGTATATTTGAAATGAGACAGTCCTTTGACAAACTATATGTTATTGGTGTTATTACCATTTCAGTGGCAGTGGAGAACTCTGAATTCAAGTATTTGTCTCAGAGTAGCTTAAGAAATTTAAGATGGATGATGCAGAAAGATTCACTTGGGCAGGACATGTTTTTGTTAGGCAGGCCTGGACCTAGTCGGTAAGTATTAAATATGTCTTAAATATGACTGCTTCACAATGATTATAAACTCCTGACAACTGGCATCCTACATGTAGTACATAAGCCCCAATTAACTGTAGACTTTTTGTCATTAGTCGCTTTGACTGAGTTAACACATTCAGTGCCGAATACCCGTCTACCTATTTTAAGATTTCGGACCTAGGCCGGACAACCACATAGTCGGGATCGTGGTACTACAGCGTTATATGACGACATTTTTGTGGCCTGGCGCGGATGTCTTGTTTGGCTGGGTGGCAATTTAATGAATGTGTTAATAAATAAGCTGGCTTTTTAAACCTGCAGATCATTGTGACAGTAGTTTATTTCTACAGTTTGTAGTAAAAATAGAATTAATCAATATTCAATAGTTATAAGCATATTTTTTTTATTGAAAACCTATGAATATTGTTTACAATATTTAATATCTCTCTGAAGTGCAGACAAACTTATCTGTTGTGTAAAATATTAATAAACATTATCTTTATAACTTTGTTTTATTAGCATTCACGCAAAAACCGTGAGAGATAAAAAACTGTGTTATAGGTTGCGAAAATTATTATATTGTCGAATTTGTTATTTATTACTCTGACAAATTAAATAATTTATTATTTTTTTATTCATCATCATCTTCCTCGCGTTGTCCCGGCATTTTGCCACGGCTCATGGGAGCCTGGGGTCCGCTTGGCAACTATTTTTATTTTTTTATTGTTATTTTTATATTATTATTCTTTATTCATTTAATTTCATAGATTAGGTTATTTATAATATGAATATAAAAGTAAAATATAAAAACACTTACAAAACAATAAAAAATACATATAAACACATTATAAAAAACCTAACCTAGGATGCCACCGGCAGCGGCAAGGCCCAAGCTACCGGTGGTCAGGGCTGCAGAGAGAGGAACCGGCGGACTATCCGCGCCGTGTCCAAGGTCACCGCCTTCTGCATCAGACCCTTGATCCAACCACCTAGCGAGAGTCTCTCAAGATATTATTATTATTATTTTATAGGAGAAAAGTAGCCCTTCAATATTTGGAGCTGACTCAGAGAGAGCTTGAGTATGTGGCACTGTCTCGAGATACAACTGAGGCAGACTTAAAGCAGAGAAGAGAAATACAACAGTCAACTGCTAAATACTTTGATCAGGTATTGTTTTATACTAAATTTTGTTAAATTTACCATTAGCTTTAACCATAAGGGATTCGTATAGGAGGCGCAAGCGCGTATGTACTGTTCGCCCTTAAAGTTGGTCAAAGACGGCTAGTTTTTCTAAGATGTCGCATGAAATGACTAGTGGCAGACGTGGCTCACTCCGCGATTTCGTCGCTTTGCTACAGGTAGCTAAAAGTACATCCGTTCCACACCAATTTTGGTGGCTAGCCATAAGCCGCGCGTGGCGCTGTCGCCACCTAGCGGCCATATCTGTCCTGATCGTAACAGACGCGTTTTATTAGAGAGTGAGTCTTCTGTACCTAGTACCATTATTTATTCTGTGCTAGTGGTGTAAAGGAGGCTCTTAGGTTTGGGTTACCAGACGTCAGGAATTTTCCTGACATGTCAGGAATTTTGGCCGTTTGTCAGGAATGCGGCCGGAATACGAAAATGTCAGGAATTTTAGTGAATTAACTATATGTGCCTAAAAAGGTAGGTACATTATTCAAATTTACTTATGAAGCATACATAGATATCGCATACGGCTAGACCCCCCCGTCGCCCGCCGATACGAGTCAGGAATTTTGTCAGGAAATTCCAAATTTGGATATGGTCACCCTTTCTTAGGTCCTCTGTTGCTCTGTCGTGTTGTAGATGTTTCTCTCGGCTGTGTTTCTGTGTAGTTTATTGCCAGGTGAGGTTGCTGTAACAGGAAGCGTCAGCATTTACTATGCGAATGTCAAAGAACGCTTTCCTTGCAGGTTCCCTGTCCCACACACTGTTTAATAATAAATCCCCTATGAGGGCTGGTTGTGTACTTGTGTCGCAGTGGCATCGCGCATTATGGGTTCAATTGTCCAGTCGCCATCTAATCCTGTTTATAATTTTATGAAAATTCCATGAATATACTATTATTTCGACACACCAATTTCTGCTCATTTCGACATTCCTTTATAGACATAGTACAATTGATTGACACAATTCTAGGGATTGAGAGGGCAAGCTATGATGGCGCCGTCTGTTAAATACTTCAACCGGCCAACCCCAATGCCTTGGCAATGTGAAAACCGGTTTCAAGACACACATTCAAGAGGGGCTTGACTCTGTTTTTGAAGTGAAAACTTCTTTAGCGGCGCTGGGCACTTTTTGAGGTGGGGAAAAAATGATAAACTCGAGACAGCGTAAGGCGATCACGTGACCGTAAGGTTTAGATGGCCACTCATTTAGATGGCATTGAAATCAATAAAAAAAAACTCAATGACATTACATGAAAAAGGTTCTAATCTTGTACGGGCTGAAATACGAGGATCTCACAGTTACATACTAACTTTATATCACTCAAATATAATTCAATAAAGCTACATCTTGATGAAATCGCTAATAAAAGTGAACTCTAGTACTGGTGAATAAAACTCAAAATATCATGACCAAATATATTTAGATGCGAGGTCTGCAAGGTAACTTTACAATTTCTATTCGAATTTTAAACAATTAACGCTATTTGAATTTCTAATTTTAAACAAGCTCAATGACCAGCAATTTCGGAACTAAAGTTTTTTAATAGAAAGGAGGATGGGTCAATTATACATAGTGCTGCAGACATTTTGGACTAGTCATTGAGTTTTCACTTCTGTCGGCACTCCCGGAGTGCAACCCGTTGTTTTTTTTAGAGTGCCGTCCGAGCAGCAGTCGAAGGTCGCGTGCTAGTACTCGAAGGCATAGAGAAAGCAGAGCGCAATGTGTTGCCTGTGCTAAATAACTTGCTGGAGAACAGGGAGATGCACCTTGAAGATGGCAGATTTTTGGTGCCCGCAGCCAGATATGACAAGTTATTAAAGGTAAGTTCATATGTTGCTCATTTCTTTGATGTTCAATCGTAGGAAAAACAAACCATCTAATTTTCATTGCTGAAACTAAAAGCAATCGCTGCTTTGTCGATAGTGTTGTGAATAACGCTCATTTCGAGGCTTAAAGACTCGAACCCTTAAGACTCTCAAGGCTTAACGCCTCAAAGGCGGCAAAGGCGATTTCTTACATCCATACGCGTAAAATAAATAAATAAAATTTTCAAATATAGTCGAGTCTTCAAGACTTACGAGTCTTGAGGGCTCGAGTCTTTAAGCCTAAAAATAAGCGTTATTCACAACACTGTTTGTCGATGAAAATTGAATTTTTGAATTTTGTTCGGCGATTAGAAACGCTAGACGGAATAGTCCCTAAGACGGAATTAGTCACATTGACCTTACGTCAAATGCTTTAACAAAATATTAATTTCTTTGAAATACAACCCATGTGCAAAAAGTGCTTAGGGTGACAAAAATAAGTTCATCGGTACTACTTCAACGACGGGGCTGCTCCAAATATATTGTAGCATCGTTCCGACCCCTATATCGCAGGAAAAATGCTAACGGCGCGAGCTAGCCGCGCGGCTCGCACGGAGCTAGCGCCATCTATCGAAACGTTAAATCATTAGCTGTTAGTACGTCCTGAATCTATCTTCACAGGTCTGCCGACATCAGGCAGTTTCATTTCGCTACTTTGCCATGAACTCGTTGCAGCTTTCGTTTAAGTGTATGAAGTTGTAAACGATTTAATACGGCATGTGAATCGCTTAATTATGGTGACAACATGGCACCGAGAACCGAGAAACGATTGCTACGATCATTGCATCAATGGGTGCCATCATTGGATACCTCCGAACAATAATTCTGCGCTACCACAAGAAACAGCGTCGTAACAGCCATTTGAAAACTCATTCAATAGACTAGTTGTCAATTTTTTAATGATATTAGTCGATCCGGTTTGTTTTGAGGATCATATGTCTATATGGGACACATTGCATTAAAACAATACAAAATTCAGAAAGAACGATACATAGAGTCTTACGAATTATTATATGCGTTTCCTGCGACTTTCTCTGCATGGAATTCCAGCAGTTAGCATAAGTATAGGCGCCTGAATTAAATCTAATGGCAATAATTTTGAGCATAATATGCTTAATTGCTTACACCAATTAACTGGGAACTCATTATTTTTCTCATTTCCATCCTTCTTTTCACCCTTCTTTCGGTTTAAAGAGTATTTATTGTCTAAAGATGTCTTTAGGGATGACTTCCGACATAAAAACTATCCTATGTCCTTCCCCGGTACTCAAACTGTCTCTATGCCAAATTTAAACTAAGCCTGTTCAGCGATTTAAGCGTTAAGAGGCAACATACAGACACACTTTCGCATTTATAATATTAGTATGGAGTTTTTTTTATTTTGGAAGTAAAGGAAAAATACTTAAATTTTGAAATTTGAGGTCTTGCATACTTATATATTTACAATTTTATACATATTAAAGTGGAAACATTACTGTCTTGGGTGAGAGCAAAAGTACATATTAGCTTAGCACCCCTCTGCGTAATTTTTATATGCAGGGGTGCTAATCTAATAGTTTAGCGGACTGTACATTACAATGTACGTATTTGTTGCAATTTAATTTGAACTTTTCTTGTTTTTTTCAAACAAATAAAATTCATCCCAATTTAGGTACTTATGCAACAAGGTTCAAATTAATAATAATAAAATGTTGTATGGTGGGCATTACGAGGTTATACCAAATTAGCCATGTATTAATAATGATTGTTTTTTTGCGTACTAGGAGCACGGTGAAGAAGAACTATCAAAATGGCGCCTAGTACGTGTCGATGAGAACTTCCGCGTGATAGCACTAGGCTTGCCAGTGCCGCGGTACAGCGGGCAGCCTTTGGACCCTCCGCTACGCTCGCGGTTCCAAGCGAGGGACGTCGTCACCATCGGTTTTGGGGTGAGTTTCTTGGGCTCTTGGAAATCTGAATTAGAATCACTTGCTACGCTCCTGATTCTATTACAGAAAATTTTGTTTGCTCTCTTGTTGCACAAATGTAACGTTATCTATGAAAAGGGACCTTATTGTCGATGGCGCTTACGCCATTATTAACGATACTCCGATATAAATACAATGCCGCGCTACGCTGTGCGGCGTAAGCGCCATCGACAATAAGGTCCCTTGGAATCGCCTTTAAGAGCTTTCCCCTTATCTGAAATGACTAATATTTGTACGTTATCGGCAGACGGTTTTGTACAGAAAATGACAGGCAAGGCGTCTCCTATTACTAAATGTTCTAAGCACGGCGCCTAGGCGGGAAAATTTAGTGTTCGAGAGAAAACCGTGAACGATTTTTAAAATTACTTACCATACTTACAGATTTAGCTGTCACTACCATATTCGATAAAATCTCGTATACGGTAACGGTATATGGAAAAATATAACGCCGTGTGAACCTAGCCTTAGGACGATATAGAAAAAACACACATTTTGTTCATGTTGTTATAATTTATAATCACAGTCTAAAATCCTTACTACAACTACGCATGTTTATTCTATAGTTCAGCAGAAAAAATGGTTAGAAGTAATTCCTTCAGTTCTTCCTGGATAATTTGGTTGATGATTTTCACGTTCGCTTCCTCTATTGTTGTAAAATTATTAGTGTTAATACCTCTTTGTTCACCTGAAAATATAAGTCATGTTTAAGCAATTCAAAATAGTGTTTTTAAAATTTTGAATTGAACGCTGTATGTCATAAAAAAAACCTCACAGACACGCCTAAGTTCCGGGCGCAAGCGAGCTAATGTAAACCTTAATTGAAAGTGTGAAGGTTACTTTGACAGCGTCCGCCATAATACTTAGGCACACTTGCACCATCCCACTAACCCGGCGTTAAGCGGTTAAACCCAAAGAGAATATAATCACTACGTTTTAGTTAAACCGTTAACCCAGTGTCAAATTGTATTGGTAACCATGGTAACTCCAGGTTTAACCGGTTAACCCCGGGGTAGTGGAATGGTGCAAGTGGGCCTTAATAGTTGTCTCTGGCGCCATGGGAGTGTGGGCACGACTAGTGGCGACGATTTTGTTCTTGGCGTTCAAAAGGTTAACAAACGTGAAAAGAATTTCGCAACAATGAATTTTTCAAAAAAAGACTCGGTGACGTCACTAACTACGTGCTCAGTTCAATTCACTTCCTTGTAATTGTATATTGTCGTTTTTAGGGTTCCGTACCCAAAGGGTAAACACCCTATTACTAAGACTCCGCTGTCCGTCCGTCCGTCCGTCCGTCCGTCTGTCACCAGGCTGTATCTCACGAACCGTGATAGCTAGACAGTTGAAATTTTCACAGATGATGTATTTCAGTTGCCGCTATAACAACAAATACTAAAAACAGAATAAAATAAAGATTTAAGTGGGGCTCTCATACAACAAACGTGATTTTTGACCGAAGTTAAGCAACGTCGGGCGGGGTCAGTACTTGGATGGGTGACCGTCTTTTTGCTTGTTTTGCACTATTTTTTGTTGATGGTGCGGAACCCTCCGTGCGCGAGTCCGACTCGCACTTGGCCGGTTTTTATACTGATATGATGATATCATGTTTCACGTGACACACTTTAATTCGTCTACATACGCATATGCAACTCGAGCATTTGACACAATTTGATTCGATTGATTCGTAAATTATGTCTACGGTGACCACTTTAGATACATCATGTATGTTTCTATTACGAATCTGACAAGTTTTTAGAAATAGAAATTGTTTATTCGTGGCAAAAAAACAGATAAAAAGAGAAACAAAAAACAAACTACTATGTACTTACTACTGCTAGGTACTACTAATGTCTACTAGTAACGTTTGTATACAACTTTCCTATTTTTATAATTCTTACCGAAATATTTTATTTGAAAATTGTGTGTCAACTTACCGCATAAAATAATGTCATTTTGGGAATACTTGACATCTCCTACTATAGTATCATTTAGTACCACGCCCAAAACAATTGGGTCCAATAGGGACCAATAATCTGAATACGTTATAGAAATCCTTTCAAAGCTGTTTAGAGATGTTATTATTTTAGTTGGTATGGCTCCTAGTACTTGCTCGCGCCATTGCTGTAATAAAACACAATATACTTACTCGTATATACATTTAGTTACTTTTGCCGAAGGGCCACAAAACGTCTGTCGGACTTGGGGGCCGATTTTTGAATTTCGAGCACTCGGTATCCCTTTAATTAACTACTAGGCATTTAAATACAACTAAAATAATTGTAAACGCGTGGTCAATACCACTACATTCTCAATTTCTATTGCCCGTATTTCAAAAATAGCATTTCGCCGTTTTCCATTTCCAGATTTTCGAGTGACGAAGTCGAGCGATCGAAATTAAAAAAATCTGCCCCTTAGTCGTTGGTACTGGCAGAGTCGTTCGCTCAACGAACTAGAATAATAAGATGTAAATGTAGTGAAGGGACGCCCCGCCGGAAACAGGCTGCTATTTTCGTTGCTGCAGCAACGGTGCAACAGCAACGCTGCTGTAGTCACAGTCGGAATGTGACCTTAAATTGTGTTGGTTGTAGATATAACTGCGGGTATACCTACCTAATTACCTATAGCGATTGTCATTTAAATAGCGATATCGAGAACCTGTTCGCTGACAAAGATTATTAGCGTGGTTTCTTGCTATTTGATAAAACAGGTTTGTGAACGTATAAACATTTTGTTCAGAGCTTACTCGGGTTATATTTTTAGTTCCAACTTGCGAGAAGGGTAGAATTGTCACTTTATCCGGGTTAGCGTTTCGCATGATTACATGATATGCTTCTGCATCTTGTTCTGCGTTAAACTCTGGAGTTGGTTCAGATTCACCTGAAATTAATAGTAAAGATAGAAAATTTCGACTCTCTCGTTTGCGGTAGATCCTTAGATTGTGACGAATTGTGGAAGTAGCGCCCCCTACCAGGCGTGGCTCACTCCGCGATTTCTCCGCTTTGCAACGCTTTGCGCTTTGCACAAGAACATCCGTTCCACACCAATTTTGGTGGCTAGCCATAAGCCGCGCGTGGCGCTGTCGCCACCTAGCGGCCATATCTGTCCTGATCGTAACAGACGCGTTTTGTTAGAGAGTGAGTCTTCTGTACCTAGTACTATTATTTATTCTGTGCCCCTACGCAGAGTTTCGCGTAATATTCCGCATTGAGAAGAAGGTAATAAAGTAACAGACACACTAATTTTACATGAGATGATTTTGGTGGCATTGTATACTTACTGTAAACGTGCCCCGCGCCCACATACAGATGCGAGAGCCTACTAACCAATTGTGGCTCTAGTCGCATCGCCAACGCAATATTCGTTAGTGATCCGATCGCAGCTAGTGTTACTTCACCTGAACAAATAAATAAAACAGGCTCTATGTTATAAAGCGAAATTGATGAAAAGTGCCTAAGCGAAAAATTGGCGAAAGCCTCTTACGAACCGGCGTGTTCAGCTTACGCGGCTAACTTATATGTTGTTGTATGGGTGAATGTCTCTACATATATTGTTAACAGCCATTTCTTAGTTATTAAATTGCACAACGGGACTTAATCGCGTATCCAAGTTTTAAGATTTACCTCCGTTTCTAGGACGGCGTTGTCGCCGTGGTCTCGGAGAAGACTGGCTAAAGTTGACATCATCTTCTAGCCGCGCGAGTTTTTCGAACTAAGTACTCACACTTGGTCTTGTTTATCATTTCTTATAGTTTCTAATGAGAATGTTAATAGGGGGATTTATACAAATAGGTATACTGTATTTAGGTTTGACCCTAACGAAATTATGTCAACGCCTTATGTACTAAAAATTACCTGGGTGCTTATTAACCAGCTCAATGATCCCCAAAGCCGCATGAATCGATTCGGCTTCAATGGGCTGAATCGGCTGGTTTTCGTTGTCGCCCAGACCGTCTACGCCGAACCAGTCTTCGGCAGGTATTGAGATCACTAGGGAGGTGGTGCTGCCACGGTATATTGGGACCTGAGACATTTCAACTGTTTAGTTTTTTGACAAAAAAAAATATACAACCCTTTTTTATAGCTGATTGTACTTTCCTTTTAACATTAAATTTAGTTCATTAATTTAGATATAATAGATTTAGACTACCTGGCAAACCGCCATGGCTCCGCCATTTTTAAAAGTCACGAAAAACTGAACCGCCAAAAAAATCTACATAATTATCTAACCCTCACCAAATTTTATGAGAATCGGTTTTAAAATGCGACCTGGGGCCCGTTTCTCAAAAGCTTGTAACTTGTAACACAAGTGGAAGTCCCTTTCTAACAAAAGCTGTCATAAAGTCAAGCCCCTAGTGTAGAAACCAGCTCTGTAAGTGACATCCGCTTGTATTACAAGTTACAAGCTTTTGAGAAACGAGCTCCTGTAGATGAGAACAACCGGAGAGCCGGACATACAAGCATTTTTGCCTCGACTGAAATGGAATCTTCGCTTTCTTTCGGACAGTAAAACATAAAAAATAGTTACATCACGCCTCCCCGCTATGTCTAATATCCTTTGTGTGTTGAGGAAAGCCTGGCTTTCATTCACGTTCCCATGAGTACTTGTTAGTGCTATGAGTGTTGGCCTGAAATAATAAAAAAGCGGCCAAGTGCGAGTCGGACTCGCCCATGAAGGGTTCCGTATTTAGGCGATTTAAGACGTATAAAAAAAAAACTACTTACTAGATCTCGTTCAAACCAATTTTCGGTGGAAGTTTACATGGTAATGTACATCATATATTTTTTTTAGTATTATCATTCTCTTATTTTAGAAGTTACAGGGGGGGGGGACACACATTTTACCACTTTGGAAGTGTCTCTCGCGCAAACTATTCAGTTTAGAAAAAAATGATATTAGAAACCTCAATATCATTTTTGAAGACCTATCCATAGATACCCCACACGTATGGGTTTGATGAAAAAAAAATTTTTGAGTTTCAGTATGGGGAACCCCAAAAATTTATTGTTTTTTTTCTATTTTTGTGTGAAAATCTTAATGCGGTTCACAGAATACATCTACTTACCAAGTTTCAATAGTATAGTTCTTATAGTTTCGGAGAAAAGTGGCTGTGACATACGGACGGACAGACAGACGGACAGACGGACAGACGGACAGACAGACATGACGAATCCATAAGGGTTCCGTTTTTTGCCATTTGGCTACGGAACCCTAAAAACGCGTATAAAGATATTATGTAATACCTTTTTACGCGGCTAAGGTATGATAATACTATTACTTATTCTGTGGCTAAGGCCCACTTGCACCATCCCACTAACCCGGGGTTAAGCGGTTAAACCGTTAACCTAGTATCAAATTGTACTGGTAACCATTGTAACTCCAGGTTTAACCGGTTAACCCCGGGTTAGTGAAATGGTGCAAGTGGGCCTAAGTGTTCTATTCTACATAATTTTATGTATGTACTATGTATTATTTCCAATAAGATTTAAGGGGCTACCCCTTTTCTTGCCCCTCGTGCTGTTTCCCTATTCGACAGTATCCCTGTTTAGATAACAAATGGTATGTACCTACTTACTTAATGAGTATTGATTGTTAGGGGAACAATGGAAATCATTAATTTATATACATTAGAGTTAGGAGCGAAAATAAATTCCTCGCAAATATTTATAATTTCCATAATGTCAATGTCCAGGGAGGAAAATGGGGACTACGTTTGTAAGGAGAAGCAGTTGTCCACTTTCCTCTTTAAGGAAAGACTTACCCATCAAAGTATTTTTCATAAAGAAGAGCCATAAATATAGCCATAGCGTCGTCTGCGCCCCCGTCGTGGTCTATTATTAGTTTGCTTGTAGGACCATTATCATTGCTGTCGTCATTACTAGTGCTGAAATAATAAACACTGTACTAAATTAACATAACTGAAATGACCATATCAACTCCCCCCATACTACCCCCCCTTCAACTGGCGACGCTTTTGGACGGATTTTACCTAAAATGGCTTCCGCGTCAGGCGTGGCTACAAGTACCTACATGCAGCCCACACCAATTTTGGTGTCTAGCCATAGTAGTTGCCGCGCACCGCGCACCGCTACGGAACGGACGCCTGCTCGCGCTTGCGCCACCTAGCGAGTATCTGTCGTAATAGACGCGTTTTGTTAGAGAGTGAATCTTCTGTACCTATAGTACTACTTATTACTCGTATTATAACATATTATGCCATGCATGCGCCAGCTCCGTGCACCCACCCACGCTAGCGGACGCCCTTAGACACAAATAATTTGCATCATACGTCTAAAAAAGTACATTATTAAAGAAAGTTGACGTTAACACGGCATACACACTACATATATGTATTAGCAGAAAACTATTAAACTAGCAACATTGTATGTTCTAAGTACATATATGTATCTGTGTTTAATTTGTATGACACCATAAAGTGTATGAATGAACGGGGATTCCCTGAACGAAACTACTGTTTTTTTATAAGTATTTTATTCTTCTTATCGTGTGAAGGGATCATAACTAGATAATATTTTATTATGTAACACGTTCTAATAGGTGTAGTTAGATGCCAGCTCTTGATCGGTAGCAACAACGATTATCGTTTTAGCCTCGGTAACGATGACATTTATCTTATGTAAGCAAAAGATAAGATAAGTGTAGGTATTAGTCTTGTATTATATTATCTATTTTTAAGTATTAGCAAAACTACTCTGGTTCTTGATTCCCATCTGTCATTTGATAAGAAGCAATATCATTATCACTAGTTATCACACCAAAAACTCGTATACGTAGGATGTTTCACTTTTGTATGGAGAAATAAAACGTTGTGATATTTTTCCTGACTTTGCTCACTAATCGGGTCTCCCCACTCTAAAAACTATCTATTTCAATTTTCATAATAATCGGTAACGTTTAAAGGTTTGACAAATTAAAAATGTAGAGGGAGAACCCCATACATTGCGTGAAAATTAACTATTTTTTTTAATAACAAAATATAATGAACTGATACTAAAATCTAATGAAAAAACTGATTTTTGCGTCTAAAACACGATAAAACTTTTCCTTTGGAAACATGTGGAAAAACTAAAAAAATCTTAATTAGAACATTTATCGAGTAACCAAAATCCATGTTAACTACTAATTTTAAAATGGATTTATATGTAGAAGGTTCAGTATCACACTACTCACCGCTTTAATGGTAGCCGCTTAAACCATTTTCTACCCTCCGATGTAGAGTCGTTGGTTATTTGAGAAAACTTTGTTGATGTTGTGCAACCTCTAAATATGCACCGATTTTAAATTTTTTTTGGTAGATAATATTTTTTAATCAGGAAGAACCAGAATTCGAGCAAAGTCAGATGAAAATCGAAAATTCGGACAAATGAAACACCCTGAAATAAACAATAGACAAAGGATAAGCCGTTCACAACACAAATCGGACGACTATATACTTCGTTTTAGAAAATTCAAATTAACATGTAATACGGAAGCAGGGATGTTGCGGATGCAGATTTTTTGACATCCGCGGATGCGGATGCGGATGCGGATATTTAAAGGCTCACATCCGCGGATGCGGATGCGGATGCGGATATTTAAAGGCTCACATCCGCGGATGCGGATGCGGATGCGGATGTCAAGATTAGGTACTTAGAAAACGTCAAATATTACATTTTTAGTATTTTTTATTTAAAAAAACGACACGTTTAGTATTTGAGCAAGAATATAGGTGCGTTATATTACTTATATTTAATAAACAGTAACTTGGCCGACTTTTCTGGATCTAGCTAGACGTTTTCGTTATAGGTAATGACGAAATTACCTAGCGCTAAGACGTTCCTGTACCGACTTGTTAGACATTCGCATCCGCATAAGCTCCGCATCGATTTTATGCGGATGCGGATGCAGATGCGGATGTTGAAAACAATGCGGAAGTTCCGCGGTTGCGGATGCGGATGTTCGCAACATCCCTGTACGGAAGTGTAGTGTAGTAGGTACTAAGGGGTCATCCTTTAATACATCACACGTTTAGGGGGAGGGAGGGGGTCAAGAAAATGTGACATATTGTGACATGGGGGAGGGAGGAGTCACAAACTTTGTGACGTCACTTTAACTTCATCAGTAACCAAAAATTTATTAAAATTATTTTATTCG
Source organism: Cydia amplana (assembly GCF_948474715.1). NCBI lineage: Eukaryota > Metazoa > Arthropoda > Insecta > Lepidoptera > Tortricidae > Cydia > Cydia amplana. Next base: position 15,172,237 of record NC_086080.1, on the reverse strand, counting down.
CTGTACATTTAAATAACAAGTTTTTTAAACGATAATCGTTTTATTTGTTTAATTTTCTTTCCTAAGCAGTTTTGGGTTATAAAATTACTAATATTTATATTGTCAAAAATATTTTGATATAATATTAATAATACTTAGGTACTTACTTAATTCGATTTGGCGATTTCGTAGAAAAAATGGGACGTCACACTAGGGGGGAGGGGTTTGCCAAATGTGAACAAGTGTGACAAGGAGGGGGGAGGGATCAAAAAACCTAGAAATTCGTGTGACGTAATTAATGGATGACCCCTAAAGACAATTATATCTTTTCTAATTTAGCAACACAAAATATACAATTTCAAAACACGTGTCAACATTATTATGAAGATTTCGAAAGTCATAGTGCGTATTTTTAGGAATATCGTACAAAGGAATTTTGATACATGACGCTACATACAAGGATGCGTATTCTGATTTTTCTGGATGTGTTGTGGATATGATATGCCAGTTTTAAAAGTGACGTTGTTGGAGAAATGGCGTATTTAACACTGACATATGATATCGGTAACATACAGTATCGGTAACAGATCAAATTCATAACCTGTAATTACAATCAGAATACGTCTCCTACTGTGGGAGCATTGTAAAAGGATAACCTCTATAGGTATAGGTACTTACTTAGGTCAAGTGTATGTTTATGTTAAGAAGTTATTCTGGTTAACAACATAATATGTAAACAAAATGCAAATAAAGTAACTTTAATATTGCTAGAGTCTGATTTAAATATAATCAAAGTTTAAACAGTGATAATTTTATTTCATAGAAATCGTTAGAGCCGTTTCCGAGATCCCCGAAATATATATACAGTGTGGAAAAATAAGTCGGGCCCTGGAGGTAATAAAAAAATCTCTAACAAACATTTGGTCTTAAAAATAAAATTGATCGTAAAATCTAACATTAACTTTATTTTATTATCAATTTGTTACGTGTTTTTTACTTGTTGAAAGTGAACAGTAAGTACTAGGTAATGTTCATTAAAGAACTTGTGTACCAAATAGGTATTCTTCATGGATATCTTGTACGACAGACGAGAGTAAGACCAAATGTTTGTTAGAGAAATTTTATCCTGAATAATAATCCTATCGATTAGTATAATAAAATAGCGAGTGTTTGTTTTTTTTTTATTTTAGTTGGAGTCCCGGGCCGGGCAAGCGAGTTTTAGAAAATCTTTGAATGCAGTTTTGTTTCTTTTTAAAAATAAAGGAATGTCTCCTTTAAGTAAAATGAGCCAACTTAAAGATTTAAGGTAGTTTCCCTCCAGGGCCCGACTTATTTTTCCACACTGTATAAATAAATAAACAAGAATTGATAATTTATAGATAAATAGATTATCTTTTTACTGTCCTGTAAATAAAAAAATGTAACTCCAAAACATACAATGTACTTAGTTTCAAAGAAAACAAAATTGTTACACACTAGTCAAGAAATCAAAATTACGAAAATAGCAAAAGCGTTCTATAAACACAGATTATCATATAGATACTCACCTTATCGGAATAAAAACAACAACGAAAACTGTCACTAATACAATCCAGTTACATTTCCGCACATCCATTTGTGAAGAAAGATTCACTATATTTAGCCGGAAACAGACACGACCGACTCGTACTCAAGATCGTCTAATCTGAGACTCAGCGGCCATTTCTATCCAGCTAATCTAACTGATACCATTCAGTTATCAACTTATCATGCATTTCGCTCATACTTGTCTATATAATATGTATATTGGTGCGAGGAAGACGCGCGATAACTAAATGATATGATTTAAATATAATTCTGATGCCAATGTACGTTCGAATTGGCCTGTGAGTTACCTACTTATTCAATTGTATTTATAATTTACGCTCACATAGGTACGTATATAGTAAACGTTTGTATGTGCATACCATACGCAAATTGCTTTTCGGGTCGTTACACTCGTTATTTTTATTCGTGACACATTATTTGACAGTTCACATAGGTCAAGTATGAAAGTTTGTCCACGAAAGTTGTCATTATCGCCACGGGTGATATATTACACAGGGTGGAATTTTCTAATACCACCTGGAGGGAAAGTACTCTAAATAATAGAGATAGCAAATTTCACTCAAAAGAAACATTCCTTTATTTTGGAAAAGAAACAAAACTGCATTCAAAGATTTAAAAAAAAAAACGCTTACCTCACCAGAAATCGAATCGGATAAAAAAATTCTGTACTTTTATAGCACAAATCAATAAGACAATCATAAGGATCGAATCACTCTTATAAACATGGTAAATTAAATAACAGGATAAGCTTGAAAAACAAGATAATGCAATTTTACTCAAGGATCAATCGGATTACTTGTTAATATTTCACAATGAATTATCTTTGTCGTAATTCAAGAACTAGGTATTTAGATAAGGAAATTATAAATATCCTAACTATGTAGTTTTTGTAATGTAGACTCTTTATTAGATGCGATATAACTGCGTGTGCATAAGTAACCTAAATGGTTGGTGCCATTGCCATAAAAGTATATAGGATGTTGTTTATTTTTTATTTTAGCCGTTCGATTCCACGGTGAGGGAAGCGTATTTTATTAAATCTCAAGTTCGAATCAAGCCGATGTTACATACATCGACCTTTGCACAGTTAACATAGTATTATGCGGCTCATTTAAGCGTTTGGTGTTAAATTACAGTTTTAAATATATGGTACCTAATAACTTAATTTATATTAATTTTATAAATTAAATCGCAACAATTAAAACACATAAAGAATAATAAATTACTGTATTGCTCAAAACAAGTAGGTACATAACCAACAGAAAAATCAATTCATGTGTGCAAATGAAAATTACAGTCCGACAAGGAATTGTAGAAATTAAAAAGTGGCAACATTGTGGTGTCGTCTCTTTCAAATCAATCTAAGAAAACGGGACGACACTGCAATGTTGCCACGCAAATTAGTTTTTTTTTAAATATTTTTTTTTACTTTAGAAAACATTTATTTTAGTTCAGCAGAAAAAATGAATAGAAGTAATTTCTTATATTCTTCATCAAGAACTTTATTGATGACGTTAACATTTGCTTCCTCCTTTGTTGTAAAATTGTTAGTGTTGATACCTCTTATCTTTCCCATAAGACAATATTAATTATAACTTACTAGAATAAAACGCTGTAGCATATGGTGCAAAGCACCAGTTACTATACAAAATCCTACCAAAATCAGTCAATCAAAATATAGGTCTGCCTGCTCGTGTAATAATTCGCCAGGATGTCATTATCAGAGTCTGATTTAGTGAAAATGAGACCTACTGTAGGTTATAGATGTCGTAGTCAGATCGTATAATCCGCCGTATTACATTGGTTAGCCGGATTGTCATTGCGATATGTTCTTCAATAAGGCGGCCTACGTTTAGCCGCATCGTACTACTATTTAGATTGTAGAGTGACCAGTTCTTTCGGTTCTTTCTACATGTGTCGTTCACGAGTGAGTGATTTAAATGAACTACCTATAGGTACCTATCTTTTGATTGAACTCGCTTACTCTTCAACTCGCTCAGTCGCTCATCTATCTCAGTGCTCCTTGCGCGCCCTTTCCACTCATGTTTCGAATGAGCCGGCCGAGCGTGACGAGCGTGTGAAACAACGCGAATTCATAGGTTTCGGAGCGGTTCGGAAGAATTCGGAGGGTGTCGGGAAAACATGGCGGGATCGTATCGCGTGATTATCGCCATCTTGGTCGCACTTATGGCTGTATGTAATATGTATCTGATTGACATTTCCCGCTACTCACTCTTGAACAATATAGTCTACAGATCCACTGAGCGAAGTGAGCGAAATGAATATCACCGCGAGCGAAAGATATGAATTAATCTTTTCAACTCAGTGAAGCGTTTTGCGCATCTCTAGTGTAGGTTAGCATTAGCAGGTCAATCGGGACAACTGCAACTATGGGGCAATTTATTATCATATAGACGTAGTGACCCCATAGTGGCATTTAACCCGGTTGACTTTGATGCTTTTAAACAACAACAAAAAAACGAATCAGCCCAGCTGATCCCGACTAATTAATAAATTCCTTCAAAATCTTGAAGTCGATTTGAAAATACGTAGTTTCAGAATTTCCTAGCAAGGCCTAGCAAGGCCATTTGATTACTCTTTGGTAAATGCTATAAGAAAGAACAACATATAGTTGGTCAAACCAATTTTTCAGTCAGTAAGAACCAGGAAAACTATACCCATCCTTTTCTGTTGGGTATTATTAGTGTAAGACAAAGATATAGTACATTGTGCGACGTGGGGGGCAAGTGAAATATTGTACGAGAGTCTATATACAGGGTGCTTCCTGTAACAGGAGCAATAAATTAAACTAAAGGCTGTACTCTTCAAACTGACCAACATCTGTTCAGCAACTTTCGAAAATAACTCATGTTTTGATTTTCATTACACTTTTAAGTTTATTCTAAGACGCAATGTATCGCAAATTTTGTTATGTTTAAAGCGTGACAAGCAACGTCAAACACACTGATGTCAGCGTACATTGAAGGCAATATTTATTTTGTATGAAAAAGAGGAAGTCTAAAGGACTCATAATTTTTAAAAGTTGCTGAACAAATGTTGGTCAGTTTGAGGAGTACAGCATTTAGTTTAATTTATTGCTCCTGTTACAGGAAGCACCCTGTATATATTCACGACAGCCGCAGGCTGGAGTGAATTAAAGACTCGAGTAATAATATATTTTTACCCCCGGAGTTACACACAATGTTTTTCATCACACTTGCGAAGAATAAACTAAATTTTAAGCGAAATAATTCTTAAATACGGTGACATTTCAAACATTCGTCCGCCATATTGTCTTGTTTTGGCAGGTTAGGATTCGGAGGCACAGACCCATCCGGATTCAGCCATAATTGAAAATTGTGTAAAAAATAATTTAAACGGCTATTAAATTAATCAAAATAAATATTTTTAAACATACACATAAAATATAATTTATAAACGTCAGTATTTTCAATGTAAAACCCATTTAAAACTACTTGGTTCGTATGATTTAGTAACATAATTTAAAAAAAAAACTATAACTCACTCGTGAGTTATAGCTTTTTTTTTCAGAATCCATAACTCCCGCGGGAACAATATAGGCCTTTGTCCTTGAGTAATACCCTTTCTTTCGTCCCTTTCTTTTGGGTTCTAGTACTAGTGTAAGATAAAAATAGTATGATTCTCTCTGTCTATGTTTGAAATGAGACAGTCCTTTGATACACTATATTTTATATTTTATACCTACTTATGAATGCAAAAGAATGTAAATGATCGTATATGATTTATAATTGTTTCTATGACTTATTTCCAGAGATCGGACAAATTTGCGACATTGCTCGCAATAATGTGGACATGACTCCAAAATTGATTAAATAATTAATCATTTAATTAATTTCTTACCTGGGGTTTAATTTTGATTCCTAATCAATAAAAAACACAAAGATTTCTTATAATGTAAATTTATTAAAGAAATTAATCAGTATGTTTTCCAAATTTTCTGTAGGTACTCGTTTTTTTATATCAATAATATATTTAAGTGCTATTTATTGACGAGGGAACAAAATTAAATCTCAAGTAAAAAAATAATTAAAATAATTAAATGCTTAATTATTTAATCAATGTCGGAGTCTTGTCCACATTACTGCGAGCAATGACGCCCATCTGTCCGATCTCTGCTTATTTCTCAAAAGTGTTTTTCAATAAAAAGACACGTCAAGATAGAAGTATAGAACTTAGGCCTTTCGTATAAAGACATGATTTAAAACAAAACCGACACCTCAATTTTATAATTTATTCAAATCACGACACCTGAGACAGAAGACTCTCCGTCCTACTATTACAATTCTTCTTAATCATTTCCGGCATAAAAATATGCACCTGCTTTTTCCCTTTACCCAAATCCGGTATCAATTTCTTGCTAACTAACTCCGCGTACTGTTTTTCCACCGCGTTCCTCTCCGTCACTACCTTCTGCCGTGTCTCCAGGACATTGGCCCGTATGTCTCTTTTCGTTTTGTCCTTTTTTGCATCGCGTGGCGTGTTTTTGTGCCGTGACAGTCGCGCGTACGTTTCGATGGTGGCCGCCGACGGCGGGACTTGGTAATCGCGATCGATACCTTGAGTCCTCGCCGAATCCTTCGGCGTTTTAACCTCTTCTTTAATCCTTATGTCTACGGTTGTTTTGGATTTGGTTAAACAGTTGCGCTTCTGTATTTCTGGCCAGCTGTGTCGCGGTTGCGCCATGCGTTCCGCGTTTGGAGCCAGCAAATCTATCTTGCCGGCTAGATCTAGCCATTGTAAGACTCTGTCGGATAGATCTGTGTTTTCCTTGCACTCGTTTCTAGCTGTTCTATTGCTTTTAAAAGCCCTCATGTTTGCAGACAAATCGTAGTTGGAGCGGCCGGTGTCGTACTCGTAGATCGGTTGCGGATTCGCTTTTATCAAAAATTCGTCTTCCGATTCTAGTTCTAAAGCTTCCAAGTTCAGCAGCTCTATCGGTTCGTGGCTTTTCGGGCGTTGCTTGCTTACGATTTTCGACTTATCGCTTCTGATGACAAGGCTCAGTTTCCTCTCTCCTTCGTCTCTGACAGTCAGTCTAGAATTCCTTGAGTATTTCGTGCTGGCGGATGAGTGTGGTCGCCTCTTGACTTTGGTGTAGTAAGGGTCGTCAGGGGTGAGAATCGCGTGTCGGAAACCGTCGACCCAGACCGTGCGGACGTACATAGGCCGCTGCGAAGACTGCCAGCGGGGCATGTCACGCTCCCGGTTACACACACGGGATGTGCGTGTTTGAACTTGGGCCCATAATTGATTATCGATGCTCCTGAAACTGAAATGGCTGAGTCAATAAAAACGTTCGTGTTCCCGCGAAAGGGGGGAATAAGCCGCCGTGAAATCTATTTGGTGCAGGGTCTTATTCCAAATGCCTATATTACACAGACGACTCGAGCGGTCAGAAGACCAGTTTAAGCGCATACATAAGATCAATCATAATCGTTATTGACGTGGAGGCCACAATCCCACTGGTTGAATCGAGCAGTCGACTCACCTGTGCACGTTGAGCAAATGGAATACACGACAGGAAAGCTAACGTATAAAGTCGTTTTGGTAAATTATTGTTTTGCGTATCTTACCAATGTCTAATGATTGCCATCGATTATGGCGATCAACATAAAGACAAACGATGCCAAAACTAAAAATCAAACTTTCTATTATATTGGTGTATTCGTATTGTTGTAATCGTTTTATAACAAAAGTAATACCTTGACTGAAATTCCATTATAATATTCTATATATGTTTGTGTATTAAACTGTATGTCGAGGAACCGACTCGGTAACAAGTCACTTAAGTTATGAAAGTATTGTAGAATCATGAATGGCAGATTTTTTACGAAAAACCGAATAGGACAATTGAAAGGGCCGAAGTTATATAAAAACGTTGTGTCACGCACCGCTCTTTCGCTAAACGATTAATCATTTCTACGTTTCACATAGTGTAGCTTGTAACCTACAGTGCTTCAGCTTAAACACGGAGCTATTATAAATACAAAAGTAATTCTATCTGTCTGTTACCTCTTCAGGCTTAAGCCGTTGAACTTATTTAGATTTTGGAATGGGGATAGTTTAAGGTCGGGGAAAGGAAATTTAAAAAGGAAAGGAAAAAAACCTACTTTCGAACTTATTGTCAGTAAGATATTGTGACACTTGAAAATTATATGTCTCCAAAGGGCTACAAATTCTAATTACTTTTAGCTATAGTCTATCTAAGCTACACGAGAGGATTGCCTGGCGTCCGTTGGCTCGTTGGGCGGACAGCATTCGGAAGATTGCGGGTCACTTCTGGATGAGGTTGGCTCAGGACCGGGATATGTGGCGTACTCGAAGAGAGGCCTATGGTAGTGGGCGATAAAAGGCTGATATGATGATGATATGATGAAGTGTAACAGCGCTACTAGAAGTGTCTTATTTCTAGTCAATTGAAGTGTAAGTAGGTGTTATTTTTATATCCCTCTCTTATCCCGGTCTTCCGACTTCCGACAATCTTCCGCGCTTGTATGAAGTGTAAAGTCTGCAAGTACACGTACTGTAGCACGTACCCTAGCATTGTGAAGTAATAAGGCAAGAGGGTAACGAGCCCATTCAACGTCGACGCATTTGCGAATTGAAAACAAGCTATGTGGCATCTATTACTTTATGTTAGTGATTAATTTATACTAAGCCACAGCTGAGCTGATACGTCAGAATATTTCAGCTTGGTCCATTGGTTCAGTAAATAACAACGTTCAGTATTTTACATCCATACTAATATTCTCAATGCGAAAGTGTGTCTGTCGGTCTGTTACCTCTTCACGCTTAAACAGCTGAACGGATTTCGTTTAAATTAAGCATTAAGATGGTTTGAGTCCTGGGGAAGGACATACGATAGTTTTTATGTCAGAAGGCATCCCTAAAAAGGGTGAAAAGGGGTGTGGAAATGGGAAAATTAATGAATTGCCTGTTAAATTTATTACGCTCAAAATTATTGCCATTCGATTTTATCCAAGCGCTATACTTAGGTACTCTAACTGCTGGAACTAATTCCACGCAGACTAAGTCGCGGGCAAAAGTGAATAGGGACAATTGATTGTAGCTTTATCCATTTGTTTTATATTAACAACTTTGCAACATTTTCGAGAATTTCTTGTCTTATATTTTATTATAAAATTCAACACAATAAAACAACGTGTATTTAGGTACTGAAAACCACCTACCTTTTTCAAATATATAAATCCCATCACTCAGTGCTGCGTCGCCTACGTCGTATTAGCCCGTAGATCTATACGCTCGTAGTATTTCATCCATTCACCACAAACATCGATCATTTAGTCTCACTTCAGCCGTAGCTAAAACAATCGCCTTTTCCCTATATATTTTTCTAGACCTAGTTTTCACTTGTTTCTGTCGCCTTTTGTTTTTATTGAGTCAATGATCTCGTGTATCCATCCTAGCAACCAAAAATATGATTGTATTTTTTTTAAAGTTGGATACTGAAGTTTCACGTTTGTTTTCCTTTTTTGGTGTTTTGTTTTCGTTGCGGTATTATTGTGGTTCGGTGGATGTCGTGACGTGACGACCTCGCGAATTCACAGTTGTGTGTGACTGCCGTGGGGCGACCGATCGGAGGTTTTACCCCCGGGCTAGGGCTCGGTCACGCTAGTGTTGTCCTTTTGCGAATTAAGTTCCAGTTCCATCACACCGTCACCGTAATATCGGAGTCACTTCAAAAGTTATCCGAGTTACGATAATCATCCCCTCTACGTAGAAGTGGCTGGTGCAATTCGAGTCTCGACTGCCGACTGACTTTTCTACAAGTCAACAAAAAAATACTTAAAACTAGTAGAAGAATCATATATGTAGGTAAAAAAACCAAAAGTAAACAGCTAAGATGCGCGAGCAGCCGCGATACCTTCATACTCGTACGCGACCCGGCCCCCGCGCCCCGCGCCCCCGGCCGGTTGGTCAACGACACCTTCTCGTAACTCATGAGGCCCTGGCACTTGATCCGCGCTTTCGATTGGTCAATTTCATTATAGTTGACTAAACTGTATCGAAATGAATATTATAGTTGACTAAACTGTATCGAAATGAATGTTATAGTTGACTAAACTGTATCGAAATAAATACTATAGTTGAGTTAGGGTCCCATAGTGGAAAAAGTATGCGATTTCACTTTGGTATACGAAGTCTTAATTCAAGCATTGCAGTCGACGAGTAGAAAATAATTCGTTTCACTATACCATGGCGGTCTATAAAATGATTGGAGCATTGACATATTAATGTTCGGCCAAGTCTTGCGTCCTAACACAAACTATTAAGTACATAGTAGTTAACAAGTTTACATGACTGTATTCGTCGATTCACGGAGCATTGCAAAAATAACAATAATATAGTATATAAGTGCATGCGCTGTACATGTATTCAAGTGAATAAATCATTCATTCTTTCATTCATAACTGTTTTAGCCAACGCAAAAGAAGAAACAATGTAAATAGATGCCCTCACAGAAAGGTTTTTATGCTTACTGTTTTTTTTTTAATATAATAACGAGTAGTATCCGAAGTGATTCTGACACCATGTATACGCGCCCTTAGGCACAAAATGGTGCTCGATGGTTGGCGTGCCAAGTTGGTACATTATCCGCGGCTCGGGCTTTCTCTAATTTGTCAACCTGCCTTTTTACTGCTGCTGAATTTTTAGTTTTTTGTAGAAAATTATAAATTGATGAAGTAATTAGTTCAATATAAACTTTGCTGCAATTTTATTTCGGATGATGTGAATGTCATAAATATGGCCACGGTCTGGTTAAATACTAGCGAAATATCTACAGATTATATTCTTATTCCATTGCACCTTACGATGCACTTTTTTAACCGACTTCCAAATCTAAAAGGAGGAGGTTATCAATTCGGTTGTATGTTTTTTTTTATTTTTTTTTTATTTTTTTTATTTTTTTTTATGTTTGTTACTCCATATCTCCGTCATTACTGGACCGATTTTGAAAATTCTTTTTTTGATTGTATGTATATGCATACAGATTGGTCCCGTTTTTGTCAAAACCCAGTTCTGATGATGGGATCCATGAGGAATCGAGGGAACTCCTCAAATCTTAAAGGCATACATATAGTGATTTTTGTGTTTTTATCAACAAATCAAGCATATACATTCAGAAACGTGACATTTGATGAAGTGGAACTGCTGATGATGATCAGAACAGAACTCTTCAACGACGCATAGTTCACGTTTGGCGATTTGTCCTCTTCGTTATGTTTGTTAAGCAAGTTAAGTTTTTAAGTCACATTTTTGTCAAGCTCGAGTTCTGATGATGGGATCCATGAGGAATCGAGGGAACTCCTCAAATCTTAAAGGTGTGCGTATAGAGATTTTTGTATTTTCATCAGAAAATCAAGCATTTTTATTAAAAACTGTCGCATTTGATGAAGTGGAACTGCTGATGATATCAGAACAGAACTCTTCAAGGACCCATAGTTCACGTTTGGCGATTTGTCCTCTTCGTTATGTATGTTAAGCAAGTTTAGTTTTTAAGCCACATTTCTGTCAAGCTCGAGTTCTGATGATGAGATCCATAAGGAATCGAGGGAACTCCTCAAATCTTAAAGGCATACATATAGTGATTGTTGTGTTTTAATCAATAATATGGATTTTTTTATTCGAAATAAAAATATTGAATTGAATTGAATTGAATCAACAAATCAAGTATATACATTTAAAAAGTAACATTTGAGGAAGTGTAACTGCTGATGATGACCAGAACGAAACTCTTTAACGACGCATAGCTCGCGTTTGGCGATTTTTTCTTTTCGTTATGTTTGTTAAGCAAGTTAGGTTTTTAAGCCATATTTATGTCAAGCTCAAGTTCTGAACATGGGATCCATGAGAAATCGAGGGAACTCCTCAAATCTTAAAGGCACACGTATAGAATTTTCTGTATTTTCATCATAAAATAATACATTAACATTAAAAACTGTCGCATTTGATGAACTGGAACTGCTGATGATGATCAGAACAGAACTCTTCAACGACGCATAGTTACATGTTTGGTGATTTCGAATTTCGACTTTGACTTGGACTGGGACCCGGACTCGGATCCAGATCCGGACTCGTACCCGGATCCGGTTCGGACCCGGACCCGGACCTGGACTCGGATTCGGACTCGGACCTGGACTAGACCCGGACTCGGACCCGGACTCGGACACAGACCCGGACCTTGACCCGGAAAACCACTATGATACCTAAACTAAATAAACCACTATGATTACCTACCATAAAATGTAGGTATAAAGTATGATGAGGCCAAACCCCTCCCGCTCAAACCCCCGTACACCGCACCGCATGCGCCGTTAAGTGGGTTAGGTTAGGTTTGAACTGCTATCCTCACAGAACCGAACAAAAGTGGGTTAGGTTAGGTTAGAACTGCGAGCCTTACAGAAACGAAATGCTTCCTTTTCTACATAGCACACCATCTACAATAATCTTTCACCGGGCCGCATAGAAGTCGGTTTTTTTTTCTTAAAAATTATTAATAACGTTGTATAAGTAGTGATACTGTTTAACCTATTTCATTTTTATCAAAACAGTTTTATAAAATGATTTTCTTACAAATTCAAAGAATTTAATCGGGATATAAGATGCCAGAGAATTTTAATAGTTGCTTGATATTAAAAATGCCTTTTACCACGTTATTGCTATACGTTATAACAAGCATACGGTTTAACCCTGTTCGTGTAATCGCAATAGTCTAGAATATAACCTAAATACAAACCTATAAATTACTATGCAAAATTTCAAATCCCCAAATATACTGCAAATTATAAATTCGGCAGTCATTTTGTATAATCAAAGCATCGAATGTAAACTGTTATTTAGCACGAAAGGTTATCCTTTACTAATACTAACACAAAGTTATTTCTGCGGTCATATCTTGAAATAGCATTACCTATATACAATACAAATTGAAATACAAACGATAATAGTCCTTAAGTTTATTACAGTAAGACCTCCAATGCATACTGTATTATAGTTACGTCTACTTTAGTATTACGTGTGGCGTCGTTGTTTGGGGTACGGGTAAGTTGGTGCAAATAAGTAGTTTCCGAAGTAACTTGGACCGTTAATGGACTGATGGTATCTCGCTGTATATTTAGAAACTTTGCCTAAATTAGAGTGGAAATAGAACCGGGTGAAGTTTCAGGAAAGTTATATCGGATCGGATGCACAATTGTGTTTGCAAGTTCGCTGTCGGTTCACACTTTGTTAGCTTAGGAGGTAATTGTTTTTTTTATGGTGATTAGAGCTACAGCTTTGAAAACAAAACATGGCTATTTAGGGACTTCTGAATTGTTGGTACAGGTACTTGTTTGAAAATTCGTCTAAAATAATGCCATTGTAGGAACATCTACGTATATTTTAGTGAAACAGTCTCAAATTCAATATACCTACGTTGTAAAGATGTCTATCTCTATGTCTAGATGATCTACTTCATAGATGTATATCATGACTAAGGAGGTTTAACTAATAATGGCGTTATTAATAAACGGCTGCTAACTTAATCAGTTGATGATCGTCGTTTGTCCCTATTTGTCGTTATGCCATAGAGAGGGACAAACGAAGATCATCAGCTGATTAACTTAGCAGACGTTTATGAATAACGCCATAGTATATAACAGCATAGTTAACTAAAGTATTGCAATAATTTTAGTCCACAATGTTACTCAGTAGGTACTCGTAACTAATTTCTATCAAGACCGCACTGTGTGATAAAAGTTCACTTCAAAAAGTAAAATGTATAGTGACAGTGAACTGTGAAGCCCAGAATAGTTGCGGCGATATTCAAATGTGATAGCGGCGCCGCCGGCACTCACTGGGTTACTGCCTATTCGAGAAACGAAACTTTATTCATTCATTCTTTTAAAATTATGGCTTCAGTCCAGTGAGACCATTTCGCCAGTATCAAGGTATTAGGAGCAACGTAATACGACTAAAATTTTACGGTTAGTACAAGATAGCGTACGGTGATTTTATTCGCTCTTGTAAAGCAATAGCTGGCCTTTACAAGAAGCACGTTGACTACCGGCCGTTGACTCCAAAATGGTGGTTAAACGCGCTTCAAGATTAATCCTCCATTCACTGCACACCACCACATTAGTTTACTGTATAATAAGCTATCGGTATTACACTTTAAATATAATAATATTAATGAGCAAAACACAAAGGAATAAATCATGAGGCTAACTATCAAGATGGCGCTCGAACCGGAAGTCTAAATCTGTATTATGTGAAACTTCACCGCAAGAATTAAAATGGAGGGTGACAGTGAATTGTGAAATCCTGAATAGTTGCGGCGATATTCAAATGTGATCGTGGCGCCAATAGATATAGGCTATACTTACTGGTATCAGAAATTCTGTTTAAAAGTTCTCCTTTCGTTATTCTACAGTTATGCTTTGGTTTCCTCCGAAAGCGGTGCCGTCATATAGCAGCCGTCTCCATACAAATACTAAGACATCCATATTTAGCCGTATTATTTAGTATGGAGATGGCCGCTATATGACGGCACCGCTATCCTAGGAAAACCGATCTTTACCTATACCTTACATCAGAATAAGCCGCCATGTCGCCTTAAGTCTCCTATTTTATGTGTCAGCAACGGAAATGTATATGCCGCTGCGTTTTATACCCCGCCCCACGAATAGGCCTGCCGTAAACTTGAACATGACATGACCCCTTTTGGTAACTTAAGATCTACAGACCTCAGCTTTGGGAAAAGCATTTTTTTAAAGTCTTCAATACCTGCATTTCCGTTCTTTGATATCAAGAATCAATCCCTTGGATATATCTACACGTGGCAAGGCAATACGTTTGATTATGGATATTGCCTAAACCTATTATTTAATCGTGTATCTACTCTTCAGAAGTCTGTTTAGCACGCTTCTTTCTTTATCTGGTCGCGAGGAAGAGCTTAGAAGGCTGAGCTAAATGCAAGTTAAAAGTGAAATATCAAATGGGAAGGGTTAAACCAATATGAATCAATTTAGTCTAAACAACCTGCAATTACTAATGCAAGCTGCCTGTGTAATTACGGTGGAATTGTTTGCACGCCATGCTTTATTACCACGGACAGAGATTTAGTGCTAACGTGGTTGAAACTAAAACTATGAAACTATGTGTTGCAGTGTTTTATGTACAGGCAAAGAATTTAATTTGCTCGTGTACGTGAGTTTGCGTTTACAGTTTAAAAAAAATCCCACTTAATTAAAAAAATCTTTTATGTAACAAAGAATTAAGTAAACAATTTTTGCGCAACACTGGTGAACATACAGCCAAAGAATTTAATTTCTGACCCATTTCGTACCTTTTCACAGTGACAATCAACATGAAAGTCGCTAGAGACCTCGTACTATTCTATTCTATTGTCACTGTGACAAGCAGGGTACAAAATAAGTCGGAAATTAAATTCTTTGACTATATGTTCACAAGTGTTGCACAAAAATTGTTTTCTTAATGCTATACTTAACTGTCCATAGGTGGACTTTATGCCGTTTGTAATAAGGACAGTTAAGAGTGTTGCTGTTTATACATTGTCACTGCCAAGTCAGTGCAAACTTAGAGAAAGAATAGAAATACCTATACACGTACTGTATTCCATAATATATCTATATGGCGTTATTCATAAACGTCTGCTAAAGTTAATCAGCTGATGATCATCGTTTGTCCCTATGGCATAACGACAGATAGGGACAAACGACGATCATCAACTGATTAAGTTAGCAGCCGTTTATTAATAACGCCATATACACGATGATTTTTAATCGGTGATCAGGAGTGTAAAAATATTAATATCTAGCCCAAATTAAACTTATTAGGCTAGGTCTCACGCAATTATCTCATTGTTTAATTAATTAAACGTTAAAACATAATTAAAACTAATAACCACTAAATACATGTTATCCTACATGAAGTAACTACGATACGTCAAGTGCCATCGATATGGCGGGATCTATGACTTTGTTTATGCATATGACAATGACATGACAAGTTATTACTCATAAATTATCAATTGCCATTAAATTTGTAAAGAGGCTATATACAACTCATAGATACCGATTACTAGAGTGACAAGGATTTTAGGATAAAATTTATCTCAAAATTAAAATTATGATAAAAAAAAATAAGTTTGTTTCCATGTAATTACCACTTCAACGTGATCTACATCAATTACTGAGTTACAAAAAAATGTTCCTGATCACCGATTAAAAATCATCGTGTATAGACTTTATTAAACCATGTATAAGTAGGTGTGTTATTTGTCCAACGATTACCACTAATAAGTTGTCAGAGGGCGCCATTGTCAGAATTAATCGCAAATTGTTTACGTGTGGCGCTAATGGTTCCGTGGCATGACATGCTAATGAGGGGGTGAATGTGGAACAACTGTTTTATGAGTTTTAGTCAATAAAGCAAAGTATAAATAAACAACATTTAGTCATTACTACATACGAGGGGTATTCAAAATATTCTCGGTATGAGAATGAAAACAAACAAGTACGAAAAGTTTGATATTTTTATTTTTCAATATACTCCCCCCCTATGTTCATACACTTAAAAGATCGATCAATTATTTTTTTTAATCCCTCGTAAAAATATTTTTTATCTTTCGTGTAAAAATGCTCCTCCACTGCCGCCTTCAATGCTTCATCGTCAGAAAATTTATTTCCACGCAGATCCTTTTTAAGATTGGGGAGCAAAAAGAAGTCGCTGGGGGCTAAGTCCGGACTATACGGTGGGTGAGTAACAGTTTTAAACCCACGTTCAACAATAGCTGCCTTGGCAATATGAGCAGTATGGACGGGGGCGTTGTCATGCAGAAGCAGAATACCTTTGGTTAACTTTCCTCGCCTCTTTTCTTTAATTACATCCTTTAATTGACGTAGAATGTTAGCGTAGTACTGTCCTGTGATATTTACACCTTTTTCTTTATAATCGATTAGTAATACTCCTTCACAATCCCAAAATATCGTGGCCATGACCTTGCCAGCTGAAGGGATGACCTTCAACTTCTTGGGATGAGCTGAACCCTTAATGTGCCACTGCATGGACTCTTGTTTACTCTCTGGGTCATAATGATGAACCCAGGTTTCATCTCCAGTAACTATTCTTTGCAGCACCTCATCAGGATTTTCACCGCACAGGTCAATAAAATCGGAACAACAAGCTACACGCATGTCTTTTTGAAGCCGAGTCAGCATTCGCGGAACCCATCTTGCACTTACTTTTGACATATTAAGATGGTCATGTATAATATCATGTACGGTACCAATAGAGAGATTGGTTACTTGTGCTATAGATTTTACCTTCACTCGACCATCTTCCAATATAAGTTTTTCCACTTTATCAATATTTTCTTGTGAAGTAGCTACTACAGGCCGGCCAGGTCTAGGGTCATCTTCAATACTCTCCCTTCCGCGTTTAAACTCGCTTGACCACTTTTGAATGGTAGATAAAGAAGGAGCAGACTCACGGTAAACACAATCCATTTCCTCTTTTATGGTTTTTTGATTTTTACCCTGTTTTGTCAAGAATTTTATCACGCATCGATGTTCTAATTTAGTTAACATTGTCAATTCGCACAGGATGTTCATGTTTGTTCAGCAATTGCAGAAAAACAAAAGACTATCTCGGTTCGAATTATACTTTTTTTTAATGTCAATGAATAAACCTTAGCGGCCAGTAACGAAAGAAATTTTAGAAGAGGTCGTAAGATATCAATACCGAGAATATTTTGAACGCCCCTCGTAGTATAAAACAAAGCCGCTTCCCGCTGTCTGTCCCTATGTATGCTTAGATCTTTAAAACTGCGCAACGGATTTTAATGCGGTTTTTTTTTAAATAGATAGTGATTCATAAGGAAGGTTTATGTATAATTTGTTAACCCGTGCGAAGCCGGGGCGGGTCGCTAGTAAGTCATAAATCGTTCTACTCTATACTATTCTCAGGCAAGTCAAATTTTATATTTGACAAAAATAATGGCGTACCGGGTTAATCACAGCTCTGTCGACAGGTTCCTGGCCTGTGGGAATTTATGGGTTGCCGGTTGCCGGGTTTTGAACACGCGATAAACGTCGAAAAAATGACACAGGGAAATTAACTGGCGAAACACACACTATTTTTCGTATTTTTTTGTGTCGTAGAGTCAGTGGAACGTTGGTATTTCATTAAAATCGACTTACAATTAGCAAGATTTCTTCTTATTAGAGCGTATCGAGTTACGTAGGGCCAACCACTTATGACCACCTCACTGTTTGAGACCTAAGTCACTTAGCGCAAAGAAACTTGGATTTATAATTATTTTACTGATCAACTTAAAAAAAGGAGGAGGTTCTTATTTCGTTAGAACCTTTAATATTTATTATTGTAACACAGAAAAGGAGTTAAAATTCGGTATGCTGTGTTATTAATAGTACGGTACTCACACGAAATAAACAATAAAAAATGTTAAGTTACAAACTTACAAAAAACATTGAGGACGACAGTCATTTGTTTAAATACCAAATTGCGTGCTGTGCCAATTCCCTGTTATCCAAGTTTTAATTGCCAAAGTTTACAGCGTTAATCTTCAGGTTTTCGGTTGATAATATTACGTTTTGTTTGATTTGTTAATTTAAGTTTGAAGGCATTTAATTATCTTTTCTGTCATTCAGGAGCTTATTTAATTGGCTTGTAATAAACAATCTGTTATATGGACAAACTGTGCTTCCTTAACTTAATAACTTGACATATTTAGTTCAACTTAATAGCTTATTCTTTGTAAGCGCTGGTAGCCTCACGGTAGGAGCGTGCAGCGTTTCATGATATATAGGTAAGTATGTCTAGGAATTTCATGATATGGTGGTTTCTACGATCGGCGTCCGGTGAGGCGTCCATGTTAAACAAATACAAGCGGCCTCATTGCACCCTGTTAAAAAAACACGACACTTGGTGCTAATAACTCTCTCAAGCCGTGAAGAACGCTTTGCTGGACGCTCACCAGTCTCACCACCGACCATAATTGTAACTGCGACTTTTACATTTGACGTATCAAATGGTTTTAATTAAAAATATGTCTTCTTTCCAGGAGCACCTCAACACATTGAAAGACGAGGCCCCAAAAGTAGACCAGACTAAATTGGAGCAGCTACTGTCAGCCGCGTACGCCCTCATCAGTCCAGAGCTCCAGCAAGTCAGTCTGCCTGACTTCCCCGTGGATAGCCTGCATGCTGCTGCTCTTATACTGGTAAGGCTATTATTCTGAAGCCCCAAAAGTAGACCGGGCTAAATTGGAGCAGCTACTGTCAGCCGCGTACGCCCTCATCAGTCCGGAGCTCCAGCAAGTCAGTCTGCCTGACTTCTCCGTGGATAGCCTGCATGCTGCTGCTCTTATACTGGTAAGGGTATTATTCCGAAGCCCCAAAAGTAGACCAGGCTAAATTGGAGCAGCTACTTTAACATGCACGTAAAATTATTAACGACCAGTTTATGTTGGTTAACAAATTATCCTTGAAACTAGACATTGACTAACGAAACAGAAACTTTTGACTGCAATCATAGTTAAGAGGTATTATCAACCCTGTAACTGCTTCCACAAGATTCAACATATATTCGTCAGTTTAAATGAACTCTTTTTGTTCTGAGAACAAAATCCCTGTGACGTCATGTCTTCACGCGATTCTGTCATCAGATCTGAACTTGGTTTCAAGTCCATTGTCAAACAATGGGCAATGTTCAGGGTTGGAAGAAAATTGGCTAGGTTTTGGCCTTAATCAGTTTGCATTAAACTTTCTTGGCTTGCGCGTGTTACCTATTTAATTTGTTTTGGTAGAAAAAATTAATCAGACAACACTGCCCATATTACAGATACCTTATAGACAAATTTACGAATTATACATTTCATAAACTTTACCTTTGTTACTGTTGGGGCCTAGGCTCCTTTCTAGGTAGTGCAGGAATGCAATGAAGACTTGTTAATTAAACTTGTGTACAAAGATTTATTTTGTAAATTAAATTAATACAGTACAACTAGAGTTTGTCGTTCAATGTATTTTGGAAGATTGCCATTGGCTACTGTCGGCGGACGTTATATACGCATCCGATCGTTGCCGATCTTCGAATTTCGGACGCAATCGGCCGTCCGTGACGTTACATAGGATGCGTTCTGAACTGCTACACCGGTCCAATTGCTCTTAACCAAACCAGCTACCGATGCATACCAGAAGCGTGCGATTTTTTCCATTCCTTCATTTTGTTTATACGCCTTAGGGAGAACTCTACAGTAAGAATGTTCTATCTTAACGGCACTAGAGTCTTAGTAGAATGATAACGCTGACTACTGTTTGTGTTTTCAGGAGAAAAACCCCAGCATTCCGATCCACAAGTTAATCTACCTACTCTACCCCTACAAAACCTTCCTAACTAAAGAACACATAAAAAACGCCGAGGCAGTACTACTCAACCTCAAAATAGACACCGCACCCCGATGGAGCGTATCCCTCAAAGATATACAGTACAAGGGAAACGCCTTGTTGGCTATGGAGATCAATGGGGAGACGAGTCAGTTTGCCGTGCCGTGCGGGGAGGGGAAGAAGGGGAGAGAAGAGAAGGGGGTGGTGAAGACTGCTTTTCAGAGTGAGCTGCTGAATGAGCTGCTTTTGAGCCATAGTGTTGGAGATTTTTGTATAGTAGGTATGTATCAAAGAGTTTATATTTTCAACTTTTACTATTTATTTAATTTTCTTTATATAATTTCATCAAAATTTCAAATAAATATTTGAGTCTGGGTCAAAATGTCCAATAGGGTCCTACTGGTCAAATCAGTTTGTTTTTTAGAACCGTCGAATTTATTTTAAATACCGTCAAATACCCTATTTAAATAATAACATACCTCTCGTCTTATGCAGACTAGCGTATTCGTATATATAACTTTGATATTTTTGTATACTAAAAACTAACTCTCACTTACTTCAATTCGTGTAAAATTTCAGTTTTTAGACACAGATATCTAAAAACTAACCAAGATGTAAACAAATCGCGGATTATGTGCAATAGTTTCACTCCTTCACTTTTTTCTAGAAACATTCTTACATGACACTTGACATACTTCCAGGACCAAAAGGCTGCGGCAAGAGCCTTCTCGTCACGCAACTATCCTCCCTACTGGGGTACACAATAGAGCCCATAGTCCTATACCAAGACATGACAGCACGAGATTTAGTGCAACAGCGCACTACATTAGACAGCGGGGACACTGTATGGAGAAACTCGGCGTTGGTTGATGCAGCCCTGAAGGGACATCTAGCTGTGTTAGATGGTCTGCATAGGATACATGCAAGTACTCTAGCTGTACTACACAGGTAAGATATCCTTAAGCAATAGTCGCCTTTATATTCCTCACAATAGAGTCTATTCTAATAGTACATGACATCACGAGATACAACAGCGTACTACATTAGACAGCGGGGACACTGTATGGAGAAACTCGGCGTTGGTTGATGCGGCCCTAAAGGGACATCTAGCTGTGTTGGATGGTCTGCATAGGATACATGCAACTAGCTGTTTTACACAGGTAAGATATCCTCAAGCAATAGTCGCCTATAAAGTCGTCACAATAGAGTCTATTCTAATAGTACATGACATCACGAGATTTAGTGTAACTATTTTATGTTTTTTTTTTTCAAAAGTTTAGACCTCGTAGTTTTGTTTCTCGGAGCGGGGGGGGGGGGACACAGACAGACGCACGAGTGATCCTATAAGGGTTCCGTTTTTTCCTTTTGAGGTACGGAACCCTAAAAAGGGAGGATGAATGAGAGTACAGGAGTACTAAGAGGAACAGTTTAAACACGAATGCGGACGAAAACAAAATTAAAAATGTATAAGGGCCACTTGCACGATCCCACTAACCCGGGGTTAACCAGTTAAACCAGGAGTTACCATGGTTACCAGTACATTTTGACACTGAGTTAACGGTTTAACCGGTTAACCCCGGGTTAGTGGGATGGTGCAAATGGCGCTAAATAAAATAAAATTGTTCGTTTCAGACTGGTACACGACAGGGAACTTCAACTGCACGACGGTAAACGATTACTGCGTCACGACCGATACGATGATCTCATCGCTTCAGGGATAACGCAGCAAGAGTTAGAGGAGAGTGGGGTTTTAAGGATACACCCTGCTTTTAGGTGAGCTTTCTGCAGATTTTATCGTTATTGCGGCACTTTAGGCCCACTTGCACTGCACCATCCCACTAACCCGGGGTTAAGCGGTTAAATCGTTAACCTAGTGTCAATGTCAGGTTTAACCGGTTAACCCCGCGTTAGTGGAATGGTGCAAGGCCTTAATTTCGTGAAACTCTATCGAGGGTGTCAAATGTGTATTGGCGAACCATAATGAAACTTTAGATTGTTTTTGCAGTATCGACTATCGACATCTAGTTAAGTGGGCGACTGTCCGAATAGTCAATTATTTAAGTCTTGGTACTCCATCATGTCTATGATCATGTGTAGTTCTGATTCTGACTAAGAACTTATAATTATCTAATTTCCAGAATAGTAGCGTTAGCAGAACCACCGACGCTCGGCCGCGGACCGCACTGGCTCTCCCCTGAGATACTGAGCTTGTTCATTTTCCACGAGATGAGAAACTTGAGCAAAAATGAAGAGATTTTCATTATAAACTCATTGGTGAGTAAATTATATTGCATTAAAAGTATGAATTAGGGTTTGCAATCCGGATCCGAAATGTATGAAATTATCCGGATCTGGATCCGGATCCGCGGATATAATGTCAATGTATTTCATTGCGGCTTTGATAAGATGAAATGTACACTACAAACTTTATTTTTTTTAGAACAAAACTTAATCAATCAATCAATAATCATTTATTTCATATAACAAAGATTCATAATACATAGTTAGTAACATAATAAATAGCTCTCTAACTTATTCTCTACGTTAGTATTCTTATATCTAAGGTATTTGTACATTAATCACTGAATACGTTGCAACAGTGCAATCGAGTAGTTGTCTCAATCTAATATATTTTCGTGTTCTGATTTTCTGGTGTTTTTCGATGAAATTGCTCTTATGATACTATTGCGAGTTCCTAAATATAATATAATTAGTGATCATTGTAGAATAAGAATGAGAGAATTTAATAATATAATGAAATCGGTATGTAATAAAAAATATGAATTGACTGACTAATAATTCATATTAGAATTTACTAGGTACTTAACTCAATCTTATTGTTTCAGTATGGCGACATCTCCCAACCTCTACATTCCATCATCAACCTCGCCGACGAACTCCGATCTTCTAATGACGCTACCCTCAAAAACCTTTCTTCATCCCTCTCTACCCGGCAGTTGCTACGCATCGCCAGCCGCATGGCTTCATACCCTACTGACTCCGCTTACGAAACTGTGCAAAGAACATTCTTAGCGAAATTCCTACCTAACTTAGCTAGACGAGCGCTAGATGGCGCTTGCACAAAAATCGGTATCGATCCACCAAGAAAGTTTGGGTTATTCGGCGGCACAGAGAAAAAAGTCCGCTGCTCCGTCAAAAATGGCGTCGTAACTATTGGAAACACTAGCACAGAAGTCTTCAAAACGAACGCGCTAACCAAAGTACCTGATATACTTTTTTACGACGTACCCCAACATGTGAGACTACTCGAATGGCTCCTACAAGATTTTCTACTCGGAAACCATTTGTTATTAGTGGGCAATCAAGGCGTTGGTAAAAATAAAATCGCCGATAGGCTGCTACAGTTGTTAAACAGGCCTAGAGAGTACATACAGTTACATAGAGATACGACAGTGCAATCTTTGACAGTTCAACCGACGGTTCAAGATGGCGTCGTTGTGTACGAGGATTCGCCGTTAGTAAAGGCTGTCAAACATGGGCACGTTTTAGTTGTCGACGAGGCGGATAAAGCGCCCACACATGTGACGTGTATTCTTAAAACTCTAGTTGAAAATGGCGAGATGATACTGAGTGATGGGAGGAGGATAGTGCCGAAGGATATGATGGAAAGTTCTGGAGGGGATGCGGCGAGTTTCATTCCGGTGCACGATGATTTTAGAATGATAGTGTTGGCCAATCGACCTGGTTTCCCATTCTTGGGGAACGACTTCTTTGCTGCATTAGGTGAGTTTGATGTTTCCTTATTTTAACCTTTAATAAGTCGTCTTATTTTTCCCTATAACCATAAATAATATACGCTTCTAAGCGATAAGACTGTCCTTTACTACACAATTCTAGTTTTAATGCTTAATCCCATTGTAACTTTTTATTTTACTTATTGGTGCACAATAAAATTTAAGGTAAATCTGGAGAAGACCGGAATATAAAATTTTTGGTTGGTAAGGCAAGAACTACCGTATTTGTACGTACTTCGCTCAGACACAGTCAGAGAGAAATAACTTTGCTCCTTCTGCTCCGACTTTTGTAAGTGGAGTATATGTACAAACACAAAAGATAGAACCGACGAAAGCGCTTGTAGACGGTATTACCTGATAGACGTTCTTCGCCACATTGATTTTACTTACTTACTTTCAACAATTCTACTTGTAACACAACTATTGTCTACCCAGGCGACCTGTTCTCCTGTCACGCCGTGGATAACCCCTCAGTGGAGTCCGAGCTGGAACTGCTCCGCTCCTACGGCCCTGACGTTCCTCACGACGTGATGAACAAGCTGGTGCAAGCCTTCGCTGTTCTGAGGAACATGGCGGACCAAGGACAGCTGACTTATCCTTATTCGACCAGAGAGCTTGTCAACATTATCAAGCATCTGCAGGTAAGGGTCTAGGACAACCCCTCAGTGGAATCCGAGCTGGAACTCCTCGTTCCTCACGACGTGAAGAACAAGCTGGTGCAAGCCTTCGCTGTTCTGAGGAACATGGCGGACCAAGGGCAGCTGACTTATCCTTATTCGACTAGAGAGCTTGTCAACATTGTCAAGCATCTGCAGGTAAGGGTCTAGGACAACCCCTCAGTGGAGTCCGAGCTGGAACTGCTCCGCTCCTACGGCCCTGACGTTCCCCACGACGTGATGAACAAGCTGGTGCAAGCCTTCGCTGTTCTGAGGAACATGGCGGACCAAGGACAGCTGACTTATCCTTATTCGACCAGAGAGCTTGTCAACATTGTCAAGCATCTGCAGGTAAGGGTATAGGACAACCCCTCAGTGGAGTCCGAGCTGGAACTGCTCCGCTCCTACGGCCCTGACGTTCCCCACGACGTGATGAACAAGCTGGTGCAAGCCTTCGCTGTTCTGAGGAACATGGCGGACCAAGGACAGCTGACTTATCCTTATTCGACCAGAGAGCTTGTCAACATTGTCAAGCATCTGCAGGTAAGGGTCTAGGACAATTCCTCAGTGGAATCCGAGCAGGAACTCCTCGTTCCCCACGACGTGATGAACAAGCTGGTGCAAGCCTTCGCTGTTCTGAGGAACATGGCGGACCAAGGGCAGCTGACTTATCCTTATTCGACCAGAGAGCTTGTCAACATTGTCAAGCATCTGCAGGTAAGGGTCTAGGACAACCCCTCAGTGGAATCCGAGCTGGAACTGCTCCGCTCCTACGGCCCTGACGTTCCTCACGACGTGATGAACAAGCTGGTGCAAGCCTTCGCTGTTCTGAGGAACATGGCGGACCAAGGGCAGCTGACTTATCCTTATTCGACTAGAGAGCTTGTCAACATTATCAAGCATCTGCAGGTAAGGGTCTAGGACAACCCCTCAGTGGAGTCCGAGCTGGAACTCCTCGTTCCTCACGACGTGAAGAACAAGCTGGTGCAAGCCTTCGCTGTTCTGAGGAACATGGCTGACCAGGGACAGCTGACTTATCCTTATTCGACTAGAGAGCTTGTCAACATTATCAAGCACCTGCAGGTAAGGGTATAGGGCAACCCCTCAGTGGAGTCCGAGCTGGAACTTCTCCGCTCCTACGGCCCTGACGTTCCTCACGACGTGATGAACAAGCTGGTGCAAGCCTTCGCTGTTCTGAGGAACATGGCGGACCAAGGACAGCTGACTTATCCTTATTCGACCAGAGAGCTTGTCAACATTATCAAGCATCTGCAGGTAAAGGTTTAGGACAACTCCTCAATGGAATCCGAGCTGGAACTCCTCGTTCCTCACTACGTGAAGAACAAGCTGGTGCAAGCCTTCGCTGTTCTGAGGAACATGGCGGACCAAGGGCAACTGACTTATCCTTATTCGACCAGAGAGCTTGTCAACATTGTCAAGCATCTGCAGGTAAGGGTCTAGGGCAACCCCTCGGTGGAGTCCGAGCTGGAACTGCTCCGCTCCTACGGCCCTGACGTTCCCCACGACGTGATGAACAAGCTGGTGCAAGCCTTCGCTGTTCTGAGGAACATGGCGGACCAAGGACAGCTGACTTATCCTTATTCGACCAGAGAGCTTGTCAACATTGTCAAGCATCTGCAGGTAAGGGTCTAGGACAACGCCTCAGTGGAATCCGAGCTGGAACTTCTCCGCTCCTACGGCCCTGACGTTCCCCACGACGTGATGAACAAGCTGGTGCAAGCCTTCGCTGTTCTGAGGAACATGGCGGACCAAGGGCAGCTGACTTATCCTTATTCGACCAGAGAGCTTGTCAACATTGTCAAGCATCTGCAGGTACATTTTTCAAGAATCATCTGTCGTGATTTTGGGACGGTTACAGCACCAGTGAAATATTATTAAATCATAAAGGTCCGTGCTTTAGACTAGAGGTATGTTTGAGGCTAACCCTGCACTAGCCGCACCGAAATGGGCAAGCAACGATGACTTTGCAAGGAGTCGAAGCTCACAGTCAGCATACCCAAGCTCTGCTCTCATGTAGATTTACACCATATCAGTGATCAGACTGTCATCTGGTTCCTTTGTATCCATCTTAATAAATGGATGAAATTCTGCAAACAGGCATCAACCCAACACGAAATCTCCATTAAAATTTTTACCTCGTGTGTTAACACTAAGGTTCGATTTTCAAAATGTTTGTTTGTAGGGTCGGTTGCCGTTGGCTAAACTATGTCCAATTGTCCATATTTACTAACGAACGATCCTTTAAAGCAGCGGTCGGCAACCCGCGGCCCGCGGGCCGCATGCGGCCCGTGAACCTGTCACTTGCGGCCCGCGAGCCTCCCTGGCTATTTTGTATGTAATATTGACAAACGACAATGTCTGATAAAGTCATAAATATTAACAAAGTACGGCCCGCGTCAACTTCGTAAACTACTATGCGGCCCTTGGCTGCTAAAAGGTTGCCGACCGCTGCTTTAAAGCTTACCTTCATGCAATAACAACAACAACAAGAATAACAATATGATTGATAATTTGACATGTACAATTTTTATTCAGAAATATCCATCAGAAGACCTGGCAAGCGCCATAAGCAATGTGTTCGACTTCGATCGCTACAGCAAAGAAATGGCGGACACCCTTCTAGAAGTCCTTCACGCCAGCGGTCTCCCCACCGAAGGGGTGCTGGAAGGGCGCTCTAAAGAAGCCCTAAAGAAGATACAGATGACCATAGAGAGGACGAGTGGGTAAGTTACTTGTAACTAGAATTAGCGAACTCCCTTTAGTAAAGTGAAGTAAATAGTGGAGACCCGTCTCGAAGTCCTTCACGCCAGCGGTCTTCCCACCGAAGGGGTGCTGGAAGGGCGTTCTAAAGAAGCCCTAAAGAAGATACAGATGACCATAGAGAGGACGAGTGGGTAAGTTACTTGTAACTAGAATTAGCGAACTCCCTTTAGTAAAGTGAAGTAAATAGTGGAGACCCGTCTCGAAGTCCTTCACGCCAGCGGTCTTCCCACCGAAGGGGTGCTGGAAGGGCGTTCTAAAGAGGCGCTAAAGAAGATACAGATGACCGTAGAGAGGACGAGTGGGTAAGTTACTTGTAACTAGAATTAGCGAACTCCCTTTAGTAAAGTGAAGTAAATAGTGGAGACCCGTCTCGAAGTCCTTCACGCCAGCGGTCTTCCCACCGAAGGGGTGCTGGAAGGGCGTTCTAAAGAAGCCCTAAAGAAGATACAGATGACCATAGAGAGGACGAGTGGGTAAGTTACTTGTAACTAGAATTAGCGAACTCTCCCTTTAGTAAAGTGAAGTAAATAGTGGAGACCCGTCTCGAAGTCCTTCACGCCAGCGGTCTCCCCACCGAAGGGGTGCTGGAAGGGTGTTCTAAAGAGGCGCTAAAGAAGATACAGATGACAATAGAGAGGACGAGTGGGTAAGTTATTTGGAACTATAATTCGCGAACCCCCTTTAGTAAAGTGAATTAAATAGAAATGGCGGACACCTTTCTCGATGTTCTTCACGCCAGCGGTCTCCCCACCGAAGGGGTGCTGGAAGGGCGCTCTAAAGAAGCCCTAAAGAAGATACAGATGACCATAGAGAGGACGAGTGGGTAAGTTATTTGTAACTAGAATTAGCGAACTCCCTTTAGTAAAGTGAAGTAAATAGAAATGGCGGACACCTTTCTCGATGTTCTTCACGCCAGCGGACTCCCCACCGAAGGGGTGCTGGAAGGGCGCTCTAAAGAAGCCCTAAAGAAGATACAGATGACCATAGAGAGGACGAGTGGGTAAGTTACTTGTAACTAGAATTAGCGAACTCCCTTTAGTAAAGTGAAGTAAATAGTGGAGACCCGTCTCGAAGTTCTTCACGCCAGCGGTCTTCCCACCGAAGGGGTGCTGGAAGGGCGTTCTAAAGAGGCGCTTAAAGAAGATACAGATGACCATAGAGAGGACGAGTGGGTAAGTTACTTGTAACTAGAATTAGCGAACCCCCTTTAGTAAAGTGAAGTAAATAGTGGAGACCCGTCTCGAAGTCCTTCACGCCAGCGGTCTCCCCACCGAAGGGGTGCTGGAAGGGCGCTCTAAAGAAGCCCTAAAGAAGATACAGATGACCATAGAGAGGACGAGTGGGTAAGTTACTCGTAACTAGAATTAGCGAACTCCCTTTAGTAAAGTGAAGTAAATAGTGGAGACCCGTCTCGAAGTCCTTCACGCCAGCGGTCTCCCCACCGAAGGGGTGCTGGAAGGGCGCTCTAAAGAAGCCCTAAAGAAGATACAGATGACCATAGAGAGGACGAGTGGGTAAGTTACTTGTAACTAGAATTAGCGAACTCCCTTTAGTAAAGTGAAGTAAATAGTGGAGACCCGTCTCGAAGTTCTTCACGCCAGCGGTCTCCCCACCGAAGGGGTGCTGGAAGCTTGGAGGATACAACTAAACGGAGTAGCCATTAACAGGCTTCCCCCTCTGTCGAAAATAGGCGGCCAACGGTCATACACAATGTATGGACTGACGTTTATCTGACATGGCTATTTTTACGTTACGCATACATTTGACGTTCCCCTCCCCCGCAAAAATCGGCAGACTGTTTTGTACAGAAAATTACAGACATGGCGTCTCCGTTTGATTATATCCTCCAAGGCTGGAAGGGTGTTCTAAAGAGGCGCTAAAGAAGATTCAGATGACTATAGAGAGGAAGAGTGTGTAAGTAAGTCCATTGTGTATAAAAATGGCGATAATTCTTTAAAAAATATTTGTGTGGTTTTCTTTTGATACTACAAGGACTACAACATGCTAGTGGACTTCCCTCTAACGGGGAACATCCCGTGGAAAACTACTCTTCTAACAAGAACCCTTTGGGCACGGAACCATAAAAACGACAAATTTAAAAATGCTGGTGCGTAGGGTCGATCTTAAAATTTGGAATATTGCGACTTTTACGGACGATTTCGTTTGATAGACTATATGAATTATGTATTTCAGCAAAGACACATCATCGCCGAAGCACGGCAAAGAGGATCCGGACAACAAGCCCCACGTGGGCGGGAACACTTGGGCGGGCGGCTCGGGCGGGCGCGACACGGCCGGCCTGGGCGGCAAGGGCGGCCCGTACCGACTCGACAAGGGACATGATGTACACCAGGTATACTACAACATAGATTCTAGACCAGTGGCAACAAAGACACATCATCGCCGAAGCACGGCAAAGAGGATCCAGACAACAAGCCCCACGTGGGCGGGAACACTTGGGCGGGCGGCTCGGGCGGGCGCGACACGGCCGGCCTGGGCGGCAAGGGCGGCCCGTACCGACTCGACAAGGGACATGATGTACACCAGGTATACTACAACATTCTAGACCAGTGGCAACAAAGACACACCATCGCCGAAGCACGGCAAAGAGGAACCGGACAACAAGCCCCACGTGGGCGGGAACACTTGGGCGGGCGGCTCGGGCGGGCTGGGCTTTTCATTGTTTTGCCGTTATACTTAATGGTTTTCTGAAAAAACCCGTTATTTTTTTCCTTTTATTTTTATTTGCTAATAGGGAATATTACGCGAATGTCTGCGTAGGGGGAGCCACTTCCACAATAAGTCACAATCTAAGGGTCTACCGCAGACGAGAGAGTCGAAATTTTGTTATCTAACCTCTCCAT
This sequence comes from Cydia amplana, assembly GCF_948474715.1. NCBI lineage: Eukaryota > Metazoa > Arthropoda > Insecta > Lepidoptera > Tortricidae > Cydia > Cydia amplana. The sequence continues at coordinate 15,142,139 of NC_086080.1, read as the reverse complement.
CACTCTTGAATATTCGAGCGATAAAGAAGCAGATAGCAGAGTTTCGATTTCGGGTTTCGCGGTAGGCCCTTTGTAATCAAACCGCCTTGATGTATCAATGTGATATTTGATTGTCTGTGAAAACTTATCAAAAAACAGTTTAAGGTACAGTATATATAAGTTACTCTATGGTATACTTAAGTCGCTAGTGCTGCACTCTAGCGGCAAGACATTGCAGTAATACTCCCTATTATCTATGTAATGTACATTTCCAGCTATCAGACGCGGAGAAAGACGACGTGCCGGAGCACGTGAAGCAGGCGGCCCGCGAAATGAACAGGAAAGCTTTCGAGGAACGTCTGAAGGAGATTAACATCAGCGAATATGATGCTAAACTGTACGAGCAGTTCTACAAAGCTGTGCAACCTCAGGTAAAATTATACACGGTGGCTAAAAAATAACTGCATTCCCGCTGCCAGGGAGGTTTTGGAATTATACTGAGCAACTTTTACTATGGGACCAACACCGATGTCGCAAAAAAAATTACCCTCCCATAGAAAATGGAACAGCCAATTTTTTGTTTAGCGATTTTGGGGGATGGCCAAAGCCTCCCCTGGTTCTCGATAACCCCCGATTTTGCTTCTTTATATAATTTTTACTTTATTGCTGTGAGCAAGTATAAAACCTTCGTTCATGCACCTTATTGGCGGCCGGGGTTGCCGCGCGTTGCCAGACAATAGTTATTGTTATTTGTTTTACAAGTGGGCAAAATTGTTGTTTAACCGCTCGTGCTAATATTGATACCCGAGCAAGCAAAAGAATCCAAAATTCGAAAATTTTAATCTCGAAAATTAGATTCAAAGCATGAGGGTTAAACAAAGTTTCCCCCGAGTGAAACACAAAATGTTCACCACTCCGACCAGAAGAAAATATTAACTGTAAGATATCAAACAAAATCAAATCCCAATAAATGTTATTAAATATTTATGTTTCAAAAATGATCATTTAAAAGTCAATTCTACCAGCAAACATAAGCAAACAACTCAAAATTTGCATTTGACTACTTTGTCTCACATGTGAATAGAATGCAACCTTGCTATCCGTTTTTGAACAATCAAGAGTGCCTTTACCAGTTGGTGTGGTGAAAATGTCATTTTATATCAGGGGCCTTACCATGATGTCTTATTGCGATTCTGTTTAGGACCTAAACAGGACGGAGCTACATAAATCGCATAACTCCGTCCCTTAGCAATTTAGTTTAAGTCCTAACAAGCTGGTCTGCTCTTACAGATTGGCGCTCTCCGCGGAGTGTTGGCCGAGTTGCAGGCGAAGAAGAAGGAACGGCAGTGGAGCCGGCACCAGACCAGCGGGGAACTGGACGATGGGAAAATCATAGAGGGTAGGACTTTAGAAACAAGCGCTGGCACAGAATAACTAATAGTACTACCGTACAGAAAATTCACTCCTTCACAAAAGTCAGGTTTAGGTATAAAATTACACCTATATCGCCGCCTGCAAGCAAAATTGAAACTTATAACCGCGCACGAACCGTGAATCTCCTTTGCGCGCCGCAGTGTTATGACCGAGCTGTAAGTGTCGGCACGGGGTTATCACTTGACAAGTTTTTATACCTAGTCTATATTCGGTAGACTAAAATTACATTTCATAGTATGAACATCATGTGTCATTTCATGATTTCATACTATGAAATGTCATTAGTCTACCGAATAAAAAAATAGACTTTATACCCACTGATTTATTATTTTTAAGATAAATATGTAGGAATTACAAACGTTGATTATGTAAACATACATTTTTTATCCGGAGATAGTATGTCTGATTCTCACGGAAGTAAGTTTCGAAGCCATTGTGTATTTTCAATTTTGCGTGAGCGCCGCGAGACACGACTATCGTGCGCGCCGAGCGGCAGCCCACTGCCATACGCCTGTCTGATGGGCGCGCCGGCCAAATGTACCTAAACTGCGGAGTGACACCCCCCTGGTGCTGGGACAAAACTTTGTTCACGGAACACGTATTGGAACACTTCGGTCTTGCAAATCCAGTTAAATGTGTTTTTTTATACAACGTGAGTGTAGATGAACCCTATACCTACCAAATAACAAATTAAATTGTTGTTGTGTGTGTGAAGTATCATCTTAATGTCAAATAAGCGCAAGCACTAGTACTTACGGAAGCGGCTGCTATTTCTGACCTGCCAATCCAAGGGGGAAAATAGATCTTATCGCAATTACTCCGTTTTCCTCACGATTTAACCTCGGGCCACAAGAACTAGGATAGGAGATAGGATAGGAGCTATAATTATACAATGATTTTGCAGGCCTAACAGGCGAGCGCGCCATCTATCGGCGGCGCACGGAACAAGACCCCCCGCCGGGCGCCCCGCCGGATCAGCCAAAGCGTCTGCGATTGGTTCTAGATGTCTCTGGAAGCATGTATAGGTAAACTAACAGGTTTTAACCCTTTGACCGCCAAAGGCGTCAACTGACGCGCAATGTTACAGTAAAATAGACTTTATGCATTCCATGCATAAGGTTTATTATGGCGCGTTATAGTTAATAGACGTGTCGTTCACAAGATTAATTGTTATAGATAGCTGTGGAATAGAGATAACTCTAGAAATTCAAGTCTGTATAAAATAATCTTACCTGCCCATTATTCTTGCCCATTGCTGTCAGTGTTCATAAGTTCAATGCATTTTAAACCTAAAAGTGATGTTTTTGACACAATAGGTACTAAAATTACGAGTAAGATCAATGTGGCTAATTCCGCCATAGGGGCTATAAATAAATAAATAAAATATCTTTATTTCGAAGAACAGACTTCATAGTTGTTAGTAACAAACAGTAAAATTAAAACAAATAAATTAAACTTAAAGCTAAGGGTTAGTATTAGTTATAAGTAGGTACATACACATTTAATATTTAATAAGGGCTAGTTGCTACCCCTTTAATTTGCCCAATCCAATAGGCGAGAATTGGGCTATCATATTTGTCAGCAATAACATTCAGAATACTGTTGGGACTGCTTCTCACTCGACCTAGCAGAGATACTATTTTCTTGCGCATGATTGCCGGAAAACCATCTGTTCTAGCTTCGCAAAACATGCCAGATGCACTACATCTACTAGGTAAGCCCAACAGCATTCTGAATGCATTGTTGTTCTGCACTTTTAATGCATTGTAGGCTCGTTTCGTATAGTTAACCCACAGGCCGCTCGAGTAAAAGGATTGGCAATAGGCTCTAAAGAGCGTTACCTTGACATTACTGGAGCATCGAGCAAACCTGCGGGCCAACATATTTCCCCGAACTGCCAATGCCCTGCGTTCTCGTTCAATATCCTGGTCATCCTTGAGATCATTGGTGATAATATGACCAAGATATTTAAACTTGTCCACATATGCTAGAGTCATGCCATTAAGAATAACAGGCTGTGCGTGGTAAAGCTTGATTTTAATTGCCTTAAAAACCATTCCATGCATTGCATGCTATTCCGTCTACTAGCGTTTTTCTCGAATAACGAACAAAATTGATAATTTCATCGACAAAGCATTGCTCTTTTCCTACAATTGAAAATCAAAGAAATATACGCTCGTGGACGGAATAGTCCCTATGACGGAATTAGCCACATTGACCTAACCTAGAGCTATTTTAAAAACCATTGGGCTATTTGGGATAGTGTAGGTGGATTTCATCTCATTTTATCGTATTTTTTCCAGGTTCAACTCGTACGACGGGCGTCTAGAACGTTCCATGGAGGCCGTAGTACTCCTAACCGAGGCCATGAAAGGCTACGAGACGCGCATCCGATACGATATATATGCGCACTCTGGTGAAGAAAAAGCTCTGGAACTAGTCAGAGTGGACCGTCCGCCCGAGAACGAGAAACAGCGCTTGCAGGTATATGTTTTTTTCATGGAGGCCGTAGTGCTCTTAACTGGGGCCATGAAGGTCTACGAGACGCGCATCCGATACGATATATACGCGCACTCTGGTGAAGAAAAAGCTCTGGAACTAGTCAGAGTGGACCGTCCGCCTGAGAACGAGAAACAGCGTTGCAGGTATATGGTTTTTTTCTATGGAGGCCGTAGTACTCCTAACTGAAGCCATGAAGGGCTACGAGTCGCGCATCCGATACGATATATATGCGCACTCTAGTGAAGAAAAAGCACTGGAACTAGTCAGAGTGGACCGTCCGCCTGAGAACGAGAAACAGCGCTTGCAGGTACATGGTTTTTTTCTATGGAGACCGTAGTGCTCTTAACTGGGGCCATGAAGGTCTACGAGACGCGCATCCGATACGATTTATACGCGCACTCTGGTGAAGAAAAAGCTCTGGAACTAGTCAGAGCGGACCGTTCACCCGAGAACGAGAAACAGCGCTTGCAGGTATATGGTTTTTTTTTTTCATGGAGGCCGTAGTACTCCTAACTGAAGCCATGATGGGCTACGAGACGCGCATCCGATGAGATATATACGCGCACTCTGGTGAAGAAAAAGCACTGGAACTAGTCAGTGGACCGTCCGCCTGAGAACGAGAAACAGCGCCTGCAGGTATATGGTTTTTTTCATGGATTCCGTAGTACTCCTAATCGAGGCCATGAAGGGCTACGAGACGCGCATCAGATACGCGATCAGATAGGTATACGCGCACTCTGGTGAAGAAAAAGCGCTGGAACTAGTTAGAGTGGACCGTCCACCTGAGAACAAGAAACAGCGTTTGCAGGTATATGGTTTTTAGTCTTCGTGCTGAGAACGACAAACAGTATTGTATTGTAGTTCGGGCGATTTTTCGCAACTCGACGTCTTGCGCCTATTTTGCGTGATGGGGGGTGGGCTAGTCCTGCCAGCCCAGCTCCTCGGGGAATCCTATCAAATCTGTGATGTTGAGTAGGACCTCGGGGAGGTCTCTCGGGGATGCGAGATGTTTTGCCCTGTATACAATAGAATAGAATAGAATAGAAATATTTTTATTCGTGAAACAAACACAAAAAAGAAAATTACACAAGCAGAGAAACATAAAAAAGGAGAAGGTGCCACGAAATGGTCTCACCTCAGCATGTTACTGGCGACTTCCAGCGCTGATCTTCCGTTGAGACCATCCGGTGAAACAATCACGACAGGTAACATGAATATAACAACAAAATTAATATAATACAAACAAAAGACAAAGATAGACATGTATGGGGCCACTCCGCTGCATTCCAGCACCACGTGAGAGGCTGTTTCTTCCTTCTCCATGCATCCACGGCATAGGGGACTGTCTGTGACACCTGTTATAAAAAGATGTTTGTTAACGACAAACAGTATTGCAGGTATATGGTTTGCGAGAGTTTACCGCCCACCTGAGAAGGAGGAACATTGCTTGCAGGCATATGGTTTTTTATTCTCTGTGCTGATATTTTTAGAGTTGCCGCTGGCCTGAGAACGAGTTGCAGTAATTGCAGGTATGTTTTCGTGGTTTTACCTAGTAAACCGCAAATCTCAAAAGCAACAAAACCTTTGTCTAAAAAGCATTCTAAAATAAACCTTATTCCACAGATCATAAGGACGATGCACGCGCACGCGCAGTTCTGCTGGTCGGGCGACAATACCCTGCCCGGAGCGCAGCACGCCATAACTACACTTGCGGCTGAAAATAATGAGGAGGACTCCGTCGTGCTCATACTTTCGGACGCTAATCTGAGGAGGTGGGATTTTATTCCAGGTTTTTAGGAACCCACAACGGCAAAACGGAAGCTTTATAATTTTGCCATGTCCGGACGGACATCCGTCCTTCTGTTTCTTTATGTTATAGACATTATTTGAAACATACTCGTACGTGTATTTTGTGAGCCGCTATTGACCCAGTTTAAAAATTAAAATTAAAATACGTACCTAAGTACTTAAAAAAAAAAACATTACGCGCAGACCAACTTTTTTGGGTTCCTGACAGTTGGAACGATATTGTGCAGGTTTTTAGGGTTCCGTACCCAAAGGGTAAAAACGGGACCCTATTTCTAAGACTCCATTGTCTGTCTGTCTGTCAACCGTGCTAGAACAGTTGAAATGTACACAGATGATTTATTTCTGTTACCGCTACAAATACTAAAAATAGAATAAAATTAATATTTAAGTGCCCATACAACAAACGTGATTTTTTTTTGCGTAATGGTACGAAACCCTTCGTGCGCGAGTCCGACTCGCACTTGGCTGGTTTGAACCTATTTACATTTGGTTTGATTTCTGGTGTTGCAGGTACGGCATTCCGCCCGAGCACCTGGGCGCCATCTTGATGTCGGAACCCAAAGTGCAGGCGCACGTTATATTTATCGGCAGTCTCGGCGACGAGGCTAACTCGTAAGTAACACACTTTCTAAAAAACACAAGATTTTTGACTTGACTTCAATTATGTAAAATATATTTTTTTTTATTTAGGAAACAAACAGTCACATACAAATATGTTTAAACTTGTAGATATACAATAAGACCTATAGTTCCATTAAGTATAAAATAATGATATTGGTAATAAGTAGAAACAGGGCAAGTTCGGTTATGCCTATTAATAGGAAAATACACAAAAGTAACAATTGGATACACAACTTATAAAGTACCTAAGTATCGATCATGCTTACAAACATACATACATAAGACTGTAAAACAATGACTTTTTTTTTGTTTATTAAATAAACCTATCCATGTTTCAGCCTTTTACGCAAGCTGCCAGTAGGTCACGCCCACGTGTGTATGGACGTCGCGTCGTTACCACATATCATGCAGCAGATATTCGCCGCCTCGCTATTGGACAATACCGAGTAATAGACATACCTACTAAAATATCTCCACAGTTTGTCCTGAAGAATAAAAGCACTGGCCAAGAGCAAAATGGGACGTTAACCATTCTACACGGGGTCGACCTGTATTGTGAAATGATCGTGTAAGGACTGTAAGGGCTCATTTAGACGGCGCGCGAACTCGCATGCGATTTTAGTTACATTGCGGACCATTGAGGTTATAGTTTGTAGCCCGAAGGCTTATCCTATTGTCTATTGTTCAGTAAAACCGCACATGCTACTTACCTGCAAAAAAGGGTCCTAATTATTCTATTTGGCACCTGAGCGCGGGCTAGTCCAACGCTCAAAAAACCAGTGTAGGTGCGCTCTCCGATAACACGCCTTTGTTACGCATCTCGATGACACATTTTAGACTGGTTCTGTAGCGTTCGACTCGCCGGCACTCAGTAACCGAAGTACCGATTTTTTATGCAGGTGGTTGTGGCACGTGGCACGAGCGGTTTTACTTAACAATAGACAATAGGATTAGCCTTCGGGCTCTATTAGAAAGCTACAAACTATACAAGTTACAACAATTCAGCTGACCGATCAAATAACGCAATGTAATGAAACTCGCATGCGAGTTCTCGCACCGTCTAAATGAGCCCTAATATAACTGAATGGGATGTTTACAAAAACAACATAATCGACTACACTGGTTGACCCCTTGAACGATTAACAATGTTCTTAAAAGAGTGTCAACCGCTCTAAGCAGTTATGCTGTTTTTGTAAACATCCCTTCAACTGTTGAATTGTCCATTAGAACCGGAGGCCATAGCCAATATGACAATGTTGACATTTTTACAATCGAAAAGTTGGGCCTAAGTAGTTACTGAGTGGGACCCACGGAACACTATAGATCAGCGATTTTCAAACTTTTTTGGTGACGGAACTCTTTTCTAGTATTCTCGGAGCCCTAGGGCCTCTATGGGGGCTCCGCGGAGCACACTTTGAGAGTGGAGTTTTGGCTAAAAAAATCATAAAGTAAAATGGTTTGACGGATGCGAAGTCACCCATAAACTATTTAACTTTTAATTGAAGTGTTCTATAAACAATTGTCACTTGGCTAGGCGTGAGTGGTACATTCATTATCCACAGACGGACCTTAGGGTACCTAAACGTGGATCGTTTCGCGATCACAGTTTATTAATTAAAATGCTACCTCACTGTAAACCATATTTGCATATACATAAGTATAAGTAGTGTAAGCTATGATGTATATTTTGTTACCTTTTGTAATGTTTATTCATGTTTTATAATATGTGACGTTATTAAATCAATGTATTTGAAACTGCATTTTTAATATATTCCCAAAATATTTCCTGAAAGTATATTTATATGCTAAAAGTATGGTGGTGGTGGTGGTGGTGGTGGTGGTATGGTGGTACTTATTTTTTGCTACAAAAAAAACAGGTTACTTCGAAGAGTATTATCTGATGTAACTAAAGGTGCCCGGTCAAAACTGAATGAAGCTTTATTACATAAGATCTCGCTTGTCATTGGTTCGAAAAAAGCCGATCTGTTTTGAATCAATCGAAGCGCACTTATAAAATAATCACGCACTATGGTTGGCTGGCAACCGTGCTTGGTGAACGCTTCTGCGTCAAACCCCAAGTGACAAATAAATATGAGACGAAAGCCTTAGGGGCGGTGCGCGTTGGAGGGTGAATGAATGCATGAATCGGTAATTGGCAAGGTGCGAAGTCGGTGGAGGGGGAAGTGGCGCTGATCGTCACAAACACAGGTAATCTTATGGAAGATCACAATAGATCAGCGATGGTCGCAGTGATACATAGGCTTTGGAGCCTTATATAGCCCCTAACAAGAAGAAGAATCTTATGGAATGTTGACATTAGTACTAGCCGCTTGAACTAATTTTACTCCCGTAGAAAATCCGACAAGATGAGGGCAGCACCAGTCGTGCACCTAGCGAATAAACTGTACATTGACACTTCACGCCAAAGCAAGGGCTGCCCTCTACAGTTCACTTACGTTTTCTTGTGCATTGTAGGTTCTGCCATCTTGTAGGCTATTATTGAAAGATTATACTTTACATTTATACTTCGCGCCAATAAAAGGAGGCTCCTGTGCTGCCCTCTACAGGTTCGCATGACAACAAGTAGGTATTTGTATGTATAGATGCATATCTATACATACAAATACCTACTTGTTGCTGATCCAGAATTGCACACAACTGCACACGCATCACTACACGAGCCTCAGTCAGTCATTGGCCTCGTGTGACCTACAAAGTACATTTCCCAAACTCTCTTGGCTATAACTGCAAAAATCGAAGTTCCAAAATTTCGAGCAACTGTCTCTGTTACTCTTATTACGCCTTTATTTAACTAAAAGCAAAAGCTGCACCAGAAATTTGCGAGCTTCGATGTTCTCTGTGCGCCGCCCATATGGATCTTAAAAATTACTAATCTAAACAAAAAAAGAACAACGAGACTTAGTGATTCAGTTCGTGACGTAATTCCATAGATGTAAAATGATTTAGGTCACTGCCCGGCCGAGCGGCTCACATATTTTTGTTTCCATTCTTTATAGGCGGATTAGACTCTCGCGCGAGCCACGAGACGAGCCGCGAGCCGCGCCACGAGACGCGAGTGTAAGCGGTGGGCTCGCGGCTCGTCTCGTGGCTCGCAAGCTCGTCGAGCTAATATAATTTAAACACTAACGGCACGGCATAAGGTTTATAACCGAATGACAAGCCGAACGCGAGTGTAAGCGGTGGACTCGCGTCTCGTGGCGCGGCTCGCGGCTCGTCTCGTGGCTCGCGCGAGAGTCTAAACTGCTTTTTAAAGTCCATATGGAATAACCTATAGTACCTATCTATACCTGTTTGCGCGTGCGCCTGGGGGCCTACCGCGAAAACCGAAATTCGCAAATAGTGGGGAACTTTTTCTTTTACTCCAGTCCAATGAAGGCGTAAGTAATTAGAGTGACAGAGAAAGATGCCCGCATTTGCGAACTTCGATCTTCGCGGTATAGCCCTGAGGGCCTACCGCGAACCACGTTCGACGTGTTACCTCCCTGTCACACTTACGTACGAATTTACAAGTGCGACAGATAGGCAACACGTCGAACGTGGTTCGCGGTAGGCGCTCTGCATGCATTCGGAAGTCGGTCTGGCCTTGAGGCGTCGTCTCGCTTAAAAGTTAAAAACAAAGTAGACAATCTACGATAAAGCGTAAATTATCTGTTTGCATTGGTAGAATGTGTTTTTTTTCTCATAAGTGTACACGGTCTTGCAGTTCCAGTTGTTTAATAAAAATATACATATATAAGTAAACATTTGTGCAGTTTTCAATCAAAAATATCGTCTTATTGCCTCAAGGAGACACTATTTTAAACCGACCTTCTACACCAGAAAATTAAAGTTAAGTGATATAGTCCAACGGTAAACAGTGATATATTTGTAATGCAAAATACGCAAATTCATTTTATTCGCCTTGATTTCCCGTTTACCAATCATCCAGTAGGTATCTGACCTTCGCCGAAAGGTCGAAAATGAAAGTAAACAAAATAAATTCGCGATACAAATTTTGACTTATTGGTGTTCAAAACGCGAAAGTTTTAAATGTTAAACAGTGGCCTAGTTTAGAAAAAAAACTTCAAGTACCTACTTATATGAAGTGTGTCAACTTTCTTTGGACATGGGCAAAGGAGGAAGATCTGTAGTGAGAGCAGTGGTGAGAGGAGTGGGGAGGGGCACCGGTGTGGGCTTGGGGAGACTAATGACGGACATGGGGGTCGCTCCATCAATAATCATTATGGTGATCGTAAGTGACAATGTTTACCAACAATATTTACCATATAAATGGGGTTGGCCGCGGTCGAAGTATTTAGCAGATGGCGCCATCATAGCTTAATGTCCTGTCAAACTCTAGAATTGTGTTTTTTTAATGCCCTGGATGCCAGCTCTTTAAGCCAAATCTTATGAGATATAATAAAGGGCTGGCATCTTATAAACAGGTGCGAGTCGGACTCGCGTTCCAAGGGTTCCGTACATTACACAATTTTTAACAATGTGTTTGTTATGTGAAACGTGAGAAATGTCTATTAAAAACCTGTAGGGGTCGGATCAAAAACTAAGTCCGACTCACGCTTGACTGCACATTTCTAATAGGTTTTCCTGTCATCTATAGATAAAGAACTATTTTGCGTATTTTCTTCAAAATTTTAGACCCAGTAGTTTCGGAGATAAAGGGGGGAAATGGTCATTTTTTTGCCTATTTTATTTTCTTGAATAACTATACTAAACTATTTATCTTAAAAGTATAAAAAAATATATTTGAGATTCTTACAATGAGCTCTTTGATTTGATATGTAACACGATATAGTTTGAAAAACTTTACTTTTTAATTTGCTCATTTACCCCCCAAAAGTGGCCTCCATATTTAAAATTAATTTGTTTACGTTACACGTCCGTCTTTGGGTCACAAACTTACATATGTGTACTAAATTTACACTAAATTGATCCAGTAGTTTCGGAGAAAATAGGCTGTGACAGACGGACAGAAAGACGCACGAGTGATCCTATAAGGGTTCCGTTTTTTCCTTTTGAGGTACGGAACCCAAAAAAGGGGGAAGCTATGATGGCGCCATCTATGCAAACCTTCGACAGTTGCCAACCCCATTGTGAATATCGATATCACTATTTGCAATCCCTAAACTTTTAATCAATTGTTTATTTATTTGGCGTGTGAGTTAGCGTCTTTACGGACTATTTAGGTCCGGCTGCCAAAAGGAGGACGCAACATTGACATTGTCTTTCTTTTACCATCTGTGACCGGTTAAATCAAAAGGTGCGGACGCAAAAATGTCAATTTTCGCTCCTGCTGAACGGACTTGTAAACGAGCTGCCTAGCCAAGCTGACAATCGCTATCGCTTCGACGGCGAAACGCTTTGTTTTGTGTCTCTCGCTCTTTGACAGAGTTGCGTTTCGATCGCTACGGAGCGCAAGCGATTATTGGCATTTTTGCGTCCGCACCTCCTTGACATCTTGGATTCTACCAAAAGGCTTTCTTTAATGTATTATTTCTACCAACAGGCATTACTTCTGTTATGTTGCTGCGCTGCGAAACTCGCGAGCAGCGAAGACGAGAACCAAGTGAATCAACCTAACAACGAGCCGGCTGCCGCTCCAATGGTTACCGTGGAAGAAAGTCAAGTTTAACATCCACAAATTATAGTAGAACCTACTTATGAAGATTCTGAAGGTACGTTCTCTTGTGCTTAGTAGGTTCTGCTATCTTGCGGGCTACATCGGAGGCATAAACTTCACATTTACGCCTCCGTCCTATGCTGCCCCTAGGGTTGCCAGATGGTCGGGATTCGGCGGGATTCTCCCGATTTTTAGCATATGTTCCCGATTCCCGACAAAGTGAAAATCGTCCCGAAAAACAGCATCACGTTATAAAACAATAATTTCAAGTTCCGAACTGTCGTCGAGCGACCTGCATCGAACCCGTCAGCGCGCGCGAAGGGGACGCGTGGCGAGATTGGGCAGAGCAGCTGACGATGACGTAGTGCCAATAATGTAAAATATCGTTGTTTTTAATACAATTAATTTAATTTGAATGGGTTTTTTCCCGAATTAAGGCCCAAAATCCCGAAATTTTGATATTTTTTCCCGATAATAGCGCCTTTCGATCTGGCAACCCTAGCTGCCCCCTATAGTTCATACACGCTTCCTATAGGCGAAATAGGCACCCAATAACAACACCCAAAATGCCAACAAATTTCAACAAAAAATTTCACTGGAACTAATTTTTTTATACTAAGTATACTGAACTGTCACCCTAACATATTATTGCAGGTGACTGTACCTACCATCAAGTTGATCGATCATGGATTCAGAAAGTGGATGGGGAAACTCTTAACTAGCAACTAATTAATAGATAAATCCCTCTTAGAGCTCGTATAATTTGTTTTAACGTTTTAACTAATGCTTTATCAATTTTTAGGGTTCCGTACCCAAAGGGTAAAAACGGGACCCTATTACTAAGACTCCGCTGTTCGTCCGTCCGTCCGTCCGTCTGTCACCAGGCTGTATCTCACGAACCGTGATAGTTACTATAGCTAGACAGTTGAAATTTTCACAGATGATCTATTTCTGTTGCCGCTATAACAACAAAATACTAAAAACAGAATAAAATAAAGATTTAAGTGGGGCTCCCATACAACAAACGTGATTTTTGACCGAAGTTATAGGTACAATGTCGGGCGGGGTCAGTACTTGGATGGGTCACCATTTTTTTGCTTGTTTTGCTCTATTTTTTGTTGATGGTGCGGAACCCTCCGTGCGCGAGTCCGACTCGCACTTGGCCGGTTTTTCATGTACCTAATAATTGTGTTTGATTATTATTTTGGTTTAAAACGTGCATGAGAAATATGAAATATTCCATTTCATTTAACGAACCTCTTTGCGTGTTTGAAAATCAACACTATTTAGAATGTAATTGTCATTAACCTTATCTAATGTCATATTCGATCAAAATCATATCAAAATGCCTTTATTTAATGCATTCGTTGATTACGTCAACGCTCGGAAATAAACGTTGATAATCGCCGAGTTATCCCGACAGCGATTCCTTTAATCTAACCACACTATGGTACAGGGTTATCACCACAGTTAAAAAGTAGTGAAGTTGTTATTTTTAATTTTTATTTAATTCATGATTCTGGCCGTTACTAATCTATTCTATATCACTTAAACGACGCTATATTTCCGAGAAGGTCTTTCGTGACGTTCCACCCTGTATTTCTGTTGCCGCTATAACAACAAATACTCGTACTAAAAAGCCTACGGAACCTTCGGTGGGCGAGTCCGACTCGCACTTGTCCGGTTTTTATTACATTATTTTCTTATCTTTCCAGGTACTAGTAGTGCTGGTCTACTGCGTTTGCAAAATGTATATATGCAACTCGGAAAATAATGGTCAACTGCCAAGAGTACAAAGCGGCAGTCGAAGCCAGATAATTAATCCAGAAATTGAATGCGTAGCGATGACGACCCATCAAGAATACAGCAACATGACTGTTTAACCTTTTCGACGACGTATCAAACACAAAAGCTGTCACGCTGACGCCACGTCACCGAAGTGTCAAAACTGAAATTGAACTTTATACATATGTACGTAGGTCTATGTTGCTCTGTGATATGCGACCGATTAAACGGTCTTTGGCGTTGAACCTACGGTGCGGATATATCGGTCATTGGCGTCCAAAAGGTTAAACCAGATGCCAGACCCGATATTATCAGTGGTTGAAAATCGGTCTTGGGAGCCACGGTCAGCTACAGGTCCAATGTTAGGAAAAGATGCTGACAGCGGCTTAAACGGGAATGCGGAGCCGTTAGGGGTGTCAGAATATAGATCTTGGGAGCTGAGCTACGGTCAGCTGCTGAGACGCCAATGTTGGGAAAAGACGCTGGGGGCAGCGTGAATCGGAACAAATCAACTTTAGGAGTTCAAGAAAATCGATTTTAATGGCATCGATGGGTGCCCATTGCGTGCCCCAACTTAAGTACAGACACACGTCGCCATACTAATTGTATAGAAAAGTGGATATTTATGTTCGGCAACCGACTACATTATATTAATTTTCAAAATATAGGTATTGTGTAAGGTCTAGGGTTATATGCAAATATGAAACCATCGACATAGATTAAATTAGATGTAGAATATGTAGCTAGCTAGTATGACAACCAAGAGTGTCGAATTTTGTATAAGTATCACTCAAATATCAATATAAATGTATATTGTTTTTTTTTGGTTAAAAAAACAAACAATATACCTACATTTACGCTAAGTAGTCTAAGTTATATTTTAAAAGATTGTAATAACAGCTCCGTCTAAAACAATTATGAGAAGCACGTGAGTTGTAAAACGAAGGTTGTCGTTCTTGTAATATTAATGAACACCTCCTAGTGGTAATTGTCTTAGGATGTAGGCTATATTTACCATTTTGTAATTTTGACTGTAAATATTATTGGCCTGTATCTGTTTTCTTCCGCAATAAAGAAAATAAAACATTGTTTCTTTCCCATTGCTCTCAAATCTCACAGTAATAGTAACACTGCAATTATCCCGATGGATCTACTCGTAGCTTAACCTTTTCGACGCCGTGTCAAACACAAAAGCTGTCTCTCAGACGCCACGTCACCGAAGTGTCAAAACTGAAATTGAACTTTATGCATATGCACCTAGGTCTATGTTGCTCTGTGGTCTATGACCGATTAATACGTCTTTGGCGTTGGACTTGCGGTGCGTATATATCGGTCATTGGCGTCCAAAAGGTTAAGCACTATCTATTTCTGCCCCTTGTATCCCATTCTCCTAGGATGTTTGTTAGGTTTGACCAGAGACTGGTAATTGATAAATACTGACATTGAAATGAAAAGAAATAAGAAATCTTTATTTTCAGGCAACTGTTGTAGCTATAATAGATAAATACTGAACTGTTGTAGAACTGATGTATAGTTAAAAATTAGCATATGTATGTATATTTTCTAAATCAAATTTCTATTACACCTTATGTGTATAATTGCATGAATTCTATAGTAATTTAAATTGTATTTTTTCCCTTATTTTCTCGTAATGCATATTAATTATAAGATGTAATTATTTTTGAAAAGATGTGTCCCGCCGAGTTTGTTGCCGGTCCCATATTGGGATACCCTCCTCCAATTGAGGGGGGATTTAAATCTTCTCGGGGCAGAGGTGTAGGGTTGGAGCCGGTCTACCTAGCTTTATTTGACGTTCATAAGCGCATTGTAATTATGCCTACTTGAATAAACTATCTTTTATCTTTATCTTTATCATATAAATAATATATCTTAACTATTTAAAATAGTATTTCGTAACAGAAAGTCTCACAATATGATGATAAATATGACTCACGATATGAAACTACGAATGAATAACAAAAGAATGACAAACTCATACTGACCAACAATTTTAGAAACCAAAACACTCCCCAAGCAAAATTTTAGTGCAAAATTAATTCTCCTATAAAATTAATGGCACTGACAGTCTTCTCTGGCACGGGAATGTGACGGCATAACCCCCTAAGGCCCAGCCATGCAAACGAAACATCCAAAATTTGCCACTGAAATTTGAACCTAAATTGTAGGTATAATAGAGTTGATTTTGCGTTGTTTGAAAATTGAACGAAACAAAGCAAATAAGCGACTCTGTTCCGATTGAACATGGTTTAAATTACATCGAACTGAATAGGTACTCTAGGTAGGAGCAGGGATGTTACAGAGCTCCGTTTCCGTTAAGTCGGAACTTCCGTTTGGTATTACACATCCGTTTCTGAGGGTCTACCGCGAACCACGTTCGACGTGTTGCCTCCCTGTCACACTTACGTACGAATTTACAAGTGCGACAGAGAGGCAACACGTCGAACGTGGTTCGCGGTAGGCCCTCTGTTCCGGTTCCGTTACTTTTGAAACGGAAGTTATATCGGATGTCAATGCTTAGCGCGGCAGCGGGACATGAGCGGTGTACATTAAAAACAAACAGGTTTATACCAGTCATTCGCTCATAGCCCCGCTTGCCACGTGCTGCAGTAATTAGATGTTCTGAGGGCCTACCGCGAACCACGTTCGACGTGTTACCTCCCTGTCACACTTACGTACGAATTTACAAGTGCGACAGAGAGGCAACACGTCGAACGTGGTTCGCGGTAGGCGCTCTGGTTTATCCGTGTTTTCGAATTTAAAGTATCTACGTATTCGTATGTGTTGTGTTGTGTAATGTATACCTACTGATAGTACTGACTCAGGCTCCGGTTCTGGTTCCGGTTCCGTTTTCGGTTCCGATTCCGTTTCTGGTTCCGATAAACTAAATTTAAAACATCTGGTTCCGCTTTCGGTTCCGATAAAACCACATCCATTTCATCCCTGCTTAGGAGGATAATACAGGAAAAAGCGCGAGGCCGGGAAATTACTAGCGCGGCTCGTTGGCGCTGGTTTTTGCAATTGAATTGTCGCCCGTTTCCCTGCCCGTGCTCCTTCTGCCATTGGGAGATAAAATATCAATGGATTGAACAGAGTTTTTACAACCCTATATTAAAACACTGCTAAACATTTTGTTGCCAAAAAACAAATTGAATTAAATCTCCTGCAGGAAACGTTTCTTATCTTTATTAAAATGTAGAGGCTCACGTCCGCGGTAAACAGCCATTATCGGGCTGGGCTGAAAACCTTTGGCTATTTCTACGCTTAGCGAGCACGAGTGTGGGCCCGATTCGGATTTTGAACTAGATATGTATTAGATATCACCAAGATATGTCAGTGTCAAACAAGTGTCAAAAGTGACGTTTTTGTTTGAAGAAACGTCACTTTTGACACTTGTGTGACACTGACATATCTTGGTGATGACATTTATTGCAAAAACTTAAATATAAATACAAACTAAAAATATAAAAAATAAATACTTACTAAAACCCGTCCCGGCTGTCCCTGACGCAAAGGTGCCCATCACGCTCGCTGCGTTGCCGCGTTGTATCGCGATGGACAGCCTTTGCATCAGGAAGAACCCGGAGCGGGGGTCAAGGCCCCTTTCACTCAGGCGACGACCCAGCTCGCGGAGGAAGGTCTTACCCTCCGCGCACCAGCAACCTGAGGTCTCCACGGCGAGGGGAACGAACAGATACCCGCTCAGCGCCGAGTATTTATCTTTTTTAAGGGACGCCGCGTGCTCAGCAGCCGCTCCTGCAGACCACATTGTGCGGCTAATATGCGAGGCGGCAAAAGTGCTGACGCACGTGGCGTCCCATAGCAAGCACTTACCCTTTTCCCACGGCACCAGGGTCAAGCCGTCAGGCCTTTTGCCGTCCGAACGGCTGAGGCCTGGCGGCTCAAGCATGCAGGGGATATTAGCTGCCACTAAGGCTCTCCTAACGATGTCGTTAAGAGCATGGTGCCGTGGGAACCTCCCAGCGCAACGACAGCAGCTCAAGGCATGGTGGCCGTTGCTCTCCACAGAGGAGCCGCAGATGCATTGGTGGGGTTGGCATACATCACAACCTAGGCGGAGAGCAACGGCCACACGCAACGAACCGTTGTCTAGTAAGGTGCCTAGGTTTGGGGAGGGAAGAGCGTGTAGCCAAGCTCCAGATTCAGGCCTGGAGGCAGCGATTAGCCTGGCTCTGTCAGAACCAGCAGCGGTATGAATAAGACTATCGAGTAGCCCCTTTACCACGACGTCGTCCCACAAACGCTGGCGGTAGGTTTTTCGGGTACCGGCGCATCAGCGCAATCTTGGTGATGTCTAATAGATATAGCTGGTCAAGCAAATTTTGTCAGTAATAAAAGGCGCGAAATTCAAATTTTCTATGGAACGATATCCCATCGCGCCTACATTTTTCAAATTTGCCGCCTTTTTCTACGGACAAGATCTGCTTGACCAGCTATATCTAATATTTGACGTATCTTGACTGGTCAAGAATTCAAAATCTTAAGCGGGCACACCTTTCAGTATAGTACAATGAGAGCTTGAATTATCTGAAATGACTTTTTGGCCTCAAACATAAGCTGTTAAACAAACATATAATGTAGAATTCAAATTAGAGATGGCGTTGCCGTTTACTTTGCAGTTACCCAAGTGGAATTATTTATAATTCGTTCTTATATTAGTCAGTCTGAAGTGCTGGTGGCCTAGCGGTAAGAGCGTGCGACTTGCAATCCGGAGGTCGCGGGTTCGAACCCCGGCTCGTACTATCCAATGAGTTTTTTGGAATATCAATACGAAATATCGTTTGATATTTACCAGTCGCTTTTCGGTGAAGGAAAACATCGTGAGGAAACCGGACTAATCCCAATACCCTCTGGGTTGGAAGGTCAGATGGCAGTCGCTTTCGTAAAACTAGTGCCCACGCCAATTACTGGGATTAGTTGCCAAGCGGACGTCAGGCTCCCATGAGCCGTGGCAAAATGCCGGGACAACGCGAGGAAGATGATGACTGAGCCGTCGACTCGCCCGTGGTCGAAGCGATGGGATTGACACCCCGCGTTGAATTATTACGTGCGTGCGCTTCGTGACCACCCCTGGCTTCTTACTTCAGTTTGCGAATTTTAATTAAGCGAAGATTCGATTATCTACATTTACTTTAAAGCGCCACTTGCGCCTTGCACCATCCCACTGACCCGGGGTTAACCAGCTAAACCGTTAACCCAGTGTCAAATTGCACTGGTAACCATGGTAACTCCAGATTTAACTAACCCGTTTACCTCGGGTTAGTGGGATGGTGCAAGTGGCGCATTACGTTAAATTTTAAACTATTATGATCGGTAATTTGAATATATACCTAAGTACATATTTTTGGAACTTTGCCCGTGTCGATATTTAACACATTGACTGTACAGACTAAAGTGAACCTTAATAGCATTACCTGTAGCTGTCTGCAGGGGTGGGGAGGGGGGATAAATGCATCCACTTTAATTAATTAACTACTCTAGTTAGACCGCCTAGGTTAAGCCGAGGTTCCTCCATGACGTCACGATAGTACCTACAATGGCACTTAGTTATTGAAGAGGGTGAGTGAAGAGAAGCTAGTAGGGTTCCGTAAGACTCCACTGTCCGTCTGTCCGTCCGTTTGTCTGTCACCAGGCTATATCTCATGAACCGTGACAGATGAAATGTTCACAGATTATAATATGTATAGTAATGGACCCTATAATGGACGTAGAACCATTAATGGGGCATAAAACTACAAATCCTCTAAAATAAGTATGTAAAAGTAGTTTATAAACACTGGCAATATTTTACCATAAATAAGAGTCATATAGAGCTGTTTAAGTTTCATTTTTTATTAATTTCGGTTACTTTTTAAGAAATTGGCGCCAACCCAAAAGTTGTCGTGTCACCGGAAAAAATAACCAGTAAGAATTCTTAACAACTTCGCTAAGAGAGGTGAGTTCATATATTAAATTGTAATTAATTATTACTTGGTGTAAACTAGAATGTGTTTTATTAATTGCATTTACCATGAGATGAGGTACACAACACACTATGTTGTGACTCTAGAGATGTATAAAAAATAGTGGTATTTTGCCCAATCCCATTATAGGAGCTGTAAAACTGCATACATCCTATGATGGGACAATTTACATAATGATGCTTGTCATGGCGTAATTTCATGTTTAAACAATACAGCAGTATAATGTAGTTACGAACTATGTCAGGAGGTCTCCTCGGACTTCGGATAATTTAATATCGTTTTTTGGTACAAAAAATTATTTAACTTGCCCTGTTAGTTTGTATGTTAGTTAGTGTGGCTCAAATCTTGGAAATGGCATTTGAGCCACTTTCGGATTTCCGATTGAGTTAAAATGTTGGATACGTATGCAAATCGGATGACAATGCAATATTATGATAACATGGACTTGATCTCATGATGGAGACAGGAGGTGGCCATAGGAACTCTGTGATAAACGCAACCTAATTGTGTTTGGGTTTGTTAGAATTGTCTCGATGAGTAGGTATTAGTTGGCTGTCGAAAGAAAAATACATTCTTACATAAAAGCTTATACCAAAAATGACTAATAACTAGTTTTTTCCCAAAAACTTATTCCCTATTCCAATATCATATACTAATAGGGTATGTCCATTATAGGGGGCCCATTACTGGATCCACGTCCATTACCGGGTTCCATTACTGGAGCTTTGGTGTCCATGACTGGAGAAAAAAAACATACTTTTAATTTATTAATTATGTGGAAACTAATTGTAGTATCTTTGATACAACACGCCTGAAACATGAAAGAAGGATAGGATATTCATCTTTTAACAAGCTAAGCGGTAGAACTTTTACGTGTATCAGGGAAATATCACAAATGCTTAAATTTCCTCTTAAATGTCCCATGACTGGTGCCGTTACTATATTTCTGTGCCCGCTATAACAACAAATACTAAAAAGTACGGAACCCTCGGTGGGCGAGTCCGACTCGCACTTGTCCGATTTTTTAGCAACACAAGGCTTGCACTTCCTTCCTTCCTTGCACTTCCTTCCTTGCGGGTAAAGCATATTTTGTAGAAAAAAGCCCGCAATCTTGTATAAAAATCCATTACTGGCGCGTCTCGCTAAAGCGCCTGCTTCGTTTGTACTACAACGAATGCTTATTGGCAATATAATTTTATCGAGAAAATATTTTTTCCATAATTTGACATTGTAAAGAATGTATCTAGTTATTTTTCGATGGCGATTTTCATTTGTATTTAGGGCTTGCAATTCGAATATTCGAATATTCGAATTTGTCGAATATTCGACCTGTTTTGATATTCGAATATTCGGCCGTTCAGGTTTCGAATATTCGAATATTTTTTATTACTATAAAAAAATCTATGTCATCCGCTGTAGTTACAGTTTCTGTGTGTTTTACGGGTATTTACAGTGAATGAGGAACGGTAGGTACCCAAATACGAAGGATTATAATATTTTTACTGTATTCCTCTCGATAGACTTCGTGAATACAGTGAAACCTAACTCAATTTAAAAGAAAACGAAATCAAAAAGTATGTTATTTTTACGGTGCGTAAGTTTTAAGTTAAATGGTCATTCTGTTTATTCAGTACAAGCGTACGTTAAGCGAATTTTCGAAGTCTAAACCTTGCCATTTATCGCAATTCTCAAAATTAATCATACCAAACCTGCCCAACTTGGTAATCTAACCATGCACCTGACGAATAATCCACCCAGTACTCAAATAACTTTTTCCCTTAAATATTCCAATATTATATAATTAGCCGACCATTAGGAATAATAACTTGCCAAAACAAATAAAGTCAATAAAGATTCAAAATACAATGAAATTAAAGGCCTTTTTACAGGCCTCTGAGTGATTACAAGTTAATTTAAATCGGAAAATAATTACCTACTAAAAAAAATATCTTACATACCTAGGTGTTTGGATGGTTAAAGTTATATTATTTCACGCAACGACGCATTTATAATAAGTTTTATCTAGAAATATTAAATACGTTTAATTTTGGCGTTTTACTTGTGTTTATAAATGTGGGCACCTTATAAATAGTAGGATGATAAAATCTAGTCAATTAAGTGGATTTCTGCCAAATATCCTTAGTTTTAGCAATATGTGAAAAAAGCTTTTGAATAAAACGATAATAAACCGATTTCTCGTTCCTTTTCTTATTTTTTATAATATTCGAATACGTCGTCAGAAAAAGTCGAATATTCGAATATCTGAAAGTTTCGAATATTTGCAAGCCCTATTTGTATTGTAGAATCGACATTTGTATATATAATAGTTGTTTGACGATTATATAACTAATATAAATTTATATAGATTAGTTTAAAATAATTTAATATTATGAAAAAAAAATCAAGATCTATTCTATATCAAATCGCTACCTGCTATTCAATCTATTGAAATGAAACAAAGAGCTAAGTAAACTTTACTTAACCTGTAGGTAGCCATCGACATGCGGGGGCGGGGTGATTTGGCATCCACTTAAATTAATTGACTCTACTTCGTGATTACCGGATAGGCATATATAATAAAAAAAGAACATTTCCAGAGAGGCAGGAAAACAGGAAGTCACCCGACGAGCGTGATATGAACGGACGAGAGAGCGAGGCCGTTTAAAAACACTGATTTAAACTCTCACGATTATCACACATTATGACATGACATCATGTATCACCATTTAATATAGGTATTAATAAAAATCATAATACATAGGCAAAGGGGTAGATAGGTAATAGGTAGGGTGGAAAAGTGGTTTCAGGGGTTTTATCACACATCACACGTATACCTACTTAAGCAATAAAACTAACTCTTACGTTTCGAGGACGGCTTTGTCCCCGTCGGACAAAGACTAGTAAGTTGACATCAATACCCACACTTGGTCTTGTTTATCAACTTGAACGTTTTGCACACTAGGAATGGCACTAGGTCGACACACAACACTAACAATGTTCGGTTTTTCAACCGGCAATATTCGTTTCCGCAAATAATTTGCTAATAATTGGATTCCATGTGGAGGAAAGCAATCGTCCCGACCGAAATTGCAATGTTTTGTTTGTAGGTATACCTACAAACTTGTATAGGTAAGATAAACGTACTGGTGCTCGACGCGGTCCCAGTCATTGAAGTATAATGTACTACGTACAAATAATAGCTCAATGGTCCCAGTACATGTCTTCTTGAAACTTAAGACATTGTCAATAGAGGTGACAGCAGGGTGTCATCTATTGGACATGTCGAGCACTAGTACGTTTAACTTATGTGATTAAGTCCCGTTAAAAAATAAGGGTTTAGCAAAAAGCAACACCGAAAAGTTTAATTTAAAGTACTCTCACATTACATCATGAAGCCCCAACACGTACAATCTGTAGATTTATGTGCCCTCTCCAAATTCGTCGGTTAACACCGCCGGGTAATATACCCGGGGTATATTTCACAATTATACCCCAATAATGCGGCGCACAAACTGGAATAAATGGTTTATGAAGTACTTAGGTGTTTTGTTGTCATCAATAAATATTTGCAAAACGGTTGGCCTAATTCTAGACACGTGTTTCTTTCACGTATAAATTGCTCTTGTAGACGGCAAGAAGGATTATGGTAAATTTTATACTACGTCGGTGGCAAACAAGCATACGGTTCGTCTGATGGTAAGCAGACTCCGTAGCCTATGTACGCCTGCAACGCAAGAGGTGTTACATGCGCGTTGCCGAACCTAACACTCAGCACCCTCGTTGAGCTCTGGCAACCTTACTCACCGACAGGACCACAACACCACAGAATAAGTACCTAATAGTATTACCTATCATACAGAACGGCCACGCACCGCCCCGCCCCGACTCTCATTACCTCGCCCCGCGACTGGCCGCGACATGAATCTGGCGGACTTCTGGCGTCCCCTCAGTATAGCGACTTACTCACACCATAGAGAAAATAATACATAGAGTGCTCACTCCATACATCAGTTTTAGTACCAAAAATACTATTTAGCATCTAGCATCGAGTAGCGGAACTATCAGTACTGCTACTTGACAATAGATGTAGCACCGACCGGAATGTCTTATGCTGTTGAGATAATGCGGCGCACAAACTGGAATAAATGGTTTATGAAGTACTTAGGTGTTTTGTTGTCATCAATAAATATTTGCAAAACGGTTGGCCTAATTCTAGACACGTGTTTCTTTCACGTATAAATTGCTCTTGTAGACGGCAAGAAGGATTATGGTAAATTTTATACTACGTCGGTGGCAAACAAGCATACGGTTCGTCTGATGGTAAGCAGACTCCGTAGCCTATGTACGCCTGCAACGCAAGAGGTGTTACATGCGCGTTGCCGAACCTAACACTCAGCACCCTCGTTGAGCTCTGGCAACCTTACTCACCGACAGGACCACAACACCACAGAATAAGTACCTAATAGTACCTATACACCTATAGTACCTATAGTACCTATCATACAGAACGGCCACGCACCGCCCCGCCCCGACTCTCATTACCTCGCCCCGCGACTGGCCGCGACATGAATCTGGCGGACTTCTGGCGTCCCCTCAGTATAGCGACTTACTCACACCATAGAGAAAATAATACATAGAGTGCTCACTCCATACATCAGTTTTAGTACCAAAAATACTATTTAGCATCTAGCATCGAGTAGCGGAACTATCAGTACTGCTACTTGACAATAGATGTAGCACCGACCGGAATGTCTTATGCTGTTGAGATAAGAATTTCCGGTCGGTGCTACATCTATTGTCAAGTAGCAGTACTGATAGTTCCGCTACTCGATGCTAGATGTAGACACTGAAATTAATAGTCTGAACTGATGTATGGAGTGAGCACTCTTGTCTTACTTATTTCTCTATGCCCACACATACAGAATGACGCGTGTACAGACGTGCCGCGCACACATATAACCGCAAATGATTTTTGATGTATGGCGTGTCCACCCTGTGACAACACTAAGAGTAGGGTCTTTATAAATGAACTACGCCTCCCTTTCAATCTCGACATCCTAACAATTTTACGCTTAAACGTAAATAACGTAATCTTTCTCTCACATCACATAGCTGCCTTTATATTGTCTACGGTCAAATAAAATGTCATAACTGCCGCGCTTTCGGTACAACAATGTGCTATTTTATGCAACGGCAAAATAATCCAAGGTTTTATGGCGACAACGATAAACGTATAGTGTTATAATATGCTATTATTTATAAGGGGTTTTAGCGGCTTCTTTGTTGTAATAAATTGTACGGGGATGATGATAAAGGCAGAAAGCCAAATTTAAAAGCTAACTGTTTCTACCTTTAACTTATTTTGTTGGTGTTGGTATATTACAAAAATCTACCTTCCATTCACTCATTCATTGTATAAATACATTCTCTCACTCACTCAATCTGTCATTCGTTCAATATCATTAATCTTGTTTCACTTGAATACAGAACGTTGAACTACCTATACCTATAGTTGGTGGGCGTTTTTTTTTTGTTGTTCCCTACACTTTTTTTTCAAATTTGGGATTTTTTATGTTATTTCTACTCAGAATCACGAGCTCTTTCTATCCTAATAGGAGAAAAAAAGTGTCCCAAAATTTAAATACATTTTTAGATCTTTCCATTCCGCGACCGCCATAGAATAAGAATAAGAATAAGAATTCGTTACAAAGTCAATGAAAAATGGTGACGTAATGGAAATAAAAACCTTAGGGCACTTTTTTTCTTCTATTAGGATACAAAGAGCTCGTGATTCTGAGTAGAAATAACATAAAAAAATCCCAAATTTAAAAAAAAGTGTAGGGGACAACAAAAAAAGAACGCCCTGGTATATAATATTAATAACAAATGCGTGCAACATCAAATAGTAATAACTTATTTATTTATTTAAAATTTATTGCACAAAATATATACAACAATGTACAAATGGCGGACTTAATGCCAAACGGCATTCTCTACCAGTCAACCATAGGGACAAACAGAGATACCTTCAATTGGTGCAGAGAGAGAAAATATATTGAGTGAGTTAAAAAAAAGCACTAAGTATAGTTACTTATAAATTACATAAATAAATAAAATATATATAAACTACCACATATTTATAAAATACATACATACTATACATAGTAATAATGACGGATATTATTCGAACTCTTGCTTTAGCAAATGCTTACGTAACATCCGCTTGAAAGAAAACTTACTAGTAGAAAGATAATTATAATTTATGATTCCAAAATAAACAAATTCCTCAGTATTTACTCCTTTCAATGACTCCAAAGCAAACTACAGCACTACAATTTAAACACTTCCTTTAACCGCGGCGCCACTGTTTACGCATTCTTGAGTGCAGTAGTATGGCGTGTGGTTAGTTCCATGTTTCGCCACATGGGAGGTTAACTTTGTGGATGGATGCCTGAAGGCGCCGGCATCGTGAAAAATAAACAAGCTTTGATTTGATACGTGTGGAGTTTTATAAAGCTGCATATACGTGAAATGAGCTGATAATACCTAGCACTGTGCAAGTGGCAGAACATTCTCAAAATTTCTGGAAACATTCACGAGAAAATTCTCATGCAAGTTTCTACTTTGAAGTCTTTGAACGTTCCCGTTCAGATTTCAGATGATGGAGACAGGAGGTGGCCATAGAAACTCTGTGATAAAGCAAACGAAACCTGTGTTTGGGGTTTTTAGAATTGTCTTGATGAGTATTAGTTGCCCGTGGAAAGAAAAGTACATTCAGTGATAAAAGCTTGTAGCAAAAATGAAATTTTAACCAAAAACTATTTGTCAATAAAAACCAAGCCCGTATACTGTTTTGATACAGAAATAAGTTAGTCCTTCGTTCTCCTTGTGACCCAATGGCTTTCATGAGTTTCACTCCTGAACCAGAACGGCCAAGGCCAGTGAATTGCATTAGTATTCTACAAGCGTATACCGCCCTAGTATACATTTATAGGGGAGAGTCGGCTATATTTTAACTTACTTTAGCGTCACTACAGGGTACAAAGGTGACAATTGTTGTGCTACGACAACGAAACGCTTTGTGTCTCTCTCTCTCTATCACTCTTCCTGCGACAGTGACAGTTTCGTGTCGTTCGCTACGGAGCGTAAACGAAAGGCGTATTGGCGTTTGACGACCGGTCTGGCCTAGTGGGTAGTGACCCTGCCTGTGAAGCCGCGGTCCTGGGTTCGAATCCCAGTAAGGGCATTTATTTGTGTGACGAGCACAGATATTTGTTCCTGAGTCATGGTTGTTTTCTATGTATTTAAGTATTTGTATATTATATATATCGTTGTCTGAGTACCCACAACACAAGCTTTCTTGAGCTTACCGTGGGACTTAGTCAATTTGTGTAATAATGTCCTATAATATTTATTTATTTATTTATTTATTTATTTAGGCATCCTGTAGTCAGTAGAAAAGAGCGGCAAGTTTAAAAAAAATGTAGGCGCCAAGGGTTATATCCCATAGAAAATTACAATTTCGGGCCTTTTTCTACTGGCAAACTTGTTTGACCGGCTATAGTTAAACTTCCAACTACACTTATAGTTGTGACCCAGCAGTGACTTTCAAGTGTCCCTCCTGAATCAGCCAAGGCCAGTGCATGGCATTAGTATTCCTTTGGCGTGCGACCTAATACATTTATATGTTCGTATGTTTTAAGGATGACTCACGCTAGACCGGGCCATGTCCGGGCCGGGGCTTCCGGAGCTTCGTTTTCTATGGAAAGCATTCACGTGGTCACCTGTCTCCGGCCCGGACACGGCCCGATCTAACGTGAGTTATCCTTAATGCTAATTGTAAAACAGTAAAAAACAAATCAATTCTACAACCAAAACCATCAAAACTCTTATTTTTCCAAATACATATAAAAACTCCCGTATTTTCGTTGCTTTCGCATACGCCTACGCCTCCATTTTCCTTTTAATCCCCATTTTCTGCCACGCACAGCTATGGTCGTTAAAAATATTCCCCCGTATATTGATATGACAGGACATTATACAGGGTGTCAGGCCCCGCGGCGCTCGAATACAAATGTGATTCGGGTAACCTTGAGGCCAATTCAAACTTACATTGTGTCATCAAAATGATATCTGAATGATGTCAGCCGCCCGTTGGTCTCGCTCGCGCCAATACATGTATGGAGAAGTACGAGCGACTGACATCATGCAGTTAGGTATCATTTTGGTGACAGAATGTAAGTGTAATTGCCCTCCTGGAGTCTGGAAAGGGTTAAAGGTGAACAGAAACTAATAATCTATCCTATTAGGTTTTACATTGGTTGACATTATATAAGAGCCTCGGTAGAGAGTACCATTTTGTACCATTTAGAGTTGAAACTCTAGGTCCATGGGGTCCCAGCGCGCATAAGTTGTTCGCAGAAATCGCGAAGCGTCTGGTTGACGTAACTGGTGACCGAAGAGCTGGCGGCTACCTCGCACAACGTATCAGCATTGCGATACAGCGAGGAAATGTCGCCAGCATCCTTGGTGCAATGCCTCAAGGGCCTATTTTAGATTTAAGCTAGTTTTTAATTTCTTTTAGTAATACACTTTATATAGGTATGTATGTTTTTGTATCATTGTATAGGAAAATGTGCCTCAAACCTTGTCAGTTTAATTCTCTGTCGAGGTTTTCTCAAGGGTCTACAGTATAGAGCTTAGAAATTAAAAGTGGAGAAATTCAGTCTTGGGTGGGACTTAAACCCACGACCACCGGATCGCTAGCCCGGTGCTCTTCCATCTGAGCTACCAAGAACTTACACAATACAGCGAATATTTCCACCATATATGAGCTTTAGGGAGGCCCTAGCGACATCTACCGAGAGTTTTATAGGTACTTCTTAAACGGCTACCGGAGTTCCAAGCCGTATTGGAAATTCACCAGTAATGATGCGCTATCCCATACTAAATTAATTTTGTAATAGCATCGTTCGCAGTCGTTTTTGCTTGATACAAAATTAATGAGGGCTAGCGGTTTTTTGCTCACCAGTTGGCGCCACTGTTGACCGTGGTCCAGAAAAAGAGATCTCAAAATTCTTATATGCTTATTTTTATAAGATCAATACGTTGTAATATACAAAAAGATATTTTAACGTCTAAATTTGCCGTTTTTTCAACCTGTTTAATTTTGCATATATTTTAGTTGGCACTTTTTTTAAACGACTACCATTTATTGAGCTATAAGTATCTATTGTTTACCATGATTATAATCAAATATGGACAAAGATTTACCACAATTATGAATAAGGAGTGAAAAAAGCGATAAAAAAAGCTTGAAACCCCTAAAACTTCTATGCATTTAACCTTTTGAAAGACCTCCATCTACACTAGCGCCCTTAGCGGCGAAATTGTACGCGGTAGCCCTCATTAGCTCATTACAGGAATATAAGGGTTTTTATAGGGTCGGCAACGCGCATGTTTTTCACCCCTGGAATTAAAGGCGTCACAAGAAATAAGAGACAAGGTTTCCGAAATTTTTTTTAGGTGTTAAAAAAATGTACACTCTTGGGTAGGTAGGTAGAATCTGTGCGGAAAGAGAAGAATCGTGGAATGTATGGGGCCCAATACATTCTACGACTCGCACAGACTCTATCTTGGCAAAGTGAAGGGGGGGGGGGGGGGTTAACTATATAAACGACGGTAGACGATGTTCTACGAAGAACAATAGCAAAATACATAAAACGATACTAAGCTGGTAATTTAATTACTAAAACAATTAAGCTGCAAATGGTTTAAAACGCCGTCAGGGTTGGGCAACCTTGGGTGGAAGTATAAACAGTAATTAAAAACAAATAGCTACTAGGAATCAAGGTCTCGGTAAAGTAATCAGCGAAATGGACACAGCATTTGAATGATATAATGTTAATAATTAGTGGAAACCCTGGGGCCGTGGGGACCTAGCGCGCGTAGCCTCTATAACAGTGGTTCCTAACCTTTTCAGTCCGGTTACCCCTATGACTAACTAGGGAACCTGATTTTACCCCTCCTCCCAATGGTAATAAAAAATAAAACGTGTACGTTTGTTGTATTGTTATATTAGGTTAGCTTATTACCCCCGTAAAATACCAGTTTTACCCCCACGGGGGTAATTACCCCCAGGTTAGGAACCACTGCTCTATAAGGAGCTATCAAAGCGCCTTATAGAGGCTTCTGGTGACCAGAGGGCTGGCCAATATTTTGCCCAGCGGATCAGGATTGCCATCCAGCGGGGCAATGCGGCCAGCCTTCTGGGTACCCTACCGAGCGACCACGACCTAGGCCAATTTTTTTATTTATAAGTTTATTATTTTATTAATAGTTATTATGTTTTTCATTAATAATTAGAATATAGATACTGTCAGGTCAAATAGGGGGTACTACTGCAGTGTTCTGCCGCCAGAGTGCAGCACTAGCACCCATCGTAAACCATAGAGTAGGTAACTTAGACATACTGTGTCTTAAACTGTTTTTTGGCAAGTTTTCACAGACAATAAAATATGACATTGATACATCGAAACGCGAAAATCAAAACTCGGCTATCTGCCTCTTTATCGCTCGAAATAAACAAGAGTGATAGAGAGGTTAGTTTAGATAACAAAATTTCGACTCTCTCGTTTGCGGTAGACCCTTAGATTGTGACGGATTGTGGAAGTGGCGCCCCCTACGTAGAGTTTCGCATAATATTCTCTATTGATTGTAGTTAATGAAACTTTAATGTTTCTACTCGACGTAAGATGGAGTTATTAGACAAATTGTACTCGGCGCGGCGTTATTACAATAAACCGTGTCCTCGTTCCCACGAGAGGTAAAAAAGCGTTCGAACCTGACGCTAGAAATTGCGTACGCTAAATTCGATTTAATTGTCAATGCTTAAAGTCGAAAGTCCAACAACGCCCAATAAAAAAGCCCCACCGCGCATCGCATCGCGCAGCATGTGAATAAATACACATGTATCCATTTGTGTCATTCAAACGCTTTTATAAGGCGCGTTGTAAAAGCGCTCGTGTGAAATTCTGGTTAAATTGAATGGAGCATACGGAATTCCGGGAATCTGTTCTAACAAGCATTAAAAAAATGCCGGTGCTTCTGTTAGTTGTATGTGAAGTGTCAATCGTCATAGCCATGTGCTCAAGACGCGTTTGAATGCATATAATAAATATTTCGACTCCCGGATCGAGCGCCATCTTGATTGTTAGCCTCGTGATTAATTCCTCGTGTTTTTACCTCCATTAATATTGTTTAAAGTGTAATACATCGGTATTACAAGCAAGCTATCGAGCTTATCATACAGTAAACTAATGTGGTGGTGTGCAGTGAATGGAGAATTAATCTTGAAGGGCGTTTAACCACCATTTTGGAGTCAACGGCCGGTTGTCCACGTGCTTCTTGTAAAGTCCGCTATCGCTTTACAAGACCGAATTAAATCACCGTGCACTGTCTTGTACTAACCGTACAATATCAATCGTATTACCTTGCTCCTACGACCTTGAAACTGGCGAAATTGCCCCACTGGGCTGAAGCCATAATTATAAAAAAAGAAGAAGGAATATTTCGCGCCATTTGTAACAACTATGTGGGAGCACGATCCTGAGTCGCTGATTTTAGAGGTCGAATCTCGACCTATACTTTATGTAAAATCATTGCCCGAATACGCCAGTAAGCGTCTAAAAAACGACGCTTGGGAGGATGTAGCGAAGACATTATCTTGTGACTGGGAGTCACTTTCAACGGCAGAAAAAAATAAAAGATGTAAGTACATATGTTTCTTTATTTATTTAGTTCTTTAAAAATACAATACATTTATAAATGTTATCTCCAGCATCCAGCAGACTAAAAATCCGCATATTTAAAATATTTCTTATGACTAGCATCGCAGGTTAAGGGGAGAGACGTACGGTGTCATTTTAATGTGCTCATATCCAGGCGCGGCCCGCCTTAAGGAGCGCTTGTGCGGTGCACTCCCATAAATAATCAAAATGCGATTTTGCTCACTGAGTGAGACAAAATGACATTCAAGTG
Organism: Cydia amplana; assembly: GCF_948474715.1. Classification (NCBI taxonomy): domain Eukaryota; kingdom Metazoa; phylum Arthropoda; class Insecta; order Lepidoptera; family Tortricidae; genus Cydia; species Cydia amplana. The sequence goes on along the minus strand of NC_086080.1, from coordinate 15,110,330 downwards.
ACCTTTATGGTCAATTGTAATTTCAACATGCGGGGTCGAAATACTTGGGTTCTATTATCTCTGTCCCTTTCACACTGTTAGCATAAAGAAACAGACAAAAAAAGTTAAAACGACATTCAACGGTATATTCACGGTTTATAATAGACCCCCGAAAAACTTCAGACCGCATCGTTCCAAACCACGTACGAGTATGAATTCTTAATAATCAATTAATAAAAATAAAGTTTAAGATGTGATAAAAAGTGATAAAATACTATATTTTAGGTATTTTATTGTACAATTAAAATAATGAACTCAAAAAATACACAGATCATCACGCAAAATTAATTATTTTACTTTTAAGAATTTCTACCATAGTTGACAAATAGTACGTATCCGCAATTCGGACCGTATCTTACAAAGATTTTTTTTACAAAAAAAAGTTGTCGATTGAAGTGTCAGTTAATGTTTGTTATTTCTATATTATTTTACTGGAATTTATTATTACGTTTTGTTTTTGTGTTCCATTGCGGTAATTAAACTTAAGAAAACATGAGTGCAGGTATTGATGAAGATGGATTACATTTTTCAAGTTGTCTAATAGGTATGTTCTCACTGCTCAGGTGAAAACTGTTGTGTACTACACGAGATCAAAGTTATTTACATCTCGTGCGCTTTTGAGTCCCTTACTACGCTCAAGATTCTAAATTAGATTCACTCGCTACGCTCGTGAATCTATTATAGAATCTTTCGCTTGCACGGGACTCAAATAAGCACTCGAAGAAATATCAAACTTTGATCACTTGTTGTACAAATAACTATAAATCATACACCTGCCTGCCTCACATACTTGCCAGTGGCAAGCTCTACTCATGAATCTACCAGGTGTAAATAATGACAGAAAAGCACAGTAACTAGAAGGCTTATGCTCAGCTGATTGTATTCCAAAGATTGTGGCCAGTTCTCTGTCTACTGTGTAAAATTTTAACAAAACACTTTTTTTATTTCAGGCACAGAAGTACAAAACAAATGGAAACATATTAGAGACAATTTCCGACGCGAGTACCAAACACAGAGAAATATGACATCTGGTCAATGTGCAAAGAAAAGGAAAAAATATAGGTATTATGACCAGTTACTATTTTTAATTCCTTATGTAAAGGAAGCCCCCACATCAGGGAACTACAAGATGAAAATTAATAATACAGTGCAGATTGATTCAAAAGGAAAACATATAGAAAAATCACAAGCTGCTATTATTCCTAGGACAGATCAAAATATAAAAAAAGAAAAAAGTATAGAAGAAGAAATATTGAAGATGATGAAAAATGACATGGCAACAGTTGATGAAGATAGAACTTTCTGCTTATCTTTGGTGCAATCATTAAAAAAAATGGATGACGATAAGAAAATAGCGGCTAAAATAGATATATTAAAAATAATTCGTCAGTATTCAGGATACTCAGTGCAGATCTCACAAACAGATAATATACCCTCCACATCTGCTCTGACTCAATAAAACAAAGTCGCTTCCCGCTGTATGTCTGTCCCTATGTATGCTTAGTTCTTTAAAGCTACGCAACGGATTTTGATGCGGTTTTTAAAATAGATAGATTCAAGAAGAAGGTTTATCTATAATTTGTTAACCCGTGCGAAGCCGGGGCAGGTTGCTAGTTCTAATATAAATCCCAAGCCAGTACAGTCACCAAAACCAATAAAAATAATAAATGAATATGCAAGACATTATAACGCAAATTGACTAAGCCTCAGTAAGCTGAAGAAGGCTTGTGTTGTGGGTAGTAAAACAACGATATATACTTAAATACAGAGAAAACACCCATGACTCAGAAACAAATATCTGTGCACTAGGCCAGACTGGTCGTCGAATAGGTCGTATAGGAATAGGTAGGTCGTATTGCTCGCCTGCAAAAAAAAGAAACATATGTATGGCAAAATATGGCAAAACACAAACATTGTAAATAGTTAATATAGTTTTAAGGAAACAATTATTGTGCGCCTGACAGGCAAATTATAGTGTTTCCACTAAAATACGTATGATGTAATCCACCTTTCTGTAACACCTATAATTATGCAATAAATGATTATCTTATCTTATCTTGCATTTAATACTACTGCCAACAGTTCCAGACAAGACAACCAATACCTTGCTTGACGCAGCCACACACTATATACAGCTCAAGCCAATGCAGCCATAAAGGAAATTAAGATAACTGCGGGTCCTTGAGACTCTTTAACGTTAATACATTACAAAGTTATTAAATAGGTACAATTAATGAATATATTAATATATGAAATATATAAAAATTCAGGGTTCTAGCTTCAGCCAGCACAAAATTACAGGACGTCGAAAATGGCCTGAATCGCTTCGAGAAAAGGATGGTACGGCCTTGCCTCTTTGTTTTGCGCGACTTGGCGGGGGCACTGCCGTGCCCCTAGATATTATATTAAATATATTTTAAACACCTGACATTTTTGATAACTCAGCCTTTTTCCTAAGCGTGAAATGACACCCCAAAGGAAGAAATGAAATGTCAGTCTACCATGCAGTCTACCACATAAATCATAAAAAAATGTCGGACAAAACTAAAAGCGTGTTAATTAACGTTTTGTCATCGCGTACATCCTCAGGCCTGTTACGATCGGTGGTTGTGTTAAATAAAGGAGCAGTGAAAGCGTTATAGTTGCAAGAATTAGCTGATCAACCCATGGACCTAGGTTCATGTGATCAACCCATATAGGTTCATGGATCAACCGTAAGTTTTATAATAAAAGCATCGCTAAGCCGCAGTAGAAAATCAGTACCTAATTAATCCATACTTCCGAGCTTCCATACTAATCCATACTATATATAATATTATAAATGCGAAAGTTTGTCTGTCTGTCTGTTACCCCTCACGCTTAAACCGCTGAACCGATTTAGTTGAAATTTGGTATATACATAGTTTGAGCCCCGGGGAAGGACATAGAGTAGTTTTTATCCCAGAAGTCATCCTTTAAGGGGGTGAAAATGGGGGTAGAAGTTTGTACGGGGAATCGATAAAAAGCATATTGGATCAAAAATAAGCTACCCAAATTACTAACACCACGCGGACGAAGTCGCGGGCAAAAGCTAGTAATAATATAAATGCGAAAGTGTGTCTGTCTGTCTGTTACCTCTTCACGCTTAAACCGCTGAACCGATTTAGTTGAAATTTGGCATAGAGATAGTTTGCGCCCCGGGGAAGGACATAGGATAGTTTCTATGTTGGAAATCACCCCTGAAGAGAGTGCAAAGGGGGGTGGAATTGAAAGAGTTAACGAATTGCCTAATAATTGAAGTAAGCAATGCGCAAATTGAATGATTGGTATTATCATTATCCAGGCGCTATATTTACTTTAGCTGTTGTCACTAATTCCATGCAGACGAAGTTGCGGGCAAAAGCTAGTATAGCTACTTACAATAAAGCTACGTCATCTAATCCCAATAGCCCTTGCCTTGCATACAAAGCCCTTCGACTGGGGGTACCTAATCGAGGTCACTGAAACTGCAGCCTGTTAAGAGGCCTCACAGATAAGAGTCAGAGGCTTTTCTATGAAGTTTATTAAGAGAATTTAAAAAATTACTTGCAAATATTCAGTAATTTCGCGTTTGTAGACGGGACAACGAAAGTAGAACGCTATTTTTAATACTTTTAACCGTGGTATGTGTAAAATCTAAGAAAAATCGTGCCGTATTTGACAGCTGAAGATGACGCAGACGGCGGCGTGTTTTGTGGTACCTAGCAAACTGAATTGTTAAACGTCAACTTATGACGATTAGAATTACCGAATAATTTTCGGTACCATAATATTATTTTGATATTATATAACTACAAGGCCACCTAACTTCGAAGCACGAATCTCTCTAAAGTAAACTTATCTTGCAAAACCAAAGCATCCCAGAGTAGCACAAAATCACACATGTAGGTATGTACATATGTTTTTTTTTTTCACTTTTAGCATGTGCTCTGCGATACAATTACATAGGTCATGCTGACCATTTTTTCTGATGGGGCCAACACCGATATTGCAAAAAAATAATTAATTGGTCGTTTCATATATGTTTTCACTGATCAGATATTGTCGTCGATGTATATGAAATAGCCAATCGTTTAGGATTTTAGGATTGGTTCCAAAAGGGTTTTTTTTATTAAATATATTTGTCGAAAACGCTCGGTTTTTTTTGAGTTCGGCTAATTATTCTTCTCAGTACAATAATCTGAACAGTTTTGAATTATTCACTGTTAGTTTCACTAGACTTATATCGACCGGGATATGAACCGTGATGGCGTCATTACTTTTTGTATTGATTTTGAGCACCCCCGATATTTCGACGCAGTTGCATGCAGCTTGTTCACGGGTATCACGGTTCATATCCCGGTCGATACAAGTATAATAATGTGAATATTTTGATTGGTTCCAAATTGTGTGAGGCTCCTTAACGACCGCAATCAGTCTGATGAACGGGAAGGGTCTCATTCCAATGCATAACCGCTCAACTACGGAACAACGCACCTGTATTAGGCTTAGCACGCACTGCGGTTTTTTTCTTGCGGTTGCGGTCAAAATGTAGCAAGTTGCGTGCGTGCGCTTATAAAGAATGCCGTACGTTACATTTTTTGCGGTAGCGGAACCGCTTTTTAAAAACCGCAGTGCGTGCTAAGCCTTACACAGGTCGATTAATTCCATGCGTTTTCAGATTATATGGCGATTCCTTCACTGATCACCAGGTAAGTATTATTATTTATTTATTATCATTTCTCATGCTCTGAAAGTGGGTTGTTGCTGTTCTAAAAAGTGTGCAGAAAACGATACTTTTCGGCACTGCTAAAAAAAAGAATTTTCAAAATCAGTCCAGTAATGACTGAGATGTGGAACAGGAGTAACAAACATGAAAAATTGATTTGGAAGTCGGTTAATAAATACTATGCAATTAAAATAAAGAAGAATAATATTATGTAAATTTAATTTCTACAATATTATTTTATTTCTCCCAAGTCTATTACGGCGAATTCTCTACAAACAATAAATGTATATTGTTAGCAGTATGTACAAGTTAAACAATTTACGATGTCTAGGGATCGACTTAGAACTTTAGACATGATTCGACAAAGTCTGTCTTAGTCTCTTGAGACACAGTCCGAGGTTATGTACCTACTACTAGCTAAACGAGGATTATGTACTTACTAGCTTCTGCCCGCGACTTCGTCTGCATCGAATGATGATGATTGACAAAAACTAACCTATGCCCTTCCCCGGCCTCCCCTACCCAGTTTTCCCCGGGCCTTACCGTCCGTCATCTTACCAAATTTCATAGCCGATGGTCCCGGGTTCGAATCCCGGTAAGGGCATTTAATTGTGTGATGAGCATAGATATTTGTTCCTGAGTCTTGGGTGTTTTCTATGTATTTATGTATTTTTATATTATATATATCGTTGTCTGAGTACCCACAACACACCTTCTTGAGCTTACTGTGGGACTTAGTCAAGATGTGTAAGAATGTCCCATAATATTTCTTTATAAAAAAAAAAACAATAAAAAACTACTCTATCTATGCATTCCTCCGGCCTCCCCGGACCTTAATCTGTCTTCTTACCAAATTTCATATAAATCGGTCCAGCAGTTTAAGCGTGAAGAGGTAACATACAGACAGACTGACAGATAGAGTTACTTTCGAATTTATAATATTTTTTGGGTTTAGGTTTGAAACTCCCGAATGTTTTAAATGGATACATAAAAATAAAAACAATACCTAATAAAACCTGTCTATACTACGAGTAAACCGTGTCTACACTTTTGTAAAATTAGACCCAAGTAAATATTATCTTAAAAGATGAATTATGTGGGTCGGTCAACTATTTCTTGTTGTTAATTCTGTTCCATCAGCGAGGAGACAATAGTAGCATAGATTGTTAGAAGAACTGCTGTACCATGTTCTACTAACATGCTCAGTAGATGTCCCATTATAGAAAGCTCTTATAACGACCATAAAATGCAAGTTTGGTCATTTAAATATGAAAAACCTAGAGTTTTAAGAGTGACTCAGGAGACCGTAACCATAGCAACGTGTGATAAGAAAAAGTTGATTAACCCATGTACCTACCTAGATAATTTACTTCTAGCCTTGTGTTTAAAAAAGTTCATTAAGTTATATTATATTATTCTTTCTTTATTGTAACGTTTCTAAGCCAATGATATTATATAACCATAGATAGGTTATACTCATAGTTGAGGAGCACAAAAAATACTTCCATATTTATTTCTGTGCCTATGAAGAAATCTGTTATTTTTGATTAATTTTCTCATTCCATCCATCTTTGTCACACTCGTTGTTAAACATTTAAGGTCGACCCGTTCTCTTTCGGTGTGCGGGAGCTCGTTAGCACGTGCACATTCCTCACTTGTCCAGCCGCGACTAAAGGAAACTTGTCCAATTTGTCACAAGTTCAGCGCTTCAATTTTGGAACGCCTATAACCTATCTTGAGTTATAAATCATTGTTCTTAGCTATTTTCTTGGTACAAAATTACTTAATTATTTTAGAGAGAAAACTTTTATTCAGAAGTCAGCCCTTAACTAAGGTTAAGTTATACGATAACCTTTCTAAAACACCACAATCCGTTGAAAGTGCAATAATATAAACTCTATTCAACCATTAAAATATACTTTACAAATGCTAAATAACCTACATTGCTTGTTTCCTAACTAGAACACAAAATAAGCCTTACACAGTACGCAATGTATGTTGAACAACGGAAAATTCCAGTGGCAAAGACTCGATACGTCCTAGCGCTGGTATAAATTCAATTCATCCTGTATCTATGTTACTACAAGCAACGTGTGAAAGAGAGATCACTATAAGATCCTTCAAAAGTGCAAATTCATGACCACTCTGATTTGAAACTTATCATGACTTGTTTAGGTTGGTTTTCGCATGTGCAAGTCGGGAGTGATTACGTTTTGGTTGTGAGTAACCGTTATGTCCTTTTCACCCTGTTCCGCGACGGGGTTGATAATCAGTCGTGCTGAAACCGTCCGCTGCGTCGCTCGCTCCTAACTCTACATATAAAATAAATATATTTTAATAACAACCACAAATTTGAACAGCGAAATAGATTTTATATCTTTGCTAAATAGTGAGATTTATATATTTTAGTGCAGTGTATAAAAGAGATATTTATAGTGTTTAACTTTTTAAAGTTGAAGTTAATCAAGAAAAATAAACATGAAGACTTCATCGTTTTCCCTGCGTGTGATGAGAAGGGTAAGTATTTTTGTTATACAGGGTGTTGCGCGGCAGCTATAGGGTGTTGCGCGTCAGCTACAGGGTGTAACAGGTTGCCGCTCAGGTGGTGATTCCACAGGTTGGGGGGGTCGGGTGCTATCGACGCTTCCCTTCGACCACACCCTTGCCTTTTTATAAACTGACCGATTCTGGTTCAAATATAAACCGACTTTATTTTGGCTATACTGTTCAGATTAAGAATAATTTCGTTTTAAATCTTATGCTAATGCGCGTAGAGATCAGTTTGCAGAGGCAACAGTTTAAATGCAAATTACTTTAAAAAAATGTTTTAACTATGACCTTTACTTATAAGTTTGCACTTTGCACGACTTTCTGTCACCTATTTTAAATTGCTTATAGGTACACAAAAATAGGTCATAGCATTGATAGCAAAAAAAAACTAAACTGGCCAATAAAAATTATACAAATAGGCAAATAATTATACAAAATATCAAACTAGTTGCATCTACACCATTAGAGTTTGTGCGGAAAGAGAAGAGTCGTGGATTAAGTAAAGTCTATTTTTTTATTCGGTAGACTGAAATGACAGTTAATAGTATGAAATGACATTTCATGTTCATACTATTAACTGTCATTTCAGCCTACCGAATAAAAAAATAGACTTTACCTACCTATATGGAAACCAATTACATTCCGACTCTTTCCGCACAGACTCTAAAACTTATTTGCGTCGTAATTTTTAACGCCAATTGACATGCGTACATAAAATCACTCATAATTATTTTCTAACATGAATTCCCCTGATAATTTTGTTGGTATACATTTGGGCCGCTAAATATTAAATAAAGAAAAAAGAAAAATTTTGTACCTACTGCCAATTCTTACATACTTATATTCTTTCATCAGTAAAAACGCGACCCAAACTGGATTACATTTCTGTTCAGTCAATATGTTTTTGTAGGCCTTTATATTTCGCCAACAATGATATTCCCATTATATGAAAATGTCATCAGGGGGCCGATTTTTGAAATTCGACCGCTCGATTTCGTGTATTTCGTTTAGTAATATCTCCACTACTAGGCATGTAAATTCTACTAATGGAATTGAAAACGAGTGGTCAGTACCACTAGATTACTAATTTCTATCGCTCGTATTTAAAAAATCAGCATTTCACCGTTTTCCTCCGATTTTCGAGTGTCGAAATCGAGCGATCGAAATTCAAAAATCGGCCCCCAGGTCGGATGCTTACATGCGATTTTATGGATCCCAGTTCGAATGGCATCCTTCGGGAATCCAGGCCAAGGGTTTGAAGTTACGCGACACCCTCCGCCCACGACGGCAAGATGGCTCCGATACACCATCCATTTATTATCGGGATCAAACAAAATCCGCATGCAGATTTGCGCTAACAAATGTGGATGGCTTTATGCAGCATGTAATTGTAGAAAAGACTATTCAGCTTTTGAGACTTTCATCATCATCATATCAGCCTTTTATCGCCCACTGCTGAGGATAGGCCTCTCTTCGAGTACGCCACTTATCCCGGTCCTGAGCGAATCTCATCCAGAAGTGGGTCACTTCTTCCGAATATCATCCACCCAACGAGCCAACGGACGCCAAGTCGTCTGAAAGCGGCCACCATTCCGTATTTTCCGTAAACATTTTGGCCCACCTGCCAACACTCTGCCTGGCAACATTTTTTATGGGGGGGGGGAGGGGATTTTGTTTTAGGTGTAGTGACATTGTAGTTGGGGTTTTAATAGAGATTAATTGTGTTTATTTCAATATGTATTGCCTGTAATTGTCTGGGCAGTTCTAAACTCATTTTTAATTTTAACTCTTTAATGACTTTCACCTCTTGTCATTTCCAATATTCCACTGAAAAAGCTTCTGCAAATTAACTTCTGTTTTGAGTGCAACATAACATTAATTTAATGTTTCCATTGCTTCATAAAATCTCTTTTATTAAATAATTTATAAAAGGGAACAATGACTGAGCAAAAATATTATTGCGTTGAGAATACATCGCTTTTTCAATGAAAATTGAAAGCCTTCAGCGGGATAATAAAGAGACTTTTATTAAGAATGACATTAGTTTTAAGTAACGAAATTACAGTTGGGGGTCATCCATTAATTACGTCACACGTTTAGGGGGAGGGAGGGGGTCAAGAAAATGTGACATGTTATGACATGGGGGAGGGGGGAGTCACAAACATTGTGATGTCACTTTAACTTCATCAGTAACCGAAAATTAATTTATATTTTTTTATTCGCTGTACAGTTAAATAATGAGATTTTGGATGTAACTTTCGTTGTGTTATAAAATTACTAATATTTATATATCAAAAATATTTTTTTATTAAAAAAATAATGCCGAGTTAATATTGTAGATTTCGTTGAAAACAAAATTGCCTAAAATGTGACGTCACACCAGGGGGGGAGCCGGGGGAGGGGTTTGCAAAATGTGACCAAGTGTGACAAGGAGGGGGGAGGGGTAAAAAAACCTAGAAATTCGTGTGACGTAATTAATGGATGATCCCTTGGAATGACAGGGAATGATATGAAATCTCATAATGAATAAAGTTGCTTTACCCTCCGTTAGTTGTAGATGGCGCCCCTACTTGCGGTACGAGTAATTTGCACTAATTCAATTCAATTCAATTTATTTATTTAAAAGACAACATTGGCCCATAATGGTTAGTAACAATTAAGATTAAAAACTAAGTGTTAGTGGAACAAAAAAAAAGAAAGCGATTGACAACATACACAGATAGCAATAACTTAATAACTTAACTAAGTAAATATCTAGTAGATGAAAAATTTGCTCCCGAATATCTTTTTCAATCTTCATGCTCGTAAAGCTGATATTTCAGTCACGTGAAGGTTGCTTTTTATGCATTCATTGCATAAAGTAAAATCACTTGTTACGACCCTTATTGACTTAGGAATAAAGTTCAAAACCTGCCATATAGACTGCCAAGTGCTGTCTGCTTCCAAGTTCCGAGTGTCCAAGTAGGTACTCATTTCTTTAGTCTTGTAAAATAACCTAAAATATTTGATATTTTCCTCGCAATCGAAGTGAAAAGCAGAATAAATACAACTAAATTGCCTCTGTTGAAATGGGTAACTTTATGCTCTTGTGTTGTAGGTATGCTATTGCGAAGGACTGTCCTAGTGTCACGTTTTTTTATTCAAGAAATATTTATTGTAGCTCGAAGAAGGGCGACGATTGTAGGTCACAGGATATCAGTAGGTACTCTTCATCTCCCACGCGGTAATGTGGGCGGTTCGATAACTTTAAATGAATGACTTTTCAGCTTGGGCAAAAATGCTTTCTATTATTCAGATGGTCTCCTCTACAAGTCGCAATTCTCAACCGAATATTGTGATCAGGTTCAATAATTAAATAGATTTTCTTTGGCGATTCAAATTTTTGGCCATTTTCTCATAAAAACAGCGGAGTTATACATTTATTCAGGCTATGCTCCAGAGGTCTATAGCTCACAGAACTACTACACTGTCCATATTAAAATTAAACTGTCTTTCCCCTGTTAGTGTTTGATCCTTTCGCATTTTCTCAAAGGTTAGCTGGAAGAGATCCGTTTTAGGTATAAGTTCGCCTTTGTTTTTTATTTTTGTTTTGTTTTTGTCCGTTTTATGTAAACCTGTTTATCTTAAACCTTTAAACGTGCAATTCTTGTATATTTATTTATTTATTTAGATGTATATATATTTCGGGGATCTCGGAAACGGCTCTAACGATTTCGATGAAATTTACTATATAGGGGTTTTCGGGGGCGAAAAATCGATCTAGCTAGGTCTTATCTCTGGGAAAACGCGCATTTTTGAGTTATTATATGTTTTCCGAGCAAAGCTCGGTCTCCCAGATATTGTGCAATAAAGAGACATACATACATACATACATACTAGTCCCTGGCCAGTAAGAAGTCAATGCTGACATTTATGATTTGACCTTTATATCACTATCACTACACTTTATAAAACAAAGTCCCCCGCCGCGTCTGTCTATTTGTGTGTTTGTATGTTCGCGATAAACTCAAAAACTACTGAATGGATTTTCATGCGGTTTTCACCTATCGATAGAGTCATTCTTGAGGAAGGTTTGTGTATAATTTGTTAACCTGTGCGAAGCGAAGGGTCGCTAGTATGACACTAAGGCTAACGGTTAAACGGCAGGTGTTAGCGTCGTAAATTATATGAGGGTGAATTCATAGCTGTCAAAATTGACTTCTTAACTTACACAGACTATAATTAATATGTTTGAGTCTCACGGGAGTTTTATATTTAGAAGATTCTGTTAGTTTATCGTAATAACTGTTACATCTGTACCACAATCTTTCATTAAAACTTCGTTCCTCGTTTCCTGCAAGCATTTTCCACATTTCCCTCTTTTTACGTCGGTGAATGGATCGAACACTTTTTCCCGCAAAGGCCCCTAATTGACAATGTAAAGTCGTTATCCCTTTTCCGAACTTGCCTTAATAAAAATGTTCGTAAATAAGGTTTTGGGTGCTTTTTGAATACTTTAATGAGGGTTTAGGAAAACTTTTAGGTCGATATCGAGTACCATTTCGAAGTATATTAAAAGCCATATTAATACGTCCTCCTCATCGATTTCGATGACGGCGACCTCAGCAATTATGGATTGCATTACACCTATTATGGGCCCAGAGGGGCTACCGCGAAAACTGAAATTCGCAGATTGCGGGGACTTTTCTCTTTTACTCCAATGAAGGCGTAATTAGAGTGACAGAGAAAAATTCCCGAAATTGACGAACTTCGATTTTTGCGGTTATAGCCCAGATGTGGCGGGCCAGACTGAACTTGGTCTTAAAGACTCTTAGAAAGCCGTATTAGTGCGATAGTGACAGATAGCGTTTCGCTTCGTTTCTCTACGAACGATTGTCATCTTGGCTAGGCGTGATTGACTGATTCAATAAATGAAAAGACATTCTCAACTAGCCTATTTCAACTATTTGACTAATTGCCACGTTTATTAAAATATTAATCCAAATCAAAGTGACGAAATCCAAGTAACATAGAGTACCTATCTGAATTACAATTCTAATTGAGCGAACAGCGACAAAGTCGCCCACAGACAAGACATCCTCTAGACTGAGCATAGTAACGCTACCCCCTCTGTCACTTATACGGTAGTTTTACTCTATCTTCGAGTCAATCCCGTGCCGTGATTGGATTGGTGATCACGGCACGGGATTCGCTCACCTCGTCCCCCCGCACCCCCGTATTTTTGGCAGCATCGGTTTCATGAAATAATTGCTCTAAACTCCGTCTAGAGGATTCCTAGTCTATGAAGTCGCCGAAATCGTTGGAATCCAATTTTAATCAACGCCGCCCAGACAACCTTTTGCCACCCTGTACCTATACATTAAAGTTTGATTAAAGCCCTTGAGGTCTTATTGAAGATTATTTGAATTGGGGTATTATTTGTCGTTTAACTGTAATTAGAATACAACATAAGTTGTCTGCTTGATAAAAAAATTGTTTGTAGTATTATATAGAATAGGGAATATTACGCGAAACTCTGCATAGGCGGCGCCACTCCCACAGTATGTCACAATCTAAGGGTCTACCGCAAACGAGAGAGTCGAAATTTTGTTACCTAACCTCTCTATCACTCTTGCATATTCGAGCGATAAAGAAGCAGATAGCCGAGTTTTGATTTCGCGTTTCCCGGTAGGCCCTTTGTAAACAAACCGCCTTGATTATCAATGTCATATTTGATTGCCTGTGAAAACGTGTCAAAAAACAGTTTAAGGTACAGTATGTATAAGTTACTCTATGGTATACTTAAGTCACTAGTGCTAGTAGTGCTGCATTCTGGCGGCAAAACACTGTAGTAATACTCCCTATTACCATGCGCCTCCCTGTGGCGCGTCAACACAAAAAAGGAATGGAAAAATTTGCACGCTTCTGGTAAGCTTCGGTAGCTCAGTTGGTTAAGAGCGATCGGATCTCACTCTAACGCATTTACAATAGAGGCGTGTTCAGATATTTGTGACCACCTTGGCTGCTCCGGTATAGATCTGATGGCGACTGTACATACCAAGTGGCATAGAAATCAAATTCATTATAAATTAAAATTAATAGTACTATCTTGAATCAATGTAAACTCAATCTAATCACGTCTAAAATCACATTTTGAACCAACATCAATCTCATCGTCACAACCCTTTAAAATTGTATCCTTACTTCAGTCATTCCAATTTGAACTTTATCACAAAGAACCGTAGAATCATTTTCGCGCTTCATCGATTGAACACGTTATTTTTAGGTGCCCCATCGAGAAGCGATTAGTCTCGCGAAAAACGTCAAATTGACGGACTGTCACTTGTCAGATTATCGTGTTGAGGCTAAAAGAAATTGACGTCAGTTCGCATTTAACGGACGAGATTTAAATTGCGGAGATTGAAGTTTGGGTAAGGGCGGTTTCGCACTACGTCCGATCCGAATCAGCTCCGAACCCGTGAAAATATGGTCCGTTGTAGCCGTAGAACTAATTCTATGGTTACGCACTACATCCGATCTCCGTCGTCCGATTTCTTTCCGTCATTCTAGAATCTCCATTCCGGAGAAGATGTTTGGCGGACCGAAGTAGCCTTAGTATTATTTGTATGAACGCTCGCGCACTGTGTCCGAGTCAAAGCCGAGCTGCGTATGAGCAGAGAGGCAGCGGGGCGGGCGGGGTATTCGGATAGGACTAGTGCGTAAGCCAATATACGAATTCGGTCCGAGTTAGACATATTTTCACGGGTTCGGATAGGAATAGTGCGTAAGCGAATATCCGAATTCGGTCCGAGTTAGACCCATATTTTCACGGGTTCGGATAGGACTAGTGCATAAGCGAATATTCGAATTCGGTCCGAGTTTTTTAGACCCATATTTTCATGGGTTCGGATCGGATTCGGATCGGATGTAGTGCGAAACCGCTCTAAAGGTACGGTATCCGGAGGTCAGTGGCGATGATTTGGTATGTCCCGCCATATTCGGTACTTACATACTTAGAGGATATAACCAAACGGAGTAGCCATTAACAGGCGTTCCCCTCTGTCGAAAATAGGCGGCCAATGGTCATATATAATGACGTATGGACTGACGTTTATCTGACATGGCTATTTTTACGTTACGTATACATTTGCCCCTCCCCCGCAAAAATTTGTTTGGTACAGAAAATTACACATAAGGCGTCTCCGTTTGGTTAAATCCTCCAAGCTTACATATGTCTAGGTAGCATCTCTGCAACCGCGCAAACCTGGTGGCAGTACTAAATTTTCTTCCTGCCTAGTCATGATAAGACCTTACTGGAAACACCTTTCACCTGCGGGGGAGATACCTACCGGAGGTGAAGGAACATATCCGCTGGATAGCAACCAACGCTATTGGTTGATTCCCTCACATCTCCATCTACAAGTCATCATCTCAGCTGAAAGACGTCCACTGCTGGACAAAGGCCTCCCCCAAGTATCTCCACAACGAACGGTCATTCGCTGCCCTCAGCCAACGGTTTCCCGCGACTTTAACCAGATCGTCGGTCCACCTAGTCTGGGGCCTTCCCACGCTGCGTCTTCCGGTACGTAGTCGCAACTCGAGATCCTTTCTGCCCCATCGGCCACCGGTTCTGCGAGCATTGTGGCCCGCCCACTGCCACTTAAGTCTGGCAATTCTCTGAGATATGTCGACAACTTTGGTTTTCCTGCGGATCTCCTCATTTCTGATTCGATCACGCAGGGAAACTTCGAGCATAGCTCGCTCCATTCCTCTTCTATGTTACTTTCTCAAAAACTTGGTTTGTTTTTAAAAACTAGCCAAGAGAAATCCTTTATAATTTCAGGATTTTCTACACAGCACAGAACTTGGCACCCATATAGATCTCAATTATTTTGTCGGCGAGTCAACAACGTGAGTGATCTTGAGCCTTCTTTTGAGGCCCGTTGAGAGCGACCACGTTTTTGTGCCGTCTCCAAGTAATCTAATCTAATTTTATTCCTTGTGAGCAACAATTCCAAGAGATCTGAGGGTTTTTATTCTCTGGCCGAGGTTCGTATACTATTTTTCTGTTTGACGGAGCCGGAAAGCAGCAATTTCGTTTTGCGCAGAGTGCCGTAAGTTGACGCTTTATGCACGAAGATCAGGGTTATAACCGCGAAAATCGAAGTTCGCAATTTGCGGGCATTTTTCTCCGTCACTCTAATTACGCCTTCATTGGAGTAAAAGAGAAAGATCCCCACAATTTGCGAATAACGGTGTTCGCGGTAGCCCTTCAGAATCATAGTTTACTATGAAACTATTTTCAAAATGGTAGCTAGAAAGCTAGCAAGACTCAGCGTGTTCAGCCAATTAGCACGGTTATAAAATATTCACTACTGAATCCACAATTTAATATTCGTTCATTTTTGAATGTTTTAATATTGCAGCATTCTTAATTTTATAATTTCTACTTATATTACTGCGTCCGTGTTTAAAGGGCAAAAGTGAACGATTTTTAATTTATCGTGCGTAGAGGCTTTCGACCGGTACTGCATAGTTCGATCCTAATAGCTCTGGGCACTTTTTTCCCAAATGACGTATACAATATTTCGGTCAATATTAGATATTGAAAACGTGACACAATATCACAGGGAGCGACACTAATATCATCGTAAAAGTAAATAATGTACCTATAGAACAATATTTTTCGACGTTTGGGCACAATTTAAGATCATATGTGTTATTTACAGATATGTACCTACAAACTTCACCAATATGGATGAATTGCCTTAATTAATGATATCTATCATATTTAACCTAAATGGGAAAACTGGCTCCTCGTTTAAACATATACAACGATAATAATTAAATTAAAAAATTAAAATGCAACACAAAGTAATAATAATAACGAAATTAACCTAAAGTTGGCCACTGCTGCATAAGATATCATATCAAATTAGGCCATAACATAATTCGATCCAACTTGATGTATTATTGCGTAGGTCACCAAATTGACATATGTGGCGGCCAGAGATTAGCATACAGAAGGGTGTTTGTTATGGTAATATGTTTACATGGCTGACATAGTACATACTAAGGTAAACGTACTATTGCTCGACATGCTAATGCCCAATAGATGGCACCCTGCTGTCACCTCTATTGACAATGACTTAAGTTTCAAGATGGCATGTACTGGGACCGCGTCGAGCACCAGTACGTTTACCTTACATGCATAACAGAATTATTTGCTACCGACCGACAGAACTTAGTGGCAATGCCATAGGTTTTACAAGCCTAGACTTCAAGATTCCATAGGAATTGAGAACCTCCTCAATTCTTTTATTATTTGAAAGGGTTTTTATTAGTTCACAATTAGGTCCTGTTCTCATCAGGTCGGGATCCGATGAATAAGAAGATATTGATGGAACTCTTCAACTATTATTTTATTTATTTTGTTGTAGTTAATTTCGATACTATTACAGATTTCGATAATATTTGGTGAATAGATAGTTTTCTATTCTGTACAAAATAACCGTAATTTTACTTTTTGTTACATACAGGTCGAGAGTTCCTATGGCCACCTCCTGTCTCCATCTTCAGATCAGTTCGACAGTACCATATTATTGTATTGTCATCAGAACTACATACAGCTGCCAATTTTCGTGACGCTACGATCCTTGGAACATGGTTAAATTAGTTACCTTAGATCCCATTACATAGTTACATACAGGTCGACCTAATAAAAGCTTGTTAAAAACAAGTTCTTTCTTAATAGGTTATTCTAGAGACAACAGTGATTGTCTATTTATAACAATGGTAGCATTTTCTCAGGCTGGTACTACCAGACTCGAGGCCAATTTAACCTGATTCATACTTGTTTCTGAAACGTTATACCTACGATAGAATATTGTTTTTGCAACGATCATAACATAATTTTGTAAATTAGCTTTTGCCCCAGAATTGTTCCGCGTAGAAGTAGTTAAAAACTTTAAACACGTTCATCTTGATGGCTACTGGGGTGGACTGTATTATGGAGATGATGGAAACTCGTAGATTGATATATGATTAAGTATTTTAATAAATAAAACCAAATACAAGATGATATCAGTATCACGGTGACAGGTAGACTGACATCAACAAGGATTCGAATTAGAAATACAAATTAAAAAGGTATAAAAGAGGTCGCACGCCAGCCAGTCGCCACACCTGAAATAATATGTAAATGTTCGAAGGCTCTACAAATAAGATCGTGTCAGATATTTTTGCGGCCTTCATTGTGTAACATATTATTGCAGGTGACTGTACGTCATGTCACGCTATCGAATGAAATGTACACTAGGGCTGTACCCCTAGTGTCCCATAACCTGCCGTCCCATAGCTAGGCTGTAATACCTAACTCTTAACTTATAATATACAAAAAGTAAAGCACCAAAACTTAATTAATTTTCAACCGAAGAAACTCGTTAAAGTCACGCCAACGCTACAAAAAACTGATTTTCTAGAGATAAACTGGTTAACACTTCTAAGAAAAGCTAAGACTTTGCACAGCAAAGTTTGCAGACATTGTGGACTAAACGGATTTCAAAAGTTATTTTACGATCTTTACTTTCACTATATCCTCTACTTTCAAATCAATTTAAGAAAACGGCACGACATCGACACTACAATGTTGCCACTTTTTAATTTCTAAAATGTCGGACTACCGTAAAACGGGGTGAGTAGGTTTCGCGAGGAGAGGTGGGTTATGAATGCATGGGGAGAGAAGGTTTGAGAGGGAGGTGAGAAGGGATTTTAAGGCTACTGCTACAAAAATAATGTATTCCAATTTAAAATGGAGCTATAGTAATACGCATAATTAAAAAAATCGATCCAACAATCTTCCAAAATCACCTTTGTATGAAAACCCCTCTCACCCCAAATACGAGGCACTACGGGGTGAGGTGGGTTTTCCTCTTTATCGTCAAAGTTATGAAATGGATCTACCCAAAATAAAATAAAAACTAAAATACAAACGTCCGGAACACTTATTATATACACCATTCAGTTTTCATATGTAAAAATAAAATGTTATCGAGGTTTGAATTTCAGTTTTGACCCTACTCACCCCATTTTACGGTATACTTTGATTTTTTTTTGCTAGGTATAGATAGAATTTACCCTGTAGGAAAAAGGTTAAAAAAGACTAATGAGAATCGTTGTCGTTAATTAATCGTGTAATTGCTTTATCTTAAAATTAAATCTTTTAAGGAATAAATTAAAAAGTCTTAATACCTTAGTAGGCGTTGTTAAATGAATATTGGAGGCAATCTTACACAGATAAACCTAGCCCCAAACTAAGCAAACTTGGTTCTACAAATAACCTTATCGTTTTTTTAGCATTAGAAAAAGACTACGCGATCTTGGCGTGTGTTTTAATTGAAAAACGCTTTTATAAATCAGTAACTATTACTTATCACAGCAAAATAATGTAAATAATCGTACCTATATGATTAAAAATTGTTACATTTTTGCCGTGACTTATTTTTCAAAAGGGTTTTTCAATAAAAAAACTCGTCAGGATTATTTAACTTTTTTCTAATGCTAAAAAACGAACTAAAATTAAATTCTGTTTCATCTTAAATCATAATGTTTTAATGATTTACTCATCAGATGACAATTTTCCATTCCTCCATCACATGTGAAACGTAAACCCAATGTTCATATCTCCGAAGTATGTTGGAGATACAATAAAAGCAGTTATGCTATACGCGGTTTATATGTTTTTTACTGCCTGTCTGTCTTGGACTGTCGTTTCATAGGTCATAAAGCTAACTTGAAGTTTTATGAGTATATCCTTGTTGTTAAACTAAATACAGCTTAGGTTCATGCTATGTTTACTTGAGCTTTGTACTTGTCACTAGAAGGTACTTGTGAGATTAAATATCACGTGAGGGGAGGGGGTAGCAACGATGCCGTAATACCGGCCGTAACACGCGGTTCCTGAACACACTATAAAGTGCTTATAGGTAATAGGTATGTGTGTTGGTAAAACAGTGTACCTATGTAAATTACACTCGTTTGATTGTATTATGTTATGAAACTCACTCCGTTCGTTTTATAAACCCACACTCGTATTTTAATGCATTTCATTATGTAGCAGCATGTAGCAGTCACATAAACAACTAATAAGTAATTTGGCTATCTATTTTTATCGCTTAAGCCGCAGTTGGCTATCCAACATGTGAATAAATGTCTATATATATTAATTGTCTGGAGTTTTCTATTACATTATACAAATGTATGTGTACTACGAATGTATTTTGGCTAGACGGAATAATGTATCAGTCAGAAAATGAGTGAGTTCATTAAGTACAGCGTCTTTTCTGTGGACAATATAATCCCATCAAAACATTACATGTAAAAAGATGCAAGTCTTGCAACGCAATTCTTCTACTACAAACAGTTTTGAGATGTAATGTGAAACCAAGTCGGTTATTTTAGTCAGTGCCAGGGGGTTTTAAAACCGTATTCAATAAGATAATATATCTTTAATTTTTAATACGTATAATGACTTGGCTGATAAAGCTTTTTGTGTTTAATGTTGTTATTTACGCGAATCGGCGACGAGCGGCCATCTTCTTGCAAATCGCGTGATCCAATCAAATCGGGAATGAAACGCAAATACGCGAGACACAGTGAATGGTGCACAGTATTGCAACTAAGGCCGCGGACTGGATGGAAGCGGCGCGTGGTGCATTGAGTGGCCATTCAAGGCAATTCATATTTACATTGCGCTCGACCAAATGTATGTATGAATAACTTACTAGGAGGCTGTCAAAAGAAGCCGGCCCTGCAAACCACAGCGATTCATACGAACCGGAACGAAAAGTTACACCACTGTTCATTTACACGCTATGCTGAAGGCCTTATAAAATTCGCCATTCAATATTGTTGTGGGCGGAAGTATTTTTCATTAAATATGGCCACGTTGTAAGCAATTTTAGCCCATTGTGTATCGTATACTTATATACTGCCGAGTTTTGTTTTTTTTTTATTTTATTTTTTTATTTATTAAGTACAACCACATCCAGTCTTGTACCCAACGAAGCAAGTGTATGGGGATTTGGAGGTACTGAACGTTCGTAGTTTGTTTATTATGCGGGTAGTGATGAACGAACACGCTAGAGTTCTTGAATCGCCAGATCTCTCAGCTATGATGCAAAAACGAAAGTATAAAATTCCCATTCCAACAGTTAAAACAGCATTCGTATCGTACTCCAACCGTACATCTACAACAAAGTTAGTGCAACCGTTAGTTTTAAAGATTGTTCAACCGCAGAACTAAAACGCAAACTCAAAACATGGCTAAATACGCTATCTTACGAGGAGATAGAAGAAATGCCTAGCATAAACACATGGATTAGTTTATTCACTTATACACAAACATAACATACATACAAACAAACTCGCCCCCTTCACTTGCACACACACGCACTTACACACCTGCATTTCGCTACACCTTAGTAAGCTCAAAATGTAAATAAATATTTAACTTCATAGATTATATTAATATTATTTGTAATTTTTGAAATAAGTTTCGTTTTAATAATTATGACCTGCAATAATCTAAGCCTGATTGTGTTAACTACGCGCTACATGTCGTTTGAATACTCGTAACTGTGTCGGCTACCTACGGGATAGGCACTGCCTAGTGTAGGAACCATGTATAATTTGTTCCTAGTTTATGTTATTCGAGTACTTGCTTATCCTCTTTGTCTAATACTTATGCTCAATATCAAATATGTACTGAAATAAAGATTTACTTTACTTTACTTTACTTTTACATCGTATGTATTACATAATTATGTTGCATTACAATAGTCCCAGAGTACTTTACCTGATACAATACGAGAATTATGGAGTACATAGCGTTGTCCAAGTATAGCATTGGGAACGAGATCATCCGGAACATAAATTTGATGACGCTTGTTGACTCGTAAAGAGCGCTTTGATAATTAATTATTCTGCGTATTCCGGACGGAATTCTTTCCGTTTCAGCGCTTAATTTACAAATGTTTTACAAATGTTTTCTGGCAATGGTTTAAATTCCTATCGAATTTGGGTTATCGTTTATGTTTACAGAAGTACATGTATGTATATTAACTAGTAACTTAATAACAAATTCCGCGAACCGACCAACCTTGAATATGCTAATTAATTACCTTTTTATTAATATATTGCTTCTACATAAAAAAATGCGTACACAATTGTCTACTAAGCAAGAATTGTGTTTTTTTTTTTAAGAGTGAAAATAACTCATTTATTGCATAATAAGTGTTATAAAATGAATATATAGAATTGTGTATATTTTACTGTTTATAAGTTTTATAACAGTTATTTCTTTTCTCTGTAAAGAAAAGTTCATAAGCTATCAAGTTCAAATCCAAGCCATCATATATGTACAGTTAGCAAAACTACTAACTTAACAACCCTGAAGGCCTGCATGCAAATATTATGTAAGCACGGGTGCTAAGCTAATATATTTGCTGACTGTACTAATGTATTTAACTTATCTTTACTTACATAATATGTGGAACGTTCCAATATTTAAATCGTATTCCTATCATATCATACGGTTCCAAATAAGGCCCCTGTTTGTTGCCTAGCAACACGAGAGCCAAGTACGAAAAGCGACAGCAATCAGGTCAAGGCCTTTCCAATAAAAAAATGGCCGATAACGCTATCAGTAATCGAATTCGTACTGAATACTGAGAACTTCCCTGAGGGATGTCACAGCTTAATGCAGAAAATACACTGAATAAAAAACTGCTGGGATGTCACATCTTAGAACAGCGAAAATACTGTGGTATAAACTGCTGTGACTTGCCACAGTAACGTCATCATGGCAAAAAGAAAGTTTGTAACACTCCGGTATGAACTGCTGTGAGATGTCACAGCTGGGAACAGCAACGCGAAACTTCTGTGACTGAAAACATGGTAGATAGCGGTATCAGTAATCGAATTTGTACTAAATACTGAGAACTTCCGAGGGATGTCACAGCTTAAAACAGTGATTTCACTGGATTATTAAGCACCTAATATTGAGACGTTAAAATAAAAATAATTGCTGCGAGAATTCTGTTAAGGATGACTTACGTTAGAACGTATTGGAATGTTTTGTGTAGCCTGCTAAATATTTTGTAATTTCTTTAACCTTTTGGACGCCAATGACCGATATATCCGCACCGTAGGTTCAACGCCAAAGACCGATTAATCGGTCACAGACCACAGAGCAACATCGACCTACGTGCATGTACATAAAGTTCAACTTCAGTTTTGACACTTCAATGATGTGGCGTCTGAGTGACAGCTTTTGTGTTTGACACGGCGTGGAAAAGGTTAAAACAAACATTAACCTTTCATACGTGTGTGGCGTTTCAAGCCTCGGTTGTGCTATAAGTATAGCCCTTAATAGGGCAGGGGCATATATTTACCACCATAATTTGGACTTTAATTAAAAATGGTATAATTTAATTTTGATCAATTTCTAACCATCCAAAGAGAAGATTTTTTTTCTAAAAAAAATGCCAAAATATGACTAAAAATTGGTCAGAATACTTCTCGTATATAGACAAAAGGTTAAGCTGATGTAAGTTATGTGGGTTGAAAATGCGATATATACATAGGTATATGTTTTAACGCGAAACTTCCGGATTATTTACGACTTGAAGCGCTTGATGTCGAGAAACGTCAAACAGAATCACCCTCTGATTACATGTATCATTTCTTCCCTGTGATGAAATGATACATGTACCTATAGTATCATTTCTTGTGTATTTTGATGTACTTGATATCTTAAATTAGCTTTGTAGGGTCTTTAGATTTAGATTATTATTGATTCATATACAGGATGTTGCCTGTAACACGAGCAAATAATTTAAACATGTTATTATATTCCTCAAACTATAAAACTTTTGTTAAACAACTTTTAAAAATTATGAATCCTTTAGACTTCCCTTTTTTATTCATACAAAACAAATATTGCCTTCAATGTACGCTGACATCAGTGTGTTTGACGTTGCTTGTCACGCTTTAAACATAACAAAATTTGCAATACATTGCGTCTTAGAATAAACTTTAAAGTGTAATAAAAATCAAAACATAAGTTATTTTTAAAAGTTGCGGATCCAATGTTGGTCAGTATGAGTAGTATAGCCTACTGTTTTATTTATTGCTCCTGTTACAGGAAACAGCCTGTATAATTTCAGGCATGTTTCTGGCTTATCTTAGTAAGTAGCTAATTTTATAACATATTTAGCTAATCATTTTCCTATTCCTCGCTAATCGACGTATTTAATCTTTGTATATGTACCACGGGGTTTAGCCAACAAGACATTCGTGCATCGACAAACGTCAAAGGAAAAGTAAAAATATATGGGATACCAGATGCTACGAAAATTCACGTGATCATTTCCAGACATTTTCAAGTTTCGATCGGCGGTTTCTACCAACAATTGACACTTGGCTAGGCCCATGCAAATAGGTATTTTATGTTCAAAATATACAGTTATATTGAATGGAGGCTATGATGGTACTAAACTAGGCGCCTCAGGCATAAAGCTTTTGTGAGAATATTGTACCGTATTTTATTTACACCCTGTAAGTAGTCCATAAAAAAACTTATTAGCAGTATCTAAACAATATCACAATTTGTTCCTACAGATGGTTAAACAGTTACAGTCATAATCCTAACCTTTTTCCTAAAATTTATTATAAATAAATATATATAATATTAATTCACATTTTTTATTATAAATAAATATATATATGTAATATTAATTGACAAGTTGACTAAGCCCCACGGTAAGCTCAAGAAGGCTTGTGTTGTGATGGGTACTCAGACAACGATAGATATAATATACAAATACTTAAATACATAGAAAACAACCACGACTCAGGAACAAATATCTGTGCTCATCACACAAATAAATGCCCTTACTGGGATTCGAACCCAGGACCGCGGCTTCACAGGCAGGGTCACTACCCGGTGAAAAAAATAAATAAAGATGTAACTTGTTTTGATATCTTGATTACCTCTGACGAGTAATTTCACGAGAAGGTCCGCCGGTTAGAGCTAAAATTAGACGGGGCAGACTAACTTTGTCCGTGGAATTACTCTATTTCAGGAAAAAACGGTATGAACAAAATTAGGCTTTCGTGGAAGTTCGCCACCTGTTTCAAATGTCAGGAATATCTTTATACCTACTTACGTCCACTTGCACTGCACCATCCCACTAACCCGGGGTTAAGCGGTTAAACCGTTAACCCCGTGTCAAATTGTACTAGTAACCATGGTAACTCCTGGTTTAATCGGTTAACATCGGGTTAGCGGAATGGTGTAAGTGGCGCTTCTAGGTATTCAAAAGTTGCAATTTGATTATGATGTTAGTTTAAAAATTAAATTACTCTTAATTAGTGCATCCACTCACTACCAATAAATAAGAAAGCATTAGCTAGCTAGAAAGCATTAGCAAATAAATATGATTTCTTTTGTAACCTTTAGTAGAATTTATTTCTTTCTTTCTTTCGTCCATTTATTTATTTCCATGTTAATATCCAAATCGATATAAAATAAGTTAACACAACATCTTCCTCGCGTTGTCCCGGCATTTTGCCACGGCTCATGGGAGCCTGGGGTCCGCTTGGCAACCTAATCCCAGTAATTGGCGTGGGCACTAGTTTCTACGAAAGCGACTGCCATCTGACCTTCCAACCCAGAGGGTAAACTAGGCCCGTATTGGGATTAGTCCGGTTTCCTCACGATGTTTTCCTTCACAGAAAAGCGACGTAAATATCAAATGATATTTCGTACATAAGTTCCGAAAAACTCATTGGTACGGGCCGGGGTTCGAACCCGCGACCTCCGGATTGCAAGTCGCACGCTCTTACCGCTAGGCCACCAGCGCTTCATATAAAAAAGATAAGTTATAAAATAAGTTAAAATAAATCTAAAATAAAAATAAATCTCTATGTGTAATGGTACTAATGGTTGAAATGATCGACTTCTAATATTCAATGGTCACGCGTAGCAACTCAGCAAGGCTACACACGTACCATTGCTACGCTACATTAACAATTCTACGTATAGATACTCGTAGAGAGCGGTATTCTGGAAGCCGATTCTGATTGAACACTTTGATATGGTTTTGGTCTTGTTCTGATACAACCTCCCTACTCCCTAAGGCGGGTAAACAAAAAGGAAGGTATGGAAAGATTCGCACGCTTCTGGTAAGGTCGCATCGCAAGTTTGAGTATTGCCCGTGGAGAATTTTTTTTTTCCATTTGTCGTTTGATATAAAAAATATGCTTAGGCTTTAGACACAAAATAATTGTTAGCATAATAATATGGCGTTGAAATATGTAGGTATGTATTTAATTTGCCTCATTTAAGTTCACCGAATTTGCGAGCAAATGAACTTATTATTCAGAGTGTCACCACACTCTGTTTTAATTTGTACCCATTCAAGTTTCGTGAATGCAGACTAGGCTCCTATTAGGAATTCAGCAAATTATATGACTGCGACTGTAAAGGCAAACAAAACTTGCCAGTCGACAACCCATATGAAAATTTCCATACGTGGTGAAATTTTTTCATTGTTTTTAAGTGTACCTAGTAGAAATTTGAAATAGATTACAATTTTATTGCCATTCTTACTCATCTAGTATTTAATACAAATATTATGAGTACCAAAATCTTCGTCAAAAAAAATGGTTGTCTGTAAAGTCGGTTTACGGACGATAATTTTGCGTGATAGATAGCGTCATAAGAAAACATTGATGAAAAATTGCATACTTTTATTTCTGAATTGAATTTAATTATTATTCAATTATTATCGTGGCCGTAATACCATGGATATCTGTCCATAACGTTACCATGGAGATCTGTCCATAACGTGACACTTTTTCGTGTATGCTACCGGTGTTCATCGATTTATAAGATGTTATCACGTTAAAAATTACAACAGACTGGATTTGTCAAAGAAAATTATGTCATTTCATTAATTTTATTTGCCTTTTATATTTTACACTGAAATCAAGACATGCATGAGAAAGCTACCTAAAAGTGTCATTCTATGTAACTTGCTAACTATGTAAACAAAAGTCACTAGTAAATTGACATTCAGAGGCAATTTTAATATGGCGGTTTGTTTACATAGCAAGTTCCAGACATGACACTTTATTCAAGTGAGAATAACCTTCAGTGCTAGATTAAAAAGCTAGATTAAATGTTAATGAATAAAATCGATACCATTTTACTGCATATATTGAAAACTAGAGTCTGTTCGGAAAGAGAAGAGTCATGGAATGTATTGGGCCCCATACATTCCACGACTCTTCTCTTTCCGCACAGACTTTAATCTATCTATCTATCTATCTATCTAATACCTTTAAACGAGCAATTCTTGTTTATTTATATATATATTTCGGGGATCTCGGAAACGGCTCTAACGATTTGGATGAAATTTGCTATATGGGGGTTTTCGGGGGCGAAAAATCGATCTAGCTTAGGGTTTGCTCCCGGAAAATACCGGTACCGAAAGTACCGGGAATTCCCGGGATTTAGAGCCAAGCAAAGAACCGGGATTTCAAAATTAAAATCCCGGGACTCCCGGGATTTTTGGGACTAAATTTTCCGGTACAATATTTGACTACTTTCTGTTATTTAGCATGAAATATCATGTTTTATAAAGAAAATAAATATATTTTATCAATCTAAGGCTGATGGTAATACTTTTACGGGTGACCACTACATTAAAATAAAATTTAAAAAAAGTCAATGGGTTTGACAATGCCCACAATATAAAATTGCGTAATCTGATACATTAAGGGCATAAATGTTTGTACGATAAATAATTTTACACGAACAATTAGTTATTTCATATTTGTATACTAACTAGAAGCAAAAATAGAGACAATTTTGTAATTAATAAAATACTACTTTTAATTCAAATTAAAACACGTTATAAGAAACTCACATATGATAATGATATTTTAAATGAATTAATAATTCTGGCTGAATAATTTCTTGATTTGTCGTATTGATAGTTCTGTTATTATATGTTCGAAGGTCCACAGCCCATTTTGAACGCATGCGAAAATTATAATTTTTTTTATCCTTTTTCACAAAACGTCTTACATATTTAAAAAAAAAATGATGATATTACTGAGCCATAACTCAGTTTTTGCCGATCAACAAAGATAGTAAAAATATCATGTAGTTTGGGAAAAAAGAAACAAAGTATATTATTAATGATTGTGTGACTTAAAGACATATTATGGTACAAAAGAAGTGTGTACCTTCACTGTGCTACTTTTTTATTGTTTTAAGAAAGATTCGTGGTCGTTTTAAGCTTTTCTTTTACTGAAAATTGATGTGAAATCCCGGTTCCATTTTTACCCGGTACCGAAAATCCCGGTTCTTTTAAATAGTACCGGTTCTGCAATCCCTAATCTAGCTAGGTCTTATCTCTGGGAAAACGCGCATTTTCGAGTTTTTATATGTTTTCCCATACCCCAGATATTAATCATTAAACGACTATTATACGATACCGATACGGCCTTGATATCGCCGCGATAACGGTGGCTCGTTAGTCGTTTGTCCTGATTGACAGGTGTTGACATGGTGTTTATAAACCTTGGCGAGTGTTAAAATGTTTATTCATATCAGAGTTAATAAAAATTCAAAAATGCGCGTTTTCCCAGAAATAAAACCTAGCTAGATCGATTTTTCGCCCCCATAAACCCCCATAGCAAATTTCATCGAAATCGTTAGAGCCATTCCCGAGATCCCCGAAATATATATACATATAAATAAATAAATATATGAATAAATAAATATGCAAGAATTACTCGTTTAAAGGTATTAGATAGATATATTGATTGAAGAATGTAAAATACACTGTTTTACCAGACCTCATCGCCCATCCATAGTTCTAAAAAATCTGTACAATAAAAAATATACTTATGTATACTTGTGTTTGTTTGAATAAAGAATAAGGGGTTAAACTTGTAGGTACGAATTATTTATGCTATTTTATGCTTAATTTATATTCCTGTGATACAGTTTTTTAAGTCGATAGTCCTCGTAGAGAGAGATCTTTGATAGAGATCTTTGTAGTGGTTTTTTGTTTAGAAATTTTTTTTTTTTTAACCCGCATAAATGTCAATGTGGTTCAGTGAAGGGGACGGACTGAAAATCAGCGCTGCGCAGGCAATTTGTAATGAAATGACTGACGCAGCGTATGCTGAGCCCGTTCCTTTTGCCGCACAATTATTCTTATTTTTTCAATCCTTATGTTTTGTAACCTGTATGCTTTTTGTGTTGCAATAAATGGTTTCTTATTCTTATTCTTTTATTCTTATTCTCGTGATTCTGAGTAGAAATAACCCAAAACTTTTTCGAAAAAAGAAAGCAAAAATTACACTTTTCCTGAAAATCAACAAGACACTGTACTTATGTATTCCGGACGTACGTGTAGGTATGTATGCCAGACTACATATATTATTGATAACTATCTTAAAAAGGCCTAATTCACATAGACAAACTTTTTTATTTTCGTATGGATAAGCCAAGCCTCAGTCTAACCGGAAATTGCAATGGATCGCAAATTGAACGTTGGAAAAGGTAAATATTTTAAGCATGAAAACGGAACCCGGACAGATCTGCTGTCTACATTTCAAATACAGTGGGCCTACCGCGAACCATGTTCGAACCATTCGCACGGGTTAACAAATTATACACAAACATTCCTCTTGAATCACTCTATCTGTTAAAAAAAAACGGCCAAGTGCGAGTCGGACTCGCCCATGAAAGTTTCCGTATTTAGGGGATTTATGACGTATTAAAAAAAACGTAAGATCTCGTTCAAACCAATTTTCGGTGGAAGTTTGCATGGTATATAATGTACATCATATTTTTTTTTAGTTTTATCATTCTCTTATTTTAGAAGTTACAGGGGGGGGGGGGGACGCACACATTTTACCACTTTGGAAGTGTCTCTCGCGCAAACTATTCAGTTTAGAAAAAAATTATATTAGAAACCTCACTCACGCTACGGAAAGATCTAAGCATACAGGACAGACAGCGGGATGCGACTTTGTTTTATACTATGTATTGAAGTTCAGTTATTTTTTGAAATACTCAATGAGTTTGGCCAATTTTTTTCAGTGTATATAACATTGTTTATCAAACTTTGTCCAAAACTGACATAAAAGTATTCATTCATGCATTCATTAATTCCTTCGTAAAAAACTGTTATTTTCCGTTGTCTTTCAGCGCTTGTCAAGTTTTTAGGTCGCCTGTCAGCGGCCATTGTTTGGCCACCAATCGGATTAGCGTTTTGCATGCGGCCTCTAATCTTGTTAAAGCGGCTTGTGAAATCTTAGGGACTTATTGGTTTGGGTACCTATAGATGACATTTGTAAAATTTGCGGTGTTGATGTAAATAAAAAAAAGCGGCCAAGTGCGAGTCGGACTCGCCCATGAAGGGTTCCGTATTTAGGCGATTTATGACGTATAAAAAAAAAACTACTTACTAGATCTCGTTCAAACCAATTTTCAGTGGAAGTTTACATGGTAATGTACATCATATATTTTTTTTAGTTTTATCATTCTCTTATTTTAGAAGTTACAGGGGGGGGGGACACACATTTTACCACTTTGGACGTGTCTCTCGCGCAAACTATTCAGTTTAGAAAAAAATGATATTAGAAACCTCAACATCATTTTTGAAGACCTATCCATAGATACCCCACACGTATGGGTTTGATGAAAAAAAATTTTTTGAGTTTCAGTTCGAAGTATGGGGAACCCCAAAATTTTATTGTTTTTTTTCTACTTTTGTGTGAAAATCTTAATGCGGTTCACAGAATACATCTACTTACCAAGTTGCAACAGTATAGTTCTTATAGTTTCGGAGAAAAGTGGCTGTGACATACGGACGGACAGACAGACGGACAGACGGACAGACAGACAGACATGACGAATCTATAAGGGTTCCGTTTTTTGCCATTTGGCTACGGAACCCTAAAAATTGCGGATAATCTTACATAGATCTCCGTAGATCTAAATTAAGCAACAACTAGGTATACTAAGTGATGATGTGGTAAATAATCACTACATAGTATAAAATAAAGTCGCTTACCGCTGTCTGTCTGTACCTTATGCTTAGATCTTTAAAACTACGCAAACTATTTTGATCCGGTTTTTTTAATAGATAGAGTTATTCAAAAGGAAGGTTTATGTATAATTTGTTAACCCGTACGCAGCCAGGGCGGGTCGCTAGTTCTATATACCTATGGAACTTGCTAACTATGATATGTAAACAAACCGCCATATTGAAACTGTCAAAAAATATGAATTTAAATACTAGTGACTTTTGTGATGTTTAGGTACATAGTTAGCAAGTTCTATAGAATACACTTACATGTACGTGTAATACTTGTTTAAATACGAGAGTGAAGGTCTTACCCTATGAAGGTCTTTTAACGCAAAAAAAATAGGTTTTCGACGATCTTCCTCACATTGACCTTATTATCTAATTAATTAACTAAGCTAACCGACAATAAAACTAGGTCAGTATGAATTGCATAAAATTGTACGTAATTAAGAAGCGGTGATTAGTCTTAATTTAATTGATTCATTTGTGTTACGAAAATTAAGCATGTGAATTGTATTGTATTGTATTTATCGTACCTACTTAGTTTATACACGTATAAGTCTATAGGTGGTCTATAGCATACTCAAACACACTTTCATGCTTTAAATTAAATATAAATGGCTCAATTGTCGTAACCCAATGGAATGAATTAAATTTAGACTATCCTTAACTATGTATTTTTGTAATTCACTCATTAATTACCAACATGTTCACAACTTGATCATAATGGGATTGAATGTTTTATCTTCGTTGTTCTAAATATTATATGTTTAGTTGATTAAAATACCAAGTCTTATGTAAATCAACAAAGACAAAATAATCACATAAACTATTAAAATGTTCATAACTATTAACATATTTATCTGTTTTAATTAATTTTTTAAGGATTGAATCAACCTACGTTACATAATTATGCCAACAAGTTAATGATAGATGCAAAGTATACAATTGTTAGGATTAATAACATACCTACTTTATTAGTTCAATCACAGATACACTTATTGTTTTAAGTAATCAGCTTTCTTTGATTTATATAAGATCGTTATTGTTATAATTAACTTAACGTCAACTAAGAGAAAGCTGCTCTTAGTTGGTCTTCATTTTTTAGAGTGCAGACTACACCTATATACATGCCACAAAAACAGTTTTGCTGTCTAATGTTTAACCTATTTTTAACAATGACTGTGTAAAAGCGGTGATACTGTAAGAATGAGAATTTCCAACAATTATCTCGCTTTTCGCTTAGTTTAAGCTGAATAAAGCGCTCAAAAGTGAGAAGGAAGGTATAATGGATAGTGACAAGACTCGTGATAAAGCGCCGGCGTGGGTACAAATAAGTGATAGGAACAGAAGGGTAGCATTTGATGTAAAATCTGACAAGATTCTATTTGGCCCAGTGTCCCTTCAACAAGCAGAGCTTATCTAGATTTATATCGACCGGGATATGAACTACCTTTTGTTTTGTTTTGGACCTCCCGATATATCTTGTTCACGGGTAAACACTGTGACGTCCAGGCGCCCTTGTGTACTGGGTGACCAAATGAAACAACTGTTATCGCTTGTGCACTCCGCCAGCCACGCGCACGCCATGACACTTCCCCATGGAGTGAAGCTAGCGGGTAGTTGCGTCGTACTGTTTATTGTGTAACCGTCACAAACACATAAAGCTTATTGAATTTATTAATATTATACATAAGGATGGCAACAATGTGCGGTCATGCAGTGCGTACATCATGTACAAAAAGTCGCTTCTAAAAATAACTGAAACTTATAGCTGGTCAACCAAATCTTGTCAGTAAAAAAAGGCGCGAAATTAAAATTTTCTATGGGACGATATCCCTTCGCGCCTACATTTTTCAAATTTGCCGCCTTTTTCTACTGTCAAGATCTGGTTGACCAAGTATATATCCACGATTCTCCTATTCAATTACACAAACGGGTCTACCGCGATATAATTTCATTGTTTTTACCTTAAATTCCGATGTTTCAGCTGAGTTGCATCAGCTGTGGTCACGGAAAGACCGTCAGTCCCAGTTCGCAGCAAATGCCAACGCTGTCTACCCCGATCATTTTTATAAACTAATTTCAGGTAGTTCAGTGTTGTTTTATTTATGTCTCCGTTGACATTTGCTGGGACGTCAGTCTTTCCGTGACCACAGCTGCTGTAAAATTACAAGCGGTACACCCGTTTGTGTAATGACATACATATGTGTACAAAACACGAGAGTTGTTTTGAAAAGGGAACCATTCACCTTCTGTGCCTTAGTGTCTTGTGCCAAAATTCCTCGCTCCACAGAGTGCTGGCCTTGCAATTATGACGGAATATTTACTCGGAGCAGGAATTTCAAGTTTCGCTTGAATGCGGAACAAATACCCATGCTCATATCTATGCTGGGGACTTTTGGTCACATACTGCGAGAAAACCAACATTAAAAGGAAAGGGGCCGGCCTCTTCTCTATACAAACGTAGTCCCCATTTTCCTCTCTAAATATTGACATTATGAAATATATTTTTACATAATTTGATGGGTATTAACCATAGCGTTTCCCGCTATGGTTAATACCGGAGAACCGGCAATTCCCGGGAATTCCCGGTTCTCGCCATACAAACTCAGTACCGGGAGCAATCCCTAATGCTGAACGACGACACTCTGGTCAAGAAGGTAACCGTGTATAAGGATTATACAAATTGGTGGAACGTTCCGGGAAAATGCAGTCCTTTGAATGAAAAAATTATAAGATACATGGATACAACTTTACGGATGGTATACGATAAGATTTTTTACGTCGGCATATTTGATAATTTTAATAAAAATATTAACTCACATTTATAAACGGGTACCTATTATATAAATGTGAAACCTGTGTCGAAACGTTGGTAAATAAAGGTAATAAAATAAATTTCGGGATAGGCCCGTCGATAAATGTGAGTTAATGTGTTTAAAACGCGAAAGTTTTAAATATTATAATTTTTATAATGAATGTTTTCGTTTGTCTATTAAAGGAGAATATTTTGAATAGATATTATATGTTTTGTTATAGTTAAATTACTGTTGTTTTAATTTTTAATGACATTTTGTAAAATAAGTATCTTAGGTAAGAATAATAATACTTACAAAAGGCAATACTTGTCCATGTTCAACGTACTAAAATACTTGTTTTTGGGCCCTAACTTTGCACTAATAAATAACTGACGGCACGGCTGTGAATTATAAACTTTACACGAGTTTGTGAGGTGGTGGGTTTACGTAAACTCAGTTTCTCTACATATTTTACGGGGTATGAGGCACTTACTCAGGTTACTTATTAGAATGTGAAACTATAGTGTAGGTAGGTTTTTAACACTGTCAGCGCCAATTCCAATACAAAATGAGGGCACCTAGTATGCAAAATTTCAGCTCAAACGGCAATCGGGAAGTGGGTCTAATTTTGCTTCCAAGATTTGATCCACACTGACTCACAAACATACTACAGGGCAAATTAAATGAAAGCCTGTAAAAAAATTATTAAGTATAAATAAGTTATAGTTCTCGTCCGAAAATTCAGCTACCTACTTTTTATTAGAAAATCACTGCGCCTTTTTTTTATTAATTTCTTTAGTCTAATATTTGAATCGGCATCTCAACTTAAGAGGAAAGGGGACGACCGTTTCTCCATACAAACGTAGTCCCTATTTTCCTCTCTGGATACTGACAATATGGAAAATATTTTTACATAATTGGGTGTATATTAACCATAGCTATGCCCCTCCCTACGTTTCACTTTTTTCGAGTTTTTGATCATGGTAAAAATTAGGAGCGAAGTGGGAGCGAAAAACAAATTTCATACAAATTTTTAAATGCTCCCAACTCCCAATCCTCACAAAATCAAGTATTAAAAAAAAAATCAAACGTTATAGCGTGGTTGATATACAATTTGATAACAAGTTGATATACAAATATTGTCAATATATTCTCAATAATGTTAATATCCAAAGAGGAAAATGAGGACTACAGTGTGTGAAAAGGCGATTTGGCGCGGATCCTCCACTTTCGTCTTAACAATCACAATCATCCATTATATGCCGTATCGCGTTGCCGGTGTTGCCACGAATACACGTGTAGGTACGCGTGATAAATAGAATCGATAGCCCCACGTGACTTGTTACCCGGCATCGAGCAGATAATGAGACGTATCCTACACGTGCTATGTCCAGATTACCAGAACTAAATCCTGCATTATGGAATAACAGCTGACAAATAGAATCGATATCACCGCGTGACATATTACCCGACGCCGACCACATAATGAGACGTATCATACACGTGCTGGATCCGGATTACCTGAACTAGATCCTGCATTATGTAATACAACAGTCATGACCCATTTAGAAAGACATAATTTAATCGTATCGCGTGAATGATGACGCCATGACAGTCCCTTTAAAGGAGCCCACTGATTACTGTTTATCGCCGGACGGTATTGGCCTGTCAGTTAGAACAAAAAGTTGACAGCTCCGAACAACTGACAGGCCGATATCGTCCGGTGGACTGTTAATCAGTGGGCCCCTTAAGTCTCTTTTGGTTGGGCTCAATTGAAAAAAATTATTAAATAAATGTCGTATTCTTATTACGTTACAGTTACATTTTTAAATATATTTTTTTGCTTAATTTCCAAAAAGGCTGAACCCCATTACGGCCATTACTATAGCCAAAGACTATAGCTACCTGCCTGATGACTGTTGATCGTTCATTTTCTTTTCATTTTTAAATAGAGTAGCTGTCACGTAATGTTTGTAGACACTTTTTGGAAATTAAACAAAAAATATATTTGAAAATGTAACTGTAAAGTAATAAAAATACGACATTTATTCAATTATTTTTTCAATATTCGGGTTGCGGAACCCTAATAAGTAAAAAGGGTCCAAAAAGCGTTCTCTTTATTTCGTTACCGTCAAACTCTATGAAAAATGATAACGAAATGGAAATAGTTATTTGTACAACAAGAGATCAAAGTTTGATATTTCTTCGAGTGCTTATTTTGAGTCCCGTGCAAGCGAAAGATTCTATACTAGATTCACGAGCGTAGCGATTGAATCTAATTTAAAATCTTGAGCGTGGTAAGGGACTCAAAAGCGCACGAGATGTAAATAACTTTGATCTCGTGTAGTTCACAAAACTTTTCACCTCAGCAGTGAGAACATATTTAGAGAACACGAAAAATGTATTCCTTCTTCATCACTTACAAGGCCGAACCCCATTACGGCCATTACTATAGCCAAAGACTATAGCTACCTGCCTGATGACTGTTGATCGTTCATTTTCTTTTCATTTTTATATAGAGTAGCTGTCACGTAATGTTTGTAGACACTTTTTGGAAATTAAGCAAAAAATATATTTGAAAATGTAACTGTAAAGTAATAAAAATACGACATTTATTCAATTATTTTTTCAATATTCGGGTTGCGGAACCCTAATAAGTAAAAGGGGTCCAAAAAGCGTTCTCTTTATTTCGTTACCGTCAAACTCTATGAAAAATGATTACGAAATGGAAATAGTTATTTGTACAACAAGAGATCAAAGTTTGATATTTCTTCGAGTGCTTATTTTGAGTCCCGTGCAAGCGAAAGATTCTATACTAGATTCACGAGCGTAGCGATTGAATCTAATTTAAAATCTTGAGCGTAGTAAGGGACTCAAGGGAGATGTAAATAACTTTGATCTCGTGTAGTTCACAAAACTTTTCACCTCAGCAGTGAGAACATATTTAGAGAACACGAAAAATGTATTCCTTCTTCATCACTTACCTCTATTCACTCATGTTTTCTTAAGATATACCAACAATTAAGTTTTCACCTCAGCAGCTCGAACAAGGGTACTTTGCTACTTAAAAACAGTGAGCAAAATCGCATTTTGCTCATTTTGTCTCACTCAGTGACCAAAATGCTATTTTGCTCACTGTTTTTAAGTAGCAAAGTACCCTTGTTCGAGCTGTTGAGGTGAAAAAGATCTTGAATACTTATATCTCCTATTAGATCGATTGAGCTCGTGATCCCGAGTAGAAATAACATAAAAAGCGGCCAAGTGCGAGTCGGACTCGCCCATGAAGGGTTCCGTATTTAGGCGATTTATGACGTATTAAAAAAAAACTACTTACTAGATCTCGTTCAAACCAATTTTCGGTGGAAGTTTACATGGTAATGTACATCATATATTTTTTTTAGTTTTATCATTCTGTTATTTTAGAAGTTACAGGGGGGGGGGGGACACACACTTTGGAAGTGTCCCTCGCGCAAATTATTTAGTTTAGAAAAAAATGATTTTAGAAACCTCAATATCATTTTTGAAGCTCTATCCATAGATACCCCACACGTATGGGTCTGATGAAAAAAAAAATTTTGTGTTTCAGTTCTAAGTATGGGGAACCCCAAAAATTTATTGTTTTTTTTTTCTATTTTTGTGTGAAAATCTTAATGCGGTTCACAGAATACATCTACTTACCAAGTTTCAACAGTATAGTTCTTATAGTTTCGGAGAAAAGTGACTGTGACATACGGACGGACAGACGGACAGACAGACAGACATGACGAATCTATAAGGGTTCCGTTTTTTGCCATTTGGCTACGGAACCCTAATAACTTACTCACATGCAACTCAAGTAGAGGTAAACATGTCGCTAAAGAGCGATCTCTTCCAGACAAGCTTTAGGTATCGGAAATTAATAGATTTTTGTCATGTCAGTAAGTATTCCAGTTCTAGAGCACGATCGCATTTTTATCGTTTGTCACCATGCCTGTCACGTTCTAACAAGTATGTAAGTGCGAAAGTGACGGGCATAGTGATAGTCGATAAAAATGGAACCGTGCTGAGCCCGCAGCCCTAGTAGCACGGTAGCATTTTTATCGTTTATCACCATGTCTGTCACGTTCTAACAAGTATGTAAGTGCGAAAGTGACGGGCATAGTGATAGTCGATAAAAATGGAACCGTGCTGAGCCCGCAGGTGCGATAAAAGAATAAACACAAAACAGTATACCATCAAATAAAAGATAATACAAATAAATAAATAACTAATCTCTCCTAAGGCTGAGACATCACTGGGATGTCATTCAGGTCTAGCCTGTGCTAGTAACTGTTTACTTACTTGTTTTGTGTGACTAAGTACCTATCAATATTTAAGACTAACCCCGCCTGAACATAATAGAACTCGAACATTCTCAACCAAGCAAAATGCATTTTCCCAGCAACAGTAGCGAGGATAAAGATTTATCTACCGTTGATGCTTTTATGCTCACAATATTGTGTTTCCTTGCCTCCCTTTAACACATTTCGAACCCTATACCGAACTATCTAGGACTCATTTTGATATGTAAGGTTCTATTTTAGACGTTCGCAAATTGGCTAAAAACTGACAATACTCTTAGCCTTTATTGAACCTTATGTTGCGGAAATAAGGTTCAAAGTTCATAAGTTTTCTGTGGTAACAAGATTTGAACTAGTGCTCTAAAGTATTGGAGGGGTCGACGGACGTCTGGGTTTTAAGGATTTTACCCTTAAAGTTCTATTGGGTTTGAGAATCGTTATGTCCAGTCTAACGATATATGCTCTATGTACAGTCAGCTAGAGAGAGGTGACACCCCTAGCAAAGACTAATTGTATGCAGGGGCGTCACCTCTCTCTGCAGCTGACTGTACAATGGTCTAAGACATTAGGTATTATACAGTATGACAATCTACTAAGATCTAGTAAGTACTTAAATTGAGCTTAGTCTTAAAAAAGTGCGTAAAAAATGTAAGTGCAATTATGCCCACATTTTAAGGCAAAAAATTAAGGCCTGTGTGCACAAGATGCGTGTGCGTAAACGTGCGAGTTGT
The DNA here is from genome assembly GCF_948474715.1 of Cydia amplana. NCBI lineage: Eukaryota > Metazoa > Arthropoda > Insecta > Lepidoptera > Tortricidae > Cydia > Cydia amplana. Next base: position 15,072,008 of record NC_086080.1, on the reverse strand, counting down.
AATATACAGATCGCTCAACCACATCAACCACATTCTGCACTTGGCCGTTATGGAACATTACCCTTGCAAACCAGGCGGCCTAGCCAAGGTGACGATCGCTATCGCTTCGCCATCGAATCGCTTCGTGTCTCTCTGTCACTCTTCTATATTAGTGTGACAATGACAGTTGTGTTTCGTTCGCTACGTAGCGTTAGCGATTGGCACGTTGGCTACGCGGCCAGTACTTTTGGAACATTGTAGGTAATAATTAGTTCACTAGGTACTTCGCCGCCGCACCAAGGTGCAAGACGTGGGTTGCGTCATTACCAAACTAAAATGGAGTTGGGTTGGGATGTTGCTAGGCAGAGTGATGGCCGGTGGACTAAAATATTAGTAAGAATGGTGGCCGCTTTCGGATGAAAGAAGCGCCTGGCGTCCGTTGGCTCGTTGGGTGGACGACATCCGGAAGATTGCGGGTCACTTCTGGATGTGATTAGCTCAGGACCTGGATAATAGTGGCGTACTAGAAGAGAGGCCTGATATGATGATGATGATGTATTAGTTCAAAACGAATACAATATGTTTTTTATTTGTTGTACTGACGGTTTGATTACTCATATTCAGTCCAACCACAGCTCTGAACTCCACTAGTTTGGCTGTTTTTGATTAGTTTTCAGAACAGGCATGAATTCTCTGAACTTTTGCAACTATTTTAGATTCTACGACCTTCCCATATCGACGAGTTGCTGCGAAAACTAATTTGCATTTAAAAATTGGAGCGCAGATTCTCAAAGTGGTATTGGCATCGGAGTTGAGAGGTCACGCAAACAACAACATGTCACGTTACGTAATGAAAGTGAGATTTTGAAACAGCCTCAGCAAATAAAAAGTCTAGTCTAATATAAAGTTTGTGCGGAAAGAGAAGAGTCGTGAGATGTATGGGATCCAATACATTCTACGACTCTTCTCTTTCCGCACGGACTTTATCCGATTTTAAATAATTCAATTACTTAATTCCGATCACACTCAGTTTTTCATCAAAGCTTTCTCAGGCAAGTAATAAAAAGAAAGGTATGTCGTTCCTTAAAAGATTAGGGTACAGTCGAATGGATATATTGGATATCCGTTCTAGCAAAACATTTAGATTGATGTTCGAGGCCGCGTTACAATTTGTTTTATGTGGTGGCAAAGTTGATGCTTTTTTAGGGCTCCCTACACAAAATGTGCTAGGCTTGAATATAAGTCAGTAGTTTGTATCTTATGATTATGAACATACCTTTTTTGTAATCACCACTGACGTGATATAAAAAAATAAATTTTGAAATATTCTTCTACAAACTCATCACTTTACGATCCATTATCCAACATTTTAATAGCACACGATCCCAACCTACATAATCTAAGTAAATTCACACAACGCCCTCTGGATTATGATAAATTATTCGCGTCCATATTGTAAGGATCAACCTTCGAGTTTTTGCGAAGACACCATCTTTTGTTTTCGACGAATTTAAGCATAGTTCCGGCGCTGGTGTTATGTAATTCTGTCCACGTTATTACCTTCGGCTTCGGTATTTTCGGTAATATGATGGATTATACAAACAGTCAAAGAATTTAATTTATAATTTCAATATTGCAGGAGGGTAGACGTAGTAATATAGAGAAAAGTTGCGAAAGTGTCTAGCTTGAATTAAAATGTGTAGGTAAATGCAATGTAGGTACTTAGGTGTAAGCACCAAATGTGCTTCGATATGTTGGATTACTTTCTGTTTTTTTTTTACTGTTTATTAGCTGTTATTGTTCATAACCAACTGAACTATCAAGCTTACTAGAAGCATGCGAATATTTCTCGGAGTTCTAAGTTATACTAGTTATACAATTATTCATACTACTACATTTTTACTACATTATTTTTTTATCAAATTCATAAAAAATAAAATTTCAAAGCAGTATCAGTCTCCTTGTAGTCAGAGCGCATATATACGATGCAGTCTTACTTTGAATTTAAATTGGAAGCTGAGTTGGGTTTGCTTTGAAACTAGACGCCGGTATTAGGTAGACTAGTTAGGTTGCCTAGGAGGATAGGATTGAGGAGGAGGATCGGATAACGATGGCGCAGATTGTTAAGTATCAAGACATATATTTCTGCTTAGAATTACATAGTAGCAAATTCCATTCTTTTTTCATAACCTTCAAATAAAAATTATCCTGTGGTTGTTTTCTATGTATTTTAAATGCCCCTTTATTCATAAAACTTTACGGGCCTGATTTAGTTAAAATATGTTTTATCCCTTTCTTACAAATACATAAATCAAAATGACAGATAAGGACAAACGATTATTAGCTAATTGAGATTTGTAATTAGTGCGTTTATGAAATAAGGGGGATAAGTATTTATACCTATATTATAATCGTTGTCCGAGTATAATAAACCCTAAACACACACCCTTCTTGAGTTTACCGTGGGGCTTAGTCAACTTGTGTATTTTAAATGTCCTAGCATATTTATTTATTAATTAATTTATACATGTTTTTCGCACTTTGTCCGTGTCGATTTTAATACCTTGACTGTACGAAAGCACCTAAAATAATGATCAAGACATTTTAAAACTTGTAAATTGCTAGTCAAGGTATATTATTGCTTGTTAATATTTGCAAAGGTGGTATTTGGTAGGTGGGATTAGTTGCTAAGCGGACCCCAGGCTCCCATGAGCCGTGGCCAAATGCCGGGACAACGCGAGGAAGATGATGATGAATATTTGCATAGGTACCGTAAGTTGGTCTTGCAAGGTGTGATGCATGTAGCATAGGCCAAGTTCGAGCTAACTTTTGCTAAGTTCCGCTTCTCGGTCTAGTGTAGGACAATCGATAATGCATGCCTGCCGTCTTGACATAGTTCACAGAGTTGATTTGACTGATTGTGATGGTGGATATCGTAGTAATACCAATGGTAGCTTATCGGCCGATACCGATACGATATTAGCATCTTTCCCTACTTGTTCATCATATTATATATGCGAAAGTTTCGGTGTCGTTTTTACGACCTTGGTAAGTATGATACCTAGTTGTGAAATTGTGGATCCTTAGGGAAGGATGCAGTTTATTCACAAAATCTTCTTTTTTTATTTACAAAAGGCTAATACATAGGTATTTGTTTATCTTTAACCTTTTCGACGCCGTGTCAAACACAAAAGCTGTCACGCTGACGCCACGTCACCGAAGTGTCAAAACTGAAATTGAACTTTACTATGTTGCTCTGCACGTAGATCTATGTAATATGTTGCTCTGTGGTCTGTGACCGATTAATCGGTCTTTGGCGTTGAACCTACGGTGCGGATATATCGTCATTGGTGTCCAAAAGGTTAAAAAAATATCACATGTGACTAAAAAGTATGTTAAAGAGGAAATTGGACGACAATAACGAAGTTGCTGGATAATGTCAAGATAAGAAATATTTAAATTAAATTTATATTTATTTTTGCAGATAAGTGGACACGGAAAATTACCCAATACACGTCATTTAAATCCCGAATATCTGGGTGACCGAGCTTCGCTCGGAAAACATATAATAACTCGGAAATGCGCGTTTTTCCAGAGATAAGACCTAGCTAGATCGATTTTTCGCCCCCGAAAACCCCTATATACCAAATATCGAAATCGTTAGAGCCGTTTCCGAGATCCCCGAAATATATATATATATATATAAATAAATAAATAAATAAATATATAAACAAGAATTGCTCGTTTCAAGGTATTAGATTGGCGTTTTCCATTCAGAATGAACGATTGTTACTTGGCTAAGTTCCCAGTGTCGCATTGTAAACAAACCTATTCAGCTTTGGAATCTGAAATATCTGAATGCCTACGCATTGCACAAAGGATTCCTAGAACATATACGAGTATTTTGAGTGTCACAAATATTTATTTCCTGAGTTATGCGTGTTTATTTGACGTAGGTGTTCAGTATTGGATCAAACAATGTTCGTTTTCTACATTCATTTCTTAGGGTTTCACATGGACCTAGAATATGGGTTTCATACACGTTTCATAAGTAGGTATACCTAATATAAATTTACTACATATAGCGTTTTTCATGTCAAGATTGTTTATCCTTTTTCGCTACAGAAGGACTCATGAAAGCAAATAGAAATGGTAAATATTTCGTTTTGTAACCTTAGTAATAGTGTTTATAACCTTACTTTTGTATGAATTTAATAAAATAGGGAGATCAGAATTTACTACATTTGTATGGCTTCCTGTCGCAAAATACCGCTTGTTGTCACACCATCAAATCCACGAACAGATAGAAAACCGTAATTTCGGTCTTTATTTTCCCTTTCAGTCATCGCTACAAAAAGATCATTCCGCAGTTTTATCTCTACTCGTATAAAAGATTCGTCTCAATATCTTTTTTTAGCAATTTATTTTGTGGTTTGTTATCGCGTTTTATGGCTGAGTTACGTTCGTTTGACATATTCGGGATGGAGATGCAAACGAATGTTTGGCCGTTGTACAGTCAGCAGCAGAAGTTGTTAAGCAGGCCAGGTGTTCAAAATGATCTTGACGCGACTTTATTGTTTAGAGAATAAGAGCGCGTCAAGTTAATCTTGAACACCTCACCCGCTTAGCAACGTCTGCTGCTGACTGTACAATCAGCCTCATAAATATGACAGCCAAACTGTCACTAATTATTTAAAGCTTTATCGATAAACTTTAACATATCATACCAGCATTGTATAATTCTAAAATGCTATAATTGTGACTATCTATCTATCTATCTAATACCTTTAAACGAGCAATTCTTGTTTATTTATTTATTTATTTATATATATATTTCGGGGATCTCGGAAACAGCTCTAACGATTTCGATGAAATTTGCTATATGGGGGTTTTCGGGGGCGAAAAATCGATTTACCTAGGTTTTATCTCTGGAAAAATGCGCATTTTCGAGTTTTTGTATGTTTTCCGAGCGAAGCTCGGTCACCCAGATATTGCTAATGTAGTTATGTAGGTAAGTTACTTTTCTAAGAGTGACTCGAATCATCGTCAGAAGTTGGATATTTACGATTTCGATACGAATAAATGAAAAAGGTTTGCAAGTATGTAATGAGCGAGTTAACGCTTTTAATGACTAACATCTAGTTGGTCATGAATGAACTAATCGCTAAAAAGCCTAAAAAAATCTCTTCTCAGCCCATTCGCGTCATTATATCGAAATATCATCAAACTCAATAAACGATTTCATTCATTCATTCAAAGTTAAAAGTTAATGATATCAACTAACCGTAATCAACGCACGTCTGCCAAAACATAACCTCCATTCCCGCACTCGGTTAACACAATTAGCCCAAAGTCCTTGAGCGTACCGCAAGGAACGGAATTGCGGCCCCATTTCTATATCCTCACGTTACTTTGACAAGCTCCCATCTCTCAGTATTCCACTTGAGATGCGACCTAATTGCATGTGCGATAGAGTTTACTTTTAAATGGAATAAAAGAGATGTGAGGTATGGAAAGTGATGCTGTCGGAATGGCCGAATATATATCTTCTTTCTACCGTTTTGTGCGACAAATTATTTTGTGATAAAGTAGTACATCCATCACTTTGTGTGTATGTGTGGGATGACACTGATACTCAATATGCCGGCTACATTTACCTTTTATTAAAGTAATAAATATTTTTACAATATAATCCTTCAAATGCTTGTCATTCCGCTCCAGACAACAAAGCAGCATAATTATTTTGATTAACATGTTTTTTGTTATTAAGTTTAAATATAATTGGGACGATGACAAATATTTTTTACAACAAATTCTAGGTATATAGATAGATCGTCGACTTTACTCTGCGGCCCACGCCTGCACTATAGTATTTTATACAATCGTGATATAATGGAGAGCTTTTCAGTCGAGTACCGTGTTTAGGCAACGATGCTTGCTGGGTTGCCTAAGTAAGATACGAGATTGAAAAGCTTGATTATATCACTATTGTATACTATACTTTTTCTACGAGTCAATAAAAAAAATACTTAAAACTAGTAGAAGAATCATATATGTAGGTAAAAAAACCAAAAGTATACAGCTAAGATGCGCGAGCAGCCGCGATACCTTCATACTCGTACGTGACCCGGTCCCCGCGCCCCGCGCCCCCCGGCCGGTTGGTCAACGACACTTTCTCGTAACTCATGAGGCCCTGGTACTTGCTCCGCACTAATATCAATTTTTAGACAGCTTTCGATTGGTCAATTTCATTATAGTTGACTAAACTGTATCGAAATTAATATTATAGTTGGCTAAACTGTATCGAAATGAATATTATAGTTGACTAAACTGTATCGAAATGAATATTATAGTTAAGTTGGGGTCCCATAGTGAAAAAGTATGCGATTTCACTTTGGTATACGAAGTCTTAATTCAAGCATTGCAGTCGACGAGTAGAAAATAGTTATTTGTACAGTCGACGTCAAAGATATATTTACAATTGAAAGTTACAAAAAAATCTTTACATTAAAATAAGTTGCCATGTAATGTGACCAGGGACCGATCAACCCTTTCCGCGAGAAAAGCCTTTCAATGGGCGTCCCTTACACACGGCTAACACATTATAAGACTCTCCATTTTGAACTGCAAGCCCATTCATTTGACTTACCCTTACCGAAAAGCTCAGCCAAAAATAAGGCTAGCCCTTTGCAATTGCTTACCGCTAGTCTATACGCCTTGCAATCCCTTAATAAGGGTTACCCTTATCATTAAGCGCTTTTTATAAAGCTTTCCCTTTAGTATTGTCGTAGTTTAGCCTTGCGTGAAAGAGGCAGGATTAGTATATATCTACGCTAGTGTATGAAAAGGAAAGAAAATGGAATGGAATGATTGTATAGGTTATCGTCGTGGTTTAAGGTTTAAGAAACAATGAATGTGAGAGTGAGTGATGTTAACTTGTAAAAGAATAAAAATACAACATCCTTACCTTCAGCTTGTTGCCGCATAATTTACATTGGCTTTTGTTCGTTTCCACATCTATCTATATATATATATGACACCGTAAGATTGTGAACCCGTTAGTTTATAATCTAACGTAAGTTAGGTTAGGTTAGATTATAATCTCCCTACCGTCAGTTCATAATGTACCTAGCGAGATTATAATATGACGAGTGTTTACAATTTTACGGTGACATATATATATATAAACTAGCTGTTGCCCGCGACTTCGTACGCGTGGATTTGTATATTGGTGGTTATTTATATTCTACAGAGTAGCTTAGAACATTATGCAGCAAAAGATAGCAGTAGGGACGGTTAATCATTTGTTAATTTAATTATTATACAACGCATGAGATTTGTCTTTCACAACCTGGCTACGCAGTTTCAGCCCCTAACCCGGCGGTCGGCAATCTGCGGCTCGCGGGCCGCATGCGGCCCGTGAACCCGTCACTTGCGGCCCGCGAGCCTCCCTGGCTATTTTTAACCGACTTCAAAAAAAAAAGGAGGTTCTCAGTTTGACCCGTATGTGTGTATATGTATTTGTTCGCGATTATCTCGCGTTTGGCTGAACCGATTTTGATGCGGTTTTCAGAAAAGTTTTTCTTACTTTCTGGAGAAGGTTTTAGTATACCTAGATCCGAGCTGATGCTGAACCCTGGCTGTATCTAGTGGAACTCAGGTTTGGTGCAACATACGCACACGCTGTTTTGGTCATCCGACACGTCTTGATGAGCACTTGGGAGAGCAGTACCCAAGATAGAGCTGATGCTGAACCCTGGCTGTACCTAGTGGAACTCAGGTTTGGTGCAATATATGCCCACGCTATTTTGGTCATTTGATGAGCACTTGGAAGAGCAGTACCCAAGATAGAGCTGATGCTGAACCCTGGCTATACCTAGTGGATCTCAGGTTTGGTGCAACATAGGCACACTCTGATTTGGTCATCCGACTCGTCTTGATGAGTACTTGGGAGAGCAGTACCCAAGATAGAGCTGTTGCTGTACCCTTGCTGTACCTAGTGGAATTCAGGTTTGTTGCAACATAGGCCCACGCTATGTTGGTCATCCGTCATATCTTGATGAGCACTTGGGAGAGCAGTACCCAAGATAGAGCTGGTGCTGAACCCTGGCTGTACCTAGTGGAACTGAGGTTTGGTGCAACATAGGCACACTCTGTTTTGGTCATTCGAATCGTCTTGATGAGTACTTGGGAGAGCAGTACCCAAGATAGAACTGATGCTTAACCCTGGATGTACCTAGTGGAACTCAGGTTTGGTAAAACCTACTATTTTGGTATTAATTACTTTATGGCAGAAATTTGGTTTACGACAGGATAGGGACTGGACACGTATAGGGGTGCCATATAAAAATTATTTTGTGCTTTTCAGTGGGTTGGTTTTTTGAAGGCTTTTTTTTAAGAAGTTATATTATGTTATTTTGTTATGGTTTTCTTTTTGTTTATTTTATTTACTTATTTTATTTTTTACTTTTTAGTGATAAGTACTTCCGTTATTTTAGGTTTTGGGCTAAAATACTAGTTTGTTAGGCTCTCCACTTAGTTTTAGTGTAATTCAGTAGGTATCTATTAAGTTATTTTGTTTTGGTTTTCTTTTTGTTTATTTTTATTTTTTTATTCTTATTTATTTATTTTATTTTTTACTTTTTAGTGATAGGTACTTCATTTACTTCAGGTTTTGGGCTAAAATTATAGTTTGTTAAGCTCTCCATTTAGTTTTGGGCTAGTAAGTAACTACCTACTAATGTTGGTGATGGCCTAACTCGATGATAATCGCGACAAAACACAATATGACATTTCGGTGCCAAACGATTTGTATGTACATATATTGCTCCCACTCCCACTGCCACTACCACTCCCACTTCCAGTCCCAGTCCCAGTCCCAGTCCGAGTCCGAGTCCGACTCCCACTCCCACTATTTTGTCTAAATCGGTTTCAGCAACTTAAATTTCTTGGTAGGTATACCGATAGCATCGCCACCTACCGGGTCCGATTGGTTTTTCAAATCTTCTCCAGACTGTAACAAACACTTTTCTGGAAACCGCAGGCAGTTTGAAAAAAGTTGATCGACCCACCTAGTGGAACTCTGCAACATAGGCACACGACGACAAGTCGGTTAACCAAAACAAAGTGTGCCTATGTTGCACCAAACCTGAGTTCCACTAGGTATAGCCAGGGTTCAGCATCAGCTCTATCTTAGGTACTGCTCTCCCAAGTGCTCATCAAGATGTGACGGATGACCAAAATAGCGTGGGCCTATGTTGCACCAAACCTGAGCTCCACTAGGTACAGCTAGGGTTCAGCATCAGCTTTATCTTGGGTACTGCTCTCCCAAGTACTCATCAAGATGTGACGGATGACCAAAATAACGTGGGCCTATGTTGCATCAAACCTGAGTTCCACTAGGTACAGCCAGGGTTCAGCATCAGCTCTATCTTGGGTACTGCTCTCTCAAGTGCTCATCAAGATGTGACGGATGACCAAAATAGTGTGGGCCTATGTTGCAACAAACCTGAGTTCCACTAGGTACAGCCAGGGTTCAGCATCAGCTCTTTTTCGGGTACTGCTCTCCCAAGTGCTCATCAAGATGTGACGGATGACCAAAATAGCGTGGGCCTATGTTGCAACAAACCTGAGTTCCACTAGGTACAGCGAGGGTTCAGCATCAACTTTATTTCGGGTACTGCTCTCCCAAGTGCTCATCAAGATGCGACGAATGCCCAAAATAGCGTGGACCTATGTTGTACCAAACCTGAGTTCCACTAGGTACAGCCAGGGTTCAGCATCAGCTTTATTTCGGGTACTGCTCTCCCAAGTGCTCATCAAGATATGACGGATGATCAAAATAGCGTTGGCCTATGTTGCACCAAACCTGAGTTCCACTAGGTACAGCCAGGGTACAGGATCAGCTCTATCTTGGGTACTGCTCTCCCAAGTATTCATCAAGAGGTGACGGATGACCAAAATAGCGTGGGCCTATGTTGCATCAAACCTGAGTTCCACTAGGTACAGCCAGGGTTCAGCATCAGCTCTATCTTGGGTACTGTTCTCTCAAGTGCTCATCAAGATGTGACGGATGACCAAAATAGCGTGGGCCTGTGTTGCAATAAACCTGAGTTCCACTAGGTACAGCCAGGGTTCAGCATCAGCTCTATTTCGGGTACTGCTCTCCCAAGTGCTCATCAAAATATGACGGATGATCAAAATAGCGTTGGCCTATGTTGCACCAAACCTGAGTTCCACTAGGTACATCCAGGGTTCAGCATCAGCTCTATCTTGGGTACTGCTCTCCCAAGTGCTCATCAAGATGTGACGAATGCCCAAAATAGCGTGGGCCTACGTTGTACCAAACCTGAGTTCCACTAGGTACAGCCAGGGTTCAGCATCAGCTCTATCTTGGGTACTGCTCTCCCAAGTGCTCATCAAGATGTGACGGATGACCAAAATAGCTTGGGCCTATGTTGCACCAAACCTGAGTTCCACTAGGTACAGCCAGGGTACAGGATCAGCTCTATCTTGGGTACTGCTCTCCCAAGTGTTCATCAAGAGGTGACGGATGACCAAAATAGCGTGGGCCTATGTTGCACCAAACCTGAGTACATCCTGAGTTCCACTAGGTACATCCAGGGTTCAGCATCAGCTCTATCTTGGGTAGGTACTGCTCTCCCAAGTTCTCATCAAGGCGTGTCGGATGACCAAAACAGCCTGCCTATGTTGCACCAAACCTGAGTTCCACTAGGAACAGCCAGGGTTCAGCATCAGCTCAGATCTATGTATACTAAAACCTTCTCCAGAATGTAACAAACACTTTTCTGAAAACCGCATCAAAATCGGTTCAGCCAAACGCGAGATAATCGCGAACAAATAAATATACATACATACGGGTCAAACTGAGAACCTCCTTTTTTTTGAAAGCGGTTAATGAGTAGTTAGTAGGATTTATTAAATAGTCGTCTTGAAAATCTTCTGGGGGTTGAGAGGGATTATATCGAGAACAATTTTATTCAGTTTGTGGCTTGAAACATCGTAGCCAGGTTGTGAAAGACAAATCTCATGCGTTGAAGAATACCTAATTAACAAAATATGATTAACCGTCCCTACTGCTATCTTTTGTTTGTTGCATAATGTTCTTAGCTAATGTAGAATATATAACTACCAATATACAAATCCACGCGTAAGAAGTCGCGGGAAACAGCTAGTCATATATAAAATACCGGTGAACGGCGTCAACTTTCGGTTTTGGCATCGTAGGTTTTTTTATTCTAAGTTTGATTCGTAATCAGTAGCAATAGGTATATTATTTGCAACGGGAGTTATTGATAACATCGGCACGTGTCTAACACTAAAGCGCCGTGACGATGCGCTCGACCCGAGAAAAGCAACAACCAATCACAACTCTTTGCCATTGAAAATTGAACCGTATTTCAACAAGAGCGGCTTCGATCATTTGGAAGCGCGCGAAAGCCGCTCACATCAAACCGCCGTCGCCGACGATCGCTCGGATTCGAAGTAATGTGTGTTTTATGAACAAGGTAGACGGTTTAAATTAGCACGCTTATATGCTGAAAGGGCTTCCCTTATATAAGGGTATAAGGGTAGCCCTTATAAGCCATATGCGGAGCGGATGATAAGGGTTTTGTAAGGGTATTGGGCTACCGATTACTCAAATGGGCTAGCTTTATATAAGGGTTTTAAAGGCTTAATGAAAGGGTATCGTCTGGCAAAGGGTATGGTGAGTTAAGCCTTATGCAATACCCTTACAAAACCCTCTATAAGGGATAGCGGGCGGGTCCCTGAATGTGACAAGTATTTGTTTACGTGATATATTACAGTTTTATATTTTCACACAATGTGCCCAAAATATGTTTACACTATTTAATCCGTGTAGTTTGCCCCTTTTTCTGACGTATGTTCGTTTACATGTCAAGTTACAGAATAATATTTACTCTTAATGTACCAAATTAAATTGCATGTAAAGATCTAATGTAATATTTACAATCAACCATACATAAACAGTTTTATACCTCCTGCTATATAAATATCTTTACAAACATTTGAAAGCTGCATTCTAATTTCAAATAATGACAATCGTCGAAAGGAGTACCATACTGTCAAATGGTCTGTTTGTCTCGTTCGTTTAGATGACGTCAAAGCTATGTCGAGTATGTAATTCCGATGTTTACATTTAAACCATTTTCAGTATTTTTGATTTTCAGGGTTTCGTACCCAAAGGTTAAAACCGACCCAATTACTAAACCTCTACTGTCCGTTCGTCTGTCTGTCTGTCACCAGACTCAGACGATGTATTTCTGTGCCGTTTAGTTTAATAACAAATACTAAAATCAGAATAAAATAAATATTTAAGTGGAGCTCCCATACAACAAATGTGATTTTTTGCCAATTGTACAGTACCCTTAATGGACGAATCCGACTCGCCCTTGGCCGGTTATTTTGTAAATGCATAGATACTGAAGAATTATAAGTTAACCGTTTTCGGCGCCATGTCAAACGCAAAAGCTAATATGAATATTCTTAATATGAATTAATAAAAATAAGTAAGAAGGTAAAGAAAATTATAGCAAGGAGGTTTCATAAATAAAAAGTAGGCCAGAATGAAATAGGTGAATTATAAAGAAATTAGTAAATAAACAGGTGAATTGTGTAAATATGTTTTTGTAGCAGAATGCGTAAAAGTTTTTATGCATCATGAAACGTAGAAACAGAAATGTTGCTCTTGACGTGTATCACGTTTGACACATTGGGTGTAAATATTATTCTGTAACTTGTCATGTAAATGAACATACGTCAGAAAAAGGGGCAAACTAAATGGATTAAATAGTGTAAACATATTTTGGGCACATTGTGTGAAAATATAAAACTGTAATATATCACGTAAACAAGTACTTGTCACATTACATGGCAACTTATTTTAATGTAAAGATTTTTTTGTAACTTTCAATTGTAAATATATCTTTGACGTCGACTGTACAACAAGAGATCAAAGTTTGATATTTCTTTGAGTGCTTATTTTGAGTCCCGTGCAAGCGAAAGATTCTATACTAGATTCACAAGCGTAGCGAGTGAATCTAATTTAGAATCTTGAGCGTAGTAAGGGACTCAAAAGCGCACGAGATGTAAATAACTTTGATCTCGTGTAGTTCACAAAAATGTATTCCTTCTTCATCACTTACCTATTCACTCATGTTTTCTTAAGACATACCAACAATTAAGTTTTCACCTCAGCAGCTCGAACAAGGGTATTTTGCTACTTAAAAACAGTGAGCAAAGTACCTTTGTTCGAGCTGCTGAGGTGAAAAACAAATTTCCTCCGTCTTAAAACACGAAAACATAATAACGCCACAGTTAGACTAAACTAATTATAGTTATCCAACAAGAAACAGGATCAAAGCAAAGTTTTCTGCAGGTAATATACTTACATCTCTGGATGAACTATATCTGATTATTTAGTTCTGGAACGATCGAACTCTGGAACTGGAAAAGTTGACTGGGAATTTGTAACATGGGTCTTATTTTCGAATGTTACAATTTTTTTTTTTGTAAAAAAAGATCACATATTTATTCTGTGAGTTGGTTTGGAGGGTTGTTTTTGCCTATGAAGACGCTTTAAAAGAAAATAAGTGCGTTTATTTTCAGACAAAGACCCATAGCATTTATTTTGTTAGTAAACAAACTTGAAACTAAATAAAATTAAAACTAAATGAGTTATAAGTGGTTATAACTTATAACAAGGGGATGTAAACTAAAAATGGAAGCCAGCAAACCTTAAGGTTCGGATTTGTTTTTTTTGTCAGCAGCAGAATTTGCTAAGCGGGTGAGGTGTTCAAAATACGTAACCCTGACACGCTCTTAGTCTCTTAACAATAAACTAGCGTCAAGATCATTTTGAATACCTATCTTTATACGTATTTTAATAATTGTCAAGTCAACTGATTATTGGAAAGTGCTTGATTTACGTAATAATATTGTGAGTTTGAGGGTTGATAAGTGTTATTTAATATAATATAAAAACGTTGGACTAGAATCGCTGAAATAGAGACCCTTTTGGCATATCACAGAAACTCCGTTCTACGGCAATATTTCCTTGTAAATTGTCACGATAACACTAAAGGGTCTCGGGATAATATTCTCTATCCGATCACTATCTTTAGAGTATACTTACGTATTATCTTATCTTAGACCTTTATTGTTATGTTTCAGGAAATGTTAGAGTACGGACGGCTAAGTGTAAGGCCTGAGTGGACGCTCGAAGCGGAGCGTTCGGCGGGGCGTGCAGCGTGGCGTCGGGGTCAAGAGTAATTTGAGCAGCGTGCACTGTCGCGTTCTAGAAGCGTTCTAACCTACTAGGTGTCCCGTTAGGTATGGGAAATTATAAATGAGTAGGCAGAAGAACGGTACAAAATATTTATTACCACAACTAGCTCAGATGGTAAAGCGGGTAAAATGTCGTGGTTCGCGCTAATACTTATTAGGATCGGATTCCGCTAATCATTTGCAGCCGAAGTACTCCCCTGACGGTGCCGAGGTGGTAGGCGCCGTTTTTCTGATCGGCGCTGAGTTCAGCGCAGCTCGGAACTGCGTGGCGCTGAGTCGGGGAAAGGGCCAGAAGCACGCCAGTAGCAAAACGGCAAGCGGGCGGCAAGCAGGAAGCCAACAAAAGTCACTCTGGACTTTGGACCCTGGAACGCGCCATCAGACTATGCGTTAGAAACGGTCCATAAGCCTTTGTGAACACCAACGGCAAGCGGGAAAGTACTGTAGTAGTTGTGTTGCCGTGGAAGTTCACAATTCAGATACGGAGATTACAAAAAGGCGAAGTAATTTAACGAAAGAAAGGAATTTAAATGCAATTATATTTTTAATACAAAATGGAGGGTGGATTGACAAAAGGCCATGATGACTACGAACAAAACTACATTCTTCAATTTGAGATATTGATAAATCTTTAGTTAAATGGCAATTACTATGAAATGGTTGTGATTTGAGTTAAAATTACAAAGCAATAAAATGGCACTACAATATTCTAGGCAACTAGCATATAAAATGTATCCACTTACCCAATTCGGGGTACACTTAAAAACATAATTAAACACCACAGTGATTTTATAATGGTTGAGGAACACGTAGGGACGAAGTTAAATTCGATTACGTTTCGATATTTGATCCGTAGCAGAGATCGATAATTAAGCGACGTGCGTTCCACTCAACTTCAATGGTAAAATGAACGAGACGCCGGCCGTGCGCGATGACATAGCGCACCGTTCAGTACATTCATTCATGCACTCGCGAATGTGAACATTATTGTAAGTGAATGTTATAACTATGGCGCGACATATTTAAATTAATCAGCGTGATGATGATTTTATAATCCTAAATACACAGTTTTAATACAGTATTATTGTATATTTTAGTGTGTAATATAGTTTAGAATTGTAAATATATTTTTAATTAGGTAAGTAGTAGTTTTTAAGGTCTATTTTTATGAAACATGTAACGTATTACGTTACAGCACTAAGGCCGCTCCTATACGTTTGCATTTGTTTAACATGCACGCCGCACGCCCCGCCCCGCTGCACGCCCAACTCGAGCGTCCACTCAGGCCTTACACTAATCCAAGTGACAATTTTACGATTTGAGTTTGTCTGTCAATAACAGTCTCTGACAATAATAGTCATCTTGGATACAACCCTTCCTTCGTAATACATACAAAACCCCTAGTATAAACATTAATTCGATAGCGTGATGTGCGTACGCGTTTGCGTTATGTCTATTTTTGTATGGGGTTTTGAGCAGCGCGCCAAGTGGAACGTTTTGGGAACTCAAAATCCCATACAAAATGATACTTACCGCAAACGTCACGTCACACTATAGAATTAAATTTACATTAGGGCATACTTAGGGGACCCGATCTAAATATACAGTGTGAGTAATTCGAGGAAGTCTCTATTATTCCATTTAATTAAATAGAGGTTTGTAAATACACAAATAATTTCTCCTTTTGATGCATATAAATTACAAGTAAAAAGAAAAGAAAGAAAAAACATTTATTTACTTTAAACTAAACCAGTTAATTAATAATAAACAGTAGTTCTGTTTTGTTTTTCTTTTAATTCTGATTAAGAATGTCTCTCATACCACCCTAGAAGTACTTTTTTTGTGTGTTTGCAATTCACACAACAGAAAGAAAATTACTGAAAAGTGTCACAACATCAAAAGTATTCTGCTAAAAAGGTTCGAGAGACGATAGCCTTACATGTACATGTAAGTACACAAGTTACTCTCAACTTGGATAATAAGCCCACGCACAGAAGGCGGTAAGTGAATTCCACTCGTAAAACTCACAATCTGCTTAGTGGATGGTTATAAGTGGCGAGCGACCAGCGGCGCGTTCGGCGGAGCGTGTATAGGGGCTACCGCGAAAACCGAATTTCGCAAATTGCGGGATCTTTCTCTTTTAATGTTTTAATGTTTATTTGGGCACAAACGGTACATGTTTCTTATAACTAATGTCTATACATCATTCATAAACCAATACAGTTGCCACCACTTACTAGCTCATTCAAGAAAAACAAAATTCGGGAAAACTAGAACTCCAATGAAGACGTAATTAGAGCGACAGAGAAAAATACCCGCAATTTGTGAAATTCGGTTTTCGGGGTAGCCCCTCAGCGTAGCGTTTAGAGTCTAACCTTAAACTTTGGCAACCTCTTAAACGCCTTTGTTAAATGTTGTCTCTTTCTAACAAACAAAAATTTGAAAATGATGGATAGGGACAAAAGATTAGATTAGAGCAGCTTGGACACCCGCTAGTATGTACACCCAGCTGCAAGATCTATGAATGAATTCCTTTCACAATGTGTTCATGCAATTTTGCATACATATTTAATTTTATACACCTGTCCTTGTCGACTACGGAACCCTAAAATGTGCTTTATCAAAGCAGGAAGCGTATTGTAATAATTCTCAGGAAATTATCCTAAACGATAAAACTTTGGAGACAAAATATGCCCCAATTTTCACCCTCTTAGATACACGTACAGGTGCTTATGAACTTTGGTAATTTATCGGAGCTGTATATTAAAGAAGCGAGCAACTGAGGAACTTGGAAATGAGGCTTCTGCCCCTTTCGCTCGTATGGCGATATTTACATAATATTCCAAAATTTCGACTCTCGTTTGCGGTAGACCCTTAGATTGTGACGGATTGTGGAAGTGGCGCCCCCTACGCAGAGTTTCGCGTAATATTCCCCATTCACGATGGTGAAAAAACTCAATCACACCAAATTTCCTTGCCATCCGGCAACTAACCGAGTAAATAAGTAATGTATGCATGAGCGATGGAAGTATGTTATTTCCGGCGAATCGGAAGTCCATATAATATGCAAATTTATGGCGAAGGCTGACAAACATCGTATATTTACGATGAAATGGCTAATGGTATTGAGTTGACAGATTTTTTGCAATCACACACCGTACGTATTTAGGATGTTTTCTAGGCCAGTTTGAACGTACACTGATATCTGAATTATAGTATTTGATGTTATTTAGTTATCGTGCATTTCGCTCGTACTTGTCCGTACATGTATTGGTGCGAATGAGACGCATAAATATACACTAAGGCGATACGTTAGAGAAAAGCCGGTTTCACTGAAACGAGTTTTTATGGTAACCTTACCACATAATTCGCATTGAAGTAACGTGAATTGATTAGTTGCAATGTAGAATTAACCTTTTGGACGCCAATGACCGATATATGCGCACCGTAGGTTCAACGCCAAAGACCGATTAATCGGTCACAGACCACAGAGCAACATCGACCTACGTGCATATACACAAAGTTCAACTTCAGTTTTGACACTTCAATGATGTGGCGTCTGAGTGACAGCTATTGTGTTTGACACGGCGTGGAAAAGGTTAATGAACCAACAGCCGAAGAGAAATGGCCACAGCTACCTTAATCCGTGTAGCAACCAACATAGGTAATTGAATTATTCATATCGGAGCTGATCCGATTAGACACATCGACAGGAAAACAGGCATATAACACAGGCGGCCAACGCAAGGTATACGGTATTCCCATTTGTCCTGACCGCTATCATACATGAGGCGGGGACGGATGGGAATGATTCATATAAATGTACCTATTCCCGTATGTGCCTGGCGTGGAAAAATGGGGATGTACCCAATTACATACATTTTGACGGTGAAATTATTTTCTTATCAACAATTAGGAGCGAAATTCACGCGCGATTCACGGGAATGTCAGCAAAAAGTCAAAATTAAGTTAGAATTAGTCTACTCCAGCTTATTGTAAGCTGTGTTTAAGATTTTTCTAAGAATCTTTTTTACGCATCTGCTTTGCCCCCTCTGCATCTGCTTCAATTATGTAATAAAATTGTATTAAAATTAATTAAAAAACTTATAATGTGTTAAATAAGACCGTACTTTTTATGTAACCTACAATTAAAATAAAGTCGTTATTCCGGTCCTGACCAGAAAATAATTTAATCAATGAACCAAATACATACATACAATATGTACAAAATAAAAAATGAAAAGCAAAAGCCACAAAGTAATTTAAATATTCAATGTAGCTGCAACTAACACAATTGAATTATTTATAACAAGTTAACAACGTCAGCCCGTAAAGGTGCGTCCAGATCCGGCGAGTGCTGCGAGCAACGAGCATGCTGTTTGCGAGACATTTACTTTGTGCCATGTTCCATGCGCGTGCAGTGCGCGAATAGAGATAGCGGTGCATTCTTCCGATCGGTGGCCGATTTTTGAATTTCTATCGTTCGATTTCGTGTATTTCGTTAATAATATCTCCACTTCTAGGCATTTAAATTCTACTAATAGAATTGAAAACGAGTGGTCAATACAACTAGATTCCCAATTTCTATCGGTCGTATTAAACAAAAATGCATTTCGCCGTTTTCCACCGATTTTCGAGTGACGAAATCGACCGCTCGAAATTCAAAAATCGCCTCCCAGGACGCATCTTTTACGTCCGTATAGATTTAACGAAAGTCACATCCAACGGGGAATTCAGTTTTCCAAATATTATACCTCTATACAAATCTGAATTTTTTATTACATATACAGGGTGCCATTTGAGTCGTGATCAGTAATATATTTTTCGAACTCCATAAATAACGAGCAATTTAATGCCCCTACTCTTACTAAAATCACACAAGTTTTTTTTAATTTTTTTGTTTATTTTTTATCATTTATTTTACTTTTACAAGTGGCAATGTGGTATTTAACCAGCTTTGTAAGATATTTCAAATGAAAAATTAAGTAAATTTTATTTCTAACTGGGACAAATGACAAAATTGATGTCAATGACAGTTCCGATTTAAAGAAGCGATTCAATTTACTAATTTAAATATCTTAATAAGCCGTTGTAATATCCTAAATTCACTTATAAAAGTAAAATAAATGACAAAAAATAAACAAAAAAAAAATCTTGTCTGATTTTAGTAAGAGTCCGCATTAAATTGCTCGTTGTTTATGGAGTTAGAAAAACATATTACTGATCACGTCTCAAATGGCACCCTGTATGTGATATATGATACATTTTTCTTAGTAGGTAATTTATCACCACAATCTCACCTAATGATAAGTTCTGTGAGTGTGGACGTCCTCTAGCAACATCGAAGGCTTACAACGGTTAGATTATATTGGATCAGCGCAAACTGGAACGAACAGGAAATACAGAACTATCGGGAAAATAGGGAAAATCACGGAATTGATAAATAAACGAATAGTATAAGATTTTGCTTTAATATAAACAGCGTGGGTGACTTTTAAATGCGTCTATATCAGCGGTCGGCAACCTTTTAGCAGCCAAGGGCCACATAGTAGTTAACGAAGTTAACGCGGGCCGCACTTTGTTAATATTTATGACTAGACTAGACATTGTCGTTTGTTAATATTACATACAAAATAGCCAGGGAGGCTCGCGTAAAAAAACGTAGTATAGTTTTCGTCGCCATAGAAGTTTTAGATAAGTACAAAATGTCGCTTTATTTTCTTTATTTAAATTTTTAGTAACGAAAACTAGTTCCAGACAAAGATATACAGGGTGCTTCCTGTAACAGGAGCAATAAATTAAACTAAAGGCTCCTCAAACTGACCAACATTTGTTCAGCAACTTTAAAAAAATATGAATCCTTTAAACTTCCTCTTTTTCATACAAAATGCCTTCAATGTATGGTGACATCAGTGTGTTTGACGTTTCTTGTCACGCTTTAAACATAACAAAATTTGCAATACATTGCGTCTTAGAATAAACTTTAGAGTGTAATAAAAATCAAAACATGAGTTATTTTCTAAAGTTGCTGAACAAATGTTGGTCAGTTTGAGGAGTACAGCCTACAGTTTAATTTATTGCTCCTGTTACAGGAAACATCCTGTATGTAACTTGAATGTTCATATCAAATTTCATGTTACTTCTGAATATTTTAAAATGACAGTTTAACTTATTCGATTGTCTGACAGCGGCTAGGGTGTGACCCTTAATATTACATGTCAAAGTGTCGAGGCCTGAATAAATCTAATTTAGCCTTACCTTTTTCAGGCAATCCCGCAAGACTCTGTTTTTTCAGGACCCTAGGAGGGCTACTTGATAAAACAAACTTGGTACTTTGTTATTCAACTGTGAAAATACTTGATACTTGCGTGTATTTTTTAGTTGAGGTTCTATTTTGTTCTACATTTTCTTTTATGAAGTGTACTGAAGGTATAGTTAGAATTAAATGTCAGAACGGCTCATAAAAGGCGAAGTAATATTAAAAATTCCAACTAAAGTATACAATATTTTTAATATTTTTTTATCAAGTAGACGTCTGCAAACGATAATATAGTTTGTGCACTCGTATTTGCGTTATTTGACACTGACAACAGCAATAGAACATAAAATATCTTGCACATCGAAATTACAAAGGAAGACAATACGGGCTGCGAACGTTTACGTTCTATGTCTTTTTTTTTAATTTAGGGTTGGCTGGATACCACCGTTATCGGTAGTCTTCTAAGTAAATCGATATAATTTTTTCATTTTAGGTCGCAACAATTCAATTCAATTCAATGTTTTATTCATAAAATATACATTTTACACGTCAAATTTTTAAACATTATTTAATCTAGGTAAATTTTGTTATAAATCATTCATATTACAATAGTTATTAGATATCTATAACAAAGCATTATTAAATTGATTATATATTCTTATTATTATTTATTAACCATATAATTCTAGCTTTATTTAAATCTCAAATATAAATTCCTTAAACGTCACAATTCGATACCTCAGTCTAGGTGCCATCCAATCGTAATCGCTTGCTGTGACAATCGATTTGGGTTAGTTACATCTCTATATATATATATACGTCAGTAATAATGTGTCAAATAACGCAAATAAGAATAATTCCACTATACAAATATTTTAATTAAAGGAAAAATTAAAAACTAACCGCGTCGGCCAGATTTGAACTTGCGATCTTTCGGAGCACCGATCCAATCGTTCTTACCAACTACGCTACCGAAGAACCCAGGTAGAACATTTTTAGATACCTAATTTAATACGTTAGAAACCTTTGTCTATTTTCCGTCTGCTCTACCATAAAACGGTATCGTCTTGGGTAGTCCCATTCGTTTTTCTTCAAGTTCTTAAATTAGTCCTATTCTGCTTTCGTCACCCATTCTACATTCGTCACAATCGTCGGTGGCTTTCAATGTAGAATGCGTGACGAAAGCAGAATAGGACTAATTTAAGAACTTGACGAAAAACGAATGGGACGACCCAAGACGATACCCATAAAACATCAGGTTTTAATAGGTTGAAGATAGTGTCTTAAGTAGGTATAACATTTTTCAAACTCGATGGGTAGGGACCTAAAAACGCCAAATCTCGCAAAATTGTATCGAAATGACTCCTGTAATCCTATCCATCGACAGGGGTGCGAAACTCCTCGCTTCGGGCAAACTCTGCTCCGTTCGGCTCAGCATTGCTCCGAGCAATAGGGTTGGCACAACTTGACATCCCTTTGCGTGCACAACCACAGATAAGATAATTACTTGAATTTTGACAACCCTAATTAGCCGAAAGGGATAGTGCCATATATTAGAAAAGGACAGCATGACTCAACCCCTGAACCGCTGTCAAACTTCGGTTTTGTAGGAAGTTTCCTATCTGTACGGTATTACGTACTATTTTTTATTCTGTGCCATCGAGTTTGAAAAATATTATAGTGCTACTTATCGATTTTCAAAAGGAAGGGCAAAACGAGTAGGTAATGAATAGCTGGATAAATGGGAGACATTTGCATTTTCCCATTATTATGTTCCTTTGAGTGGGGAGGTTCAGAATTAAAAATATTATATTGATTCCACATTAGTCTCGTGCTTAGTACATAACTCGCTCGCACTCATATTGATACCTAGTATTTTATTATTTTTAATTTATACAGGGTGTCCTTAGCCATTGGACAAACCCTGGAATCCCACGTAGGGTTAGCTCGCAGGATTGCTCTAACGTTCATATTTTTTTAATTAGAACAAAAGATAAAAAATCAGTTTTTAAGATAATAGTTATTTCCAATAATCGGCAACAAAATGAAACATACTGTATTAATCATTGGTATGCTTTTGACAATTTGTTCGAAAATGTGCGGTAATGATGACATTTGTCAAAAGTCATAATCTTATTAGTGCCATAAATATAAAAGATAATCAAAAAGGTCGAAGAAGGTTTCATACTATTTATTACCTCAGGAGCTACTAATCACACATACAGGCTGCTCCAAAGTAAAGATTCGTAATTTGTTATTTTCTACGTAACCGCTACACCGGTTGTTATGAATTATGATACTTTGGTTTTAATTTGAATAGCCTAATGCATATGTACAGTCAGTGAGTACATTTCGGCTATATCCAATGGCTAGGGTAGGGACACACTGTATACGTAATAGTGTGGTGAGACACTCGTGCGTCTGTCTGTCCGTCTGTCACAGCCTATTTTCTCCGAATCGGATACTGGATCAATTAAGTTGAAATTTGGCACACATAATGTAAGTTTGTGACCCAAAGACGGACATGTAACGAAAAAATAATAATTTTAAATATGGAGGTCACTTTGGGTAGGGGTAAATGAGCAAATTAAAAAATAAAGTTTTTCAAACTATATCGTGTTACATATCAAATGAAAGAGATCATTGTAAGAAAGTCAAATATTTTTTTTATAATTTGATGATAAATAGTTTAGCAGTTATTCAAGAAAATAGGCAAAAAATGACCACCCCCCTTCCCTTTATCTCCGAAATTACTGGGTCTAAAAAAAATACACATAATAGTCCTTTATTTTATCTTTCTTTACCGGATTAACAGCTTAACTTCTTATAAAGCAATTACGCCCTACATCATTTTATTACACGAAAAAGGGTATATTTAATTAAACACAACGCCGTGTGACCAAATTGTAGTGAACCGGAAAAGTTATCGCAAGGTCACTGTCGATCAGACATACATCTAGCGCGACTTCAAGTATGGACTCGCGCGCGAGAACGCAACTCATGCTAGACCTCCTGTTCTCACTGGTCCGCGAATGTGAAAATACTAACCCTACCACCATTTATAACCACTCACATTCAAACAATAAATAATTTGTAAGTATTTGTATTTGGAGCCCGATTCAGGTTTGATAATTTGTAACGGTTTGAACTGGTTTAGATACGACCACACTTTCCATTATGCCGTTTGTAATAAGGTTTACCAATGGACAGGTAACAGAGCGCGAAAAACGAAATTCGCAAATTCCGGGGATCTTTCTCTTTTACTCCAATGAAGGCGTAATAATTAGAGTGACAGAGAAAAATGCCCGCAATTTGCGACATTCGATTTTTGCGGTTATAGTCCAGTGTGGGCTATAGTACAAGTCTGCCAACACAATTTTTTTTATTAAGTATTAAATGTAAAATCTTATGCAATTCACCATAAAGTCTAAATTATACATTATACACAATTCAGGCCTTTACTCTTATTCGCTACATTTATTCTAGACTTCACATAATTTTATTTTAGGAACTTATCCGTATTACTCTGATTTATATTCCACAGCGTTTTTCACAATGAAAACTCTTTTCATTCTAATTCTCGTCACGCGTTTAAACTTCATATTTTCCTCACTGTAAAATAAATTCTACTTCTTAATAGCAGCGCCATCTATATGATTGTTCCCAAACTGCTGAAAAAGATTTCCTCGTTTGCTTCCGGGAATGCCCGCTGAATAAGTGCATTGAGTTACATCGTAGTATGTCCACACTACGATAGATGGCGCTATGAGCGAAATGTTGTACAATGTACATGCACAGCGATCATTTTCATGTGATTTTGTACCTAAATTTATTAATCGTAAGATCTATTTTACAAGTATTATGTTTTGGGCACCGTGATTTACCTATATTAATAATAATAAGTTTTTGTTTGTTCATAAAATGTTTTAGCAATATTTAATTAATATTGTTTTTAATTTTCAGGTATGTATTACCGGCTTTTGGGGTCTGCTACTGATGTATAAATAACAGTAAGTAATTGAATTATTCCTCATCAATACCTTACCTATACAGTGTTGGAGTTAACATAAAATAATATATATTTACAAGTATTTGATAAGTGCTATATTCGAGTAGGTTATATGTTATATAATATTTCTATCTAATAAAAACAAAGTTGGCAATTAACGGTGTTCACATTTAGGGTTGATCTTGTTGAACGAATGAATAAGGTTTGATGATCTACATAAAGTTCAATGAAAATGGGCCATTTATTACGAAATTCAGTACAGTCAGCAGCAGAAGTTGCTAAGCGGGTGAGGTGTTCAAAATTAACTTGACAATATATTATGGTATAATCACCATAGCTATGCCCCTTCGTATCACTTTGGAGTTTCTTAGTATTGAGTTATTTGAGCGAAAATAAAATCCCATAATTTCTAAAGCTCCGAACTCTAACAATTAAAAATTTATAAAAAAACCGCCAAGTGCGAGTCGGACTCGTGTTCCAAGGGTTCCGTACATTACTTAAGTCCGATTCACGCGCTTGACTACACATTTCTTATAGGTTTTCCTGTCATCGATATAGGTAAAGAACTACATATTAATTTGTTTTTTTTTCCAAATTTTAGACCCAGTAGTTTCGGAGGTAAAGGGGGGGGGGGATGGTCGGACACACAGACAGACAGACGCACGAGTGATCCTATAGGGGTTCCGTTTTTTTCCTTTTGAGGTACGGAAGCCTAATAGAAAAAAATCTAACGAAGTTGCATACCTATGTAGCTGCAAATATCCGGAGAGAAAACGGGGACTACGTTTGTGACGCGGTCACGTGATTTCGCCCCTTTTCCTCAAACAACTGTATACATTAATTTGTACTCTGCCAATAAATAATTAACCACAAATCCGTTCGTAATCAGATTGAGAAAGCGACCGGGTAAATAGCGACCCATAGACCAGGAATCCTCTAGATGGAGTTTAGAGCAATTATTTCATGAAACCGATGCTGCCAAAAATACGGGGGTGCGGGGGGACGAGGTGAGCGAATCCCGTGCCGTGATTGGTCCGTTCAAAGACACAGACCAATCACGGCACGGGATTCTGACACTTTGACTCGAAGATGGAGTAAAACTACCGTATATAGTGGCAGAGGGGGTAGCGTTACTATGCTCAGTCTAGAGGATGTCTCGTCTGTGATAGCGACCCGTCTAAACGGTGCTATAATTCAAATAAAACAATTACAGTTGCCGCCAATTGACCATTGCCCAGTCCAGACTACACAGACAGTAGACACCGCATTAAGAAACGTTTACTTGTAAAGTGCTAAGATTTGAGCAGCACAAGTAAGCTGTATTCTACACCATTTTATACTACAACATGTCGCGTTACGTGCTCTTCCAATAAATTGAAAGAGCACGCAACTGAACATCGCATGCCCATCTCGCTGGTCCAGCGCTCCCATTAATTCTGTACGGGAGCGCTTGAGTTTGATGGCCTCGATTGTCCCAGTGCTCTGTCTATCTATTAGGGTGGTCTGATGGTCATATAAAGGATTCCTTTTCATGTGAACGAATACGCAACAATACAAGTTTTTAGGTCTGGGGATGCCTCCAGCTCCTATGACAAGGACGCCGCGGTACCAGATTTATTCCTACTCTTTAGACAATCTCAATAAAAATTTCGTTAGCGCGATGTAGAAATCGCCGCTCTCGGTACAGCGCCATCTAGCATGATATTTTGTAAACATTTTTATATGAAAAGAATCTACGGACGCGAACTAGGTACCGATTAATTAAAGCTAACTTACCCGCTGATGCTCGACCTTACACCTACGAAATAAAATCGACGCAGGCTCCAACTGGATATCTTAACCCATTCAGACTTAAAGTTCTAACACCAATATAATTTGGACCACAGTTCATCCCTAAAGTGTGAGCTAGACGCGCAGTGATTTTCATCAAGTTGACGTAACATAGGTAGGATCTGAATGGGCAGTTTGCGCGCGCAGCTTTAAGCGTGTATCTATCACTTCGCCGGCAGTAACCAGCCAGGCCACACGCTTTCCTCTCTCCCAAGTAAACATTGCAAGTCCCTCCTCAAAAACAAAACACTACCCAGGCTGGTTTAAAAACGTGCTTCTCTTTGACTTGTGACTTTGGATAACTTGAAGCAATAACCGTGTTATTAGTATAGTTTAGTGATATAGTTTCTTTGGTTGTTAGTAAAGTTGCCGGCTCAACGGTGGTGTGAGTATGTAGATAGAAGGCAGTTGAGATAAGCGCTTACGTAAGGCCAGAACTGGTCGCTGAAAGCGCTCCTTAGGGATAAGGTTATCAGGTTTAGGTATTTATGGGGACAAGCCTGATTTATACAGCGTTGGAAAGCAGATTAATGCCTGAAGGATTACTGGGGCCTGTTTCTCCAAAGCTTGTAACTTGTAAATACAAGTGGAAGTCCCTTTCTAAAAAAAGCTGTCAAAACCTAACATTCGCTTGTAATACAAGTTACAAGCTTTTAAGAAACTGGCCGCTGGTCGCACGGAATACTTAACTCGGTTTTTTAAATGAAAAATAACACTTTACGATGTAAACGTGGTTGCTCGTTCTACGTTTATAACAGTACCTATATATTTTTATATTTAATTTGGCACAAATAAGGTACCTAGCGAGTTCAAGCCCCCATGGCCCTCAATAGTCCTAATGGTTCTAGTTAGAAAAATACAATATAAGTCAAAGTTATTTTTGTATTTAAGGACTAAAGATCTCATTATAATTTTAAGTTTAAATATATATAAATGAGTCATAATTTCTAGTTAAAAATATAAAAAAACGTAGGAATTTCGTAATTAGGATTTTAGGATATTTGATTTTCGAAATTATGCTACATAACTGTTATTACCATATTTAGGTGTGACTCGGTTAAGTAGGGTCATTGCGGTAGTTTTCGTCCAGCTCTAGATTTCGTCCACTTGACGAAATTTGAATATAAACCGACATTGCCACACAAGTTTGGACTTAATGCAATCCTTAATGTCTAATAGTTATTTGTACAACAAGAGATCAAAGTTTGATATTTCTTCGAGTGCTTATTTTGAGTCCCGTGCAAGCGAAAGATTCTATAATAGATTCACGAGCGTAGCGAGTGAATCTAATTTAGAATCTTGAGCGTAGTAAGGGACTCAAAAGCGCACGAGATGTAAATAACTTTGATCTCGTGTAGTACACAACATTTTTCACCTCAGCAGTGAGAACATATTAGAAAACCCGAAAAATTTATTCCTTCTTCATCACTTACCTCTATTCACTCATGTTTTCTTAAGATATACCAACAATTAAATTTTCACCTCAGCAGCTCGAACAAGGGTACTTTGCTACTTAAAAACAGTGAGCAAAATCGCATTTTGCTCACTGAGTGAGCAAAATCGCATTTTGCTCATTTTGTCCTTTCAGTGAGCAAAATGCGATTTTGCTCACTGTTTTTAAGTAGCAAAGTACCCTTGTTCGAGCTGCTGAGGTGAAAACAATATATCTGTCTACATAAAGATGATATTTCGCATGTAGCAAACTAAGTATGAAATATATTATTTGCTACTCCGTCAAGTGGACGAAAACTAGAGCATGGACGGAAACTAGCGCATTGACCCTATTCATCTTGAAAGTATAAATGGACACAAATTCATACTATTATTATCATTTAAATACACCATTTCCATAAGTTATAAGATACGAGGGGCGTTCAAAATATTCTCGGTATTGATATCTTACAACCTTTTCTAAAATTTCTTTCGTTACTGGCCGCTAAGGTTTATTCATTGACATTAAAAAAAAGTATAATTCGAACCGAGATGTTCTTTTGTTTTTCTGCAATTGCTGAACAAACATGAACATCATGTGGGAATTGACAATGTTAACTAAATTAGAACATCGATGCGTGATAAAATTCTTGACAAAACAGGGTAAAAATCAAAAAACCATAAAAGAGGAAATGGATTGTGTTTACCGTGAGTCTGCTTCTTCTTTATCTACCATTCAAAAGTGGTCAAGCGAGTTTAAACGTGGAAGGGAGAGTGTTGAAGACGACCCTAGACCTGGCCGGCCTGTAGTAGCTACTTCACAAGAAAATATTGATAAAGTGGAAAAACTTATATTGGAAGA
This sequence comes from Cydia amplana, assembly GCF_948474715.1. Lineage (NCBI taxonomy): Eukaryota > Metazoa > Arthropoda > Insecta > Lepidoptera > Tortricidae > Cydia > Cydia amplana. Next base: position 15,043,310 of record NC_086080.1, on the reverse strand, counting down.
TGGTCGAGTGAAGGTAAAATCTATAGCACAAGTAACCAATCTCTCTATTGGTACCGTACATGATATTATCCATGACCATCTTAATATGTCAAAAGTAAGTGCAAGATGGGTTCCGCGAATGCTGACTCGGCTTCAAAAAGGCATGCGTGTAGCTTGTTGTTCCGATTTTATTGACCTGTGCGGTGAAAATCCTGATGAGGTGCTGCAAAGAATAGTTACTGGAGATGAAACCTGGGTTCATCATTATGACCCAGAGAGTAAACAAGAGTCCATGCAGTGGCACATTAAGGGTTCAGCTCATCCCAAGAAGTTCAAGGTCATCCCTTCAGCTGGCAAGGTCATGGCCACGATATTTTGGGATTGTGAAGGAGTATTACTGATCGATTATAAAGAAAAAGGTGTAAATATCACAGGACAGTACTACGCTAACATTCTACGTCAATTAAAGGATGCAATCAAAGAAAAGAGGCGAGGAAAGTTAACCAAAGGTGTTATGCTTCTGCATGACAACGCCCCCGTCCATACTGCTCATATTGCCAAGGCAGCTATTGTTGAATGTGGGTTTGAAACTGTTACTCACCCACCGTATAGTCCGGACTTAGCCCCCAGCGACTTCTTTTTGTTCCCCAATCTTAAAAAGGATCTGCGTGGAAATAAATTTTCCGATGATGAAGCATTGAAGGCGGCAGTGGAGGAGCATTTTTACACCAAAGATAAAAAATATTTTTATGCAGGATTAAAAAAAATAATTGATCGATCTTTTAAGTGTATGAACATAGGGGGGGAGTATATTGAAAAATAAAAATATCAAACTTTTCGTACTTGTTTGTTTTCATTCTCATACCGAGAATATTTTGAATACCCCTCGTACAACTGATATTGTAACTTGTTATCTGTACATTGAGGTTGAAATTTGCATGAACATCGTTTAAACCAGGATCTTTACATTTTCACGACAGTACTTATTTGATTCAACTGTAAAAACACGGTATCGTCTTGGGTCGTCCCATTCGTTTTTCGTCAAGTTCTTAAATTAGTCCTATTCTGCTTTCGTCACCCATTCTACATTCGTCACAATCGTCGGTGGTTTTCAATGTAGAATGCGTGACGAAAGCAGAATAGGACTAATTTAAGAACTTGACGAAAAACGATTGGGACGACACAAGACAAATGCCAAAAAATAATAGGTATCAATACGTTTTATAATATAATACCTAATGAAATTTAAACTAATAAATTAATAATATACATAAGAGCAAAGAAGAGGGGTGGCCTATTTTCATTGATAATCGAAAACGAGGGTTTTAACTGCGACTAGCAAATTATTAATTGGTATAATGACTATTTTATTAATTGGATCGTTATTTCTTTTAAATTTATTTACATAATTATGTAAGGTCTATACGGATACGTATGGCATACGGAGTGTGGCTGCCTGGCTGGTACATTGGGGCCAGTTTAAACATCTTATATTTGCTACCTCTTACTTAAATTCTGAAAATGATTGCAGGCAGATTCGACTGTCCAATTCAAAAATACTGGGTTGGTCAAGTCAAATCAGTTTGGCAATATGTCAAGTGATTGTGATGTTTTCTGGTTTATAATTTATAATGTTAATGTAATTTGTAATTGAACTAAATTGACTTTTAATTTAATTTTAATCAAATTTTATTGAACTTAAGTTAATTTATTGAATATTTTAATTTAATTTTATTTATTTTACAATTTATGTACTCTACTAATATAGTTTTTAAGCAGTGTAAACTAACAGAATATGGGCCGATAGACCTGAAATAAAGATTTTCAATTTCAATTTCAATTCAATTAAATACGTTTAGTGACATCTATTTCAGTCTATAACACATTTTACTTTGGAGTAAAGCCATACTGAAATTATTCAGGTCAACTTGTGACGGCAACACATACAACTCTTGGATTCAGCATTAGAACCTGAATGCCAAGTCCCTAGTTTTACAATTTGACGGACCAATTAGGGCTCAAACAAGGCTCCATTTTAAATATTTGCCTAGAAATTGTATGCTCCCAAAGGAATTTCATTAGAGATATCAATATCACCCGGCCATTTATGCATAATTGGTTTGGCTATTTCTCAACCTAAATTATGGGTTTCTTTGGATTATACTAGGTTTTTGATTGAATTGCCTTTTTTGGCGGTTTTAGTTACATCGACTCTTTTTGACCCTTTGTTTGACCCTTAGCCACCTAGTGTATATTTAATGACTATAATGTTACTTAGGCCTACTATCTACATTTTGATTATTGTTTGATGATTTGATCAGTAATTATTATGTCCAGATTCCTGGTGTAAAGTCAATCTGAGGACGACCGTCTATCAGGTACCTAAGACCTTCTATCAGGGGCCCGTTTCTCAAAAGCTTGTAACTTGTGTAACAAGTGGAAGTCCCTTTCTAACAAAAGCTGTCAAAAAGTGACATCCCCTTGTATTACAAGTTACAAAGCTTTTGAGAAACGGGCCCCTGATAGCTTTCACAAAATAACTTCTAAATTTCGTTAAAAGTCGATGTGAGTTAGTTACGCTAATAATTTTAGTACCTAACTATAACGTACATTTGGAACACTGTTCCACATCTAAAAGAATGATTTAAAATCAAGCAATTCAAAATATACAATCACTTTCAAAGAAACTGTAATAGGATAACAAATAAAAAAGATTTTAATATCATTCAAGCCAGTTATTAAATCGTCCCCCGTCTTGTCCACGGCCCGATTGGAAATGTCTGTTTTCTCAGCCGTTTTTAATATAATCTGCAAAAACGATCATGCCGGCCGACTGAGGAATGATGAAATTAATTTCCTTTTTGCATTTTTTACGGAAACTTTCTTGGCGTAGACGTTGTCAAAGTGTTTCAGCCCCGTTTTAATATTAAATTTAGATTGCTTAGTCAAGATGACAAACGTACGTAAAAAAAGCGGCCAAGTCGGACTCGCCCGTATTTAGGGGATTTAAGACGTATTAAAAAAAAAACTACTTACTAGATCTCGTTCAAACCAATTTTCGGTGGAAGTTTGCATGGTAATGTACATCATATATTTTTTTTTAGTTTTATAAGTGTCTCTCGCGCAAACTATTCAGTTTAGTAGGTAAATGATATTAGAAATCTCAATATCATTTTTGAAGACCTATCCTATCTAAATTTTTTTGAGATTCAGTTCTAAGTATGGGGAACCCCCCAAAATTTATTGTTTTTTTTTTCTATTTTTCTGTGACAATCTTAATGCGGTTCACAGAATACATCTACTTACCAAATTTCAACAGTATAGTTCTTATAGTTTCGGAAAAAAGTGGCTGTGACATACGGACGGACAGACAGACGGACAGACGGACAGACAGACAGATAGACATGACGAATTCATAAGGGTTCCGTTTTTTGGCATTTGGCTACGGAACCCTAAAAAGTCATACGAAAAGAAAAATAATGTATCGGGTTTATTATAGAGCTTATGCTCTATTTTCTAATTCTCTGCCAAATAGAAAAACAATATTTAGAATGTATTTCAATGTATACGTCAAAATTGTTAAAATGTGAAAACTTTAAATTTGTACACGAGTTTTTGGCACGGTCATTTAGTACTTTTAGTAGTTGCTTCTGCTATAAAAAATCTATGTTTTTACCTATTCTAGAATGTTCCTGAGGTAACATTTTTGGTTTGTATTTGTAAGTAGTTTTCCTACTTTAGTTTATATGGAATATTTTTCACATTTATAAAGGAAATACAATAAAATTCGTGTCTTAGAGAATATTACGTAAAATTACATGTATATAGTGCAAACTGAAGTGGAGTAATGTGGTAAATTCTTGAACGAAAGTTGACTAAGTGGTTAGTTATTAGTATAGTTAGTAAGTATTCGTATTGGTTTTTGCTTACCCGCTAATTTTAGGACAAAATAAAATAATAGTGGTTTGATTTTGTAAACGTTGATATAAAACTAGTAGTTATTAGCAGGTAGGTAGCATATTTAGGTGTAGTCTAAAATGTGTTTATTGTACTGGTACAAAACTACATTTCATTAAAAAGAACTTCACCGGGACTTTTAAGCAAATTTCTTGCCGGTATCTAGTGTACCAGTTTCTTTTTGTACCAAGAAACGATCTTTCTTACTAAAAACTTTTGCTTTCTTTTTATATTCTTGGTCAAAGTTCTTGCATTTCTATGGCGCAGAACTCACGGAGCGAAAATGCGTCGCGCACCGCGGCATATGGTTCAATTGTTAATGTAGTAAATTGAAAGAACAAAACTTAAATACTAAATAGACATCCGGAAGATTGCTGGATAAAGGATAACACGCTAGAACGGTCCGGGTCCGGGCCGAGGCGTCCGACACTAAACATCATGTGATCACCGAGGCTCGGAAGTGGCATTACTAGTCTATAGGTATGTACATATGGCAAACGAAGTGTCAGATGCCTCGGCCTGGACCCGGGCAGTTTTAGAGTGAGTCATCATTAAGATTAGCTTAGGGCCGGAACAAATGGTGTACTTGAAGAGAGACCTATGTTCAGCAGTAGGCGATAAAAGGCTGAAAATAATGATGGCGATACCTATGACCCAACTACTCGAATACTCACCAATCCCACCAGGATTTTGAGTTTCTAAAACGTCCCACTTGGCATGTTATTCAAAATCCCATACAAAAATAGACATAACGTAAACGCGAGCGCTCGTCACGCTATCGAATGAAATTTACACTAGGGTTTCTGACGGGTTATGTAGGTATCCGTGCGCCAGTTTTACCGTACAGCCTCGTGTATTCCGCGCAAGGAAAGACGACCCAAAACAAGTGAAGCGGGAATGCCGCTTATTTACATAGTGGATGCAAGTTCAGTAAGTGCTGCTTTGCATTTTATCAGCTGCGAGAGCCAGCAATATGTTCTTGGAGTAAATAAAGAGGGCTGTTTCGGCAGTGTTTAGGTTCGCAGTGTTTTACGAGTGAAAAATTCAACGGCTTAAATGTTTTTGGGTCATTTTAATGTCATAGATATATTATTACATACCTAGGTAGCTTATTCTGTGTTTGTAGTGAGTGTGATCTGAATTATCTGAATATTTAATACAATACAAAGTGCAATGTAATAATGCAAAATCACCTAGTAACCAAGCGTATCTCCAAACTACCTACATTTTAAGGCACATTAAATTATAAGTTTGACTGGCGCCCAACGTGGGGCCCACGTTGGGCACCTCACGTTGGGCGCCTATGTAATACAGTATGTTGGAAAATAAACATGTTATTATCGATCGAAGTCTTGGATTGAACTGAGAAAATCTAAACCAGCGAAAGGGATTCCAATAGTAAGATTTGAATTTAAAATTTAGAAAACACGCATCGTTACAGATATTGTCACTACAAACATGTTTTACCATTTCTTGTCCCACACAAATGAACAAAAGAACAATTATTTTCGTCTACAACCTCAACACTGGCTGAAAGTGAGAGCGACCGCGGTCGAAAGTGTGGTTTAAAAATAGAAACAAGCCGGGAATAACTTGTAACAAACTTGCAGAATTAGTCTTTGACGTATTTTTGGGACGGCATAATGAGCCATCTTTTTTGTAAGTAAAACATCGTCAAGTTAAATCTTATTTCTTGGAGCAAAAGTGACGGTCAGGACTTATAATGAGGGTTCTTGTATTTTTCTTTGATACGGACAGGCCGATTTGAGTTTTAGTTAGGTATTCGATCTGTTTCCGATATGATACTGAATACTGATCTGTTCCTAACCAGAAGGTAGGAAAAAATTGCAAAAGATTCATTATTTATAACAATTATAACTGGTCCTGATAATTCCTGATATAGGTATGTAACTTTTAAGAATGGTTTAAAGTTTAAACCATTCTTAAAAGTTACATACCTACGTTTAAACTTTAAACGTAGGACAAGAATGGTACGCCTGAACACCAATATTGCCTTTAAAACGTTAAAATTGAGTTGCAACATTGTATGCTTGTGAAAAGCTTAAAAGTAATTAAACCTTCCATTGATCCGCATCAATCAGCTCTGTGGGCCGCTCGCATCATTCATTAATAGCAGCGTATTCACAAAACACTCGCACTCGAGCGTGCGAGTGTCGCGCTTTTATCACATGTCGTATCATGTGTCTCGCTCTTACATATTTGTTAGAACACGATAAACGATAGATGAAAGACGAGTGCGGCCATCTTAAGGTACCGTTCGGGTTCAGACTATACCAGCATTTTTGCAGCACGTTATAACTGCCAAGTGGATTACTGCTGCGAATGTTAAAAATCCGCAAAAGCAACATCGATGATTCCGGTACCTTTAGCCCCTCTATGGACGTAGCAGGTTCCCTCGATCCAATTAGATCTCGCATAGTCACTGATCTTAGATCACGTCACGCTGGTTGGCCTGAGATCTCGACTCGCCCGCGCGCTATCAATGAGAGCACTAGAGGCCTGTACGTGATCATTGCACTCGCATTAAAAATTCAGGTTTCGGTCAGCTGTAGGCTATTAAGGTAAGGGTGTGAAACAAATTATATTTATATGTTCTATATTCGACTGTTAGAAGGCTTAAACAATATTCTACAGGCCTTTTTCCCACAATCTACTCAGATCTCGCATTGTCACTGATCTCAAGATGGTTGTGGTTGGCCTGAGTCGTCACGCTGATTGGCCTGAGCCCGCGCGCTACTAAAGAGATCACAAGGCCTGAACGTGACCGTTACACCCACATAAAAAATGCAGGTTTCGGCCACCTGTTTATTACTTATAGGTGTGAAACCAATTGCATTTTATATTCGCTGTTCGACCTTGATACGTCATCAGTTAAGTATTTCTAGCAGTCAAAGGTTAGGTATTTCTGTTTAGACTTTGGGTCAATGACACAACACTAGGTAGATGTTTAAACAAGAAATTAGTGTTTATGTATTTATGAGGGTAAAACTGAAAGTTGAAAACTTCTAGCACTAACGTGAAAGTTTACAACTTTTAGTGTCTTGTAACCAAAGTAAAATAATTAATAACAATAATTTATTAATTTTGTTATCCAACCTATCACTCTTGCAATTCGAATGATAAAGAGGCAGATAGTTGAGTTTCGATTTTCCCGTTTCCCGGTAGGCCCTTTGTAAACACCGCCTTGATGTATCAATTATCATATTTTATCGTCTGTGACAACTTGTCAAAAATCAATTTAAGGCGCTAGTGCTGCACTCTGGCGGCAGAACTTGCAGTAATACCAGATTGTTTAGTTACATGAAAAAGACAAAATTCCATCTATATGGAGATTATTTACTTGTCTTGTGCTAGTTGTGATCTTGAAAAACTGTCGAGTGCTATAATAGCGTAACTTACAAAGTGCTGAATGTAGCTAAGCAACTTAACCCAGTTTTATAACTTGGAGCACTCAACCCCAGCGCAGTCGGCCATGCCGTATCAATCAACTGCGGCTTATAAATTATTGATGACTCTGCACTGGTTGGTAACTAAAAATAATGCGATTTTTTTATGAAATATATAAAATATCAGTTTATATGAATAAATGTGATTCGATGATTTAGAGTTAGACCAAGAAAAGCAGCGATTTTGATAGCCCACGCAGTGCAAGTGTTATTTAAACGTCATAAATTCATAGAAGTTTGACGTTTAAAATGACACTTGCACTGCGTGGGCTATCAAAATCGCTGCAGACTTTTCTCGGTCTGACTCTATTTGCTAAATATGACAGCGCAAAATCAACAAAACTAATCTATATTCAATATGGTGGCAGCAGCTGTCACTCATTGAGAGCTTGCAAACTTTTCATGTTGGTAAGAAAATTTAGAAATCTTTTCTAAAATACATAAATACTAATGTAATTTATTGTTAGACTATTTAGGTTTAATAATGGCAAAACTACAGAAGGGTTTCATATAGGGATCGATCAACTTTTTTTGTTGATCTTCTGTCCCGTCACCCAGGCGACAATAGTAGAATAGTTTGTAAGATCTAGTAAATTTAATGTTGTTAACAATTAACTCTAAGAACTATTACCGAAAAAAATACTACGCGGACGTATCGCAGGCAAAAGCTAGTAAACATTTAAATGTATTTTATTGCGTCGAAACGGAATCGTAAAACATTAACCGTATTACTGCAACTGCGGGCATCACACGTGTGGTCTAATTTGATTATAAACTACACGGCGCAGTGAATGTGTTAATGAAATGCATAATTGACGTTTAATTGGCAACTGTATTTGCACAACGCAGTAGTACCTATGTGGAATTTTACGGCGATAACATGAATCTATTTTTAAAATTGTTATTTTCTGTAAATAAGGCTGCGTTTCGATCAGAGATGTGTGAGGATGCGTTGGGAGGGATGGATTTTTAAGAACCAATATAATCACTACCACAGAATAAATAATAGTACTAAGTACAGAAGACTCACTCTCTAACAAAACGCGTTCTGTTACGATCAGCTCAGATATGGCCGCTAGGTGGCGATAGCGCCACGCGTGTCTAGCGGTAAGCGATGTGCGGCATCCGATTGAGCCGATAGCCGCGTTATTAATTTAAGTTTTATTAAATTTATTATTTGTATTGATTTAAGTAAATAAAAAGGTACTTTATAAAGAAGTCTATAAATTCAAAAAATTCCTGACATTTTCGTGTTCCGTCCCCATTCCTGACAAAAGGCCAAAATTCCTGACATGTCAGGAAAATTCCTGTCTGGTAACCCTACTCGCAACGCATCCTAGCACAGCTCTGGTAGAAGCGCAGCCTTCGGCAAGAAATAGAAGTGGTACAGGTTTTCAGGCTGGAGTAATCTCAGGTCAGGTCTTATTACTACGAGTATACTTGCCGTCTTCTATGCGTACTACTACCTGCAAGCGCAATGTGGATGGCTTTATGCCATTGACTTATTGTAAAAGCTTTTGTTTAACAGATTAGGGCCCTAGCCGAAAAAACATTTCATAAAATTCATACAGACTTTTATATGGAGTAACATAATAATATATGGTACGATATTATTACACTTGTATAATCAATAAACACAATTTCATTTTAAAATAAATATATACCGGTGAAAGTGCAAAAAGTAAATGTATTTTTATCTCTTTTTCGTGCAATTTGGGCTACAATTTTAAAAGGTTTACCCTCTTTTCCCCCACCTGGATTTCCGGAAACCGCGAGGTGTATCTCTGTCGGTTTTTCTTTGGCGTTGCGCCCTCAGGGCAGACTTTGAAGCGGTGTCTCATTGAAAACCTCTGCTTTGCTTTGCACTTCTAAGATGTTTTTTAAAAATAAAATGTAAAAAGGTCAAATTTAAAAAGTCTGGTTATTTGATCGTAATTTTTATGTATTTTTTGTATCATGTTAGCAGAAAGAATTAAGATAGGGTGACTGATATAGTTATTTAATTGGCCACTACATAGTAATTGGCCACTCTTAACATTTCTCTGATTTGTTAGTAGGAGCGGCCAATTACTATGTAGTGAACAAAAGATACCTAGAGAAAAATCCTTTCTTCAATCAGTCATCATTAAATGCGGTAGGTATTAGAAACTTATCCGTATAGCTTGGCTCATATACAGCATAACGCATACTGAACGGGTGAATTAGGCTCTATAATATAATATGTAGTTAGCAGCCATTAAATTGCGCAGCGTGCACCTAATAAAGTGATTTGGAGCGCCGCCAGCTCCGCGATTGCACTCTTGAAACATATTCATTAATGTTGCCATGAAATAATTCTTACGGTAAATCTTATAATCGAATTTAATTTTAATAACAAAACTTCCGTGAGGCACAGACATATTAAATACGGAACATCGGTATCGGGTCATTCGGAGTAGAACACGTCGAGCGTTTTCGACTCGAAATACGTGAGTGACCTGTTTTTAATATAATCATTATATTATTATTTAATTTAATTATTTATTGATTCTTAATAATGTGAATTGCTTATGAAAAATATGGTGCTTGAAGTTATATAATTTGGTATACTATTGACTGAATAAATTGATCGATTCCTGTAGTTTTTTGCCTAATATTTATGTAAAATTACAGACTGTACCTACCTATAGATTAGTCTATTTAAGAAGTCAGAACTTGTCAGTAAAGAATTTCTGCGACATCAGCATATCCCGGTTTTTCGAGGGCAAAAACGTACTAATGCTATTACTGATTAGTTAAATATAATCAGCGACAAAGTGTGAAAGTACCACTATAAACGTCATATCTTCCATAGGAAATACTAAGGGCCAGTTGCACCAACCACATTTGACAGACTGATCAACATCACTCGGCGGAGAACTATGAAAATTCCCGTACAATACAATTTAGCGAACGCTTTAACGGTGACAAGTGGTGCAACCGACCCTTAGTGTTTGTTATCGGCACTTTCGCACGTTGCTTGCCAAATCGTTGCATAATTATCTAACTACACGAGCAGATTCGGTATTTATTTGCCAAAATGTTTATAATAAATCACTTTAAAAAAAAGTCGACGAGTTTTGAGATATGAAAAAATAACCCATTTAATACAAAGCTGCATGATGTGGTTTCCAAAAGTGAAAAAAAAAATACAGCTAAATTTTTTTACCGTAACACGCCTAATTTTCAGCGCCCGAGCTCGCGCCTCCAATAAGAAGGACCTGTTTATGAAAAGCTTGTAACTTGTAATACAAGTGGAAGTCCCTTTCTAGCAAAAGCTGTCAAAAAGGGACTTCCACTGTGTAAGAAACGGGCCCCTGTGCCCTGTTTATCAAAAGCTTGTAACTTGTAATACAAGTGGAAGTCCCTATCTAACAAAAGCTGTCAAACAGTGACATCCGCTTGTATTACAAGTTACAAGTTTTTGAGAAACGGGCCCCAGGTGTGTACCAGTTCCAAATATTACTTCAATTTTAAAATACGAACATCGGTATATTGAACTGTCACATTTTAAAAACATATACGAAATAAGTCTCCGATCGAAATGGTCTCGTGTAAAACTTCGTAAACTTTAAATAAGTTTTGAAGTTCTTTCGAAGTTTTTGTGATTTCGTTGGCATCAAGTATTTCGTTATTGGCAAATGTTTTTTAGTTTGTAAAAAAATGTCTTAACTTTAAGACATTTACAAACTGTGAAACATTTTCCATGATTTGTCATGATTACACTCATTTATTTTGGGACAAGTACCTAAATGCCCTTAAAAATGTCAAATTAAAAACCTCAAGCATCATATAGGTACTCGAAAGGGATTTGAAAAAAAATTAAAAAGTGCAAAAAGTTTATACACGCGCCATTGTCTGAAATATTAATCGTTATCTGTCATCAAGGGGCAGTGGAAAAAGCTATAAAAGCTTTAAAAGCCGATTCACACGTGAGCTTGCACTGTATTAATAAGTAGCACATCTTCACACGCCCTTTTCAGAGAACTCAAGTTCTTAACAAAAAAAAAACAAAATGCATTCACTACACCTACCTACTTGTAAGATTCTCGGGTTAATTAGTACTATTATTTATTCTGTGTTAGTACACAAATCATATAATAAAGCATATTTTAATCACTGTTATTTAGATATAAACCTAGGAAATGGTTGATGGACTTTTTATTTGGAGGCTCGAGTCCTTTGTTCGCTTAAGACTCAATAAAGGACTCGACTTGAGACTTAAAAGACACGAAAGTTTTTTTAGGGCTGAGTCTAGTAAAAACAAATCCAGTTCTTCAAGTTCCCAGTAACACTAATCTGAATGTTTGGAGAATGTTCTCCGAACGACGCCATATGTGAAAAACTGAAGGTTCAGAGAAAAATTATTGTCTTTAGTCCCTACTGGGTTTACGCTCGATCGAAGTAAAAGTTAATATCATTCATTTTCTATTATTGGACGGTTGTGGAAATTACCACGTATGTTTGTTATTAACGTGATGATACGTTTGAGCATGTGGCGAGTATTGAAGTAACCAATGATTTAAAATCAACTTTTAACTTCTTATCACTAGTACCATGTCATTAAAGAACTTGTTTAAATATTATTTATTCGTATGATTTTTACAAATCGAGTAAGTAGAATCACTTTAGCTCCGTAAAAAAAATGATAGATAAATAAATAGTTACTCTTTATTGGCACGATACCTCAGTAAAAAGATATATATAACTTAATATAAAACAATTGATTCAATATAGAGACAGATAACAGGAGGTCTTATCGGTAAAACGCGATGTCTTCCAGACAACCTTAGGGTAGCGGAAACAGAGAATTTCATCAAAAAGACTGCATAAAATTTTGAAGCCTACTTTTATGACACACATTACATTAAATAAATATATAGATATTTAAATACAATTCGGAATACATGCGTATTTTAAATACTTATATTCTACGATTTACAAAATAGTACGCAGTTCATTGTTCAAGCACGAAACTAAATTGCGTGAGTGTTAAAATAGTATTTTTATAACGCTATACATATAACTAAAGCCTGATTTACAATAACTTAATAAATAGTTAAAAGTCACGCTCAAATTTTTACGAGGAATTTCCGTTCAAATTCGCGTTAACTACTCTTTTAAACGCGACCTCCTCCGACCACCGACTAAAGGTGACAGTCCATTTCCAACCGCAGCTGCACTACTGTTCATTTTACTATGGAAATTGACAGTAACAGCGACGCGTTCAGTACCAGTAGTGCAGCTGCGGTCAGAAATGGAATGTTACCCTAAGGTATTTAGTGTTGTTAAGAACTCGGTATCGGTATTTGGTCGACATTTGGAGATTTTGTCTTAATTTTACGATTCTGTGCACTGGGAGATTGACGACAGAGTTTTTGAGATAAATATGAGATTCGAAGTGAGAATAACATCGTCATCAACACGGAAATAAATGTTTTCATAACGTAATGTTACACTAAAATTGCGACTTGCCAATTAGGTCGGTTTGACAAACAAAATCTATTTTAGGATATTGATCAAAATTTTGCAATTATAATTGCATTTATTAGAAAGGACTCAAGACTACACAGTCTTTCGCCCAAGTTTAGTCTGTAGACTTTAAGATTTGACTCTTTCCCAACACCGCGACAAAGTCCTAAACTACCCTAACCTAAAACAAACCACGTGATCTTGTAACCTTGTCACCCTAAACCTAGGTGGCAAATGTTTTGTTTCTAGGAGCAATCTGATATCTTAGCATAACCAATAAAGGTAGACCCATCCGTCCTTTGCCACGTCGACCAAAATAGTCTATTACAGGGTTCCGTAAGGCTGGGTCTATAGAATGTAGCTTGGAAACTATCCAACTGCATCAGAAATAGGGGTAGTTGCGGAATATTATATATTTCTAGTGAAAAAGTCCTTGCTGTTGATTGGATGAAAGTTAATAGCGGCCTGTGAAAGAAGTTGGGTGGATTCCAAATGTTATGATGTTGTAATATTTTTACTTCAAGGATTTTTGAAATAAAGTAAAAGAAGTTGTGAAAAGTTGACACGAAGCCTTGATCTTCAAAATTGTCTAACGATAGAGGCTATAAAGAGTGCCAAAAAATGATAAAATTGAAATTGTCGTGAGTAAACTAGTAACAAACAAATTTTACAGATTTAATAGTACATTACGATACAAGTGCGAATTACCTTTTCGACAACGTTTACAGTACATAATAATATGGCCTTTATGTTTTTGACATAGGCACGTATTGCTCGTAATCCCGCCCTAGGGCGGTAAAGTAGCACCATTATGTACCTACTGTAAAAATATTTTCATCCTTTTAGTCAAATCAAAACAAAAGTAAGGTACGAAATGTCGTGATTCACAAAACGGATTTTCCTTTCGCGTGTCCAATTAGTTGTTTGGGCGTTTGGACCTGCCACTGTTACACTTATTATGTTTTAATTTGGAACTTATAGCGAGACAATAAAGTATAAAATCGAATGAGTTTTCAATGGCTTTTACGGCTTAATGCGTGGTGCCCGTATTATTCTGCCACACCACTCATAACACCTATTAAGAAACTAGTTTTAATTTGGAACCTATAGCTAGAGAATAAGGTATAGAATCGAATGAGTTTTCCTATGGCTGTTATGGTTTTGCGTGGTGGCGTTATTTATTGGTTGGTTTGTTGATATTAGGTCATTTTAGGCCATATTTTATTTACGTTTGTTTCGTAATGTTGGCTTCTAGGGCATTTTTATTTTATATTTTTAATAGTAAATGAATTGATTTCATGAATTAAATCACTAATAAGAGCTAGATTGTGGGCATAGAAATAAGTGGATTAATATACTTATTTTGGCTTAGGTAAGTAATAAGAAGTTGGTAGCAACCGTTAAAAGTCGGTGAATAACAAAATAAAAATCCGTAATTTAAATCCCACCAAAAACATTTTCATGTAAAATGTTGCCAAGACGAAACCATAAGGCTCGCACTGACAAAAAGTTATCAGATATCTTGTAGAGCCAAGCTTCTAACTCTACAGGCCCTACCTTCACAGACTCTACACCTTAGTCAAAATATGTGGCTTGACCGCTTCGTCACATGGGCGTAAGGTGAAATATGTATTCACTATTCATTATTTTTTATTATAAAATAGTTCTTGTAATAATGAAACGGCCAAGCCACATATTATTTTGACTAAGGTGTAGAGTATTTGAAGGTAGGGCCTGTAGAGTTAGAAGCTTGGCTCTACAAGATATCTGATAACTTTTTGTCAGTGCGAGCCTTATGGTTTCGTCTTGGCAACATTTTACATGAAAATGTTTTTGGTGGGATTTCACATCTTTTTGTAAGTTGCTATGACAATCTTCTGATTTAAAGGGTTGCGGGTGATTTACTATTAAAAATCCTGAAATACGTACCTGGGGGCATCTTTTATATACAATCTGCTTTTTAGTGATTCCCCATAGAAACATCAACCCCCTTTTTCCGCCCCTTTTCACCCTTACGGGGTGATTTTGGGGTTGAATCTATTTTATATCCTTCCCCATAACAATAATTATCTACATACCAAATTTCAACTAAGTAAATCGGTCCCGCGGTTATTGATTTCCCATACAAAATTCCACCCCCCTTTTCAGCCCCTTAGGGGCTAATAATTTCAAGTTTTTGAATTATTTTGTTGTTTATGGACTAATACTATCTCACATACCAAATTTCAGCTTCCTAGGACTTCAGAAAGTACCCTAGAGGTTTTGATGATCAACAGTGAGTGAATGAGTCAGTGACGAAATCGGGGTTTTTTAGACATTAATAAAATCCAAAGTATAAGAGCTATGCAATTGAATTTTTTTATGCTTAATAAGTCTACTATTGACATCATATCCCGAGAGTTTTGTTTATCTGGTATAATCCAAACCCAAGTTAAGCGGGTTCAAAAAAACGACGAAGCGCTTCGAGAAAAGGTAGGGCTTCGCTTTGCTCGTCATGGCGGGGGCACTACCGTGCCCCCAGATATCAAATAACACAAAAAGTGCTTGGCAAAAATTTACAGTTTTGAAAATTAATGAGAACCACCCTATACTTGGTACCACTCAAGACAATTGCAATTGGGGCACTTTCTTTCTTATTTTTGATATTTAAGTGACCGGGTTTTATTGCTTTTGATTCATTGTTTCGTCTATTATTTAAATTTGTTATAAAGATCAGTAATATTACGCATTTGAAAACTAGCCTAATGAACCATCATAAGCCAGATGTAGACTTAAGGCATAAAAGACGTTGGCCTTTAAGTTAACGCCAATATTTCCCCAAATCCGATAAAATATTTCGATTTACGTATAATAATATCATAACTTAAGGCACTGCGTGGTGCGGCAGTGAGAAATGGCGTCAGCGCCCGTCGTCTTATGGCACCGCTGAAGGCCTTAAGGTTATGGCATACATCAGCTACTCCATATAAATAATATTTATTTATTTTATTTTATTCTAAACAATATACATTGTGTCGAATAGTAATACATGCATATAATTAGTACATACATTAACAACTAGGGTCACATATATTTTAATACTACCTAATCGAAACTTTAAAATAGTAAATTCCACGTTATTAAAAAGAAAACAAATCACCTATTACTAAATTAATGACGTATACAACCATAGTATTAATACCGCAACATATGTCACGGTGTATTATAATACATTAAAATACCAAACGTAATAAGGGAAAGAAAGTTGATTACCGTTAGCCTTATTAATTGTCATAGGGATCATTATTCGACGTACGAGGTATAGCCGTTTGGCCCACTTTTCGTAATTGATGCGAGAAAAAAGATAGGGTGACTTGTGGTAATGCACTAGACTAGGCGACAATTCGTGTTATTTTTCTGTTGCTATACTCTTTCTAAAGTATACTGTGTGAAATTAGATGCAATTGTTTACTTGACAGGAAGTCTTGCCGCGACTCACGCGGCTTCATAATGTCATGTCGCGCTTGATCTATACCGGCCTCCTAGCCTAGTCAGTAATAGTGACCCTCCCAACGAAGCTGTAGGCCTAGCACTTGATTAGCGCGACAGTATCACCCGTCTTTTTCTATGTTAAAAAAGAGGGACTGGTAGTCTATCTCGCCGCGATCATGTGCTAGCCCGGCTGGTGCGGTGCCATATTTCGAATATTGACATCGGGATGACTCGACTTTCGCAAGCTCTGAGATGGTAAATAAGCGTTAACCTTTATGGAACGGTTGCCATCATATAGAGCGCCCGGCATTATGATAATACGTGATTTTCTACTGTAGGATTGCCGTCGACTTTATTACCACGAGAAACATGTGATAGCTTATCTTCTTGCATGGCGTGGCGGTGAAGAGGTTAATAGAATACGAGTATGATCTCATAATCGTATCGCTAGTCACAACATATTTTCGTTTCGTCTCTACGAAGCACTCGCTACATACCGGGAAACTTTTTCGGCGACGAGTTAAGATGACATTTCGATAGCAATTGCAGCTGCAATGTTGTGCCAGTAATGCTGCGATGTCGAATCTTACGCTTTATCAGTCAATTTCCTTGATAAAATGGGTGACGTTCGCCATCCCGTTACTGCCACGAAATGAAAAAATCCTACGCCAGCGCAATTTATCTTCGTGCCCCCACCATACAAAATTATAACAAAGGAAGTTAGAATCTTGTTGTATTTTAAATTAGGTTGAATTTCATTTGTTCGGATATCTTACGAGACAAAGGAAATGCAACCTACTTTGTTTGTAATTAAGGTTGACATTCCATCGAAACTGAGTGTACATCCTAATGTACATTGGGCGGCACAAGGATATAGGTAGTGGCGGCGTAAAGAATAGTGCAATAGGCGGGAACCCAAATGAAAGTTTATTAGAATTATCTTCGACAGTAGGCGAAGGTCGTCGCGTGCGGTCTGGCAATTAACATCCACTGGTATACGTACGTAATTACAATCGCTCGTAGTAAAACCAGCTTAAATAGAATTACACGTTTTTAACAAGCTTTTATTAGGTCGACCTGTATGTAACTAACTATGTAATGGAATCTAAGGTAACTAATTTAACCATCTTCCAAGGATCGCAGCGTCATGAAAATTGGCAGCTGTATGTAGTTCTGATGACAATACAATAATATGGTACTGTCGAACTGATCTGATGATGGAGACAGGAGGTGGCCATAGGAACTCTCGACCTGTATGTAACTATGTAATGGAATCTAAGGTAACTAATTTAACCATCTTCCAAGGATCGCAGCGTCATGAAAATTGGCAGCTGTATGTAGTTCTGATGACAATACAATAATATGGTACTGTCTAACTGATCTGATGATAGAGACATGGAGGTGGCCATAGGAACTCTGTGATTAAACAACGCAACCTAATTGTGTTAGGGGTTTTTAGAATTGTCTCGATGAGTATTAGTTGTCTGTCGTAAGAAAAGTACAGTCAGCGATAAAAGCTTGTACCAAAAATGAAGTTTTGGCCAAAAACTTATTTACAACTAGGGAACTATTTAAGTAGTCACACTTTTTTTTGTAAACTATATAAACTGAAGTAGATGTCATATACCCAAAGATAGTGACCAAACTCTCCAACGGCCGCGACTGAAATCATCGTCTACAGCTTATGGTGGTATTTCATCTCTCCACTGTGTATTGCGTCTCACATTTTGCTTATTGAGAGAGTAAGACGCAATGAGATTGTACAAGAAATTGGACAAGTGGAATGGCACCCTTACGTGGCTAGCGCCCTGATCACTAGGCCACCCTACGCGTTTCCAATTCTCGAGTAGGTAATATGTGCAATCATTGAAAGGCTAGGCACCTTTTGCCAACTTTAAAGAGCGAATACGTGCTTGCACTTTCCACATTGTTTAGACACTTTTATTTGACTTCACTGCGTAAACTAAGTACATATTCGTAGACTATCTTTACACTAATCCGCCCTAGGTCTCGATTGACATCAGATCTTAAATCGCCCAAGATCTCGACTCGCCCGCGATCTCGTCTCTCCTCAGATCTCGTCTCCTCCGAACTCGCATAGCAATGAGAATACACAGTCAATGCAGTGCGGCGAAATAAGTTATAATCACTGCCATATCGCGATAACAAACAGCATTTTATTCTATAAATCATGGGGGTTTTATTTGCTCGATTAGAAAAGGTAAATATGGATTTTTTGTCATAAAAAAGCGCGATATGTACTTATAACTTGTTATATCGAGAAGGTAACGATTTTAGGACCCGGAAATGGCTGGAAATCGCGGTAAGGGCTTTTAGAGTTAGGCTAAGAGAAGTCTGCAACGATTTTGATAGCTCACGCAATGCACGCAATTATTTTAACTATTCTATGAAATTATGACGTATAAATAACACTTGGACTGCGTGTGCTATCAAAATCGTATCAAACTTATCATGGGGTAAACTCTAGTTATTTGTGTGATAACTGTGATGAGTAAGGATTATAGTTCTTCCCGTGATATACCGAGATGTATTCTATGTATTTAATTAGTCTATTATGTGATACATATTTTTTTTAATTTATTATATATCAAAAAAATATGCACCGTCGTCTAAATAGTAGGTACCTGTACAATACAAAGATAACAATTTACATATGCTTTTTGTCTCTTACTATCTATGTACAATAATTATCTTACACAATAGGTATTGTATTATTATAATGAATATTATTTATTTTCATTGTGATATTAATTGCTGAGCGAAATGTGAGTATCATTTGTTTTTACGTTTTACTGAACTTGTTTCAAATGCATAAAAAAAGTTATTACTTTGGGTGAGTGTCTCATAAAATGTAGGTAGGTATAACTAAAAAGGTAATTTTTTGTTACCTTACATAAAAACCGGCGATGAAAAAATTCAGCGTCCGCCCAAAAGCTGCAATTAAGGCTATATAATGGGCCATACGGTTTTACGATTTAATCCTTATGAAACTTTACTTATTACGAAAACGTTATTGCTCCATTGCTTTAAGGCGCTTAAACAGAGGCAGTCTTTACGAGGATTTTAGATTGTCTTGCGATAGAGCTGTGC
Source organism: Cydia amplana (assembly GCF_948474715.1). Taxonomy (NCBI): domain Eukaryota; kingdom Metazoa; phylum Arthropoda; class Insecta; order Lepidoptera; family Tortricidae; genus Cydia; species Cydia amplana. The sequence continues at coordinate 15,023,835 of NC_086080.1, read as the reverse complement.
AAGTTTCAGATGACAGATTTGACCTCTATTAATAAAATTGGCCGTTAAAATTTAATTGATTAGGAAATAAATGGCTCAGTTGTCGTTTAGAAAGAAATGTGTCGTTTCTGATGGATGGGTGATACTCTGATACTTAACACTAACTCTTCTGACACTTGACACTATAGAGGCGACAGCGACACACGGTAGCAACAACTCTTGGCAATTGATACACAGTAACGATTCGCAATCAATATTTTTATTTGTTCATTTAGGTATGTGTTGTCATGAGAGACCATCACCATTCAGTTCTGTCAATAAAGTATATCGTAGCGGCCGAGATGTTCAAAAATATCTGAACATGCTCTAGAATTTTCATAATAGATGCGTGTTCAGATATTTGTGAGCACCTTGGCCGCTCCGAAAAATCTAATAGCGTAGGTATTACCTAGGCCACTAAAATTATTAATGTATTTATTGGCTAAAAATGTCCGTATGATAAAATCTTCCATTTCAAATTAAGTTCAAGGAGACACTAACAATCCTCAGTTTACATTCCGGGTAAGTAAGTTTAAGTTGACCTAATTTTTTTCTGTTGAGACACCAGTACGTGTGGCGAATCTTATAAAGCTGTTTTAAAGGAAACGTTTCTATAAAGGTTTGCGTTTATTAAATTTCAGTTACTAAACGTTTATATTAAAATACGTGCTTGGCTAGCTGTATAACGATTTGGGTTGTATTTTGCATTTTGGGCTCAGAATAAAGTAACAGATAATAGGTAGGTATGTACCTAATTTGTATTCTTTACCGTCTTTACACGTACGATTTAAATCCGTTATAAACGTTCGATAAAATCGGCGTCTTTTCTGAGGAGTTTAGAAATTGTAACGATCAGGAAACATTCTTCTAAGACTTTCATAATATAAATACCTATATGTCACTGTAAAATTGTAAACACTCGTCATATTATAATCTCGCTAGTTACATTATAAACTGAAAGTAGGGAGATTATAATCTAACCTAACCTACGTTAGATTATAAACTAACGGGTTCACAATCTTACGGTGTCATATATATAGGTAACTAAAAGGTTTTAACATGCCTATAAGGATAAGATACGAAAATTTGGCTTTAAAGTTTATTTATTTGTGACATTTTCAACTAAAAGGTACCACATTCTCGGTCGTCGATAAGGTTGATTTCAATTTGAAGATTTGTGAAAATAGCGCCTTACTGACAAGCGACAATAAGTACCCTTTTGGTTGACAATGGCACATTTTATCATATCCACAGGAAAGTCACATAACCTTAACTCATAGGTACTAAAAAGTATTTTACCCACATAATTCTTTATACACCTTACGTCTAGTTTAATAAATTCTTTACCTTAATACCTGCTAGCACGGTAGGGTATTTTTTTACCCTAAACTAATTTGCTAGGCTAAAAATGCTACGCTTGCTAAACTTCAGGGCTGATTATTGGCAGACTAAAAGATAAACTGATTGATTTACACTCAAGTCGGAACGAGGGAACAAAGTTCCCCGCGACAGAAATTTATGTCCCCGCGATTAGTAGAACGGTTTTTAAAGGCCGTCGCCTGAATAATGGTGCGATAGCGTCGACTGCGATGTATTTTAGGATTATTTTGTAAAGCTATTATTATGGAAATTGATTTTGAGAGGCGAAATACAAAGAGACGATTGACATTGCCGTTTATTCTCGTAAGTGTTTGGTTTGAATTGAAATGGTCACGGCATATTCGTAGATTAGATAATGATGATGATTATATAATAATTATCAAAAAAAGCTCGAAAAAGATCTGTACGAAAAATTGCGTTGAAAGTTCGTGATATAACTATATCCTGCTGTTTTACTTATTATGAAAAAAGTATATTTTAAATTAAAAAAACTACATTATTCAATATTAAATTATTTATTATAAGATACACATAGATTGTAAAATCTTTAACGATCATCGAGAATGTTTGTAAGTCTTTTTAGCCCGGTTATCGATGTAAATGATTTTACTGTTTAAAAAGTGTAAGTAATCCGATATTAGATTCATCTTAGTTAGGTAATGATTGACAGAGTCAGTTCTAAATTACTTCGAAAGCCCTTGAGATTATTCAAATAAAAGTAGGTACCTACCTATAACGGATGATCATATAAATTACGTTATAAAAATAATACAAAGTTATCATTAAACCTGAACCTTACACCTCAAACATCGCCTATATTTTATTACTCCCTGTATCCCAACTAATAAAGATCCCAACGCCAAAACATTACAAGTCAATCACGCCCTAACATCAAATTTGAATTTTATTGTTACATATACGGAAGGTGTAAATTTGCCTACAGTCCAGTCAGATGCCTGGTGTAATTATCTGACAATACAAGACATGATTACTTTCGGAAAACCTTTTAAGTTACAGGGGTGTCATTTTAATCGTATTATAACTGTTTTTTAAGACATATTTTTCGTTACTTCCACTTTAGTGACGTCTTTACATTGTCTTTAATGCGCGCCTTTATTTTAAAGCAAAGATTAGTACCTAAGATTTGCAATAAAATACTCAGTAAATACCTAAGAAGAAACAATAGGATCAAAACCTCCCACCGGTAAAAACACCGTAAAATTGCTACCGTTAAACCGCTGCGACTAGCTGCGAGGCCGTAAAAGTATATAAAGTTATAAAAGACTACGGGCCCGATTCGGATTTTGAACTAGACATCTATTAGATGTCTATTAGACATCATCAAGATACGATAACGATATTTTTAAGATCTAGCCTGTCAAATTTGATATTTCTGCGATTCTGTAGATACTCTTGAACGATTTCCACAAGATATTAAATTACGATATTTTAACGTAAACGTGACATTTGTTACTCGAATAGAGCTGCAAAAGAGGACTAGTTGAAATCTAAACTACAACGTATCTAGTACATATCGTATCGTTCTCTAGTCTAGAACGGATCTTGATTTCCGAATACCGCGGTACGTCTTAAATGCTCTAGTAAAGGGAAAATACCTATATAAATGAAGGTTTCGATTCGAGTTTTGCGATATTCTCGTACACTTGTTTTGTTTAATAGGAGTCTTAAGTACCCATAGCGTTGTCCATAAACACGGTCGTACAAAGGCTCATTAAACTATATTGATCGTTTGTCTTAATCTGTCGTTTTGACTAAAGTATATAGTGCGTAAGAAAGGGATAAACATACATTAACTAATAACTGAGACTTGTAAAGTTTTATAAATAAATGATAATTTATTCTGATAAAGATATTATAATTTATTACAGACAAACAGCAGCTTGAGAAAACGTAGTTTTCTGTGAGAGAACAGTGAGCAAAATCACATTTTGTTAATTGCGCACTACGAGCAGAAGCTACTTTATTTCATGCATTTTGTAATTTTTTCTGGCACATATAATAATATACCTAATCTCTTTGTTACATAAATAACGACTCACAATTGTAAAATTTTAAATGCAACGTTAAAATAATTAAGTACCTCCTTTGTATGGTCCATATTGTTTTCCCAAGCGGACTTTATACCTGTAGGTAGGTATAATGCAAAAAGGTTAATATATTTTTTCTAATAAAGCATCTCGACAAAGAAACGGAAAATCCTTTTGTTTTATAGAATCCTTAGGATTACATTCCGGCACAGAAAACATCACAGTACAGGAACTTGACTAAATTTGAGATGTAGAATGATGGCTAGATACTACATATATTTAACCTCGTAAGACCCAATGTCCTATCTATGGTACTTCTTCAGGTCGATGGAATTTATATCATATTCAATTGGAACAGAGTCGCTTTTGCATTGTTTCATTCAGTTTTCAAATAATGCAAAATCAACTCTATTTCCTAAATAATAGGTTCAAATTTGAGTGGCAAATTTTGGATTTTTTATTTGTATGGCTGATGGGCCTTACGAGGTTAATATGGTGCTTTGGGGTAATTGCTAAAGTGGGGTAATTTTGAATATCGCTAATATCAAAGTAGTAAACTAGAAACATTTTCTACTTACAGTTGCAACAGTAAGCATGGTGCTTTGATAGGCTTTGCAGTAACGAGCGTGAGTGTTGCCAAAGTATTCAAAATTACCCCGTGTTCGAAGTTATCCTTACACTTTATAACAAGCAAATTCCTGTAGTCTTTTCTGTATTGCTATACACCTGTGCCGTAGGTCACTGCGGGCCTTTGTCAATGTTCCGGGGCAGATAAGCCCCTTGTGGCTTCCTGCGTTTTATTCTACTAAATCTACTTTGTTTGAGGGACTAGGAAGAGTGGGTTGGGGAAGGGGGGCTGGGCTAAAGTAGGTATTTCAGGTAACTTAGATATTATGTCTGCTGTTAAATGAATCGTAAAATAGCAAACTTAATGCCAAAATAGTCAGCTATGCTATTATTGTCACCTTTTCGCGTCATTTTAAACACTGTTCATTGTAATTAAACCGCCTACAAGTTATCTGCTTTGCCCGAAGGTTGACTGGTAGAGAATGCATTTTAGCATTAAGTCCGCCTTTTGTACGTTTGTATTTTCATTTGGGCAATAAAGATTAAATAAATAAATAATTGTAACCGGTAAGTCGTGCCCTGGTTTAGGGCCACTTTGCACCATTCACTAACCCGGGGTTAACCGGTTTAACCTGGAGTTACCATGGTCACCAGTACAATTTGACACTGGGTCTGTCAGTACGCAGAACCCTTGTATCCCAAGAAGCGTAGGTCGACCATCGAAATTTTCACAAAGTAAAAAATTACATTACCTATGTGTAGCCACTGCAGCAAATAAAATTAAAAATCTTGTCTAAGAATCGAAACAAGAGCTACTTAGCGTCATTTAAAAAAGCAAAGCGGAATTGCACTCTGTCCGACGCGGTGCTAAGCTCCTCATTTGCAAGTTCCTCATGAATAATAGAACAGCCGACCTAAGCTGCATCTAGAGGGGTTCCTTTTTGAGCTGAACAAACCAGAAAATGTTTCTTTTGCCCGCCATTTGGGCACAATTGAGACACAACGCAAACGCGAACGCTCGTCACGCTATCGAATGAACTTCAGGGGTTCAGATATAATGTATATGGTCCACCCAGGCGGCTTAGCCAAAGTGACAATCGCTTACGCTTCGCTATCGAACCGCTTTGTGTCTCTCTATCACTCTTCCATATTAGCGTGACAGTGACAGTTGCGTTTCGTTCGCTACTAGCGTTAGCGATTGGCATGTTGTCTATGTCTACGACGCCAGAAACATAATACAGGGAAGAGCCACTCAAAAACCCTTTCTCTAATCAATTATCTCCCAATGCAGCGATTAATGTATCGTGAGTCGGCGAGATCGCTAACGATGATCGACGATCAGCGAGAAATGACCCCGCGGACACTACGCTTGATTGATCTGTGTTACGCTAATGTAGAACACAAATTGTTTATGGTATCAGCAAATATTGGAAACATTTTCTACATTATCCGATCAGATCGGGGAAATCCTGAAGAAAGGCCAGGACAAGAGCACCCTAAACCGGCGAACGTGTATGAGGAATGTTATGAAAGTAACGGAAGCGAAAGAGGTATGTCAGGATCGTAGCAAGTGGAAATCCGTGGTCTCTGCCTACCCCTCCGGGAAATAGGCGTGATTATATGTATGTGTGTATGTATGTATTTTCTACATACTTTCTTATTTTGCTCGCAATCAGGATAAAGGATGACTCACGCCAGGCGTGGCTCTCTCCGCGATTTCGTCGCGTCACTACACTACAAGTAGGTAAGTACATGCGGCCCACAACAATTTTGGTGTCTAGCCATAGTAGTTGCCGCGCACCGCTACGGAACGGACGCCTGCTCACGCATGCGCCACCTAGCGGTCATAATTATCTGTCGTAATAGACGCGACTTGTTAGAGAGTTAACCTTCTGTACCTACTAATATTATTTATTCTGCGCTCAAGCTAGAAGGGTCTAGGTCCGGGCCGAGACACTTCATTTTCTATGACAGTTGATCACGTGAAGCTATCTATATAAAACTTAAGTGTCAAACTCATCGGCTCAGACCCGGACCGTTCTAGCGTGAGTCATCCTTTCTCCACACAACCACTTGTGACAGACGGCCACACAGACGTACGAGTGATGTTATAGTTACAAGGGTTCCATTTTTTTTCTTTTGGGGTACGGAACCCTAAACCTAATTATACGTATTTTAAGTAACTATATAAACAAGTACGTATGAGTAAATATTGAGTAAATGGTTGGACGCACCTCAGTTTCAGTAAACACGAGAGCACCCACACGTAAATGCCAAAAAATACTTAATTACCTTAAAATTGTTATTTATTAAAACTAAATTCCATTAAAATGTATTTAGATATAGGTACTCTTTTTAAAATTCCATTAAAATTTATTTAGATAGGTAGGTACTTACTCTTAATTTTTACTTCCGACACGCTAATATGTGACGTTCTTAATCAGAAGGTACCACTTTGCCGCTTACCATAAAGAGGACATTTGCTGGTATTTGTATACGAATAACCTGTCAGAGCGTCGTTATGGCAATCGACAATATTATGGTACCCTTTGACTGAGAACGTCACATAGGGCCATTGCGCTAGTTTCCGTCCATGCTCTAGTTTTCGACCACTTGAGAGATTAGCAAATAATATTATTAAATTGTACAACGGGACTTAATCGCGTATCTAAGTTTTAAGATTTACCTCCGACGTTTCGAAGACGGCGGCTGTTAGATACGCGATTAAGTCCCGTTGTATAATTTAATAATGTGTAAAAATCGTGAAAGTTTAAATCAGTGTTAGCAAATAATATATTTTATTTTTAATTGTATACTTGCGAAATATCTTTTCTATGTAGATAGATATATTCTTTTTACATTAAGGATTGCAATACGTACAATTTGGTGCAGCAATGTAGGTTTATATTCAAATTTCGTCAAGTGGACGAAAACTGGAGCTGGACGAAAACGAACGCACCTACCCTATATTAATACGTATATTTCGCCGCCGCGTGTATCCTTTTCATTATGTTTACCATGAATAATTACCAACATGTCGCGGCAAATATTCTAATTTCCAATTTTAATGACAGGTTTCAGTTTACGAACAACCGTCTCAGAAACCTCTGATTCCTTATTAACATTTTCGAGCCAAGCAGCAAATTCAAATTATTCGAATAATTCGGAATAAGTTGAAGTTTAACACATTCAGTCAGTGCCAGCGTGAGCTACGCGCTACGAGCGTAGCCGATAACACGGGAACAACAATATGTAGCGAAAACCGCCTACGGACAGTGGACTCCCCTAGCGAGTCGCTGCCGCTGGCAGTTAATGTGTTAATGAACCGTCAAGTTTTTGAGTTTATTTAATTAACAGTTTGGAAGTTAAGCGTAAAAGTTTATGCGAATTGTCAAAGTGAAATTATTGACATTTGCAAAAAGAAATCAATGAAATCAGCGCTTAGGTATAATTGTTAAGAGCATTAAATATATTGGACTTGAATATTACAGTTTTATAATATTTAAAACTTTCGCGGTTTGAACACATATTAACGTCGGTAAATAAAGGTAATAAAATAAATTTCGCGATAGACTCGTCTATAAATGTGAGTTAATATTACAGTTTTAGTTATTTTTTGTTAATTATCTTCTGCAGAAAGCCTCTTCAGTCTTTCAAGTACATTTACTAACTTTACTTATTCACTTCCTTTTTTCTTTAAAGGAATACGCGCATGTAACACCTCTGGAGTCGCAGGCGTCCATAGGCTACGGTGACTGCTTACCATCAGGCGGGCCGTATGCTTGTTGCCACCGACGTAGTATAAAAATATATAAGTGTTCGAATTGGCAAGTCATATCTTTACCAGAGGCTGATAATAACGAGTAAGGAAACCATTCCGCGGCCATTGCCTCAGGGAAAGACCATTTATAGCTCATGACTCCAATTTGCTGTATTTCCGGCCTTTGACCTCAGGCCGGGAAAACTTCTTAATGAAATGAAATGAAATGAAATTTTTTACTGGAGCCGGGAATTTACTTAATGGAAGATTTCTCATAAGTTTGAAGAAGTATGTTCGCGAGATATTTGTTATCTACCTAAATTTTTTATCTAGGTTTAGCTGTATTTAGGTATTATATTTACAATTAATATGACGCATATACTACATACCTAGGTAGGGTAGACTTTTATGCAACTGTCATAAATGTTATAAGTATTTAGTTAGATAACGACTTTTTCTGTTTTAAACCTTTTTTAATTTTAGGTAGGTACCCATAATAAATTTATTGGGTAATTATTAAATTTTACGTTGTAAAATACTATCAAATATGTACCTAGTCGAAAGACACAACTTTTTATTTTTATTTGAAAGGTTATCCGTGCATTTATAAGTAACAGTCCTTCTCAAAATAGTGGCATCTACAGGTTAAAGTTATATTTAATAGACAGTCATTCTGCCAAGCAAAATAAAAAGCTTTCCACGAAACCCGGATGAACTCAACAAATCATGCCGGCGCATGGAACCACCCGATAACCGCCCACTGCATTTTTCATCCAAAAAAGGGAATTTACGAGTGCTTGCTCTGCCGCGTGTCATTGTTTCGATGGGATAGTCGAACGTGTAAGTAAACCAGTGTAACTATGACTAGGCATTTGCCCTATTAGTAAACAACTTTCGTTAAAACACAAGCTTAATGTACCTACATACACCTACGTCAAAGAGAATTCGAAATAGAGGCGGATTGTCAAACTAAATTAAGAGGTTTCGAGTAGATGGCGGCACTTTTTGATATTTAACAAATTTAACACATCAGTGAAAGACTAAGTATCAAAGTCAAACGGCGTTCTAAAAGTTTTAATCTTCTGTCGAAAGATGGCAGTAAATTTACTGTGGCTACATAATTTACCATGACAGTAACTTTATGTATACACTCTTTTCTCTTTGCCTACGTGAAGGCGGGATTCCACCAGTGTGCGGCACAAGCATACTTATTGAGTACAAAAATGCTTGTGGTGGCCCCTCACACTGGTGGAATCCCCGCTCAAGATACGTATGAAAATATGAAGTCTTCTAGAGAAAGAATCAAGTCTCCAACATTGTTAAAAGAACTCTAACTTTGACCTAACGACTAGTCTTAAAGACTGTGTCGAATCTCAAAATTGAAACTTCAAAACTACTAGTAGGGTTCCCCCTAGTAGTTTTGACTACCCACTACTAGTGCCCACTACTAGAGTTGCCAAAGAGTTCGACTCTTCTAATCTCGTCAAGAAAATTGACAGCTCTGAACTGGCGAGTATTTTTCGCGGAATGTAGGCTGGGGTTTAAACGGCAATTATTTTGTTCGTGCCTGGGATGGAGTTGCTCGAACTTGGTCCAAAAACGAACAGTGCTCGTTCAGGCACGTGTATAAACGGGTCATACGTAGATTTTAAAATAAAAGCTATCACTCTTATTGATAACGAATTCGTTAATAACAGTTTGCGTGAATGTAAGGTAGTAAATATCTTTATCACATGGTTAATTAATTGAAAAGGAGTACCTCTTTATGCTGACATGGCTAACACTGATTTAAACTTTCACGATTTTTACACATTATTGAATTGTACAACGGGATTTAATCGCGTATCTAAGTTTTAAGATTTACCTCCGACGTTTCGAGGACGGCGTTGTCCCCGTGGTCTCGGTGAGTCTTCTCCGAGACCACGGGGACAACGCCGTCCTCGAAACGTCGGAGGAACGATTAAGTCCCATTGTACAATTTAATAATGGGACTAGCCAAGACGACAATCGTTGATCGAAAAAACCAATCGAAACCTTAATAATGTATGGAAAGTCACGTGACTTTTCGCAGCATTTGTCATCCCGATGAGTTTTTCTTTTTGTTTGGAGTTTGTTGATGTACGATTGTTATCTTGGCTAGGCCCCAAGGAATAATTAAGTAAGAAAATTAGGCTTTATAGCTCTTTGCGATTAAAACAAGCAACAACGGTTGCACTCCGGGAGTGCCGATAGAAGTGAAAACTCACCTCACTATGTTACCGATGCCCGGTAACACGATACATACGTTTAGCGGAGGTATTCTATTTATTTATTATATATTCATTCTCAAATAAGATCACACTTTTTCATTGACATGTTTATTTACATACTGCCATGACAACGTCAAGTTATTTCAACATTTGTAAAGAGTCTTGAAAAGGAGTCCGTAACATAAATGTCAAATAACATTGAGTTTTTCTTTATTGGTACGCTATCTCGAGTTTATCATTTTTTCCCCACCTCAAAAAGTGCCCAGTGCCGCTACAGAAGTTTTCACTTCAAAAATATTTGCTTTCCAAAAACAATCACGGTTTGATTAAAAACAATTAGTACTTCACGTCTTTGTGAACTAAAAAGCTTACTGGAAAACCTAACAACTGCTACCAAAGTTAAATACCTAAACTAGGTTAAGGCTTCCACGTAAACCGCATGCAACGCTCAAGAATTGGCCTGAACAAGCTAAAGTGGAGAACGAATATACCAATTAGGAAGTTTTATTTACTTTAAAATACGTAAGTACGGCTGTATGTACTAAGCTAAAGGGAAAACGTACGGGGCGGTTCAAACCTTTCTTCTTAATACTTTTCATATTCGAGGTCACAACCCCAAAATCATCCAGTATAAGTTTTAGATGTCATTCATACGACGACTGTTACGATTGCGTTGACTATAAATCTTCTTGATAATAAATATAAACACAGAAAAAAATACAGAAAAAACTCCTTTCTTCTGAGAGCTGCTAGGTCTTTCAATCAGCTTTGTAAACATCATGATCTCATCGATCTGTTCTGTGATAGCTTTAGTTCTATACGCAAACTAATGAGTCAAGACTTCTCTCACTGTTAACTCTTATGTATTCTATGTGTTTATTATTTTTATTTTTTTGTTCTTCTTGTTCACTTAACCCTTTCTACCTGTCAAGCAAGATAAGCAAAATATAACTGTAAGTAAAGTACCTAAGTATTACTAGATTTGAAATTTTGCACGCCATGTACTCTACGCAGCTTCTACCTGTGGAAACTTGTAATTGGCTCACTGTTTCTATGTTATTACCTAACTTGTCACTCTAGCTGTAAGTTTTCATAACAAATAAAATAAAAAATAATTGAAAGTTCAAATCGTGACTGTAACGCGGTAACGCGATTGAACAAGGAAAATTTACTGTGACGTCGTTCGCGTCAACGCTGTAGCAGTAACGTTGCAACAGTAAAATGGCTGCAGTCGCCATCCACAGAGGGACTGCGAACCACGAAATTTTGCCTCTCTGACGCACTTGTTGGCTTCTTCGGTCATCTGAGCAGGACAGGGTCAGATAGCTCGGAAAAGCTCATTATTACTGGCCGCATGGCAAGGAAGCGTAGGGATGGACGTGTGGCCACACGTTGGGCACTGGTGAAAAGTGCCCACAATCGTCACGTCCCTCAGCTATGAGGTTACGACAAGTAAGAAGAGACGCACTTGTAAATTCGTACGTAAATGCGATAGAAAGGCAAAACTTCGTTCGTGGTTCGCGGTAGGCCCTCAGGTCACCTTTATTCGTGGGCAGACGGAATAAAGGTAAAATCCACCCACCACATAACCCACCGCTGCATTGCATGGCACAATAATACCGCCTCGTGTGTCACAACCTTAAGTGTTGTTTGTTCACAAGAACGGCACGTCGTTTCGCGGTCTGGTTTTAATTGCCAATTACGCCGATACCGAATGCCGAAGGTCTGGCGATGGTTTAATGCGGGTTTCATACGATGCATGCCTTTTGTGTGTGCTCTACTAGAAATCTGTAGTGGCACACGTATTGGCTTATGATTATTTTCATTTTAAACTAGCTTTTGCCCGCGACTTCTTCTGCGTTGAATGATGATGATTAAAAACTATTATATGTCCTTTAAAAATCAAAATGCCGAGGCGTGCGTGCCCCTAGCCACCATTGTGTTCCAAAGTGGAATATAAGAACTTTGCTTCGCTTCGCTCGCTCGTCGATAAATCCATTTCGAACCATCATCTCTGTCTAAACGTATTCAGCACATGATACGTCTTACCGCTCCTCATTCATAATTTCCACACGACATTTGCTCTGATATCGACGACGTGGGATATATATTTCGGCGAGTCAGCTGAATGGAGTCGTCTGAACTTTATAGGGACTTACAGCGTATTATAATTGTGCAAGATAGCACAACCTTTTTGTATAAATTTACCTTTTTTATTATGTTTATGGTTTTGATACTTTTTTGTCTATTTTTATTTGTCAGAATACATTTTGTTTTCTCCTTACCAGTGCCTATTATTATACAGTCGTTAATAAAAAAGGACCAATTTTATAAACGACTGTAAAATAATAGGCACTGGTAAGGAGAAAACAAAATGTATTCTGACAAATAAAAATAGACAAAAAAGTATCAAAACCATAAACATAATAAAAAAGGTAAATTTATACAAAAAGGTTGTGCTATCTTGCACATTCTCCCCTTTTTTTAAGTAGAGACAAGGACTTTCGCGAGCTTCTTTAGGGGTCGACGTAAGATTCCAGCGGCGGTAGCAACATCCGCCACTCTAACGATCCCGTCTCTGCCGGGGTATACGGCGGTCACGCGACCCTTGGGCCACGAGCCTCTAGGAAGGTTGCAATCACAAATGATCACAACATCACCCACTGCAACATTAGGCGGTGACCCTCCTCCTACACGTGGTGACAAGCAGGGCAGGTATTCCTTGACCCAGCGCTGCCAGAAATGGTCAGCTAGCCTGACTGCTCTGCGCCACTGGTTTCGACTAAGAAGATCGGCCTCGGTGAGGGTAGCGGGAAATGGGCGCCCAGATGGAGATGTAAGTATAAAATGGGCCGGTGTTAGAGCCGCTACCCTCACCGAGGCCGATCTTCTTAGTCGAAACCAGTGGCGCAGAGCAGTCAGGCTAATATATACATAGATAGATATTAACTCACATTTATAGACGGGTCTATCGCGAAATTTATTTTATTACCTTTATTTACCGACGTTTCGACACAGGTTTCACTGGTCGTGCTCGCGGCTAACTAATACGTGTACGTGTATTAATATGTGTTCAAAACGCGAATGTTTTAAATATTATAAATAGATAGATGTTTAAATTATGCAAAGTCAAAGTCAAAATATACTTTATTCACGTAGGCCTAGCAACAAGCACTTATGAATAGTAATTAGGTGTTACATATACAGGGTGGCCAAAAAGTCGTGGATCAAACGAAACAGGGAGATAAAGGAGGTAATTTCCAACAAAAAAAAATTCTACAGCATGGCCATAACTTCATTGCACGAAAAGTTATGAATTTTTGTTTTTTCTTCAATGAATACAATTTTTGTAGTATTGATACATTATCTAGTCACAATTCAACATTTTTTGTTTTATTGCTTTTAATCAATTTATTTTTTTATTGTATAAATTGTAAAAAAAAACTCGGTAGTTTCGTGAAAAAAAATCATAACTTTTGAAGTTATGGCCATGCTGTAGAAAGATTTTTTGTTGTAAATTACCTCCTTTATCTCCCTGTTTCGTTTGATCCACGACTTTTTGGCCACCCTGTATATTATCTTAAGCTAATTATCAGAGCAATTTATTGATGTTAATATTATTCCATAATATTATTGGATTATTATACACATCAAATTTAATACTTACTCGTAGGTAAAGCTTTATATATGTATACCAAGCATATCATTAATCAAGCACGCTTGATTGTTAAGTGACACCCTTAAATAAAGAATGAATGAAGAATCATTACATTAAATAGGTAGAGTGAATGAACAATGAGTGAATGAGTCAAGTCATAGAGAAAAAAATACATAGAGTGCTCACTCCATACATCAGTTTTAGTACCAAAAAGACTATTAGTTCAGACTATTAATTTCAGTGTCTACATCTAGCATCGAGTAGCGGAACTATCAGTACTGCTACTTGACAATAGATGTAGCAGTACTGATAGTTCCGCTACTCGATGCTAGATGTAGACACTGAAATTAATAGTCTGAACTGATCTATGGAGTGAGCATTCTTGTCTTACTATATTTCTCTATGGTCAAGTGAGTGAATACGCTCACCTAGATAAATTATCTCCATAGAATTGTAAATATGAAAGCTTAATAAATGTTATGAACAGAATTAAAATGTCCCGCCATGAATTATGAATGAGCAGCCCTTTTGTACGGGAATAAATGCCCTTTATTAGGTAAATAAATAACTCTTGTACTTGATAAGGTTGGAAGATAAACTTAAATAGTATTGAATAACGTAGCACAGAATAAGTAATAGTGTATTACCACTCACAATAAATAAAGTCTACCCAAATGCACGTTAGATGGCGTTGGCGTCGAGATACATCGCGCAAGCGTTTGTCTTTCATAGTTTCATGGCATGTATTACATATTAGTGTGCAATTTATTTGGTAGATGGCGATGGCGTCGAGATTCATTGGCTGTTATTATCGACCTTATTAAGAAGAAAGATTGCCACAGCCAAGCTTTTTATAGTCTAACCTCATTGCGATAAGTATGATATTTAATTTAGATATAAAAGTTGCAACAAGTAGTTTATTATGTTTTGCATGTCTTCAATGTATCTAAGTATGCATTTATCTATTTGATATTTTACATCGCCGCCTATAGTTCGTTTCTTTTAGCATTAGAAAGAACTTGCAAGAAGGTAAGCGATCTTGACATGTCTTTTAATTGAAAAACGCTTTTTAAAAATCAAAAACTATTACTTATGAAAGCAGAAGAATATAAATGATCGTATTAGATTAATAATTGTTACATATTGCCGTAACTTATTATTAAAATGTGTTTTTCAATTAAAAGACACATCAAGATTGTTTACACCTTATTTCTAATGCTAAAAAAAACGAACTATAGCTTTGTTTAGTTTGGGGCTTGATCGATCTGTTTAAGATTGATATGAAATATTTATTTTTTATATTATTACTAAGTATCGAAGGTAAAATCTGGCATTATTTGGAAGTACAATATTGACACACATCTTGTTTCCTATTGTAAAATAATATAGTAACTAGGTACTTCTCCGTACACGGTCTCTGTCTCTAGTTTTATAAAGCACATCGGGATCGGAGCCGATGGATCTATCTTTTTACAAGTCAAATCGAACCTTTCCCGTCAAATCACTGGGCCAGCTCTAGTAGCACGGTCGCATTTTTATCGTTTGTCACCATGCCTGTCACGTTCTAACAAGTATGTAAGTGCGAAAGTGACGGGCATAGTGATAGTCGATAAATATGGAACCGCGCTGAGCCCGCAGGTCTCGGGGCAACTCATTCGGCTTATTGCGACCCTTCATCGAATCGATAGGGATTACGGAATCAATTTGATTGCAGCGAAGGGGTGAGTCTGTAGATTACTTCCTTCGAGACAGAGCATAACCCTTAATTGACTTGAGATATTTAGCGATGTGACAGATAGACGGACGGACGGATAGAGTCGCACCAAAAAGCTCCTCGTAAGAAACACTTAGCTCCGGTTGCACCAACCCACCACCAACCTCAATTAGCGGACTGATTGACATCCCGCGATGCAGTGAACTAAATATAAAACTTTCTACAATCAAATTTAGCGGCGAGCGTTTTCACGGTTACAAGCGGTATCGTGTAACCTACACACTTACGCTACGGCTTACGTAGGCGAACAACGCGCGAACGCGGCGCGGCCGCCGCGCTGCTTCGCGTCTAAATCGCTCACGTACGAGTAGGACACACCTATACGTATCAACGGTTTGCTTCATCCTCGCCGCGCCGCGCCGCGCCGCGCCGCGTTCGCGCGTTGTTCGCCTACGTAAGCCGTAGCGTTAGCCTCAAAAATTTATATAGCCGCAAAAATCACCCACCCTTTAGCCAAAATACGACACTTACGATAGAAAGATGCCTAGTAGGTATATGTATACATATTGATATTAACAACGTAAAAAACGTTTCACACTTTCCACTCATCAAACGATTGAGCTTATTATACTATTTCCTTCGTTGTAAAGCGTAACGTTCTGATGCGTCCCTTATTTTTAGAAAATTAAAACAAAACAGTAACCTAAAATCTTAGGGAATGCACTTAAAATTAATTAGAACCATGTCCAAGTAAACCGGAGCGGTTCCGCGGCGCGGCTGGGTTAACTTCGACTTCGAATTTACTGCCACAAAGTTCCGACGAGCAACTCGCCTCATTCGCTATTCCTGGTAATGGTACAGTCAGCAGCAGAAGTTGCGAAGTTGCTAAGCGGGCGAGGTGTTCAAAATTATCTTGACAGGTCGCGGATTCAAACACCGGCTCGTAACAATGAGTTTTTCGAAACTTATGCACCTACGAATCATCATTTGATATTTACCAGTCGCTTTTCGGTGAAGGAAAACATCGTGAGGAAACCGGACTAATCCTAATAAGGTCTAGTATCCCCTCTGGGTTGGAAGGTCAGATGTCAGTCGCTTTCGTAAAAACTAGTGCCCACTGCCCACGCCAATTCTTGGGATTAGTTGCCAAGCGGACCCCAGAATGTAATGAGCCGTGGCAAAATGCCGGGACAACGCGAGGAATAAAAAACAAACGCTCTTATTCTCTTAACAATAAAGTCGCGTCAAGATCATTTTGAACACCTGGCTCGCTTAGCAACTTCTGCTGCTGACTGTACGTGCTTGAACTAATGGCACTTATGTGTTCGTGTTCAATATTTTAAATTGAATTGAATAGCGAATAGCGAAATATTATTGTATCATGATTTTCAATAGTTGAATCTGCTTTCAGACTGCAGTATGGCTATAAGATGGTCGGTTATTTGTCATCTGTCATCATGCCTGTCACGTTGTAACAAGTACTAATGTTAGTGCGAAAGTGACGCATGACATGACAAGTGATAATAATGCATCCATGATAGCGCCGCTGGATATAAATTAATTCAGTTTTCGGTCTATTTTGTATCTTAATTTTGATTGGAAACATTATATTCGCCTTTGCTAATATACCATCTTGGGTTGAAGGGTTGGGTAGGACATTGAAATTTCAAACGAACTAAACGAACTGTGTATCTTCTGCTGACTGTACATAAATGCGTCACATTTGTAATAAGATAGTTTGAAGTAATCGGAATCCAGACAAGTTTCACTGTTATCCACCCCCATTGTGCTTGCTGGACCATAGAACTATACTCATAGACTCGGCATGAAATAACTCCGGGGTTTTGGGGGGCGGGAATGTTTACACTAGAGCCCGTAGGTACCATGAGTCACTGATAGTGTCAAACAATGTGAGTCAAGACTGACATATACTCTAACGTATACGTAATCTACTTTCTATACATCTCGCTCGCACTAATATGTCAGTACGAGCGAGATGCAGAGAAATTAAGTTACGTTCACGCTAGCGTTTATGGTTTATGTTAGTGCCAAACTGAAGTAGCTGTATAGCTAAATATGTAATTTACCTGGCTTTTGCTTGTAAAACATTAAGTGAAGTTTTGTTATATCTTCTTGAGAAATCCCTTAATCAAATATCGGGAAATAATTTACCACTTCATTCTAATTTACGAAATATTTTTTATCTTTTTAATGGCAGCACTCAGCGATACCAACCATACAGATTTAAAATCTTAGTAACATTTTGAATCTGAAAAATGGCAACACTTTTCTAATGGCCGCCATTTGTGACCATAAGTACGTCAAAGTCAATGTCAGTTGTCATGATTTTTTTTGCAATAACAACAGTTTTTTTAGTGTTTTGAGGTTAAGTGCGAAAAAAAATCTGGTAAGCGCATACACTGAATACTATAATTAACTAGACTTATTTTCCCTGTGTTTTGCTTGAAAAAATTGTGATAACGATATGATTTAGCCAAGATTTTAAGGTTTTAGTAAGTGGGAAATTATTTCCCATTGTTTGTTCCGGAACTTACGATTTACAAAAAATTGGTAGGTTTTTATCAAGTGGGAAATTATTTCCCAGTGTTTGTTCTCCACCTAAATTTTAATTTGTTTCTATATATAAAAATATATGCCTGTTTGTCTGTTACACAAAAAAATCTGGCCTTCTTTTTGTTTTCTTTTTTCTTTTATTTATTTCTCTGATTTTTGAAGATAACGTTAAAAAATCATACATGAATTCCAAGCAAAGCCGGGGGCAGCTACTAACTAGTAAAAAGTTCGTAACCGTATCGGACAATGGGAAACTATTTCCCACTTCATTCAAAATTTTGCTATTCCGTAACGGATAACGGGAAATTATTTCCCACCGCAAAACCCCCCTTGCCCCCCCACTCAAAAATATTAAATATATTTTTTCGTAATCTACGCACCCAAATTACCTAAAAACTATTCTTACTTTTCAAAAATCTCATAAAAAGTGTTCCGTTTGATTAAGGGTTAAACCTGAAATCATGAACGCAACTCAAATGCATTGCCAGCGTAAGCTACGTGCTACGTTTGTAGCCGATAAATATCGTATGCTAACAGAGAAATCCCCAGCGACCCGCTACACGTACCTATTTTCTATTTGTAGGCGTTTTTTTGCTAGGTAAATGCGGTTTTTCATGTGTTAGGTATCAGCTACGCTCGTAGCGCGTAGCTCGCATTGGCATGTCATTGTGTTTAATTAGTATGCTACTAACAGCCTTATTCGAACTTTAAGGTACCTCAAATATAAGATATTGAAACGATGTCAGTGTCAAAAAGTGTCAAATGTGACGTATTTCTCTCAAGAAACGTCAGTTTTGACACTAGTTTGACACTGACATATCCGATCCATATCGTTTCAATATGTTATAGTTGACGTATCTTAAAGTTCGAATATGGCTGTAAGTGTAAGGCCTGAGTGGACGCTCGTGTTGGGCGTGCAGCGGAGCGGGGCGTGCGGCGTGTATGTTAAACAAATGCAAGCGTATAGGAGCGGCCTTAGTGCACGCTGCTCAAATCACTTGTGAGCCTGACGCCACGCTGCACGCCCCGCCGAACGCTCCGCTTCGAGCGTCCACTCAGGCCTTACACTAAGTGAGATGAGGGGTAGTTTTCGTTTATACTCCGTCTGTTAAGTGATCTGTGGGTTGGACGGACAGCCTTAAGGCCACGTATTATCTTATACGTGACGGGCTCTTCCGGTCACAGTTGAAACACAAGTTAGTCCGTAAAGGAGGTCAATTCGAACTTAACATTCTGATATCAAAATGATGTCATTTTCATTATTGGCTCGTGCATCTCGCTCTAGCAAATACGAGTAAGGATAAATATATAAGCAAACTTATTTTTTGCCTTTTTTTTGGCATTGAAACGGAACCCTTTGTGCGCGAGCTCGACTTGCACTTGGCCGGTTTTTGAGCTCTACTCAGGCTTCTATAGTTCGTTGGGTATAATACATGTTATTATAATTATCTTGAAGCGAGTTTCCTCAAGATAAGGCGTCTCCAGACGGTCAGTCGGAAGCCAGTCGCAGTGACAATGGCAAGCGAGATAATAGCACGGGCGGAAGCTTCCTGACTTAGCATTATATTGTGCACAGCGACGGAATGGTATGTATTGCCAAGAGGGTTATTATTATAATACTCTTAAAACCAGTTTCCTCAAGATAAGGCGTCTCCAGACAGTCAATCGGAAGCCAGTCGCAGTGACAAAGGGAAGCGAGATAATAGCACGGACGGAAGCTTCCTGACTTAGCATTAAATTGTGCAAGGCAAGGCAGTTATCACACTGGCGTCGGAAGCGATGACGGTATGATAACTGCCTTAAGGATGACTCACGCTAGACCGGCCCGGGCCCGGGACTCGTCATTTTCTATGACGGCTGATCGGTGATCAATCGGTGCTTTCCATAGAAAACGAAGCGCCGGAAGCTCCGGCCCGGTGACCCGGTCTAGCGTGAGTCATCCTTTACTATTATAATAAAATTATAATAATTTGTTGTTTTGCAAAGTAAGATGACAAAAAACAAAAGACGCGATATATTTTTGATGCTAACTGTGCCATAGGTATGTATAAACGATAAAGTTTATGACTTACTTATGTTTAGGAGAGAAACTTTTGTGTTGTTTCCTAAATAAACACAGTAGGTATACCTAACTAATAAAACCCACAATCAAATGAATTGCACCCCATACCTTAATGAAACCGGACAAGTGTGAGTCGGACTCGCCCACCGAGGGTTCCGTACTTTTTAGTGTTTGTTCCGGCAACAGAAATACATCATCTGTGAAAATTTGAACTCGAAAATTTTTATCACGGTTTATGAGATTCAGCCTGGTGACAGACAGACGGACAGAGGAGTCTTAGTAATATCGTCCCGTTTTCACCCTTTGGGTACGGATCCCTAAATACTAAACCGACTTGACAAGTTAATAAAACTGCCGTCCAAGATGGCCGCCTTCGAGCTCCATTCCGACTGTCACCGGCATCCGCGATCCGATATACGATACGGCTTATGAGCTAGCATGCCACAGATCACCCACTATACAGAGCGTGTACCTATGAACTGTAAAGTTTGTGCCATACCTATGTATGTGTGAAGGTCGTGATTAGGGTTTGCAATCCGGATCCGAAATGTATGAAATTATCCGGATCTGGATCCGGATCCGCGGATCTTCCCATACATTTCAGATCCATCGTGCAAACATTGGTCGTGATAAAAAAAGTGTATGACATCTGATAAGTTTTGGCTTCTGTTCATGTTAGGTTTGAATAAAACACAAATAAACTGTGTCGAAATAATTTGTAAGGAGAACGGAAGGGGTTTTGTAGTAAGGTATTAGATATGTCAGTGTCAAAAGTGACGTTTTTGTTTGAAGAAACGTCACTTCCGACACTGAAATATCCGATACGATGTACGATATACATCGTACATCGTATCGTGTCTTTATCTTAAAGTTCGAATCAGGCCGAATGTGTTGTGATTAATGTTGAAGCGGTATTTTCAATTACCTGATTCACTTTGGAACATTATGCTGATACTAGCTGTTGCCCGCGACTTCGTACCTGTGGATTATTATATTTTCCCCATACAAACTTTGGACCCCCATTTCACCCCTTTAGGGGATAAATTTTCTTAAATCCTTTCTTAGTGGACCCCTAGACCTTATAAGGAACCTACTTGCCAAATTTGGACTTTCTAGTCCCAGCGGTTTGGGCTGTGCGTTGATTTAAGTCAGTCAGTCAGTCAGGTCTTTCACGTTTATATATATAGAAGATAGAAGATTTTATTTTATGCGCAGTAAAAGTTGAACTACTATTCAACAGATTATATTGCGAGATTATGAAACTGTCACTAAAACCTGGCTGCGGAGTCCACGAGAAGTAGTCCGTAGAACTGTCCAGTTTTTGTTACACTGGCGGACAAGGAAATGTGCAAATTAGATATAATGCCGTGACACTGTGATGAGGGTATCGCTCCGTCTGTTAGTCTTTTATTTATGTCTTTTATGCTTTATTGGGTGAAAAAGAAAGGGATATTCATTTGGACAAGAGCTCACCTTGCCATTTTGAGAAATGAAATTTATTTTCAGCAATTTGGTATGATTAAGTGGCTGACAAAGATAATCTGTGTCACACCCTTTCTGACTGTGCTAAATTATTTATGCTACTTACTCTGGTTTACATGCGTATTGCGTATTCTAATTTTAATAATCATAACAGGTTATCTGGATTAGGTAGATATGGACTTAATCTGTCAGTGTTAAAACTGACACTTCTTCAACCATAAACGTCACTACCCACTTATCAAGACTAGTCGTCAAAGATCTACACTTTTATCGTTCCTCGCAGTGTAGGTACTCTGCGCTCGCCAGGATTCAATTGTGTCTTATTGCAGCGGTCACAAATCCTCGCCCAATCTAATGTGCGGAATATTATTTTCAAATTTCGAATCCATTCTGTTACGGCGGCGGTTGTTATTGGCCGTTTTGTTGTTATATTGAGCTGGTAAAATTAATTGTAACCGGTCAATCGAATGTGTTGTAGAATATTAGGTATTTTAAAATTTTCAAATTTGGAATCCATTTTGTAGTGATGCTTTGTCATTGGCCGTTTTATTGTTAGGTGAAATAGATTTTAAACAGTAAATATTTATGTACTCGTGCAATTTCAGATTGAAGTGAAAACTTCTTTAGCGGCGCTGTGCACTTTCTGTGATAGGGAAAAAATGTTAAACTCGCCACAGGTCACGTGACCGTAAGATTCGTAAGACGTAAGACGGAAACGTGAACCTGATCGAAAAACTGTTACAATGTCATTGAGTTTTCACTTATGCCGGCACTCCCGGAGTGCAACCCGTTGTTTTTTTATATCTGTTTACTGTTAGTTTACATGACTTTTTTGAACTTGGCACCGTAGTCTCTCGTGAAAAGTTGAAAACCTCAACGGGGAATTCAATACATTTCTAAATAGAATAATATTTTCATTTGGATTAAAGCGAACAAAATTGTAGGAATTGCCGGTATGGTAAAAGTTGCCATTCCCCACACCGTTCCCCCAGGTTACCTTGATTGACGTATGCCCAAAAACGGGCAGGAAAATGTTGGGAGCGGTAATATTTCAGCGTCTGACAACCCAGCTGGGACTTGGGTAGGCCGAGAGCCGGTTGGAATTTTGTTTAGGCTGTTTATTAAAACATTTTTACAAAAAAACGAGAAAAAATAATGACGTGTTACCATTGCCCAGGTTAGAAGGACACGGAATAATGTTCAAAGCGGTAATATTTCAACGTTTTACAACCCAACTGGGACTGAAGTAGGCAGAGATCATTTTGAGTTGTGATAGGTTGTTTGTTAAACCATTTCTACAGACTGATATTCTATAAATTTTAGGGCGCCACTGTGTTCAACAGGCAACACAATGATGCGTACTAAATGTAATTAATGTTTAAAACAGCTAATAAGAAAATAATACTTACGTACTTTGGCCACTTTAGAAGAAAGTATACAGGAGCCGTAGCTAAGATAACAATCGTAGTATCGAGAAACGCAAATCTAAAATGGAAATTTAAATTATATCGGGGTATAAAATATACAGATGCGACCAAAAGGCACGTCATTATGCTTCCATTAGCTCTTGTCGATGAATAAATATTATAATCTCGGCTAGGCTGATGGTTTTCTACGGAATCCTAAGCTAAACATTAATCAAAAGTTAGTTGAACTAAACACCGGTAAATTGGGTTACTTTGAATCGAGGGGTAACATTTATAATCGATTTTTAAAGTATTTGAAATTGGTGTCTGAACGCTTTCATCGTGTATTTACTCGTATGCTCAGGTTGCCAATCTCATACAATGGCGTTGGCCACTGTCAAAGGTTTGCATAGATGGCGCCATCATAGCTTGCCTCTTTTTCTATGAGGAACGAAAGGTCCGATCGCGGAGTCTCGCTCCAACCTATGGTTATATCGGCCGCTGCCGCCGGCGCCAGTCGCTCAATGTCGTGGCCGAGCCGTAAGGGCTGGCATCCAGGGCATTAAAAAACAAAAAAAATTACACAATTCTAGGGATTGGCAGGGGAAGCTATGATGGCGCCATCTGCTATATACTTCGACCAGCCGGGCTAGTACATGATGGGTGCGACAGTATCTCGCGGCGAGATACACTACCCATCCCTCTTTAATTAATATAGTTAGAAAAAGAGGGGCAGTCTATCTCGCCGCGAGATACTGTCGCACCAATCATGTGCTAGGCCTACCCCATTCTTAGGCTTACGTTCAAAAATCAACTCCATATTTCTCAAAAATCGATCATCAATGCTTCCCCTCGATTCAAAGTAACCCCATTTTACGTTACTTATTGTAATTCGTCTAAATGAAACACCAACAACAGTCTTTAAGAGCCCATCAACGTGCACACTAGCGCCACTGCTAAATAATCGTGATTATTAAAATTTAACGAAATATATTTAAAAAAGGGGGCCGCTACGTACTGTATCTTGTATTAAAGTACCTTGTGAATACATCAAACTAGTTTCTATGTTGCTGGATTCGTCAATCTATGCGTCCAAAGTTAAAACGGCCGTTTTTAGGGTTCCGTAGCCAAATGGCAAAAAACGGAACCCTTATAGATTCGTCATGTCTGTCTGTCTGTCCGTCTGTCCGTCCGTATGTCACAGCCACTTTTCTCCGAAACTATAAGAACTATACTGTTGAAACTTGGTAAGTAGATGTATTCTGTGAACCGCATTAAGATTTTCACACAAAAATAGAAAAAAAAACAATAATTTTTTGGGGTTCCCCATACTTCGAACTGAAACTCAAAAATTTTTTTTTCATCAAACCTATTATAGTTTATAGGAAATCGGTAGCCCATTTAATAAAAATGCAAGAAATTCTGATAACACTTATTTATTCGACTGGTATTTCTAACCAAAGATACACGAAGTAAATTACATTGACAGTGGCGCTAGGTGAGTAAAACTAGAAACTATTTTTTTTTTTTAAAGCAAGACAGGCTTGACGTCTAGGAATGTAAAATTTAATCTAAATCCCAATACTCCCACTAATTTTACATTTTCAATACATCTCACCGGTCTTGATACACTTAAATAGACCATTATATTCTATACTACTACTATACTAGCCTAAGAAAGTACCAAATCTCTATTGAGACAAAATTTTTGAGGTGTCAGAGCTTTTGTTAGAAAATCAGCTAACTGGTTTGAGCTTTGAACATATTGGATTTTTAACAATCCTTGCTCTACCTTCTCACGAATAAACTTGTACTTTACATCAATGTGTTTCGATCGTTGATGAAACACCGGGTTGCTTATTAATTTAATAGCAGCTTGGTTATCCACTAACAGAGTCATATTATTAAGAGATTCACCTAAGTCAATCAATAATTGTCTTATCCATAAAAATTGTTTTGTGGCTTCACAGGCAGCCATAAATTCAGCTTCCATTGTAGACAAGGCAATGGTTTGTTGTTTTCTACTGGCCCATATAATTGGACCGTTATTCAATAAGAAAATATATCCACTGGTGGATTTCCTTGATTCAGTGTCACTTGCATAGTCTGAATCGCAGTAACCAACCAGGCCTGAGTTTCCTTTATACTCTATACCAATGTGTTTGGTTGCTATTAGGTATCTTAAAATACGTTTTACAGCTTTTACATGCTCTATGCTTGGATTATTGACATAACGACATACAATATTTACTGCAAATGAAATGTCCGGACGAGACACTGAGGCCAAAAATAACAATGAGCCTACTGCCTCTCTAAAAGGAAAACTTACTGCCTCGCCATCATTACTGCAATTTGTTAATAGCACATTTGGGTCTGCTGGCGTAGAGCAGGAATGAGCATCTGACATATTAAATCTTTGAATGATCCGTTCTATATATTTCTTTTGAGTGATGCGAATGGAATACTCACTCTTAACTATTTCTAGTCCAACAAAATAATTAAGATCTAAGATTCTTACACAAAAATTGGTTTTTAGAGCTTCAATAATCAAGCCCAAAGTCTCTTCACAACAACAAAACATGAGACCATCATCAACATATATAATTAACAATATTTTAACACCATTTGTGCAACCTGTAAATACACAATGGTCAGATTCTGTTTGTGTAAATCCATAGGACTTAAGGAAATTGGTAAACTTTGCATTCCAACACCGGGACGCCTGCTTCAGTCCATACAGAGACCTATTCAGTTTGCAAACTTTACTTTTATTTTCTACATGCACGCCTAGTGGAATTTCCATAAAAATTTCTTCTTCAAGCTCCCCATACAAAAAAGCTGTTTTAACATCAAATTGAACAATTTTATAATTATGCTTTGCAGCCAAGCTTAGTAAGACTCTAATTGAATCATATCGAGTAGTCGGGGAGAAGGTCTCTGTGTAGTCAACATTTTTAATTTGTGTGAAACCTCGAGCACATAGTCGAGCTTTATACCTTTCAATATTGCCTTCTCGGTCCTGTTTGATATTGAACACCCACTTTGATGTTATAGGCTTCTTACCAGCTTCTTTATCAACTATCGTCCACGTATTGTTATCCGCGTGTGCCTTAAGCTCTTCATTGATTGCTTCCCTCCATTTCATTGCATCAGAGCTGTTCATTGCTTCCTCATATGTTGAGGGCACCGGGTATTCAGTAAAGTTGACTTCTTCAAAATGGATATTCTTCCTCGGTCTCAGTAGTATAGGGGATCTCACTTCAGGTGTGTCAACTGTCTGAGCCGGTTCAAAAGTAATGTCACCATCATCATTGCAGCTCTTCAAACTATCATCTGCAGCTGCAGTTGAAGTTTCAACTCTTGGCGGAGTGGATGTCGGAGTAGAAGTAGTCAGAGGTACTAAGGGACAATCATTGTTTGTCTCTTCGATTTCAATCCGGGCAGGTTTGTTCACAATATTGTCACTGCAAGTTTCATCAAATATAACATCACGTGTCACTTTTATCTTCTTGGTATTTGGATCATACATCCTGTAATTTTCATTTTCATAACCAACTAAGTACAGTTTATTACTTTTCTTTTCAAGTTTTGTTCTACATGCATCAGGAACATGAACAAAACCACAAGATCCAAATATTCTGAGGTGTTGCAGATTTGGTTTTTCGCCATACCAAATCTCAAACGGTGACTTATCTGGTGTTTGTGTTGAAGTCGTCCTGTTCAGTATGTATACTGCACATCCGACAGCTTCTGCCCATAAACTCATTGGCAGATTGCGGCTATACAGCATTGATCGTGCACTTTCAACAATTGTACGTAGTTCTCTCTCTGCTCGAGAGTTTTGTTGGGGCGTATAAGGTGCTGTGCGTTCATGCTG
The DNA here is from genome assembly GCF_948474715.1 of Cydia amplana. Lineage (NCBI taxonomy): Eukaryota > Metazoa > Arthropoda > Insecta > Lepidoptera > Tortricidae > Cydia > Cydia amplana. The sequence continues at coordinate 14,997,040 of NC_086080.1, read as the reverse complement.
GATGCCATTTTGGTTAAGGTAGTTCTTAAACTCATTGTTCACATACTCCTTACCATTGTCAGTATGCAGGATGCGTATGTTGTGGCCAAACTTGTTCCAAATAATGGCATTAAAAGTCTTAAAATGTTCCAAAACCTCACTTTTATGCCTCATAAAACATACATATAAAAAGCTTGAGGCTGCATCTTTAAACAAGACAAAGTACACCATACCTTGCACAGATGATTCACTCATAGGTCCACAAACATCACTGTAGACCAGGTCTCCAGGACACTGCTCACCTCGGCGCGAAGCATGGAATGGGAGGCGACTTTGTTTCCCATACATGCAGCCTTCACATACAAATTTTTCATCACTTATGTCTTTACACTGTATAAGTTCACTTTTCACCATTTTTTGTATTTCTTTCACATTCAAATGTCCAAGTCTCTCGTGCCAAACCTTAAGATTGTTCACTGGCACATGCACTGCATTACAACTTGCACTTGTCACAACTTTAAAGTTCATCTCATACAAGTTATTATACTTTTTAGTTGCAGTTAGAACAACTTCATCGTCTTTGTAGATAAGGGCAGAATCATTCTTCTTAATTATCACATAATTATATTTCATTATTGCACCCTCTGAAAACAAATTCCTCTTTAACTCAGGTACCCATAAAACATCTTTGAGCATATTTTCCTCCCACTGGCCGTTCAAGCACTTCTTTATAATTATGGTACCTATTCCATACACTTTCAGGTTCTGTTTGTTTCCTAGTTTCACATATCTGTTGTCATTATCACTGTATAGATCCAGTTTCAAAAAGAAATCTTTTCTAAAAGTTGTATGTACTGAAGCGCCGCTATCAAGCAGAAAAACATCTTCAGATTCTTCTGATAAATTTAAACACTCTTCCACATGAAATGCCAACATATTACCATTTGGTTTGTTGTATGATTTCTTTTTAGATCTACAATCTCTGGCGAAATGCCCCCGCTTGTTGCAGTGATAACAAATGAAGCGATGACGCTTATCTTCATCATTGTGAGAACTGGAATTCTTTTTCGGTTTCGCTTTATCTTGCGAGGTTACAAGTGCTACGTCAGTCTTTTCTTCTACCGTTAAGCTGGCTTCCTCGTCCATCAACCGAGCCGTCAGGTTCTGCAAGGTTTGCTGAGTTGAAGACAGTGACAGCCAGGCCTGTCTTACAGAGCGATACTGAGACGGCAAAGTACTTATGATTTTTGTTATTATGGCCGTGTCACTAATCTTCTCGTCACAATCTTTCAGTTGTTGCGCTAAACTCTCCACTTTAGATATGTGTTGCGCCATACTATCTGACGGGTTCATTTTATATTGGTAAAATTGCTCATGAACTAACATTTTGTTAAATTCTGACTTCTTTTCATATATTGACTCAAGTTTCTCCATAATCTGCGACGCACTGTTACAGTTTTCAATAAGCGCGATTTGCCGGTAATCCATGGTGGACGTCATAATGAACATCGCCATGCCGTCGTTTTTTAACCATGATTCTTTCTTGTCCTCTGGTTCCGGCTTGGATATATCAATGCCTTTCGCTCTTAGCGCACACTTAATTTGAAATTTCCATTGACGGAAGTTATTTCCATCAAAACGTTCCACATTCATTTTGAGTCCGCCGAGATCCATACTTTGAGGTTATGTTAACAATGACTTCGTAATTTTCACTGTACCGAGTCCTGCTCACTGCTCTTTGTACTTTTATCAAATGGCTGGGCCCATAACCTATTATAGTTTATAGGAAATCGGTAGCCCATTTAATAAAAATGCAAGAAATTCTGATAACACTTATTTATTCGACTGGTATTTCTAACCAAAGATACACGAAGTAAATTACATTGACAGTGGCGCTAGGTGAGTAAAACTAGAAACTATTTTTTTTTTTTAAAGCAAGACAGGCTTGACGTCTAGGAATGTAAAATTTAATCTAAATCCCAATAAAACCCATACGTGTGGGGTATCTGTGGATAGGTCTTCAAAAATGATATTGAGGTTTCTAATATAATTTTTTTCTAAACTGAATAGTTTGCGCGAGAGACACTTCCAAAGTGGTAAAATGTGTCCCCCCCCCCTGTAACTTCTAAAATAAGAGAATGATAAAACTAAAAAAAATATACGATGTACATTACCATGTAAACTTCCACCGAAAATTGGTTTGAACGAGATCTAGTAAGTAGTTTTTTTAATACGTCATAAATCGCCTATATACGGAACCCTTCATGGGCGAGTCCGACTCGCGACTTTTTTTGAGTTCAAGGCTTTCAGTTCTAAAAATAGGTCGGCCATTTCACTAATTGGGTCGGGCATTCACTCCCAAACGGAAGACGAGCGGACATGCCACTTACTGGCTCTTCAGATAAAAAGATGGCTTTTTGTGTGGAACTTTTAATTGAAATTAACCCGTTTTTAATGATCTTGAATGTATTATGGGCTTAAAGTTAGGCTGTTATTATCTGTGCTGCTGAAGAAGTGTAAGAAACGGCATTTTGACCATACATTTCGAGTTCATAATTCATAATTCATAATTCATTTATTGCGTTTATAATCATGTGTTACATAAGGTCTTACAAAGGGCATTTTACAGCTAGCGTTCACATGAACCCCGTTAGGGTACATAACAATGTACTTAACTAAAACTTAATACTAAAGTAAATTAGTGAAAAATAATTAAAAATTTAACAATTAATAAAAATATTTTTCATTTTAACTAGTTTACAAAGTAATAGGTTAAATTTAACGTCGACAATAAAATAAATTAGTTCAATTTATGTATAAGTATATAATTATTAAAAAAATCATTTAGGTATATGTAATAATTAATAAAAATAAAAATAAAAATAAAAATAAAAATAAATTAATTCATTGTTTAGGATTCAATTGAGTGTATAAGAAAATATGATATACATTTTATTAACATTTATATTTACAAATACCTATATTTTTTAATTCGATAAGGTTGTATCATTTAAAAATTCATTAACAGAGTAATAGCATCTTTTAATTAACAGATCTTTAAGTTTTCGTTTGAACAATTCATCTTTGGTTTCATTTTTTATTTCTTCTGGTATTTTATTCGCTATTAGTATACATCGGTAATACGGACCATTTCTGAACATTGCTAATTTTGAAGCTGGTAATTCTAGCTGGTTTAATTGATTTCGTCTCTGTGATTTTGTTACTTTTTGTTTAAATAAATTCATGTTCTTCCTAACAAATAGAGCTGCTTCCAGAATATAAACAGAGGGTAACGTAAGGATTTCAAGTTTAATGAAATGTGAACGACAGCTATCTGGTACCCGGGTATTTGATAGAATGCGGATGCATTTCTTTTGTAATATTAGTAACTGATGTACATCAGTGCTGGCTCCCCATAATATTACACCGTATTGGAGCCATGCATGGGCGAAGGCAAAATAGGCTGATAACGCGGTTTTCTGATTTGTATTGGCCTTGAGCACACTTAATGCATATATAAAGCTACTTAATTTACTTTTTATGGATTGAATATGATATTTCCAATTTATACTTGAATCAATTGTTATTCCTAATAATTTAAATTCAGTTACTTCTTCAATAATTGTGTTATTTATCTGTAATGTCATTTCTAATGCGGCTTTCTGTGTGGGTTTAAATTGTATTATTTTAGTTTTGCTTAGATTTATCTCTAAATTATGGTTTACTAGCCATTCGCAAACTGTTTTTGATACTTCTGACAAGCGCTCGTTACATTCTGTGCTACTATCACTACTTATGAGTATGGAGACGTCGTCAGCAAACATCACGCATTTAGTGTTTATGTTTAGTATTTTCGGCAAGTCATTTATATAAGCAAGGAATAGAAGACAACCGGTTACACTTCCCTGGGGGATTGAACATGTTATATGTCGCATTTTTGAGGTTACGGTTTTTGTCTCTCCCGAGTTTTTATAGTACCAGTTGATTTGTACACACTGCTGCCGGTTTTGTAGATATGTTTGAAACCATCTATGTGCGTTACCTCTGATCCCCATGCCATATAATTTTCGCAGCAGAATATCATGTGATACGCGGTCATAGGCTTTTGACATATCCAGAAGTAATCCAATAGCGTGGTTTTTGTTATTTATGTGAATAAGAATTTCTTGAATATAGTGATAAACGGCTAATACGGTGGAGTGTTTTTTTCTGAAACCAAACTGATTTTTATCTAATATCCCATATTTTTCAAAGAAATTATACACGCGGTTTACCATAGCTTTTTCAAATAACTTTGAAATGGTGGGCAGAAGTGCAATTGGGCGGTATTGGCTTGGCTCAGTGTCCAGACCTCGTGGTTTTAGTACGGGTTTAATTATTGCACATTTTAACAAGTCAGGGAAAACGCCATCGGTTAAAGACTGGTTTATTAGGAGGCGTAAAGGCAGTACTAATTCATTTGAGCATAATTTAATTAAAATCGCAGGAATTTCATCCGTACCAAAACTCATTTTATTTTTCATTTGGCGGATAAGTGTATTAATTTCAAGCTCAGTGACTTCACTTATCATTATAGAGTTAATACTGGGGGTAATCACTGACTGGCCGGTCGCTTGCGTATAAGTACAAGCGCGCGCGCTGCAGCCGTCCGTCGCCGTCGTATGCGATGGTTGCAGTGATGACTCACCCACTGACGCAAAGTGCTCATTTAGAGTATCGACTATTGTGTTGGGCGTTTCTAAAACAGTATCTCGAGTTTTCAAACACATATTCTTAAGTTTTGATTTTCTTTGCCGATTAGTGGTAGTTTTAATTATATTCCACATTGTTTTAATTTTGTTTTTAGATGATTGCATCTGTTTTATATAATTAAGTCTTTTAGATAAGGTTACGCATTTTTTCAAGATTTTGGTATATTTTGAGTAGTACGCTATAAAACTCTTGTTTTTTGTATGGTTTCTAACAATTTTGAGGAATCTTTTGTTTTTACATGACGTTTTGAGTCCCGGTGTTAACCATTGCTTATTATTGATTTTATTTTTAATCTGTATACGTTTAATTGGAATATTTCTTGTAAGTAGGTCTTGTAGTTTATTATGGAAATTTGTATAATTTGTATTTACATCATCTCCTGGTGTTATTATATTTAACCAGGATATAGTTTTGAGTTCTTCTCTAAATTTTTCCATGTTTTCTTTGTTATAAATTCTTTTATAAATAAACTGTTTCTTTTTTTCTATTTGTTGTTCATTTGTTGGCTGTTTGAAGCTGTATGTTACGCTTTTGTGGTCAGAAATGCCGTAGTCCCTGATACATACCGAATAGTCAATTTTGTTTGTGAATACTAGATCTATACATGTCGATGATATGTTATTTTCCCTTGTCGGCTCGTTAGCTGTTAGTCTAAAATTTTGGGTCAACATTTCTGTGAGAAGTGTTTGGGAATGTAGTGAATTCTGCATAACATTAATATTAAAATCTCGCTATGACGCTGCAAACTCGTAGCCGCTGATGTTTATGAGATTCTTTTGCGCTTCCGATATCCATGTTTCTGTTAAGCATAGGACTTTATAGTCGCGGTTTGATAAAAATGATTCTAGTAAGTATGTTTTGTTTTTGAGGCTTTGCATGTTTTGGAAAAATATATTAATTTCTAAAGTAGTTTGTTCGGTTATTGGCGAATTATTCACGAAAGGAATCTCGTTGTGATATTGATGTGTCTATTTGTTTACTGTTGCCTTGTTCGGCTTGTTTTGGTGTGGTGCAGCTTTCGTTGACATTAGTAGCAGAAAGGTCTATTTGCGGTTCTTTGTCGTCGGCTGGAGTATACTCTTCGCCATTTATAAACAGTCGGTTGTTTCTAATTATCGCAAATTTCCCATTTCGACGTGCATCCATTTGATATTTTTTAAGTAGTTTCCTATGTTGAAGTGCCTCTCTTGATAAGTATTCCGATACAGCATAACGACTATTTTGGAAGTTCATGCGCCGCTCTGTTACGTACCTTGCCATTCGTTTATTTATGAGTTCAACTACAAGCGGGCGCTGGTAGCCAAATTTTCCAATCCTCCTAACCGATTCGATATATCCATTTATGTCAATCATGAGAATATCAGCAAACATATTAGTTATTCTATAGCATAGATCATCTTGTGTTTCTCCGCGGTGCTCATCTAATCCAAAAAGGACAAATTTTCTTTGGTCTTCGTTCCGGTTTGGGTTCATATTATCAATATAGTTTTGTAGTTCTCGTAAGTTCGATGCCAATTTTTTATTTTCTAATTCTAATATTTTTATTTGGTCGTTATTTATAACAGGGGGTGCAATGTCATGGGTAATTTTCGTTAGGTCTTCGCTCTTCAGTAAACAGTATTTTGCTTCTAGGGATTGTATTTGTAAACTTAGAGATTCTATTTTTGCATTCGATTTGCTTTGGTCTGTAGCTAGGTTTGACATGCTTAGGTTTATCTCTACCTTGAAGTTATGTAAGGCATTTTGAATTTCATGTTGTATAAGATTTTTTATTTCTAATTTTAATTGTGCATTTAACTCGCCTATGATTGACTGTTTTTGTGTATCTAATTTTTTGTCTAGCAGTTCACTTATTTGCTGAAGTGTGACGTTTGGGTAGAGTAGTGGCTCCCGTTCTAGATGGTGGTGTGACTGTGGACTTTTTAATATATTGGGGGAAGTTTGCGTATCCCCGCGAATATTGCTAATGTCTAGTTCATCACAGGACATATTTGTTGCGTGAGTTGTGTCCATTATATGATTCATCTTGCTCATACCTGCCGGTGTCGCTGGTGTGTCATCGTTCCGGCGCCGCCGTGTTATGTTTTCGCACGACGGACAAGTCCAGTATTTTTTTAAGTTTTCTTGGTTTTCTCTAAATTGTGCGGATGTTAAGCATAAACATCTAAAATGGTATCTTCCTGTGCAATACGTACAAGTAAGCAATTCATCTCGCTCTATTTTTCCGTCACATGCCAGGCAATTCATTCTTTTATACGTGCGGTCAGTTACAATAATCTAAATCTCTTATCTAGTTTTAAGTTAAGCGAGTGCGCTTCGCAAATACGACTCTACTTAGCAATAAATAAAGCTTAGAAGCGTCTGTAGGCGTCGTCCGTGTGACTGTGTGACTGTGTGCGTGCTGGCGTGTATGCGCACGCTGTCCTGCCAGTATCCCGCGCTTGCAGATCTAGTTTGGTGGCCGCATGTGCGTGTGGGCTGTGCGTGTGTGCGTAGATGCGAGAGTCGCGCGGGTTGTCGAAGGTCAGGGATAAGACGGTTAACGATTATTTTTGAAACTATTATGCTTCTAGTTCATGTATTTATCGTCCGAATTCAAAATTTTTTTTCACTATCACAGAGCACTGAGTAACCACTACATAACAGTATATAGAACACATTTAAAAGCTTAAAAAATGTTTGTTTTCCGATTTAAATTCGCGGAGAGCTCCGACACAGTGTCTTTACTCAATGGCGCGCGCGCGCATCCTCTTCCTCCTCTCTTGAGTTACGTATCTTTCCAGAAATTTCAAAGAGCCAAATTCTTGCGTGGATGTTCTATTAGCCTCGTAAGTCCCGCGCTTGTACCTTTCGAGTTTTGGATTCTTATAGAAATAAAAGAAAGTTCCAAATTCAAAAAGACAAACCTGGGTCTTAAAATGCCAGACAGTTCTTAACCTACAATATCTGGGTGACCGAGCTTCGCTCGGAAAACATATAATAACTCGGAAATGCGCGTTTTCCCACAGATAAGACCTAGCTAGATCGATTTTTCGCCCCCGAAAACCCCTATATACCAAATTTCATCGAAATCGTTAGAGCCGTTTCCGAGATCCCCGAAATATATATATATAAATAAATAAATAAACAAGAATTGCTCGTTTAAAGGTATTAGATTAGATAGATAGATATATTTCATTTCGTCGATGCAGTTAATAAAATTCTTGCGATTGTATCAATACATACTCGAAGATAAATGAATCTCATTTCTAGTATTTCCGGAAAACGGAGCAGATATCAAACCCCATATTCTTTCGGGGATGTTCTATCTAGACTATTCTAGACAGTCTAAACCTACTTATTTCGTACCGTGTTATCTGGTTTGATATAAGGAACCGACGGTAACTCCATCCATCAGTGCAGTTAATAAATGGTTGCACTGGCATCACGCCAGCTCCGCAGATATCACCTAGACACGCTGGCGACGCCGCTGCGGTGATCTGCGTCGCGAAAGGAAAAGTGGATACGGAAATTATAGAAATGGACGTATTATTACTATGAAAATATCTTAATATGTGCTATTTCAAATGTAAATATTTGATTTGACTGTTAATTTTAGTTTTCCCTTATTTTTGTACATTGTGTCCTTTAATGAGTGCCACCTAGGCCATCCACTGGGCCTTACTGAGAATCAGCGTCGCGGAACTATAGTGTGCCACGCCACGTGGCTCATACCGTGACGCCTAGCTGAGTGAGGACCATTTCTAGCGCAACTTTCATTATGTGCTCTTTGTTAGTTTTAAGGTAATGCTATTGTGCTAATAAATTCTTTCTTATTCTTTTCTTCTTCAAAAACTATCTTCTTCTCTTCTTCTCAGCATATTTGTGTCCACTGCTGAACATAAATGCCTCTTTCATGGGTTTCCATGTTGTTCTGTATGCGGCGGTTTTATGCCAGGTCGGCCCTGCCTTCTTTCTAATGTAATGAAATATAGGTAATGTGTATGCTAATTATACTATATAAATTATAAACTGGAATAGATGTCATATACAAAAGAAAAAGTCACCAAGGTCTCCAGTGGCCAAGGCTGGGAACAAACCAGGCCGCGTAGCCAATATCCCAATCGCTTAAGCTCCGTTCGATCGAAAACGAGCGATCGAACCGGAACTGTCACTGTCGCACTAATATGGAAGAGGGATAGAGAGACACAAAGCGTTTCGTTGTCGAAGCGATAGCGATTGTCACCGTGGCTAGGCTGGCTGCGTCCTCTGCGACTATCGTCCATATTAGTGCGACAGTGACAGTTCCGTTTCGTTCGCTACGGAGCGTTAACGATTGCGCGTTGGCTACGCACCCAGATCCTTTCGATTCTGCTTTTGCCTGTATAAAAGATTTATAAAGGCACTCACATTTGCCACACACCCTCACTTCACATCGTTTCGTAAACAGGCAATAAATTACTTTGTCTTAAAAATACGAGGAAGAAAACGATTGGCTTTTCAGAGACGATCGTCTTGATGAATAGTGAAGCTTCGCTTTCTTCAGGGCGTGTAATCGTGTATTTTCAAAGTATTCAAAGAAAACCAGCGTATCTTGACCTCCAATTTCCTAGCAACTATACGTAATCGGGTATTGTTTGTATACTGGATTTGTCGACTGGCCTATGCTTGGAAAATAACTGCATTCACAAGTCAGTACGCGTATGTTCACTTTATTCTTATGCCTTTTGCGTTGGAGAACGCTCCTTGCATAATAAGTGGTTGTGTCACTTTAGAAGTGTTTTTAGGGTTCCGTGCCCAAAGGGTAAAAACGGGACCCTATTACTAAGATTCCACTGTCCGTCTGTCCGTTTGTCTGTCTGCCTGTCACCAGGCTGTATCTCATGAACTGTGATAGTTATAGACAGTTGACATTTTCACAGATGATGTATTTTGGTTGCCGCTATTAACAACAAACACTAAAAAGTATGGAACCCTCTGTGGGTGAGTCCGACTCGTACTTGTGTGGTTTTTAGGCGTGAGTTTTGATGTTTTCATTGCAAAAAAACGGGCTAACTTGACATTGAATGGTTTCATGTTTTATACTTTGATAGATACCAATTAACGTACGGTCCGTCTGATGGAATGCGGTCATCGTAGTCTATGGACTCGTACTGTTGTACGCGTACCTACTGCTGTAAAGACCCCTCCACACTAGTGCGCGAATCGCGGCGCGAAGCCGCGAATACGAGTGTGGAGGGAGCTTTACATCAGGGATGTCAAATGCGTGTTGCCAATCATAATTATTTAAACTTTCGATTAGTTTCATCAAGGACACACGGGTTTTGATACTCTTGACCTAAATATATAAAAAACCGTCACCCATGGACACTTGTCACTTCTGGGTTGCAAGTGCGTTGCCGGCATTTAAGATGAGAGTACGCTCTTTTCTTGAAGGTCGTATCCACTTTTGGCGTTATTCATAAACGGCTGCTAACTTAATCAGTTGATGATCGTCGTTTGTCCCTATCTGTCGTTATGTCATAGAGAGGGAGAAACGATGATCATCAGCTGATTAACTTAGCAGACGTTTATGAATAAGGGGATTTAAGTTTTAATACTAATATATTATGGTTTGCAACGTGTTGTTCGAAAGGTTTATCGATTAACATTGTCTCTTGATTTCTATTTGCGGTGCTAAACTGGACTTTATGGGTAGCATTATAATGATGTACTATTGATCGCATTAGTGCAGGAACCATAGACTATCTCACATAGATACCGCCTTAGTTATTTGTGACCAGTCGCGTAGTGTGAACATAACTAATCGTGGGCAAAGTCGCATCTGTGAGGTCCTTTTCTTTCAATGTGTATTGCCAAGGTAAGAAGAGTTGCTTACCGCGAGGCCCTCTTGAGTGCGAGGCCGTGGGTGGGCCACTGTTTGTGGGAGGTCATGTTTTTTTTTTTAATTTATTTAGTAAACAAAAACAGTCATTTTACAAATAAGTCTTACAAAAATGATTAAAAATAGGCCTAAAGTTTCATACGTTACTAAGTAAATTACCCGTTTAGTTGTGTACTACACGCAAATAAAGCAACAAAACATACGAAACAATGCAAATATTTACTAGAAACAATTAATTAATTTTGTTTGCATTTTGTTTTGTTGGTGATGACATGCACAGGCTACATAAAAAGTACGCTGTGAACAGCGAGAGTTATTACTTCTTAGACTTAGGCGGTCTTCACATATAATACCGGTGTATGGCTATACACGCACGCATTGATACACCTAGCGACGTGCGAAATTGATCAGTGTCGTCATAACCGTAATAGTCGCACCTTTTCACATATACAAGAATAACCCCTTCATGGAACGAAATCATTGATCTATCTTATGTTAGAAATTTCGATCTTGATATCCTTTGTATGCGCCTTAGGGGGCGTCTTTATTTCTAAGTACTGCGGTACTTATAGCGTTTGCAGACGTTTCTGCTTAATACTTAAAAAGTTACTTAACTACTACTACATTATTATTAATTAAAACCCAAAATTTCAGGAAGGTACAATTCACCCTGTCTTGAGTATACTTTATACATACATACATCCACATTCTAGATTGCATTATCTATCTATATGCTCAATCTAATGAGTTGAAATCTGTGTGACCAAACGAGTGCATACAACAGTCAGTATCGATTAGTTAGGGGTTAAGCGCTAGCGTGCACTGTTTGTATTGCTATCGATTCTACATCATATTTAATTAGCTTCTGTATGTCAGTTGATAATTACAAAACTAGTACCGATACCGACTTGCATTGGGATCCTTGCCACTTGTACCATTCCATTAACCCGGGTTAACCAGTTAAACTTGGAGTTACCATGGTTATCAGTACAATGATAGGTTAACGGTTTAACCGCTTAACCCCGAGTTAGTGGGGTGGTGCAAGTGGGCCTTAGGGATATAGGTTGCAAACCTTGCAAATATCTAACACTTAGGGCCACTTGCACCATCCCACTAGCCCGAGGTTTTTTATTTTTTATTTTATTTAAAGGCACACTTTACAGACGACATTCAATACATGATTACAATAAAAGTGGTAGGCTTTGTATAGAAATGCCACCCAAAATAAGTGAGCACAGCAAGAACAATAAATAATAACGAGCAAAAACTATCCTAAAATTATAAAAAAAACACTACTACTTAACTACTACTGTTATTCTTTTTGAGAAATAAAAATATCTTTAAACCGACTTAATTATTAAATTACATAAATGATCTTAACATGTTAAATTGCTTACTATTGTTGTTGTGTAGTATGGTGGCCAAGAACCTTAACGACTTGCCTCTTGAAAACCGCTAGCCGTGAGTTGAAAATGTCGATGTCTCTATGTTGTGATGCTAAATCATTGTACTGACGACACATTCTAACAATTGGGTTATAAAAAGAAGTATTATTTTTGTAGACTTGAAGGGCGAAAGTCTTAGGAGCACGGGATCTGAATCGAGGGGTATTGAAAGTAACCAGGGATAGTAAGCTAGGTGAGTCAATATTATGATGAAGAAGTTTGTGTAGGAATAAGAAGTCATGTAAGAGACGACGAGATTTAAGGGAGGATATGCAAAGTGTATGTAGTCTCTGTTCATAACTATGACGTATGAGATCAGGTTTGTAGCGATAGGACACGAGTTTAAGGCATTTTTTCTGTACTCGCTCAATGTTGTTAGAGTGCACATCGTAATGGGGCGACCAGACGATGCAACCATACTCGAGCACGCTGCGTACGAGACTCTGAAATAGGCAGAGAAGACTGCTCGGTTTTTTGAAATCTTTGGTAACACGAAGGATAAATCCCAGCATTTGGTTGCTTTTCTTAGTGATATATTCATAGTGGTACCTAAAATTAAGTTGTTCATCGAACCAAATGCCCAGGTCCTTAGCAACAACCCTACGCTCTAGTTTCTGACCGGTCAGCTCATAGTCATAGTAAAGTTTCTGTTTTTTATTAGAAAAAGATATTATAGGTTAAGCGGTTAAACCGTTAACCCAGTGTCAAATTGTACTGGTAACCATGGTAACTCCAGGGCTTAACCGGTTAACCCCGGCTTATATAGTAAATGGTGCAAGTGGCCCTTAATGAGAATAGACCTCTCTTTATTTTTTAGGGGTTTATATCAACCCTAAGCCGGATTCTGAAAGAAGGTTATTATCGGAACCGGGTAAAAAATTAAATTCAATTGGCCTTTACGTCTATTGCAGACGATTTATGGTGCAAATCTGAGAGACAATGACCTCTCCAGACTTAACACCGCCTGGGACGGAATTAAGGAAACGCAGGGATGCCCAGCACCTGCATTACCCTCTCGGCTTCACTGTCTTAACCCACAGGAAAGGCGAGCCAATACGTGTGGAGGCAGGTCGGCTGCAGGAATCTGCCGCTTATTTCAGGGTAAAAAATTAAAACTAATATAAAATAAAAACTTATATCTACCTATGTTAAGTCTAAAATGTCTGTCCCTTGCGGAAGGGTGCATAATATAAGGATGTCTACATTCCCACGCAGAATGGAGATGCCATATGTCTTAGCCTAGGAATGAGCCAGCCCTAGAGGGGTCACACGGTTGTTTCAAGGAGTATTTATAATCAGTTGCACTATCATGCGCGGCACGTCTACCATATGACAACAAATAACTAAGCACTTCGGAAAAAAAAGAATCCTTAAATGATACCAACGCAAAAAATATAACCAAATTGTATGTAGGTAATAATGTAAGTTTGATATTCCGTAGAAAAGCTTACAGCTTCTTTACCCCCCCCCCCCCCCCCCCCGCCCCACTTCACGTTAAGCCTCCTTCCGTTTACGTCACGACTTCAATATATTTGTTTAACAAACATACATAATATATTTTTTCTTACAATTATTTACTTTGTCATTCAGTTATATACCTTATCTCATAGTGGGCAAGGTCGAGATTTGATTGGTGACGAGTGCTGAGGGCGCAGATCATTTCTTATTAGACAAAGCATGTAAGGTGACTTGATACTGGCGCCTGCGAATGATGTTGGTTAAGACTTGAGTCCTTCGAGTCCTCTGCTTTAAGACTCGACTCAATGTTTGAGACTCTAACATATAAGTCAGAACTTGAGTTTTTTCAACTTGTTAGAGACTTGGGTAAAAACTTGTGATTCAAAGTACGAAACCTGCAGTAGACGTTATATTAGGTATATTAAAATTACTTTATGGGGACTTGCTCGCGTACCTATACTTAAGCTTTAAAATTGCCTCAGACGTTTCGACAACGGCACTGCCCCCGTGATCTCACAGAAAGACAATGACCACGACTACAATTGCCCTGATTCGACGTTTAAGATACATCAATAATTTGCTAAAGATACGACATGGATATAGGATATGTTAGTGTTATGTTAAAAGTGACGTTTCTTCAAACAAAAAACACTGAAACTAAATTGTAATCATCAGCAGTTTTAAAAATGTCATATAATAGCCATGGTTAATTTAATATACAAAGATGTGTAAAAATATTTTTCACAGTGTCAATATCCAGGGAGGAAAATGGGGACTTCGTTTTTATAGAGAAGCTCTCGTATACTATCCTTTTAAATGAATGTTCTATTGGAGGTGGTCTTTGACAGAGGTTAAGGGTCCTCAGAGGCTCGTCGACTTTGTGACACGCTCTAGGGCTTGAGTAAATGTAGGGCTCCCACTGTCAGGGGCCCTTGAGAATTTGAATAAATAATTTGTGTAAGGATTGTTTGATGATGGATGAAGTTTTTTTTTAACTAAATTAAACCCTTGGGTCTATTTTTAACCATGGGAATAAAAAGAGGAATTACTTTACAATATTTGAATACAAATTCAATATTATTTATGAGGTACACGCAGAATAAACAAGTTGTTTATAGCTCGATAACAGTTATTATAATTGTCTCAAAATTGACGTTGTCTCAACTTACCTCTGTTTCAACTCGCCTCGGTCTCCCCTAGAAGTAAAAGGTACCTTTTGTACTTCTAGGGGAGTTGTATCTTGTCATTTTTCTGTTTGGCCCCATGGTTCACTCGCGGAGAATGCCATGAGTGATTAAGTTTGCCTTTTGTACCTTTTTTATGACTAATAAATAAATAATTTATTTTACAAGATATTACCTCTTTCAACCTCTGGCGCCATGCGACACACGGTCCTAATACTAGTATTACCTTCTACTGAAATTTAAATCATTATTAAATAAAACACAGTTGTTATTATTTTGTTTCGTTCGATTTAAAAAGAAAATAAATTCTATTCTATTTAACTTAATTTAACTGTCATTTTTTCTTATATAAGGTTAAAGTAGCGTCAGGTGGGGTAAATATAAAACACGGGTAAAAATAAGACTAAGTTTTTACACTCAAAAATGTATTCTATTTTATTCCTATTTCATTTAAAAAGAAGCCTTGTGTGTAGACTGTGTACAGTGGGTAGTAGTGTGTAGACTACACTATAGACACTATTTAATTTTCTACCAAAACGCTATACACTTGTTTTTCCATGACGAGCAAAAGATAAAGTACTCTAGATACGTTATCTGTCCCTCGAACATAATACGACCTTGACCTAAACCCCTCATCTAGCAGTTCAAGGGTGCAAAAGGTTTTTGAGGTTGCGTTATGGGGTGTCTGTTATTCCGTACCGTAATATTACGCAATTAAGGATGACTCACGCTAGACCGGGTCGGGGCCGGGCCGGAGCTTCCGGCGCTTCGTTTTCTATGAAAAGCACCACGTGATCACCATACATCGGGGTTTTCGGTGCGGGGATGTTTTACACTAGCCAAATAACAGGTAAAAACTGTAAAAAACGATACTAATTTAACATTTCGAAGCACATTTGGACCTTACTACTGTCATGATTTATTTATGTTTACATTAAAGATAGCAGTTGAATAATAATTTTAATGTGGTACTATTATTGCGTTACCCCGATTAATACAGGGGTAGTTGGGAAAATAACATTATACTACTGGCAACATGGTAGGTAGTGGGGACACGAGGCCAGTTGGACAGGCTCGTGCAGTTCGTTCACTTGGGTCGAGGCAGTCAAAGAGGACACATCGTGAAGGATTGGTCAGATCAGAGTACCTGCAAGTACCTCCATTGTTGTATTATTAATAGGAGAGTAACCATACTAGAAGAACCATCACAAATCAGAAGTGTTAACGTACCACTAACCCACAGTTGGATTTTAAGGTTTATCTTGAATCCTACTTTTTATGAAACGTAAGTTATAGAATTAAAAAGTATTTTATTTCATGAGTTTGGGACGACTACATGTTTCAGATATAAGTTTTGGTGATTGCTTGTAAGTACATAACTACCTACATATTTATAAGAAATTTTCAAAAAGAATGCATGATGAAGGTGCAGGTAGTTTTAAAACTCCCGAGTAAATAATAGTCATTAAAAGTATCTCATATTGCTTCTTCGTTAGCAACTGAATTTTAATTAATGTGCATTTTTACTATTTTTATTAAGAAAATTAAGAATTAACGACTATAGAGGTTACGTTATGTGATGGACCACATAGTCCCATAGACCATCCGGTATCAGTATCAGTAACTATAGTGTGCTATAAAAAGCCGTTTTGTCAGATATTAGATGATGCAGAAAGAAAGGTTCATGTGGATCTTCAAACGTTTAACTTAGAAAAGACGTGATTATAACAATTATTAACTTACGAGTAGGTGACTACAGCGTAATGATGTATTAACGTAAAAATGGTTAAAATAATTTATTAGCTTGTAAATTCCTTTAAAGTTGCAAGCGCTTAAAGTAGGCTGCGGTGCCGGCTAACATGTGGCCGCCGCTTTTTGTGTAGTTTTGAAAAAAAAAAACCGCTTTAGAGATGAATTGGTATTTATTTAAAGGTTGTGTATCATCGATTATTGTGACCATGAGTTTATGATAAATAAGTAAACGCCATTTTTGATGACACTATAAGACCGATTTTTAGACAACCGATAAGCTTGATTTTTGTTTGACGTGAGCGTACGTCGAGGTAGTTGAGAATTGGGTGAAACGAATGTTTCTTTTTGACGTGAGTGTGCGTCATTGAAATTGAGAATTATTTAATGCGAACGTGCGACTGATAAATTTTAAAGTATCGTATGGCTAGTAGTTTCTAAGGACCTGATCTGACTATGCGAGGTCGCGACAACGCGACGGATGTTTGTTTAGTCCCGAGAATGCGACCAATATTTTCTTTGATTTGTTCATACCTAATACAAATAATACATGGACAAATAAACGATTTTGTATTTGTATTTGTATTTGTATTTGTAATACATATCCTAACGTGAAATATTGTGAAATATAAACTTTTTGTTTTATTGTGATCGACAATTATAACAGAAATTAATTGTCATTTGACGGGATAAAGATACTCGATAGACCAGAGCAGTTTAAGATTTAGAGGTGATAAAATACATTATTAGATTATAATAGAAATATTTTATAGACAAATTACAGACTGAACTTTTGATAAGTTACTCAATTTTGGCATGCAATATTACAGTTATTTGTTATTATTATTTATCAGCTAAAATTTTACGAGACTCGTAGTTTATGTTAATAAAAGTCATACCGTTGAAAGTGGATTAGCATACAGTATAGTATAATAGGACTATTAGTCATACAGTTTGTTTACATAATATGAAGTTTTAATAACATGAATATTAGGCCATATTAAGAGTTAGGACTTGAGAGTACTTCATAATGTGAGCGTGCATTATGGTAAATTTACATGAGCGTGTGTAAATTAGATAATGAGAGTACTTCATAATGTGAGCGTGCATTATGGTAAATTTACATGAGCGTGTGTAAATTAGATGA
The DNA here is from genome assembly GCF_948474715.1 of Cydia amplana. Taxonomy (NCBI): domain Eukaryota; kingdom Metazoa; phylum Arthropoda; class Insecta; order Lepidoptera; family Tortricidae; genus Cydia; species Cydia amplana. The sequence continues at coordinate 14,979,463 of NC_086080.1, read as the reverse complement.
CGAGAGTACTTCATAATGTGAGCGTGCATTATGGTAAATTTACATGAGCGTGTGTAAATTAGATGACGAGAGTACTTCATAATGTGAGCGTGCATTATGGTAAATTTACATGAGCGTGTGTAAATTTGATGACGAGAGTACTTCATGATGTGAGCGTGCATTATGGTAAATTTACATGAGCGTGTGTAAATTAGATGATGAGAGTACTTCATAATGTGAGCGTGCATTATGGTAAATTTACATGAGCGTGTGTAAATTAGATAATGAGAGTACTTCATAATGTGAGCGTGCATTATGGTAAATTTACATGAGCGTGTGTAAATTAGATGATGAGAGTACTTCATAATGTGAGCGTGCATTATGGTAAATTTACATGAGCGTGTGTAAATTAGATGACGAGAGTACTTCATGATGCGAGCGTGCATTATGGTAAATTTACATGAGCGTGTGTAAATTAGATGATGATAGTAATGTTAGTACTTCATAATGTTACATGAGAGTATGTACATTAGAAGATGATAGTTCGTCATGACGTTCAGAGTGCGTTACCTATAGTAAATTTACATAAGTGTATGTAAGAGATATTAATGAGATAATTTAAATGGGTTAAATGACATTAACTATATAGAAGAGGACTTGATAGAGCCGATATGTACAATAGTATAAAACTCCTGTTAAATAATAAATGAAATATGACACTATTATGTACGTATTATACTTACACGAGCGGGTGTAAATTGAAATGCATTGATTCTAAATTTCTTAACTAGTATTTAATGACAGTAAAGAACTTTGAAAGAATTTATGATAATTGTATACATGAGTTTGTGTAAAATTACTATCCGATATGATCTACTAGTATGATTCGAAGCTATGTAGATACATGATGTAAGTAAATCGAAATACGTTGATTTTAAATTTCTTAACTAGTATTTAATGACAATAAAGAACTTTGAAAGAATTTATGATAATTGTATACATGAGTTTGTGTAAAATTACTATCCGGCGATATGATCTACTAGTATGATTCGAAGTTATGTAGATACATGATGTAAGTATAATAACAATGTGAGAGAGCATTGTGGTAGCTTAACATAAGTGAAGTTAAGTTAAAAAAAAAGTTAACCCAAGCTTTTGTATGGCAAAAATAAATAATATATTTATTTACATGAGAGCGAGTAATGGGAGTTTGTTTTATACAACTCTATAGGTAGAATTATTGTATTTTTGTCAGTGCCAGTTGATAGCTTTGTTTGTTTCTTTGTTGTGTTAGTTAGTTTGCGAAAGAAATACTTATTTTATAATTAATTTGTTTGTTTTGAAAGTGATAGGCTTACATGATTTCGGAGACATTTGGTGTTGAGAGGTTGAGGAGTTAGGAAAAAAGGAATTCTTACTCGAAGTCATTGAAAGTAGACAAAAAAAAATAGAGAAGAATATTAAATATTTTATAAGACACAGCTGTTTCATTATTACTATCTAGAGGAAGACTAAACGAAATTTGGGAATAGAAAGACGCGTCCGAGTAAAAAGAACTGTGCGGTCTGTGTTATATGAAATACTCAAAAGAGATATCTTTCACAATTCACTGACTCAAGTTACTTTAAGATGACGAGTTCATTAAAGGAAATGAAAGCCAAACCTAACTATTAGATTAAATATTATTTTAAATGGATAGTTTACATAGCGCTTTATAGATGTAAAAATAAGCTGTTCAATTTAACCTATTTAGAGCAACAGAGTTGACTATATACGCAGTCATGATGAAAGATACATGTGTGGCAGTTGTAGCTTCTTTTTACTATTGAAGTTGACTACTACTAAGTTGAATTTGACAGTATTTCAAACATTTAAATGAAATTGTGATAACAGGTTGATATGTTATATTGACTTGATCTTTTAGTTTTTGTTGAGTGAATACCTACTTTTAAGTCGCAACCTTTTGTGACAGTGGGTTTGTGAAATGGATTAAACTTTTCTTAACCTCGATACTGTGTTGTTGATGATCAGTATTCGAAGAAATTCCTTAATATATTATAGGCGAAATTTTAAATATTTTGTAATTATCTTCATGTTCCGATGGATTATAAATGATTTGATATTTCATTATCAAGATATTGAAGAGTTTTAAGCACACCAAGTTCTAGCTATCATGAGTTTTCAATGAGCATATTCATTATTTTATTAATTTGTCAAATATAGAAGTGCTGTAAATAAAAGAACAGATGTAGTTATCATGAACTAAACAAGATATTCTGTTAAATAAAACAGATGAATGCAACGTCAAGTGATTAAGTGCTAATGAACAACAGGATAATAGGTAGGTACACCTACTTATGTCGATACCACAAAACACCTAATGTATGAAATATGTTCACTGTACGACTTAAACATAGAACACGAATATAGTGCAGAGTAGACTTTGTAGACAGTACAAAGGCATCTCTGGTAATAAACTTTTGAGTAGTCGAGAATGGAAAGTGAACAACAGATCGAACGTACGGTAAACGATTTGCTGTATTCATGCGATTTGTGACAAATGCTAGCAAGTGAAAAATGGAAGCACTTGAGTGTAGATGGTGGCCAATGCCCTAAATACCTATAGATTACGTAGAGGAATAGGGGAGAGAAGGGAGTAATAATTCAGACAGAATTGAATTAAACGCGAAAGTACTTGGTTATAACTTCTTCTGACTTCACAGGCTGAAAGTATATAAAAGTAAATAATTATGATTCAGATATCCTAAAAGCGTTATCTTTCATAGGTAGTTTTTGAGAATTAAATACCTATGTAATTGGTATATTATAATAATCGAAATGTGGAAAGTGTAAAAGACTGGAATTATGAGGAATGTACAGACCTAGATAACTATGTGACGTATGTACAGAGTAAAGTAAAATACTAAATAAATTATACTTCTTAAGCTTTGTTAAGTTAGTTACTTTAGTTAATATTTACCTGACGATCATCACCATTGCGCTTAAATTCTAGACACCTTGACAGAATTTAATATGAATAGTGACTGTCTTTAAAAAAAAAAGATATTATGGTTTGCAAGCTATTAAAATATATATTATTAGAAAAGTAACAAAAGTTAATGGATGTGAAAAATAAAAGCTGGCAAAGGTTTAAGGCTCGAGAATCATAATAAACTGTGGGCTTGGAGCAATGAACCCAGTCTGTTCCCCAGTCAGCCCGTCTCCTCGTCTCGCTAAGTATGTCAGAAATATTACCTAGTTTTAGAGAAAGATTAAAGAAAAAAAAGGATTTTATTCGGCTTGATAATTAAGACTTGATTTGATTAAGCAGTCTCAATCATTGCTGCAATTAAATAAAGTTAAAACTTTAGTGATGACTGATGACACTCGATATCTTACATTAACGTAAAGGCGTATCTAGCAGTGATTTAACTATGTATACTAATTCAGACATCTTATGTTTGGCGAATATTAAATAAATTATAATTTTAACAATTTATTGATATGATTTGAACTTTACTTTCTTGAGAATTAGTAGAGTTACGCGAACAAGTAGACGAAATCAATGCGAGATGGGAGCGCCTAAAAAAGTACGGAGTCACCAAAGATGATAGCTCCCCTCAGAAATTCTTAGATGACGTCGCGCGAGAGCTAACCAGCCTATTGACATCTTTTGAAGTAACAAGACACTAAATGTTATTATCTTAATACGGCCCTGAATAGTGACATTACTTTGAAGAAATTATATTTTTAGCGATAGTGTAGGGATTAGCATGAAGGAATGACGGCAAGTAATGTAGTTAAGTAGTTAAATATCTATTTTAATTGTAGTAATTATATTTTGCTTCAGTATTGGAGTTATAACAATGTAATGACACTTACATTGAAATAACCTTACTATATTGACAGTGAATTGATTCAATTGATGGAATCAGAAATGACAAAAAGAATGACAGAAGATAAAGAAGTTATTAAACTAGTTTATTTTTGAAGTAATGAATAATGACATTATACTGATTCTGAGTGGAGCGCATAAGGCAACTTTAGTATCACTATATGTAGAGAGTTGTATATTGAATTATAATCAGCGAAAGCAATGTTATTCAAAGTGGCATTTGATTGATTACAATTATCGTATTTTTATTTCACTGAGAATTAAATTTTCGTGTGATATTGTAGTAAAAATACCAATCATGAGATGAGTAGCAAAGTTTTGTTAGCTATTAAAGATCAGAGGAATTAGAAAAAGGACTGTCACTGGCAAGTTGTGATCATGTTATTTATTATAAATTACGGATTCAGAGACATACATGGTAGATGTGTAAATTTGAAACTGAACGTAATAGTTTTGAGCTGAACACAAAACTGATGGTCTTGAAAATTGTAACGCAAACGCCTAACTTTAGGGGTGAAATATTATATTTTAGCTGTAACGATTAATACATGAATGTATTAAAAGGAAGTCTACATTAATTCAATATATCTAATATAATATTGGGTCAGACAAGAAGTGAATATTAAAATATGTAAAACTGGAAAAAGTAGTAATCGAACAATTAAAAAAAAAAAGTACTGAATTAAATAAAAGCCATGCACGTATGCTTTAACGGACATAAGTACATTTTAGATGTATGAGAAAACAAAACACAGTATGCATAATAAAAACTGAGCTTTTTTATTTATATATTTTTATAGTTATTTTACGAAATTAATAACAGGTATATATTATGAAATTTCATTGTCTAGTATAGATTAAACGTTACGTACACAAAAAAAACGAGTATTATAACATAAGTGAAAATTTTGGACTTACAGTATATAATATGTAGTAATGAGAAACAGAGAGGGGAATTAATTAGTTATATGAGTAAAGATAAACAAAACAAAACAGAAGACCGAATGTCATGATATTATTTTCAAGTGGATATACATCATAATTTTATTTAAACATTTTGCTGATCAGCTAAATGTATCAATTGTGATAAGTTACGTTTTAAATTTACAGTTCCTAAACTGTTTCAATTTGTGATTGGCGGAACATATAAAACGGAACTAACTTTTGGTGATAAGGTTCGTGCGCCGGAGTCATGCACGAAGTCGGATGGCCGAATGTCATGATTTATTTATGTTTACATTAAAGATAGCAGTTGAATAATAATTTTAATGTGGTACTATTATTGCGTTACCCCGATTAATACAGGGGTAGTTGGGAAAATAACATTATACTACTGGCAACATGGTAGGTAGTGGGGACACGAGGCCAGTTGGACAGGCTCGTGCAGTTCGTTCACTTGGGTCGAGGCAGTCAAAGAGGACACATCGTGAAGGATTGGTCAGATCAGAGTACCTGCAAGTACCTCCATTGTTGTATTATTAATAGGAGAGTAACCATACTAGAAGAACCATCACACTACCTAAGTTTAATTCATAGTTTGGTAATTATTTTACAATAAACAAAGTATTTATAATACACGAAATTATTCCCGATCAGCCGTCATAGAAAATGACGTGTCGGACGCATCGGCCCGGGCCCGGCCCGGAATAACATGAGTCATCTTTAATAGTCCTATTTTTGAATTGATTTGATTAATGCCCTAATCACTATTATAATAAAATAGATAATACAACATAAATCAAAGCTCTTTGATAAAAAAAATCAGCAAAACGAGCAATCACGATTACATTAAAAACTCCACCAGTAATTAGAAAGTAGAAAGGCTTTTGCCAATTTTCTCCTTCTGTTTCTTGTTTTCATAAGACATTTTCAGCTTACCGTCAATGAGGCCGATTCTGTTACAAGAATTTGGTGTATATATTTTTCTTATTTTGATACGACCTTGAGATCAATTCAAACTTACATATTGACATCAAAATTATGTCAATTAGTTATTATTCGTCTGTGCGTCTTGCTCGCGCCACTACATGTACGAACAAGTACGAGCGAAATTTATGCGCGAATGCTAGCAAACGGGAATTATTCTGATACCTATCCATTAGACGTTTAAATTGGCCTCCTTGAGTCGTGCACAAATAATCGTTCATAATAATCATAATACAATCAGAAGTAGTTTGTGTGCGTGAAATGACTGACACAACTCAAGGTAATCTCAAAATAAGAGGAAAGGGCGTCCGCTAGCTGGCGAGGTAGCGCGTGAGCGCGCGGGTTCACGAAAAATAGTATGAGCAACGCTAGCTGGCGGATTTTACCTACAATGGCACCCGCGTGCGTGCGCCCGCTCCGTGCACCCGTGACAGCTAGCGAACGCACAAAACCATATCAAATTGTTGAAACAGAATCTGTCTCCATTTCTATGTCGGACTTTTTTTAATTTTCTTAATGTGGATGACGTCACCACAAAGTGTTGTTTGTCTGGCGTAGCTGCGCTTCCATTTGCTATCCTTACCTCATTTGGTACCTTATTACTTCGAGATATTTGCTTTTAGTATAAAACTAATTAAATTTCTAAGTAGACTGCAGGCGTTGCTATTTACGAATGAGGGGTTAGGGGCTTTCTAAGAAATATTGGTATTTTTAAGAACTTTTAGATTAAATTAATATATTTTAATTTTTTATTATTTAACATTATGGTAGTTAGTTACCCACGTTTTGTTCTGTTTTTGTTATAATATTGGTGTGTCTTTTAATTTTTCTTTTTTATAATGTGTGCTTTTATAACTTCAGATCTCAGAGATTCTAGCCAGGCTAGCACCATGCTGAGTCGGGACCATTTCGTGACTTCTATGTTGTTATGTTAAGTACCTGTTGTTTCGTTTTATTTATTTATTTTTTGTCACGAATAAACGCTCTCTACTCTAAATTAATGAATAATAGATAAATACAGATAATACAATAACTCACAGAAAATTACTAACAACAAAAGAAACTACTAACTAATTACTTAACTTAATTCTTTCACAGTGTTAGTGATTAAAATAATTCGTTCAATTATAACAAGGTGAAGTGATAACATTTGTTAATTAAATTCAATTATATTGTTACCTGTATTCAACGAAGAAGGCAATAATTGTTAAGTTTTTATTAGTGGTTAAATCATTGTTAAGTTAAATAGTGAAATCTAGAAGCAATTATTAGTCAAATTAAAAAGTCTGTGATCAAAGTGACAGAAAATTTTCAAGTGTGGAACACGAGAAACGGCTATTCCATTCAAAAAGTCAGTTTTAAAAACTTTCAAGTGTGGAACGCGAGAAACGGGCTATTCTAAAGTTCAAAAAGTCCGTTTAAAAAACTTTCAAGTTTGGAACGCGAGAAACGGGCTATTCTAAAGTTCAAACAGTCCGCTTAAAAAACTTTCAAGTGTGGAACGCGAGAAACGGGCGTTTCTGAAATTCAAAATGGCGTTCGCTGCAGCTCGGATGATATTGAAGGATAAGCGGAGGAAGGCGTCCAAGGAGGACTTCAGGGATCCCAGGAATAGAAGCAAGGTATTTGTCAAAATTTGTTAGTTTTTTGCGAATTTCAAAAGTTTTCAGAGTCTAACGCTACGTCTTACGTAGGCGAACAACGCGCGAACGCCGCGCGGCCGCCGCGCCGCTTCGCGTCTAAATCGCTCACGTACGTGTAGGACATACCTATACGTATCAATGGTTTGTTTCATCTTCGCCGCGCCGCGCCGTGCCGCGTTCGCGCGTTGTCCGCCTACGTAAGCCGTAGCGTAAGCTAACTTCGCACTGACTTGAATAGATAGAACAAAGCGAGGGAGTGTCAGTATAAGGGAGTTCTTAGAAAACAATGTACCTACTATATTTATGTACTTATTTTCGAAGAACTTACATCTTGAGAACCGAGCTTGCCGGGGACCATTCAATGAAATGGCCCATCTACAACAATGATGTGGAATTCGACTTTGCAACGGACAGCCAGTCTGTTTAATTTACTGTTCCCTAATCTATATATATAAATGCAAGTGTTCTGACTGACTGACTGACTGACTGACTGACTGACTGACTGATTCATCAACGCAGAGCCGAAACTACAAAAGATAGAAAGTTGAAATTTGCACACTAGGTTGCATTTATAAAGTGTACAAGAGATAAGAAGCGATTTTGAAAAATTCAACCCCTAAGGGGGTTAAAAAGGGGATGAAAGGTTGTATGGGGAACAAGTTTTATTTTAAGCTAAGAATTTGAAACTTTGTAAAAATGTATTATATTAAAAAACAAGAAAACTAATTTCAGCGTTTTTGAAAATTCATCCCCCAAGGTGGTGAAAAAGGGGTTAAAAGTTTGTATGGTGATCAAATATTTTTGTGAGTGTGGGACTTGAAACTTTGCATATGGGGATATTATTATAAGACAGGAAAAATAAATTTCAGCGTTTTTGAAAATTCATCCCCTAACAGGGTTAAAAAGGGGTTGAAAGTTTGAATCCATTACAAATGCTTTGAAACTTCTTAAAAAGGCATAATAGCCGATTACAAAAAAAAAGTAATTGCAACGTTTTTGGAAATTCAACCCCTAAGGGGGTTAAAAAGGGGATGAAAGTTCGTCTTGGGGTGCAAATTTTATTTTGATCTAGGAACTTGAAACTTTGCAAAAAGGTATTAAATTAAAATACAAGAAAACTAATTTCATCGTTTTTGAAAATTCATCCCCCAAGGTGGTGAAAAGGGGGTTGAAAGTTTGTATGGAGATCAAATATTTTTGTGAGTGTGGGACTTGAAACTTTGTATATGGGGATATTATTATAAGGCAGGAAAAGTAATTTCAGCGTTTTTGAAAATTCATCCCCTAACAGGGTTAAAAAAGGGTTGAAAGTTTGAATCCATTACAAATGCTTTGAAACTTCTTAGAAAGGCATAATAGCCGATTACAAAAAAAAGTAATTGCAACGTTTTTGGAACTCAACCCCTAAGGGGGTTAAAAAGGGGATGAAAGTTCGTCTTGGGGTGCAAATTTTATTTTGATCTAGGAACTTGAAACTTTGCAAAAAGGTGTTAAATTAAAATACAAGAAAACTAATTTCAGCGTTTTTGAAAATTCATCCCCTAAGGTGGTGAAAAAGGGGTTGAAATTTTGTATGGATATCAAATATTTTTTCGAGCGCGGGACTTGAATCTTTGCATTTGGGGATACTATTAGAAGACAAGAAAAATAATTTCAGCGTTTTGTAAAATTCATCCCCTAATAGGGTTAAAAAGGGGTTGAAAGTTCGTATAGGGTTCAAATTTTATTTCAAGCTAGGAACTTGAAACTTTGTAAAAAGTTATTAAATTAAAATAGAAGAAAACTAATTTCAGCGTTTTTGAAAATTCATCCCCTAAGGTGGTGAAAAAGGGGTTGAAAGTTTGTATGGATATCAAATATTTTTCGAGCGCGGGACTTGAGTCTTTGTATTTGGGGATATTATTAGAAGACAGGAAAAGTAATTTCAGCGTTTTGTAAAATTCATCCCCTAACAGGGTTAAAAAAGGGTTGAAAATTCGTATAGGGTTCAAATTTTATTTTAAGCTAAGAACTTGAAACTTCGTAAAAAGATATATTTTTAATATGCAAGAAAACTAATTTCAGCGTTTTTGAAAATTCATCCCGTAAGGTGGTGAAAAAGGGGTTGAAAGTTTGTATGAATATCAAATATTTTTTCGAGCGCGGGACTTGAATCTTTGCATTTGGGGATATTATTAGAAGACAAGAAGTAATTTCAGCGTTTTGTAAAATTCATCCCCTAATAGGGTTAAAAAGGGGTTGAAAGTTCGTATAGGGTTCAAATTTTATTTTAAGCTAGGAACTTGTAACTTTGTAAAAAGTTATTAAATTAGAATACAAGAAAAGTAATTTCAGCGTTTTTGAAAATTCATCCCCTAAGGTGGTGAAAAAGGGGTTGAAAGTTTGTATGGATATCAAATATTTTTCGAGCGCGGGACTTGAGTCTTTGTATTTGGGGATATTATTAGAAGACAGGAAAAGTAATTTCAGCGTTTTGTAAAATTCATCCCCTAACAGGGTTAAAAAGGGGTTGAAAATTTGTACGGGTTTCAAATTTTATTTTAAGCTAGGAACTTACAACTTCGTAAAAAGGTATTAAATTAAAATACAAGAAAACTAATTTCAGCGTTTTTGAAAATTCATCCTGTAAGGTGGTGAAAAAGGGGTTGAAAGTTTGTATTGATATCAAACATTTTTTCGAGCGCGGGACTTGAATCTTTGGATTTGGGGATATTATTAGAAGACAGGAAAAGTAATTTCAGCGTTTTGTAAAATTCATCCCCTAATAGGGTTTAAAAGGGGTTGAAGTTCGTATAGCGTTCAAATTTTATTTTAAGCTAGGAACTTGAAACTTTGTTAAAAGTTATTAAATTAAAATACAAGAAAACTAATTTCAGCGTTTTTGAAAATTCACCCTGTAAGGTGGTGAAAAAGGGGTTGAAAGTTTGTATTGATATCAAACATTTTTTCGAGCGCGGGACTTGAATCTTTGGATTTGGGGATATTATTAGAAGACAGGAAAAGTAATTTTAGCGTTTTGTAAAATTCATCCCCTAACAGGGTTAAAAAGGGGTTGAAAGTTTGTACGGGTTTCAAATTTTATTTTAAGCTAGGAACTTGAAACTTCGTAAAAAGGTATTAAATTAAAACTGCAAAAAATTTATTTCAGCGTTTTTGAAAATTCATATCTCAAGGTGGTGAAAAAGGGTTTGAAAGTTTGTATGGAGATCAGATATTTTTGTGAGTGCGGGGCTTGAATTTTTGTACAGAGGCATTTATTAGAATACAAGAAAAGTAATTTCAGCGTTTTTAAAAGTACATCCCTTAAAAGGGTTAAAAAGGGGTTGAAAGTTTTTATGGGGTTCAAATTTTATTTTAAGCTAGGAACTCGAGACTTCTTAAAAGGGTATTTTATTAATAGAGAAGAAAACTTATTTCATTTTTTTGAAAATTCATCTCTCAAAGTGGTGAAAAAGGGTAAAAAGTTTGTATGGAGATCAAACATTTTTGTGAGTCTTTGTAAAATGGCATTTTATTAAAATACGAGAAAAGTAAATTCAGCGTTTCTAAAATTCATCTCTTAAAGGGTCGAAAGGGGGTTGAAAGTTTGTAAAGTTGCAAACAAACTTGAAACTTCGTAAAAAGGTATTTGATCAAAAGAGAAGAAAACTAATTTCAGAGTTTTTGATAATTCATCCCCATGGTGGTGAAAAAGGGGTTGAAGATTTGTATAGAGGTCAAACATTCATTTGAGTGCGGGACTTTAATCGTTGTAAACTTTGTATATAGGCATATTATTAAAATACAAGAAAAGTAATTTCAGCGTTTGTAAAAATTCATCCCCTAAAATGGTTAAAAAGGGGTTGAAAGTTTGTATAGGGTTCACATTTTATTTAAAGCTAGGAACTTCAAACTTCGTAAATAGGTAGTTAAGTAGTAGGTTTTATTAAATAGAGGACATGAAAATCTTCTGGTTGAGAGGGATTATATCGAGAACAATTTTATTCAGTTAGGGGCTTGAAGCTTCGTAGGTTGTGAAAGACAAGTATCATGCGTTGTAATATTAATAATTAACAAATGATTAACCGTCTTACTGCGATCTTTTGCTGCATAATGTTCTAAGCTAATGTAGAATATATAACCACCAATATACAAATCCACGCGTACGAAGTCGCGGGCAACAGCTAGTTGTTACATAAATATTGAAGCTCGGGAGTAATTAACAGACGTTAATTATTATGAGTACCTATTTCAACTGAAATGAGATCCGAAGATATATCTTGAAATTAGCGCTGATGTCTAACCTTTGTCATATAAATTGCATAATATTTCAACGAGAGTGTTGTGCGGATTCGCTTAATGAACCGCCGTAAATACTGAATTACTTATTTGACATTTGAAATATACTAAAGTACAATAAAACGGGTACATTTTAAGTTTTTTTTTATATATTAATATAAAGTGCCCTACTTTTGTTGCTCTAGAGTGTATAGTAACTTATTATTAACTAAGATTTTATGTATGTGTAACCTTTCAAAATTATGTTTGACTAGCTGTTGCCCGCGACTTCGTACGCGTGGATTTGTATATTGGTGGTTATATATTCTACATTAGCTTAGAACATTATGCAGCAAAATATTGCAGTAGGACGGTTAATCATTTGTTAATTATTAATATTATACAACGCATGAGACTTGTCTTTCACAACCTACGAAGTTTCTAGCCCCTAACTGAATAAAATTGTTCTCAACATAATCCCTCTCAAACCCCTTAGAAGATTTTCATGTCCTCTATTTACCTAACTACCTATTTTCGAAGTTTGAAGTAAATAAAATTTGAACCCTATATATATTTTTTTTTTCCACACTTACAACTATCTTTACAGGTAAACCTAAGACAATAGTGTAACTATTAACCATACATATCTAAAGTAAGCCATTACGTCTATAACATAATATATTTAATGTTGATATTGTCAACTGAATATAAACTTTCAACCCCTTTTAAACCATTTTAGGGGATGAATTTTAAAAAACGTTGAAATTATTTTTCTTGTATTCTAATAATATGCCTCTGTACAAAGATTCAAGCCCGTTCTCACAAAAATGTTTGAACTCCATACAAACTTTCAACCCCTTTTTCACCACCTTGAGATATAAATTTTCAAAAACGCTGAAATAATTTTTTTTCCGTTTTAAAATAATACCTTTTTATGAAGTTTCAAGTTCCTAGCTTAAAATAAAATTTGTACCCTGTACAAATTTTCAACCCCTTTTTAAACCTGTTAGGGGATGAATTTTACAAAACGCTGAAATTACTTGTATTGTCTTCTAATAATATTCCCAAATACAAAGATTCAAGTCCCGCGCTCAAAATAAATTTTTTATATCCATACAAACTTTCAACCCCTTTCTCGTCACCTTAGGGGGTGAATTTTCAAAAACGCTGAAAATAGTTTTCTTGTGTTTAAATTTAATATCTTTTTGCAAAATTTTCAAGTTCCTACGTTAAAATAAAATTTGCTCCCCAAGACGAACTTTCATCCCCTTTTTAAATCCCTTAGGGGTTGAATTTCCAAAAACGTTGCAATTACTTTATTTTGTAATCGGCTATTATGCCTTTCTAAGAAGTTTCAAAGCATTTGTTATGGATTCAAACTTTCAACCCCTTTTTAACCCTGTTAGGGGATGAATTTTCAAAAACGCTGAAATTACTTTTCCTGTCTTTTAATAATATCCCCAAATACAAAGATTCAAGTCCCGCGTTCGAAAAAATGTTTGATATCCATACAAACTTTCAACCCCTTTTTTACCAACTTACGGGATGAATTTTCAAAAACGCAGAAATTAGTTTTCTTGTATTTTAATAATATATCTTTTTACGAACTTTCAAGTACCTAGCTTAAAATAAAATTTGAACCACATACAAATTTTCAACCTCTTTTTAACCCTGTTAGGGGATGAATTTTACAAAACGCTGAAATTACTTTTCCTGTCTTTTAATAATATCCTCAAATACAAAAATTCAAGTCCCGCGTTCGAAAAAATGTTTGATATCCATACAAACTTTCAACCCCTTTTTTACCACCTTACGGGATGAATTTTCAAAAACGCAGAAATTAGTTTTCTTGTATTTTAATATTATATATTTTTACGAACTTTCAATTACCTAGCTTAAAATAAAATTTGAACCACATACAAACTTTCAACCTCTTTTTAACCCTGTTAGGGGATGAATTTTACAAAACGCTGAAATTACTTTTCCTGTCTTTTAATAATATCCCCAAATACAAAGATTCAAGTCCCGCGCTCGAGAAAATGTTTGATATCCATACAAACTTTCAACCCTTTTTTCACCACCTTAGGGGATGAATTTTCAAAAACGCTGAAATTAGTTTTCTTGTATTTAAATTTAATATCTATTTGCAAAGTTTCAAGTTCCTAGCTTAAAATGAAATTTGCACCCCAAGACGAACTTTCATCCCCTTTTTAAGCCCCTTAGGGGTTGAATTTCCAAAAACGTCGCAATTACTTTATTTTGTAATCGGCTATTATGCCTTTCTAAGAAGTTTCAAAGCATTTGTAATGGATTCAATCTTTCAACCCCTTTTTAACCCTGTTAGGGGATGAATTTTACAAAACGCTGAAATTACTTTTCCTGTCTTTTAATAATATCCCCAAATACAAAGATTCAAGTCCCGCGTTCGAAAAAATGTTTGATATCCATACAAACTTTCAACCCCTTTTTTACCACCTTACGGGATGAATTTTCAAAAACGCAGAAATTAGTTTTCTTGTATTTTAATATTATATATTTTTACGAACTTTCAATTACCTAGCTTAAAATAAAATTTGAACCACATACAAACTTTCAACCTCTTTTTAACCCTGTTAGGGGATGAATTTTACAAAACGCTGAAATTACTTTACCTGTCTTTTAATAATATCCCCAAATACAAAGATTCAAGTCCCGCGCTCGAAAAAATGTTTGATATCCATACAAACTTTCAACCCTTTTTTCACCACCTTAGGGGATGAATTTTCAAAACCGTTGAAATTAGTTTTCTTGTATTTAAATTTAATATCTATTTGCAAAGTTTCAAGTTCCTAGCTTAAAATGAAATTTGCACCCCAAGACGAACTTTCATCCCCTTTTTAAGCCCCTTAGGGGTTGAATTTCCAAAAACGTCGCAATCACTTTATTTTGTAATCGGCTATTATGCCTTTCTAAGAAGTTTCAAAGCATTTGTAATGGATTCAATCTTTCAACCCCTTTTTAACCCTGTTAGGGGATGAATTTTCAAAAACGCTGAAATTACTTTTCTTGTCTTATAATAATATCCCCATATACAAAGTTTCAAGTCCCACACTCACAAAAATATTTGATCTACATACAAACTTTCAACCCCTTTTTCACCACCTTGGGGGATGAATTTTCAAAAACGCTGAAATTAGTTTTCTTGTTTTTTAATATAATACATTTTTACAAAGTTTCAAATTCCTAGCTTAAAATAAATCTTGTACCCCATACAACCTTTCATCCCCTTTTTAACCCCCTTAGGGGTTGAATTTTTCAAAATCGCTTCTTATCTCTTGTACACTTTATAAATGCAACCTAGTGTGCAAATTTCAACTTTCTAGCTTTTGTAGTTTCGGCTCTGCGTTGATGAATCAGTCAGTCAGTCAGTCAGTCAGTCAGTCAGTCAGGACACTTGCATTTATATATATAGATAACAATAGGTGTAAGTATATCTTTTCCAAATAACGTGCACACATGTATGTAGGTACTTAACAGAATCATATATAGCAAAATTCAAATACAACGAAATTTATATCACATTAAAGTTTTTAAAGGGGGTATACCTACTTAAAAAAAAAACGTAAATTGTAATTCTTTCAAAGCCTCACGCCAATACAATACATCTTACAAAATTACCCGCACATGGTGTTTTATATAATAGGTACCTGGGTATGTATAATTTAAGAAGTACCTATTTTAAAACTTTAATGTTAATTAATCATAGAGAGAGTGTTAATCATAATCAACCATAAGATATACCTTCATAATAATATAGGGTCAGTTGTCGAACATTGAAACAATCGTACACAGTGAAACTTTGCGATATCTCGGAAACTAGGTGTTATCAGCTAGTGCCGTCTGTCAAGCAAGGGGAGGCTCAAGGACCCCCAGCACCTCCCCAATACGCGAGCGCGCCTCGGAGAAGGAGCACGTTGCTACGAGCGTTATTGTGAATTCGTGTGACAAGTAATATTTTTCATTTATGTTTCGCAATTTTTTACCAAGATATAGAGTCTAGTTTGGCGTTATTTAATTTTTTATTGTGTTCTATGTGTATTAAAGTTACTTTGGAGCTAAATATTTTTAAATTTCTTTCACTCTTTGGTGCAGTTTTTTTTAATTGTTTCAAAAAACACCCCCTAGTCTCACAATGAAACATATTTATGTAGTAAACAATGAAACATGATGTTCACTGAACTCCAGTATTAGTACACAATGAAACAAACTCATTATTTTTTTAATTAATTAACGACTATGTGCGAAATTTGTGAAACTAAAATACCATGAAAATTGATAATAATTTGTCTATCATATGACAAAATATAAGATACTTAACTTTAGAAATGGCTGAGATAGGATAGTTTATATGTTGAATGTTTCATTGATGGCAAGGTTAAGGTCACATGTCTAACATTGAAACAGTCGTTTATAATCACTATGTTGCAAGAAAGTGTATGATATCAAGCGCGCGTCCACCTAGTTGGCAATCATGCTCCGTGGACATAAAAGGCGCCTTTCTCGCAGCATGCCGTAAGTGCCGACCAGATTTTCGATTCACAATGAAACTTAGGTGTGCGTACAATGAAACAAGTCTTTCGCTTTTAGATATTTCGGCAATCTTATAACGATTCCATATTTTGGAAACCTTTTAAATAACAAATTTCAGCCTACCACTATTTTCTCCTTTCCTTTCTCATTAATTGATTGAAAGGATGTATGTATTAATGTAACTTATTTATTACAACGTTTCAATGTTTATTAAGGATGTTTCATGGTAGACTATATATATTACATCTGTTTCACTGTAAAAATTAGAGTGTTTCATTGAAAACATGAACAAGTAAACAATGAAACAAAACTCATTTTTCAAAAAAAGCTTTATAATACAGAAACTGTTAAAAATAAGTAGAAACCAATAACGCCATATGATAGCCAAATAAATTGTTTATCTTCATACGAAATATCACACTCATAACTTTAAAAACACCAGAGATAGGAAGGCTTAAACTTTTAGTGTTTCATTGATCAACAACTAACCCTACTAGTAGGTATGTAAAAACAAGATATGATATAATTTATATATATAATAGATATAAGATGATTTCACTTTTGTTGATATGAATTGGACGAAAGAATAACTTCATGTGTTGCTCTGTAAACAAAGTTTTATTTTTTATACTACAAGATTTAATGTTAACCTACAATGTATGTACTATTACAAAAAATACCGACCTGTAAACAAAGAAACGACATTTAAAGTTTATTCCTGCTTTAGTCACTCCTTTCTCAATAACAAATAACAATTATAACGACGATTATTTAAAGCGGCATTGCAATCTCTCTAACCTCACTTTCCACCTTTGACGTATGACATGACATTGACAAGTCAAAGCAAAGTGTGGCCACATTTAAAAAGGTAAACGATATCGTTTATTTTTTTACATCTCCCCCCCTAGAAGGAGAAATTTTTTTATATAAAATTTTCGCTACTAAACTACTCCTCTTCTTCTTGTATCCTATGACATGGAATTAATTTTGTAATATGAAAGAAGTTGGATTCTGTTTTTCTGTGTCCTGTATCTACCTTAAATATTGAATTTGAGATTTTTTCAATGATCACATATGGTCCAATTCTGAGTTCATCCAATTTCCTCCTGTTCAGTTTATTTCCATTTTCAACATACACCATGTCACCTGCACTCAATTCAAAGAGTTTTCTATCTTTGTCAAATAACTTATTATTGTAGTTATGTGATCTTCTTGTGTTTTCTAATGCTGTTTCCCTGTCCTTGATCCAGTCACTAAGCGATTTTTCCTCCTTTAGTTCCTTTGGTAATAATGTGACATCTGTACCGTTTAGAAGATAACTAGGAGAGAAACGGGTCACTGAATGGTTGGTCTGATTATAGTTCTTTACACATTCGTGAGCTACTGTTGTCCAAGCTCTTTTGTTGCCTTTCTCATTCATTCTGCACCTTATTTTATTCACCAAAGTCTGATTCAGTCTCTCGTTCAATCCATTTGAGAAAGGTGAGTCTACTGCTGTAAATATCAAAGGTATATTGTTGCTTCTCAAAAAATCTTTAAACTCCTTCGAATTGATTCCTGGATACTGGTCTGTAAGAATCATACCAATATCCTCTGTATCTGATATAGTTTTAATTAGCTTTATGAAGTCATTGGCATTTTGGGTTTTTGAAGTAGAAATGAATGCGTATCTAGAGAAGTGGTCGACTAACAGGTGCAGATATTTCTTTGAAGATCTTGAACCACCAAAACCTCCAATAGTGTCTATAGACATGATTTCGAATGGTTTGGTAGCTGGGCCCAGCTGTGACATAAATCCATATTTATTGTGTCCTCTCGACTTATTTTTAATGCAAACTTCACAGTCGGTGCACACTGATTTTATGTTTTGTATCAAGTTTTTAGCTGCATAAAACGGGCCAATCGTCTTCTGCATTTGTCCTATTCCAATATGACCTAGGTCAGCATGTATAGATTTCATAAGTTTTACACTAAATTCCTCTGATAAAATAATTTTTCCTCTTCTTCTACCCATTTTTAAGTATACATTGTGTCTTTCAATTAATTTTCCTCTTTTATTCTGTACTTCTGGATTTTCCTTCTGATCCCTTACAATGTCGTTGAGACTTATTAAATTTACTATCTTCAATTGTTCCTCAGTATTTTCATTAGGTTCTAATACAGGATTTCTGCTTAAGCAGTCGGCTTCTAAGTTTTCCTTCCCCGGAGAATATTTTATTTTAAAATCATACTGTGACAGGTAATAAGTTAAATCACCTAGTTCCTCATCGGTTCTTGATTTCAAATTCATGTTTTCTAGTGGTTTGTGGTCTGAATATACTGTAAATGATTTACCTATTAACCAGTATTGCCAATATCGTACCGCTTCCTTGATGGCTAAACATTCTAAATATATTGCTTTTTTCTTCTTCTGAGCTTGATTTAATTTCTTTGAAAAATAGGCTACGGGTTTTTCTTTACCATCAGGCTGTATTTGTTTTAAAATTGCACCGACGCCTTCTAATGAAGCATCTGTGTAAATTTGTATCGGCAAATTTTCATCGAATATTTCCAAAACTGGTTGAGAACATAAGAGATTCTTTATCTTTTCAAATGCATCTTGGCATTCAGCGGTCCATATGAATTTCTGGTTCTTTCTTAATAGATTATGCAATGGGTCTAGTATTATTGCACTCTTCGGAATATACTCATGGTAAAAGTTAATTTTCCCTAGGAACTGTCTTATATTTTTCTGCGTTCTAGGAATAGGGAAATTCTTTATTGAGGTCAAGTTATCTTTCAATGGCTTAACTGAATTGTTTTGTATTATATGACCCAAATATTTTACTAAGTCAGATGCAAATGTGCACTTCGTAAATTTTAATCTGAAGCCCTCCGTCTTGATTGCTTCCAGCAACTTTGTTAAATGTTCAATGTGTTCGGTGAACGTTCTGGAAAATATAAGGATATCATCAATGTAATTAACTGCAAAGTCCGTAAGCTTATATTTCCTCAATATGTTGCTTAAAATTCTTTGGAAGATTGCTGGCGAGGTCTTCAACCCAAAAGGCAGGCAGGTCCATTGAAAGTGTCCATCCTGGGTTACAAATCCTGTTTTCTTTCTGTCCTCAATCCGTAAAGGAATAGACCAAAACGCTGAGTTGATATCAAGTGTCGAAAAAAATTTACAATTCCTAGTCTTCGTCATAAGGTCTTCGATCAGTGGGAAGGGCTGAGCTTGTGGTACTACTATTTTATTTAAGTCCCTAAAGTCAATACATAATCTTGATTTTTTATTCTCCTCTCTTTTAAATGCCAATGTGACCGGTGCAGCAAATGGACTATAGGATTCCTCTATTAACTTATTATCTAGTAACTTTCCAATTTGCTCTTCTATCTCTTTTTTATCTTCCATGGTACATCTGTATGGCCTCTTGCTGCAATATTTATCCACCAACAAGTCTATTCTGGCTTCATACCCATTGACAGTCCCAACATCATATTTATGCCTTGCAAACACTGAGTTATATTTATTGATCAATGTATTTATTTCAGACTGTTGCTCCTTGTTCAAATGATCAATTTTTATCTTAAAATCCTCCTCCTTTATATGCTCATTAAAATTGACATAATATTCTTTTGTTGTGTTCTCATCATTCCCAGGAACTTTTGATTGGTTATGATTTATTTCTTCATTTGAGACTTCCACTTTCTCATTATCTTTTATGTTTGTACCCAGTACCTGATGTATATCCAAATTCTCATCTTGAGTTAATCGGAATATTTTTATTAGGTCCAAGCCAATCAGAAAATCATGCTTGAAATATTGTTCATCCACAATGGATATATCAACATTCTCTTCTTTGTTAAAGATTTTTATTTTTAGGTTGGTCAAACCGTCAGTTTTTTTAACACCACCAACTGTTACTAAATTTTCTTCATTTAATTCGTTTCCTCTCCCTTTTAGGCTTAAGAGCTTAGAATTTATAATGGAAACAACTGAGCCTGGGTCATAGACTGCATTTATCAGATGTTTATCATTAATTAGTAATTTGACCTTTATCAGTGGTGTTAGTATTCGTTTTTTGGAACTGATTCATTTAACTCTGCTTCTATCAATGCATTATTAACATGTTTAATGAAGTTTTTCTTCACTTTGTCATCTTCTTTTGTACGAAACCAACATGCAGTCTCAGCGTGATAGCGGGTGCCTTTGTTTAACCCTTCACAAATTTTGCATGGCTTTAGTTCCTCATTCCTGAAATTTGTTCTTGAGGGTCCATATTTCTTCTTAAATATGTAGCTTTTTTTGGTAACCATATGCTCATACTTGCTTACTTCATTGAACAACTCAACTGTGTCCTTCAACGCTTCTCTATCAATTTTGTTTAATATGTACTCCGGCAAACCCACTGCGATAAGATCCACCAATGTACCAGAATCAATTGACTTCCTCATATCGAGTAAAAGCTTTTCCTTTTTTATAGCATAATCCAACAGTGAGCCATCCTTATATTTATACAGTAATGCATATGTAACTGGGCTCCACCCTTTGTTGACAAATGATTCACAAAATTTTTCCCTCCACTCAGACCATTCTGCATTCATAGTCAGTTTTACAATCATGGAACTGTACCAATCTGCACAACTTTTATCCATAAAGAGCCTAAGAACTTCTATCTTTTTTTCATCCGATATCTGGTAACGCTCACATTCCTTTTCAAAAATGTCCATCCATTGAGCTGCATTCGAATGTTTGCTAGTAAACTTCTCGATCACAAACTTATCCGCAATATTCTTCAAGCTCTGTTGTTTACTTTCCTGTGTACTTTCTATTAACTTTGCTAATAAGTTTTCTAAGGTATTGGCCCCTTTTGTGCCGGCAGCAGTGGGTGCGGTAGAAGCACATTGGTCCTGATTCAATTCTTCCAGGTATCTGTCTGCAAACTGCACATTACCGTCCTCATCCATATAAATTTGCTCTAGTTCCTCGGTTAGCGAGATCCAGATTCTCCTTGTCTGGTACCTTTTTGATAAACTATTCTTTACTTTACTATATGCCGCTGTTTTTATCAATTCTTTGTGATGACCAACTGACTGTAGTCCGTCCGGTAATGCATAACTCTTGTTGTCCTCGGTGGTTATTGAGGTTATACAACAGACATTTGTTTTTTCGTCACTTCCAGGTAGTATTGTGAATTCAAAACGAAGCTTCGTCATCTTTCTTCGAAACCCGTAACTAGAAATGTCGTTTTATAAGATGATTTCACTTTTGTTGATATGAATTGGACGAAAGAATAACTTCATGTGTTGCTCTGTAAACAAAGTTTTATTTTTTATACTACAAGATTTAATGTTAACCTACAATGTATGTACTATTACAAAAAATACCGACCTGTAAACAAAGAAACGACATTTAAAGTTTATTCCTGCTTTAGTCACTCCTTTCTCAATAACAAATAACAATTATAACGACGATTATTTAAAGCGGCATTGCAATCTCTCTAACCTCACTTTCCACCTTTGACGTATGACATGACATTGACAAGTCAAAGCAAAGTGTGGCCACATTTAAAAAGGTAAACGATATCGTTTATTTTTTTACATAGATTATCTTATTATACATTTTCAATCTATATAACACGGCGTACGCCAATATTTCCGCCTAAATTCGATCTTTTTGCACCATAATTCAACTTTGTACGGATTTAATTACATTTTGATACTAATCCAACGCGACTGTGTATGAATTTAATTACATTTAGATACCCATCCAACGCGTGGGCCGAATGTAATTAAAGGTTGGAACGCTATGGAAATGTGTGCGTGTTCATTAGTTGGGTTTGTTCGGAAATCGTTCATTATCCCGCGGACGAGTGAAAAGGCTCTCTGTCACACTACGACCTCATAAAAACACCACCAGTATGGTGAAGAAGGTCTTTTAGAATATTCGAATTTTTTTTGAAACAAAACATTTGTGAAATACATAACTAACTGCCGTATTCGAACTTCAAGATATTCACAAGAGACGACACGTACTAGATCCATTCTAGACACGTTATAGTTTAGATTTCAACTAGTTCTCTTTTGCAGCGCAATTCGGGCAACCAATGTCACTTTTACGATAGATCGTGTTAGATATCTATTAGATGTGAATTAGATCTCTAAGTAATATCTTGTGGAAATCGTTCAAGAGTATCTCCAGACTCGCGGAAATGTCAAATTTGACAGGTTATATTTTAAACATATCGTTATCGTATCTTGGCGATGTCTAAAAGATATCTAATAGATGTCTATTACAAAATCCGAATCGGGCCCTAAAAATGTCCCCATGCTGGACGTTGTCCCAATAGTTGCCACCTTAATTCCAAGCAATAAAGTGCATTGGGGTAAGTTACAAAAAAGGGAAATTTTGAAAATCGCTAATATATAGGTACTCGTATATCTACCTAACTAGACTAGCACTTCATACGCGTGCCATACTAACGCTGGTGTAACGCTTATCAAGGTATCTTGCTTAATATTGCAACAGTAAATAAATCATAAATCATTTATTTTGCTTAAAACATGGTACAATAGATGGCCAACAGTTATAAGTGAAGCACATATTATTTCACCAGTAGCTGGCATGCAAAATCTACACCTACTTACAACATTTTAAATCAACAAAGTAATAACGAAAAAATATAGTTAATGGAAGTGGGAATCACATAAAAATATTAAAATACATTAGTAATTTACACATTAGTCACAACACTCACAACACACACAACGCAGTAGTAGGTATTAATTTAAATAATTAAGATATTCGAGAAATGTCAAGAATATACAAGAACTTAAAACTACATTCCAATTTAACAATTATAATAATCAAAATAATCACTGACACTATAGAAGCATTAATCTATTAACCATTTTTTTAACCTAGGTTTAAATAAATTAAATGGTAATTCTTGGTATGGTAGAAAGAGCTTCTAGTTTAATAAAATTATTTTTGTTTAATTAACAACTAAGGAAGAGCGGTGCCTATTAATACATGTTACTTAAAAAGAGGTGCCAATACTTACAACTTTATAAATAATTCTTAAACCGAATAAACATTTTTTTCATTTTTCCTTATCAGTGCAGTAGAGAGATATGTCTAAAAATTAAATAATGGCTCCTAAGGTTCCCGTTAGACAATTGTAAAAACTTCGCTTGTTAGAAAAAAAATCAAGAGTGCCGCCATTTTAAAATTACAATGTATGCAAGTATGCAAAAAAAGTTTACTGCTTTAACTTATTTTCCTCATTTTGCAGTTAAAAAGTTTAAATTGCACTGAAACATTACAATTGTCGAGCGCGTTACTACAATTTGCATAACTTAAAAAGTTTTACGTAACTGTTTATAAAATTTACATTAAGTACAAACTTGTTTAGCATACAAACTACGAACATTACAAGTGCATTAGAGCTTGATCCTCGCTTGAGCTAAATTGAAATTTAAACTTGCGACTTTAACTGATACTTGAAACTATTTCTTGTTGTTATTCCGGCCCGTCAGCCAGGGGACAAGATAAACAGTTTGTAGCAGAAATGCTGAAACTCGTTCTACTAACATGCTTAGTGGATAGCCCATTATAGAAAGAGCTTATAAGTACCACAAAATACCTACGTTTGCTTAATTCAAATACTAAAAAAACTCGGAACTTATCACGGGTTTTAAGGGTGACCGAGGAAACCGTAAACATGGTAACAATTAAGTGATAAGAAAAAGTTGATTCACTCTCGTACACACAATAAACGTGATACACCACTACCCAAATTATTGATATGAAACATGCTAAGACCCAAAGTCATAAATTGTATATTATAATTATACTAATTAGTTCTCCATATAATTACATAATTTACATATTTTTTTTTCTTATAAAGAATAGTCAATCAGTAATTAAAATTAAACCCACATTAGGATGAAATTTTGAAATAAAAGAAATTCTACATTGTAATGCACGTTGGGCCTTACGAGGTTAACACTAACATCAGCAACACTCTTCACTGACCATTTATAGATCTTATCTCATTGCAATAAAGTTCTTAAATGGCGGGTTAAACATGACAACGATGGAAAATGACAAAATTCGGTGTAACGCGCGCCCACTTCCCATCGCTCGCTGGAAATCATTATAAACTTTAATGAGGTCCGCGATTTAATGAGCGCGCCTAATAGTTTCCCCTTTAATTTACTTAGTATGTGTTTGTTTAGAACGCGTGATTGGTTGAAAAGGGTGATTGATGATTGGTTTATGTTAGTTATCTTGTGCTTTTGGGTCAAACACATTTCAGAGAAAAGTCACTTCTGTGTAAAATATAATAAAAGTTTTTATCCCGTTTTTCTTATTAGAATCTCAGGTACTGAAAAAGGTTGAGCAAACTACAAAATGTGTATGATCCTTTTTGTATAAATAAAATACCTACTTAAGCATAAGGTAAAACAGAAATTAGCGGTACTCATAGTTTTGACTCCACAACTCAAATGTTAACTATTTGATCATGTTTTATGTAATCTTGTTAGTTTACTTTAAAAACATATCTTTAAAAAAGTCGTTGCTTTGTTGATATTATGAGAATTACTCGTATTTTTGGTGATTAGTCTTCTTTGTAATATATACCTATAGTACTTACGTACTTATACTTAATTGTAAGCATTCTGTTCTTTAAAAGTATTCTACCACACGCGCGTATTGCCCAAAGTATCTACTAAAATAAAAAAAAATAAAAAGCCTTTTAATTCCTTAAAAAAATTGAAGTAGGTACATAGTTTTGCATGCATTAATTATTGGTTATTTTCACATCAAATAAAGTATTTACTAAAGCTCAATGAAATTCGGTCACTTTTACCTACCTGTATATATCAATCTCAGTAGCCAGTGGCGAGGCGTGGCCTTACACCCATAACATCTATTTCAGCGGATCCCTTAAGCGTCGTCATTACACCCATCGCACTCATGCATATTCATAACAGAGTAACCCAACTAACTTGTTAGAATCCACGTCTTAATTACGACGTGGGACTTGTTCAATTTTCACCTAACGGATATTTGTGGCCAATTCGAACGTACGCTGATATCAGAATGATGTCATTCAGTTATCGTACATTTATCGTACTCGCGTATATATGTATTGGTTGGGGCGAGACGCCTAAACAAAATAACATGATTCAAATATAATTCTGATTTCAGTGTAGGTACGTGTGAATATGCCTGATTGGCGCTCACCGTGTCTTGTATTTAACAACCTTATCCCAATAGTTCACAGCTTATTTGCCTACTAATATTTCCATGCCCTACCACTGCTAATTGAACCAAAGATGGCTAGGTATCATAGGTATTAATTTAAAAAAGTAGTTTAAGTCGGCAATACCAATACATATTTTTGGCTACACACTTGGGGCTCATTTAGACGGTGCGAGAAATCGCACGCGAGTTCCATTACATTGCGTTGTTTGATCGGTCGGCTGAATTGATGTAATCTCAATGCTCCGCAATGTAACTAAAATTACTAAAATCGTATACGAGTTCGCGCGCCGTCTAAATGAGCCTTTTATTCTTAGTTAATAATCGTACATTCTTGGCCGGGATCCATAACTCCAAAAGCATCGTGTAGCCACATATGTACGAGTAAAGTCGTTCTTGTTACGCGCCGGACCAATATCCGGCGTGCCCACTTCCGGCTGGCGTGTACACGTTACGTTTACCGCCAGGATTTCCTCACTTGCCGAGAAATACTTTGGTGCGACGTAAATGGATGAAGTAGGTAGTAATATTGCTGGCGTGGTTTATTGTATTGAACAACTCACTATTTTTTTATTGATTTGAAATGATTGATGACATTATACACAGTAGCTGAAAATCAAAGTAATTTTGACGATTGAGCGCAAAGCGCGAACGTAGCGTCTCTGTTGCTTTTTATTTCTGGGGGTTCGACTGTTCTCCACAAGTTGTAATACTTCTCAATCGAAACTTGAGAAATTTTGTGAGCAGGTTTGATAATTATTTGGAAATTTGTGTCGGTTTTTTTAGTGTACCGCACAAAACTTTGTTCGCGGCACACTTATTTCGGGGTTCGCGATGTTAACAACTTACGTAATGGAAAATAGCTTATTGCAAGCGCTCGTAAATCATCACATAACCCTTTGGAAAGGTATCGCTGAGCAAACCCCGACCAGCAGATTATTACACGGCTAACAGCACGTAGCTCTGCAACTAGGTTGCGGAACCGGGTCACATGTCCAGGCCCGGGTACCGGGTCACATGTCCAGGCCCGGGTACCGGGTGACCGCCGGCAAATATTACAGATTCAATTTTGTTTGAGTTGGTGTGAAAGAGCTGTTGAAAGCGAGAGTGTCGAGAGGTAGATATAGTTTTATTGAACTTTGACCTCGTGTTGAGTACAGTTTAGGGTCAGTAGGTATCACGAATGTTTGGTAAGCCTAATTTCTTTAGACATATTTTTGACGAAGTGTGAACTTTTTGGTGATATTTCTGGTTGTTTTGGTGGAAGTTAGAGGCCTCTACCAATCAACCCAAAACTATCATAAAAAATTATGGGGACCAAAAGGTTTTGATATTTCATCCTTAAACGCACATTGTAAAGAGTCGCTATAATAGGAATGTTGCCTGTATTTAAAATAAATTATTTCACACATTGCACGAAATAGAAAATTATTAGAAGAACATCGGCACTAGTTATTTTTGGACACAATATCTATTTAAAAATTCAGATAGAACTAAATAAAAGTAAGCAACTTAATCGTGATGTCACTTGTTGTGTTTTCATATAAATTACATAGTGGCTAATCTGGCACTTAAAGATTAGCTTTATTGACCGGTTCTGAATGAACGAAACGACTACTTCGTTTTATTACTGATACGCATTGTTACGCTAAACTCCATCGAACATTTACGATACCAATTCGCGCGAAATCAATAAAGAGATTATATTCGAAAGCGTCGAAAGGCAAACGTTGTGTGCTCGTATATCTGTCTCCGTCTGAGGAATGGAACAATCAACATCCAGACGGCGATTGCCGAACGTCTCCGGAGACTGTCGATAGAAGGTTGGGTTGCCTTTTGAAGCGGGAAAGGATTCTAAACCTAAATGAGTGACAATCGTATTTCGATAACGCCAATCGAAAAGTATAAATCAAATTATTTTTATTATTAAATATAGTTGATACCGCGAATGTAGAAAACGCTGATTCTATCCCAGCTCTAGTAGCACGGTAGCATTTTTATCATTTATCACCATGCCTGTCACGTTCTAACAAGTATGTAAGTGCGAAAGTGACGGGCATAGTGATAGTCGATAAAAATGGAACCGTGCTGAGCCCGCAGCCTGCGAGCATGAGTTGCGTTTTACGCGCGAGTCCATACTTGAATTAGCGCTATAATATCGAGTCACGCGCAAGAACGCAACTCACACTAGCAGGTCTGAGCACCGGGCCTTGGTCATACGTCATATTCTTTTCGAACCTATATAAAATCAATTTCAGATTACTATGACTAATGTTCGAAGTAATTTAATATTATAGACGATTGAGAGAGAGTGGTCATGACCCTCGCTCCGGGTCTTTCCTTATGCAAAGGTTGTCAATCGCGGTTCAACGTGGCAACGCGGCGAGCGTGATGGGCTCCTTTGCATCTGGAAGGGCGCGGAGTGAATTTTGTGTATGGTTTTTGTGTTTGTTAGTTTTTAGTCTAGGGTAAGATTTTTGCAATTTTTGTAGTTTTTAAGATGTTCAAATTGTATTCCTATAAAGCGAAATAAACTCGTTTGAACTAGAATAATGTTAAATCATTCATGAAAGTTGTAAGTGGCGCCCAACATCGCGAACAACTGATTTATGTTAGTCGCAACTTCCGCCGCCTGAAGCCGTCCTAAGTTTAATTTCGATGCTTCCATTCTTTTCAATTACCGTCTTAAATTGTATACTTAGACGTATATTGGGCACTTAATTACTTAATTTTTTTAAATTTTTACAAGCAGAAACGTCTACGAACGATGCTATTATCCAGAGGCCGTGAGTTCAAGTCTCAACCAAGACAGTAATTTTTCCACTTTTAAATTTACTTAATTACGTATCTACGTAACATTATTAGGTATCTTGATACAAGGGCCATTTTTAAAATGTATACATTTTGTAATGTTATCAGCATTCGAAAACATGGGTTGTAAGTATTCATGAAATAGTAGGTGATTCTTAATTTCAAAAAAGTACCTAAATATCTTAGGGCTCGATTCTGATTTTGAGCTAGACATCTATTAGACATCACCAAGATACGACAACGATATTTTTAAAATCTAGCCTGTCAAATTTGACATTTACGCGATTCTGGAGATACTCATCCAAGTCACATCTAATAGATATCTAATGGAAATCGTTCGTTCATACGATATTTTAACGTAAAAGTGACATTGGTTGCCCGAATTGAGCTGCAAAAGACAACTAGTTGAAATCTAAACTATAAGTTACGTATCTAGAATGGATCTGGTATGTGTCGTCTCTTGTGAATATCTTGAAGTTCGAATATTTTTATATATTTTTTGTTAAATAGCATATATATCCGATTTCTTTTAGGTCAAGTACCTATATACAGAATGTTAGGGATAGCTTAGTTAACTATATTCTGTTCAGGTTATTCGAGAAAACCTAATGTTATCAAATAATTACGAAACGGAGCTAGCAAAACCGTAGCATATGACAGTTTTGTGTCAGGGTTGGCGATTATGATGAACCATTTTGCTTTAACATTATTATGTAAGATTAATAAAATTGAACGAAAACCTTATTTCTATTCCTCAGATTTGCTAGTTCGGTTGCGGGGTATATTAATTATAACTAATGGCAAAGGTTACACATACGCTTCAAGCATTGCTTATAAAACAGAAACAAAATAGTTAAAAAGAAGAAAAACAGTTATATTATCGTAAATAAGGCACAATCCCAATGTTATCTAACAGTGACAGCATGCCAATTTGAAATAAATTGGTAAAATTTACTGTCCTGTGGGACCGCGGTAGACTAGTGAAAAGAAAAGCAATTTCGATTGCGTTGAAATCGTGAAATTCTATGATAGTATCAAAAGTGAAATAGTATGTTTTGTAATGGTTACTGACTGTATACATCTCTAATAAAGTATCTAATATTTCATTGATTACATATTTGTAATTTTGTTTATTATTTTTGCTTGTAAAATACCTATTGACATGTAAAGTTGCCCCTGTGGCCTATTTGCTGAATAAATGTTTGATGTTAGATGTGTACATTTTTATTGGCTTCAAATCTTTCGTGGTAACGCCTTCCGTTTTAAATGTTTTTAAAATGAAAACGGGAACTTGAGTGGAATATTTCATATAAACCCGATTTCTTTTTCATCGATCTAATTTAAAGGTTGTGTCAGAACAGAACAAATCCTATGTAAGAACAAAACTTACAAGTCAAGATCTTATAAGTACTTACCGATTTGTACACACTACCCTAATCGGATTAAACGCTATGTATAACTTTTATATAACTTAGGGTGTGTAATCCCGGGAATCAATGTACTTATCGTCGGAATATCCACTTCACGAATCGAGTGTTTTCAGACTTGTGTATTTTCCTGCTCGGCTAAATGTAAGATTTGGGTGACTTCGGAAACGGAATAATTTTACAAATAATAAATATCTTGTAAACTAGAAGTACTTTCTGTTGTAGCAACAGTTAGCGCCTCTTGCGCCATCCCACTAACCCGGGGAAACCTGGAGTTACCATGGTTACCAGTATAATTTGAAATTTGGTTAACGGTTTAACCGGTTAACTCCGGGTTAGAGGGATGGTGCAAGTGGCGCTAAGTAGCCTTGGTAATAAGAAAAGTAATAGTGACATAGAAACATAATTATATAGATCGTGTTCCATTTTGAATGAGATAAATCATCGGATCTCAAACCAAATATCAAAGAGAACAGTATTTATTTTAAACAATATTGGTTAGTTTAATTGGGAACTATAATAATTATGCTTTAACTAAGAAAAAACTATTTATGAAGATAAGCAAAATTACGTGCTCAAAATGATCTACAGTATCTCTAATATTTTATCCAAAATGCAAAGTCTTAATTTACAGAAGGAATTCGCCACACGGCACACGGCCCGATTCGAACTTTAAGATACGTCAAAAATTTGCTAACGATACGACATGAATCGGATATGTCAGTGTCAAAAGTGACGTATCTTTACTATATCTTTAGCAAGTTTTTGACGTATCTTAAAGTTCGAATCAGGTGACAGTACCTGATTGGCTATAGGTATTGCAAAAATGTCTTCAATGAGCTTACTAGAGCGTCTGTTCGGAAAGAGAAGAGTTGTGGAATGTATTGGGCCCCATACATTCCACTACTCTTCTCTTTCCGCACATACTTTAACGGGAATTCACGATCCCTCGTATCGGTTTGTAGCCTCGCTTGGCATGCCCCGGAAATTATTCGTATACAGAGCGCTTTCCGGCATACATCGCCGTGTAACAAAAAGGGACAGTAACGACCTTGTAACAGGCGACCCACATAAAATATGAATAAAACGAAGTGCGGATGAGGGTTTCGGGAAATACTGAAAGCCGGTTTTCTACGATTTTGGGATTGGAGGTTATAATGGTGGAGGGGTGTGACGGGGGTCGCCATGACAGAGGAATTTAGTAACAGAAAATGAGACTGGCGTCGCTACGTGCATACCATGTTTATGGTAGCTTTTTACCTGAAGATATGGTAGAACATAAATGACTACTTTGGCCTACTATGTTTCCAAATTTAATAGTTTGGCTGCGTTGACACCTGTCACATAAGATCAATGTGATAGCATTATGGCTACTATATAGCCACGTCACTTCTATCATTTCTAAAATCAAATTAGATCTCAGATGAGTTACAGTCTACTTTATGTCTAAATTCTAGGTGAAAATGAAAAGTCTATTTATTGGAAGCAGTAAAACTCGTGGGCCTAGTGGCACAGTTTGAAATTTGGAGAATCATAAATTTCAGGCGAAATATTTTATCCCATTATAATACTTGCAACGAAATGCTCTATAACTGTGAAGAATGACTAAATATTACGCTGGTAAAATATTGGATTTCAAAGTTCACGGGTTTTAGTGCCAAATAGTTACTAAATACCTCCGCGTTAGTATTTTATATGTCTCCTTAGCAACATTCGCCAAAAGATATTTATATAAGAGTGGCCAACGTGTTCTCAAATATCTGAACTAAGCCTCTATTGGCAAGACGTTAAATTGCATGTTCAGATATTTTTGAGCACCTTGGCCGCTCCAACATATCTGCTGCTGCTACATATAAAAATATTGGTGTGGTGCGGAACAAAATATACGATGGATTGGATGATTGTGAAGATAAGATGGCTGTATGCCATTGGAAACTTGGCTCTGTTCTACTATTTATACAGAAACTTAAGATATACTTGGTTCTTAAAGTGCCTTTTCAGATTTACAGGTTCCGAAGCTGCCAAAGAGGAGTAAATACATGCGATTTACAACACGACCACACAAACCTTTAACGCAAATATGCACACTGACATCAGCTATCCCTACTCTTACTATTGAACTCTCTTCGATGTAAATAATCGATGTCGCTGAATGTCTTGGCAAGTGCTTTAAATGTTAAGTTTAAGTGCTCTTTACATTTTTAATTTGTTTTTTAACTAGCAGATACGTCTGCGAGCGATATTCCAAATTTTATATTAAAGGCCAAGCCACACCGGATGCGTGTGCGTGACGTGCACGTACACGTACGCGTCCCGCTGCGTTGTAGAATACGAAAACACATAAGAGAGGACACACCGCTTGCGTGACGTGTGCGTGACGTGCGCGTACGCGTGACTTGCACGCAACGCAGGGGGCCGATTTTTGAAATTCGACCGCTCGATTTCGCGTATTTCGTTCAGTAATATCTCCACTACTAGTCCTGTAAATTCTACTAATAGAATTGAAAACGAGTGGTCAATACCACTAGATTCCCAATTTCTATCGCTCGTATTTCAAAAATCTGCATTTCGCCGTTTTCCATCGATTTTCGAGTGACGAAATCGAGTGATCGAAATTCAAAAATCGGCCCCCAGCTCCGACGAGACAAACCGGCTGCGTACTGCGTGCACGCGTCCACGCAGCGGAGCGGCAACGTCGCTTCGTTGCGTGCAGTGATGACGTTGTGTTTAACTGCGATCCCTATGAGAGGGCGAACCGAGCAGGTTCGGACACGCACAGCTCGGTGCTGCGTAGGTGCTGTGCGTGTACACGCACAGCTCTCTTGTATTTATTTACAACTCGACCGGTGCGCGTGGTGGTTTTTATAATGGATTGCGAAATAAAAGAAAAACTTATTGAACTAGTGCGCAAATACGAATGTAGGGGAAACTGGGGAGGGTTGATCACCCCTTTTGTTTTTAGCATACATTTTCTTAACTATTTGTAGTATTGAAAAACTTTATAGACCATACGACTCAGAATTTATCTCTTCATTAATAGTTTGAATTAGAACAGATTTGTGCAATAAATTAGATCATTATTTAATGAAAACCCATACTGTTGACTTTTACCATGTGTCCCCTATGTAAGGGAGACTTGTTTACCCCTGGTCGGGAGCCTTGATCCTAGGGGGATCAAGTGACCCTGGTTCTTGGGACACATGGTAAACATATTTTTACCATGTCTCCCCATACCAGAATCTCATTGATTATATAACTCGGATCGCTATTAGCAATGCATCTATAATTTGTAAAATACACAGCAAACATATATATATTGCATCTTCCATGCTTTGAAGTTGTATTTCCGGTAATCAGATGTCTAAGCCGAAGGGATCAAGTCTTCCAGATTTGGGGACACTTGGTAAAAAGATTTTAAGTGGTAATGTCATATTTCGAGGGTAGTATCTACATTAATTTATTCACTTTATCTACAGAAAATTAATATATGAAGATATCAAACACATATTAATCCATAATCTTATACTTTTAAAAAACAATGTAATCGTATCATCCATAAAACAACATAAAATAGGGAATCAATTTTTGTACCAAAAAAAAACAAAAATCTAAGTTATTAACATAAAATTTCTTGTAACAAGCTAATTTTTTTAAAGTTCTTATGAAGGGATTTTTAGCGTCAGATACCTACAGCAATTTTAATTTTTTTACCCATCACTGGTCGTTATTGTTTAGTATAATAAATAAGTTTAGAAATTTACTGCTCACGTTTCGAGGACGGTGTTTGAGCTGCATAATCCTAAAATCCTTCCTATGGACCGTCGGTTCTATAGTACATAAGGTCGGAAAGCCATTGAAATAGCATTTCATCCATAAAAACAAATATCGTCGGTTGAAAACCAAATATCGTTATAAGTGTTTTTTGTCGACCGAGTAACATCCCCTGTGTGTAAAACGTTTAACTTGATAAAAAAGACCAAGTACGGGTAGTTCGTAAAATGTTGATGTCAACTTTAGTCAGTCTTTTCAAAGGCCACAGGGATAATTCCGTTTTCGGAGTCGGTTGTATAATTAAAAACTGAATTATACGCCATTAAATTCCGTTTTAATAAACAATAATGAGTCAAAAACCTTGAAAGTTTAAATCAGTGTTTCTCTGGTCGTACTTTCGCGGCATGATTTACTAAAGAAAAGAAAATATTTATGATAGCTCTATGAATCATTTTGTAAGTAAATTTATTACAATGTATACTTGATCGCTTTGGGGGTGACATGGTCCCGGAATCATATCTCCCCTGAAGAAAAAGACAAAGTCTCCCCATACATAGTAAGATTATAAAACGTGCCGTACTCGAAACATGTGTTCGCGTATATCAATGTAATCCAAGTTAATCATCACTTCAATAAACAACAAATAAAATAAGCACACTCACTAACATCATTTCCATCTCATATTATAAAATAAATCCAGTTAAAGCTTACCGAAAATTGAATATAGTACGCAGAAAATCTTTCACCGTCCGTCATTTTTGAACCACTGACTTTTCCGATACAGTGCCATGACAGAACGTGAAGTTAGGAACGAATGAATGAGTGTTACCAGCGCAAAAAATTGTATCTCGTTTGGTTTGATTAAAAATGAAGTTTACCAAGTGTCCCCTAGGGATCGACCCTCCCCACCCTCACCTATTTATAACCAAAAACACAAAGATTACAAAAATTCGTCCTATAAAAACTTGTTATGGGAACAAATTGGTGTCGCAATTGGAGTAGACGGTAAGTTTATGGTTTCTATTGTGCTATACTCTTGTGTATTTTGTGCGTGCGTCGTATAATTTTATTCCCGATTATCTCGATTAAAATAGGAGACAAATTTTTCCCTAATTGCTATTGCGGCATTAGGTGACCTTGCATTTGTACGACGTAAAGGCATTAATGCACCGCCTTCCAAGCTTTGACTCGTTGATTGTACATTTTCGGGCAAGTTTTGACTCGTCGGTTCATTTGGAATCATTTTTTAATATATGAGGTCTCACTAAATCATGTAACTCTTCAAAAGAATCTCTTGACATGTGGAAATACCAGTAAAAACGATCTTCGTGAGACTCAAGTTCACGGCATAGGTTATGATATTCACTATGTTCCCCTCTTTTTCCATTGATTTCGTGAATCCACACTCTTTTAGGTTTCGCACGAGTATTTTGCGTTAAAAGTAAGAGGAGTGCCTCCTCTTCATCCGATGAACTGCTGTCAAACATTGCTAGTCGTCTAGATGCCCTAGGGAATAGTACGGAAATGGCGGCGAATGTGTACGCAGCCTGCACGCAGAGCTGCAGCGTCGGCCTGCGTGGCGTGTGCAGCACACTGCGTGGCGTGCGCTGCGTGACGTGCGCGTCACCCGGTGTGACAGGGGTGCTGCGCACGTCACGCAGCGCACGCCACGCAGCGTGCTGCACACGCAGCCGGTGTGACTCGGCCTTAAAGGAAAAAATGGTAAAAGTTCAAGTCCTGCCGGAACTGTCAAGCGTAACTGTTTCCATTTTTTCCTTTAATATAAAATTTTGAATTTGTGTTTAATACTTTTCCGGTTCCGATTGTTTTGGATCGTTATTTCTTTGATTTTTGACGATTGTAAAGAGCCACTTGAAGTGTCGGTTGCGATCTTCTCTTGCTTTTTTGGAGATTTGATTAAAAACAACACCGTTTCCAAATTTCTATTTACACGATGAATAAATGCTTGCATTATTAATATTTGTTCTATGCTTTGGAGCTAATTTTGAACACATCAATTAGTGAATCGTTTTTTTTTCTATATGAAAAAGATGAAGGAGCGTATTTTAACCGAGACACGGGAAAATTCTTAGTAAAGAACGCAAACCTCTAAAACTGGTACGAATTTGGATTCATTCCAAGCATTTTGCACAACATTAGCAAATAAAATGCATAAATAAGATTTTTTTCACATAAACAAGCAGGAATTATTTGAATGCTCGCTTTCAAACTTGGCTCCAAATATATCTGTGCATATACTTAACTGTTCTATGTTACCGACCAACAAGGTTATGTGCTGCACGTACTATCCCTTCTTTCTTCTATTGGCACATAATGCACATGAGCGACTGGGATGGCGCTAGAGTCAGGTATAAAAATATTTATTATGAAAGAAATAGAGAATTTCTCAAGACCAATAACACTAGAAGGCGCCATTGAAGCAATTGCATTTCCCGATCCGTAATTAAGAAGTTTAAGAACGATTGTTGAACTAGAAGGTAATTCTGAAGTTTTCAACTTAATTGAACTCGATTCAGAACCGGGTGATCGATAAGGTCCTTTTAAAGATAAGGAGGTCGATTCTGATTTAATAACTGTTGGTTTTGATTTAGTTTTGTTACGACCTTGAGTCCTCAAAACGCGTAAAGAGGCAGAATCTTCTAGAAGTTGCTGCCTAGCTGCCAATTTCAGCTGCAAGAAATGAGGTCGCAAATGCCGGTTCCTCATTGGCTTATACAGCCACGAGAGACTTTGTCCCTGGCATCCAGGGCTATCATCGCGAAAATCGACTGCGGCCTTTATTGGAGTAAAAGAGAAAGATCACTGCAATTTGCGAATTTCCGTTTTCGCGGTAGTCCCTCAGACGCTGCTTAAATCATCTGTCAAGATGTCAGAGGATTCATGACGAGTCAGCGTGCGTCGCTGCCAAGAAGCGTGAGGCGCTAGCTCTGATTGGTCCTCACGAAATGCAATCAGAGTTATTGTCTTATTTATAAGGAGTCTCGCTCGCCCTTATTGACAGACATGAGATGCCTGTGGCACGACTCAAGTTCGTATCAAAACAAGATCAAAGCTTTATCGAAATGTTAAAAAAGAATTGGCCTCGATATAACCGAATTTCCTTACTCGTTTTCATCAGAAAACTTGTAATGAAATACGGAATTATTTTGCATTCTATTATAATTTTGTTTATAAATGAGGGCTTGAAATATAATTGGTCCTTGTATATTATTATTATTGGTATTTATTATAACCTCATTTCATTTAATGTTTTCCGTAATTCACTGAGTTGCTATTTAGATCTACAGGTCGAGTCTATAATACAGGATAATTCTTATGTCTGTTTCTATTATGTTACAATTTTTTATATCTTTTAAAAATAACTGGAATAATTGCAATTGCTTCAATACTTAAATATAACTAACAACATACGAATAGAATTTTGATTACAAACGCAGATGTTCAGTTACTTCTGGAACTTTAGTAACCTTGCTATCGCCATCCAACCAGCCAGCATCAAGCATGCCAATCTTATTGGTCGTCATAGTCCAATCAACGAGGAAGACGAAGACACTACAATAATATCCCCTTCGTCAAATTAGACAGAATTAAAAAGTCAAGTAAAATGTGATTTTAAAAATTATTCTGAATCGAATTTAAACTGTTGTGAGGCATAGTAACATTGAACAATTTTACGGCTTAGACTCACTTGTTTTTAGTCAACATGTCGTGCGAGTGGCTAAAAACAAGTGATCACCGTAAAATTATTCATAATAAAT
This sequence comes from Cydia amplana, assembly GCF_948474715.1. NCBI lineage: Eukaryota > Metazoa > Arthropoda > Insecta > Lepidoptera > Tortricidae > Cydia > Cydia amplana. The sequence continues at coordinate 14,942,153 of NC_086080.1, read as the reverse complement.
CAGAATTTATTTTCTGGTCTATTTTGTAACTAAAATCAATTTTGCTGATGCTTAATGATTCTGCGATATATGAATGGAGGGATGTATTGTTGAGTCAGCTTATAATGATACTTTACCTTTAAACGATGCGATAGCGCACGCATGTTTGCTCATTGCGTGTCTTATGCGTGCCTTGCATGAACACTAAGTGCGCAATCGGCTGTGTGGGAAATATTTTTAACGAAGTTGGTCTGATGGAAAGGTCCTTATGCAAATGAAGCATAACGACCCTTCTTTGATGGAAAGCCACATATTTTGATGACATTTCTGGTTGTATCGAAATAGTCAAGGATCTCTACCAGACAACCGAATCTATCATCAAAATGTAGAAACACTTCTTCAAAAATCAGGACCTACTGCGAAAAACAAAAATCGAAATTACCCTGTCTTTCTATTGCTCTTGCATATTCGAGCAATAGAGAGGCGAATAAAGATATTTCGATTTTTGTTTTTTGTCGCAGGGCCTCAGAAGCCATGCAAGCGCACTCGCCGCGCTTTCGCTATGATCTGGACGATTCTCAAAAGCACAGTCCTCGTTGATTGGGGTATAACTCTCGCTGTGTGTGCTAGTGTATCGGAACGGTTGTTTCTTCTTGCAGGCTCGGAGCGCTAGCACCAGTAGCTTTAGGAGTGTAAGTCAGGTAAAGGCAATCGCTAGCTTGTTCATGCCTGGTCATTACATTGTTGAGTTCGTGGTTTTCGTTGTTGCGGCGATGGTTTAGGGACTTTAGGGGCGTTCTAATATAACGCGACTACGACTTCGCGATCATCGCAGCCGGGCTAGCACATGATTGGCGCGACAATATCTCGCGGCGAGATAGACTACCCGTCCCTGTTCAATTAACATAGTAAAAAAAAGACGTGTATTCTATCTCGCCGCGAGATATTGTCGCGCCAATCATGTGCTAGGCCTACAGGTTCGCGTGAATTTTAGTCACGCGTTTGTCAATATATTCGAGTTCATTATATCTAATCGCACGTTCGCACGAGTGAAATTCGCGCGTTCGCACGAGTGAAACTCGCGCGTTCGCACGAGTGAAATCCGCGTGTTCGCACGAGTGAAACACGCGCGTTCGCACGAGTGAAATTCGCGCGTTCGCACGCGTGAAATTCGTGCGAACTTGCAACGATCGCGTAGTCCCGTTGTATTAAATAGGACGCCTCCTTATATCCAGCAAAAAACAAAAACGAAATAGTTATTTCTTTAACAAGAGCGCAAAGTTGTTTATTCCCTATATTAAAATTGATCCGAGCAAGCGAAAGATTCCAAAATTGAACCACGAGCCTAGCGACTGCTTCTAAAAGTGGAATCTTGAGCGTTGCGAGGGTTTCAACGCTGAGGATTTAAAAAACTTGTTTCAGTCTTGTTAAAGAGTGTAAATAACAACACATTTCATGTTTTTATAATATATTGGAATTAAAACCATCGCCAATAATATTCTGTCATGAGTCATTGCGTTTTTACGTAGTTTGTTATAGATGTAGAGTCATCATCATCATCGGCAGTAGAACTAAAGGTAAGTACACGATGGAATCGGCTAATGATTTTCATAGCTTACAGAACAACAGGAATAAACTTCAGCCAAAATAGGGAGTCAGGGCAGGGTCACTACCGACTAGGCAAGGCAGCCGTTAATTTTTTTTTAAATTAAATTTTGTAAAAAAGGGAAACACCCTACATAATTTCCAAAAAACAAATTTGGAAAAATATACAATGATTATAAATTTGGGAACAGAAAATAATGTAAAATTAAACCTTGAATTCGAATTGGTTAGAAATAATGCCAACCTCCCGTTTTCTCCTAATTATGCGAAGTCTCATTATAATGCGACCTAAAACATGAAACCTAAAATTTAATTCCATTGTAAATTGGAAGGCGTAATGAGACTCAAACATAACAAAAGGTTGAGCTGCTACTCTGAGAAATAAAAATGGTAAATAATGAATAAAACTTGTATTAGTGTCTACTGTAAATAATTATTTAACTGACGATAGATTTTATAGGAAAACAAACAGTGATTCAGTCATCGCGCTGACATAGAGCGGTAAGCCCCTATTTCACCACGGTGACAGGTGCGACAATTGTCTCCGCGGTTACCATTGGACAGGCGGTGTCCTTGTTTGTCACCGTGGTGAAATAATTTTACTATTTCATATAGTTTTGATACGATCTTCACACGACTCGGCATACATCTCGCGCGCCCCAATAAGCGCGAGCAATCGTATATTTAGGGGCCGCGGGCGTTCGAGGGTCCATCTTGTGACCTACTTTGTAAACTTTAACTTGACACTGTCACATCACGCCATTATGCAAGTGCTGCTCTCACAGTTCTCGCGATCAGGAGCGTCGCGATATTGTGACATAATGTACCTGTACTTAAAACTTGACATTCACACTTTGCACTATTACACAGAGGGACCTTAAATGCTCCCTTTAGTTCATGCACAATCCCTGTCATTTCAATAGCAAAACCAAACCAGACTCGGCATCTTCCTCGCGTTGTCCCGGCATTTTGCCACGGCTCATGGGAGCCTGGGGTCCGCTTGACAACTAGTCCCAGTAATTGGCGTGGGCACTAGTTTTTACGAAAGCGACTGCCATCTGACCTTCCAACCCGAGGGTAAACTAGGCCCATATTGGGATTAGTCCGGTTTCCTCACGATGTTTTCCTTCACCGAAAAGCGACTGGTAAATATCAAATGATATTTCGTACATAAGTTCCGAAAAACTCATTGGTACGAGCCGGGGTTCGAACACTTCGAACCCGCGACCTCCGGATTGCAAGTCGCACGCTCTTACCGCTAGGCCACCAGCGCTCAAAACCAAACCAGACTAAACAAAATAAAATAATTTTAGCTCCATAGACGATTTCTTCTATCAAGTTCAATATATTAATGTTGATGCTGTAAGCTATGAAAACGAAGCCCTCACAAGCACTCTATACACATTAGATCTCTTCATTTATAGTTCTAACTTAGACATAGACAATTCTTACAGATACATTCACATGGCAAAATGAGTAAAATTATCTTTTACAGGCATATTGCCATGTACATTGTTTCTAACGCTCTTCACAGGTATTGTATTCTGGAGGTAATCTAACGAGCCAAGCGAAGCGAAAATGCTTCAATTCAACTTGGCTTGGAATTTCGAAGTTTTTTGATTTTCAATAGTTCTGCGATAACTTTAGTAAATTTGTTCTAATTTAAATGAAATTAGGTAAACGCGTAATTGAAAGGCATAATATTTTATAAGTTCTAACATAAGCAGGATTGATCAAGGAGTTTAGAAGCTAGCAAGCCCAAAAGCGATTTGCTGGGGGGTCTTGTTATACCGGTCAACTTGTTTGCAAGGAAGTATGCGTGGCCATAGCATAACAGGTAAGTAGGGCTCCATACAGTGGACCGTTGAATGCGGATCCGTAGTCAAAATGGTAAACAAAGGTTGCCATCTTGAATCTCTTAGTTTTTGTTTGATCATGATGAAAATATCCTGAGGAAAGGCTTCTTAATGTGAATCCGTAATCATTTTTGATATTTTTCATTTTTTATTTAATCATAATGAACACTTTTTTGCGATTTCGGAGTCATATTGCCTTGTTTTCACTGTACTTATTTCAAATATCATATTTATATCCCAATAAAATAACATTTCAATTAAATGTTAGCGGCTTAAGAGTAGACCCATGTCTTTCTTGTACTTACTTGCAATAAAGTCCGCTAAATGACTCTGTATATAGTTCCCTTGTGAGACCTCAAAGAAATAAAGTTCATAGCGACATTTCAGTTACACGGAACTAAGTGGAGAACTTCGTAATCGGTGGAGTTCTTGTGGATACCTATGTTAAAATGAGTCTGAACCTAGTTTTCAAGCTTAGGTATAATGTGGGGAAATGGCGTCGGCAACTTGAATGAGCTAGTTGGTAATACTTCTAAAGTACATATACTTTTAGCTTAAGCGGCAAAGTGGATGGGAAAAGGCCTGGATGTGGACGCAGTCCAATACGTCGGTCTGACCGCTCTTGGCTCCACAGTTCACAAGGCTCTCCACAGCGCCAAAGACAGAAACAGATGGAGAAAGATCGTAAGAGAGTACGTGATGCAAAAGGGAGGTCACGACCCTCCATATTGAGGAATACTATGCATGGAGGAGGAATTTAGCTTAGCAATTTCTCCACGTCTCAGTGCAACAAAAGCAACTGGGGGGTGGGGGGAGATGACTGAACGAGATGGTCTGGACCTTTCAGTAGGAGCAGCATAGAAAGCGATATTATTGTTTGTTATTGTCAAAGTCTAATTTTTCATCTCTGCATACTTCTAAAAAACTGGTCAAAAAGTCAGACGTACTAGTATTGTTGTTACCCTATAGTGCCTTATGGTATCTAGTATTTATTCTCAAATAATTACGTTTCCGTATATTTTGTCAAAATGAAAATATCTAATATAGGAAACATTTCTGTTAACGCTGACCGAGTCAAAACAAACAATCAATTATATCTAAACAAGCAATCTCCTTAGTCGGATTATCCCGTACATTTATAATTGAGTAAGTACACATAGGACGAAAACAAAAGCCGGCCGAGCTGTCCACATGCCATTGTACCAAGCTCCAAAACAGCGCAACTAAAACCCAATCCTCCAATCCGGAATCCAATCGACTGAATCCAAAAGGTTCTGTCGAGAGGAAAACTTGTTGAAGAGTTCGTTTAATCTAACTTCCCGGTTCATATTTAATATAAGACGCTATAGGTTCTGCGATAGAGCGGTAAGTTTTATTCAACTAAAAGAGTTTATATTTTCCAGGACACCATAAAGCTTAAAGGACTAGATAGGTTTAACAGAGTGAAATAGTGTGAGATTTGACTCCATTAACGGCAACGGTGACATAAATTATACTTATGTGTGTGTAATTTATGTCTATAGATTCATAATAGGTAATATATTTAATTCATTTATCATAAAAAGAAAACTAAATTTTTAATTAATTATTAGTTTCAAGTAAATAAAAGAGTAAAAGTAGAAAAAAATGAGAGATAAAGTAGAGAAGTAGCAGTAAGCAGCAGTGACATTAATTTTTATAGGATTTTTTTCTATTTAAAAATACTCAATTAATATCTTGTTAGAGATTATTTTTTTAACAAGCAGAACCATCTGCGAACGATGCTAACTAAGCTTAGAATTTTAATAATGGGATAATTTGTAAGAAATTCGTCAGATTTTTCCATCAAAAAGTTTGATTCTAATAAAATTTAGTAATATATTCTAAAAATCATAAAATCACGCCACCGAAAATGCCATCATTTATAACACCAAGCCGCTTAAAAAAGGTCCGCGTAAACCGCTTTATTTCAAATTTATGAGGCCATAAAATAATTTGAATCGCGGAATAGGTGTCCTTAAAGTCAGCTCCACACTTCGTGCGCGAATCGGAGAACCGAGAACCGTGAGTCAGTTGTCAGAGTGTCAAGTTCTCGTTACCGTTTTTTTAACATCTTTTTGTTTCCTTCTAAGCTGTTTATTTAAATACGAAGACTTTAAATTCGTAGTACTCATTCATTCGCGACTTACGTGCGATTCGCACACTTAGTGTGGTACAACCTTTATCTGGACCAGATTCATGTAAATATTGTCCTGTGAGTCCTGTGACCCATAATTCTTTACGAAGAAAGAGCAGTTTTTAATATTTGCAAGTGTAAATAAAAAAGAGGTGTACAGTCTCGTTATAATTCGTTTTTTTTTTAAATATCAGATGCTAATTTTATAGGCGTTTAATAATAAATATGGTTTTTTATTGTCGTTTATTGCAAAAAATTATGTACATTTGATGCTTCTTATTATATACACTTAAAGGTAAGAAAGCGTAGGTACATTTTACTCTGTGAGGGCTGTGAGGTTGCATACCTATACATACATTCGTGGCTAGAACGCGCAATTCGCACACAAAGTGTGGCGCAACCTTTATCTGGATCATGTAAATACGTCCTGTGACCCACAAACCTACTTACGATCTTGACTTAGAACTTGGAGATTCTATCACAGATCGGTCGTATTTGTTCGCCAGTGAGTTGCGAAACTCTTTGTGCGGATATCGGCAACTTTTCTATTTGGACGCTTCGGGAAAGTTGCTAAGTTGCTGATTTGTTGCGATTGTCCGATAATTCTGCTTTGTTTAATCTCAATGGAGGCAACAGAGTGAAATGATTTTGACACGTTGTTTATGTAGGTCGTTATGTAGCATCATGATCTGGCAATTTGTTTTCCGTCCACATTAAAAACAAACACAACTAATTGTATACCTAACATCATATATAAAAAAGAAATAAGTTATAGGTTTATTTTTGTACATTTTGCTTTGAGCTTTAGATTAACGTATAGGCAGGTAACTTTTGACCATCAATAATTGCTGGTCCAGTTTTATGTCGTCTCTAAAATAGGTAACTACTAATTTAAGTATGAGCGTAGCGTTTGCCACAAATATACGAGGTACGTCAGATGTTTTCCATCATACCTACTTTTTATGTATTTCCTTTCACAAAACAGTTAACATCTCTCAGAAGAGCTAAAATAAACCAAAGAGAAATAGTGTTGATAAAAGAAATTACTCTTCTATAGAGTGAAGTTTGTAAAGCTCTTGAGTCAAAGCTCTGTGGTGTTTGCGCTAGTGCAGTGGTACAGTCGCCATCAGATATATCGGAGCGGCCCAGGTATCCACAATACCTGAACAAGCACTCTAACGCCTTGACAATAGAGGCGTGCTCAGATATTTGTGAGCACCTTCGCCGCTCCGATATATTTGATGGCTGTACGAAGCGTAGTTTATTCTTGTTGGTACTGGTTACTCCCTTGATGTATATGTCAAATTTCTTACTTTTGAGGGTTCCGTACCTCAAAAAGAAAAAAACGGAACCCTTATAGGATCACTCGTGCGTCTGTCTGTCTGTCTGTCAAACCATTCCTCCCCCCCCCCCTTTATCTGCGAAACTACTAGGTCTAAAATTTTGAAAAAATACACAACATAGTTCTTTACCTATATATGCCAGGAAAACCTATGAGAAATTTACAGCCAAGCGTGAGTCGGACATAATGTGGAACTATTGGTACGCGTGTCCGACTCGCACTTGGCCGGTTTTTTTTTAGTTATTCCCCAAACTGCAAAACAGTTTTTTGGCGAGTTAATCTTATCGCATTTCCCATAAACGTATCTTAACTCTAACTTGGCTTTGCGCTAATTTTGTGTAAAAATAAACATACAGAGATCTTTTCATTCATATTCGTGAAAACAGGAAAAAAATCACGGCAATACCTAATTGGTCTAATTTAAATGATTAGGCAAAATAAACAAGATAGAACGTATATAATTTATTACAATGAGGAGTGTACTAAAATTAATTACAGAGAATAGAAGTCAAAAGAGCTGTTTATATTAATGACTAGAAAGCTGTTTGGGGGTAATACATATAGAGTCGCATTTTGCCTTCTTATTTTATAAGGGGTATTTACATTTTCAATGTTCATCTTGTTCAAACGCATACTAAAACGTTTTAATGAGGTAAATTTGGAATTTCAATTGCACTGATTTTTTGTTCTCATTTACTGTCCTCTATTTGAAATCATTAAAAGGACCTATTTTCTTTTTTTTTCGTAAGAGTGTGATCTAAATTCGTACAATAAAAGCGCTGATCTACAAAATCTTACTTTGAGTAACGAAAACATAATTATAGTATAGTTATTTGTACAACAAGAGATCAAAGTTTGATATTTCTTCGAGTCCTTATTTTGAGTCCCGTGCAAGCGAAAGAATCTAATTTAGAATCTTGAGCGTAGTAAGGGACTCAAAAGCGCACGAGATGTAAATAACTTTGATCTCGTGTAGTTCACAAAACATTTCACCTCAGCAGTGAGAACATATTAGAGAACCTGAAAAATGTATTCCTTCTTCATCACTTACCTATTCACTCATGTTTTCTTAAGATATACCAACAATTAAGTTTTCACCTCAGCAGCTCGAACAAGGGTACTTTGCTACTTAAAAACAGTGAGCAAAATCGCATTTTGCTCACTGAGTGAGACAAAATGAGCAAAATGCGATTTTGCTCACTGTTTTTAAGTAGCAAAGTACCCTTGTTCGAGCTGCTGAGGTGAAAAGTATTTTTGTATTTCAACGGAAAATTACATACCTACATTTATTTTGTCCCAAATTGGGATTTCCTATTTATTCTACTCAGAGTAAGTAGCTCAAACTTTTCAAACGTTATCAAAATCTGACGAAAAAAACTACAATAAAATAAAAATTGGCACAAAAATCTGTTTTTCATGACCACCGCATCGCTGCCGTCCAAAACGCCGCACCGTATGTCCCGCCTAATCACCGGTCATCATCGCCATGAACTCTGCAATCAGAGAATAATCATTAATTCTCAGCGGCACTTCAATTATTCATCATAATAAGCTGGCTGAAAGACACAAAAGTTACGGCACAGAATAAATAATAGTACCTACTAGGTACAGAAGATTCACTCTCTAACAAAACGCGTCTATTACGACAGATATGACCGCTAGGTGGCGGAAGCGCGAGCAGGCGTCCGTTCCTTAGCGGTGCGCGGCAAATACTATGGCTAGATACCAAAATTGGTGTGGGCCGCATGTGCTTGTAGGTACTTGTAGCGACGCGACGAAAGCGTAGAGTGAGCCACGTCTGGTTACGGTCGACAAGCGGGCATCTAGCGGAGCGTTCGGCGGAGCGGGTAGCGTCAACGATATGAGGAGAGTGTAACCAAGGCCCTTGCATACATTTGGATTGCTTAACATGAACGCCGTACGTCCTGCTATGCTGTGACCCGGAGGTGAAATTAAAACTTACATTCGTAGTATTCGTACAGCGATAGGGCCGGGGTTCCGAAAGGTCACAAATTCGAGTCTTGCCCGAAGCGGTGATTTTTTATTTTATTATAATAATTTGTAGTGCAAACTTATCTGATTGATAAAAAATAGTTCAACCTAGATTGTTATTATCTGTTTAGTTTTCAAGCCCGAGCAGTCAACTATTAATCATAAAATAAATATTATACAGGACATTCTTTCTCAGATTAACTAAGACCACAGTAAGCCAAGAAGGCTTGTGTTGTGGGTACTCAGACAACGATATATAATAGAATATACAAATACATAAATACATAGAAAACACCCAAGACTCAGGAACCAATATCTGTGCTTATCACACAAATAAATGCCCTTACCGGGATTCGAACCCAGGACCGCGGCTTCACAGGCAGGGTCGCTACCCACTAGGCCAGACCAGTCGTCAAACGAAGAGGGATTTAAAACTTTATTTGACGTTCAAAAGCTCATTGTATAGGTAATAATGACGACTTGAAAAATAAACTATCTTTACTCACATCTTTATTCGTACCAGTTTAATCCCAGTTTTCAAAACAACACCAAAAGTCTTTAATTAGTCTTTGATTATTTAAGCCTGAAGCCACCCAAGCATTAATTCAACGGCTTTATTTAGGCTTCTTCATTATCTTAATAGGCTTACAGAAGTTACAGAAATATAATATTACTAGCTTCTGCGCAGACGTATTTTGGAAAATGTATTTTATGTTTGGAAATGTCATTTCATTAAATCAGACTTTAATGGATTTATCGCAAAGCCTCGGAAAGTAGAATAAGGCGATTTCAGTTTTGTCAGAAATAATAATTGTACTAACTAAATAGATAACAGATAACGAATAAGTAGGTACAATGAAGCAGGTACTTTTACAGCTCGTTTTATATGTGCACAGTCAGGTGTAGAGAAAAGTGACCCCCCTGCATAGAAGTTTGTATGCAAAGGTGCTAAGCTAATAGTATCGCTGACTATATACGGTGTATACGGCGATGTACAGCAAGCTGACTCGGAAGTTTAAGTCAGGATTTAGGTTCAAAAGACTCGAGACTATCTAGTAAAGAGATAGTGATCTCACTATCTCTTTTAAACATGCTAAGGCCAGACAAGAGCGAAAGGAATGGCATATATTACGCCTGCCGCGAGTTGGATTCCAGTTACCTACTATAATAGAAGGAGATGGCACTAGACGGCTCACCATCAAAGTCCACGGTTCCGGAGGAGATGGCTATGGCTAGACACTCACCATCAAAGTCCACGGTTCCAGAGTCATCAGTGTCGATTTCTGCGATCATCTCGTTCAGTTGGTCGGGCGTGAGCTGGTCGTCAAGTGCTGCCAGGATCTCGCGTAGGCTCGATGTAGGAATGTAGCCGTTTCCTGCAATAATGAGGATAAATAGTTACAGAGGGCTTACACTACACCAGGGTTTTCCAAAACAAGGGCCTGGTTTGGCTAGCGAGCGCCCTTAATTTTGTCCCGAAACAAAATAAAATGGTAGGACCAAAAGCTCGGTCGAGGCCCTCAACTGAAATTTTGGAGACTGGCTTGTATGACATCAAGCAGGGACTTTCCTTCCAATTCAAAACGGATAATCTGCACAATCTTCTCTTCCAGAGACCTAACGCAATTCATCTTTTTCACAAAATTCGTTTTTGTACAACTGTCTGTTCGATATGTCCGCATAGGTACGTAATCAATATTTTTTTCAGGTTCTAGGCATTTTTCGACTTTACATTTCATTTTATCCTTAAATATCTTTAAACGCGAAAGAATATTTAGACAAACATTTCAATTTGTTAACACTGCTTCAACGTACCCTGTAAATCTTTTGTTCGTCCATGAATCCGTCTGCAATATGCACTTTGGCTGTTTGGCAATGCAATTGCATTAATGCATGCAGCGGATGGGCCTGAGAGGGTAGCGAACATACTTGTGGACATATGTACTTTTGTACGGTCGTAAGTACTTATGTACCGTCGTACAGACCTATAGTGCATAATTATTTTCTATCGTATTTTCACGGAAACGAACGAATACGGACGTGTCTTGCTATTTCATCAGTCTCGTTACAAAAAGTACTAAGGTTGACTGAAGTAGCATGATAAATACGAACGTTTTCGAGAAAATACGATGGAAAAGAATTATGCACAAAACATCTGTATTATAATATTTAGGGTTCAGTGAAAATATAGCTTATAAAAGCATAATTTTAGAATACCTTTCAATTGTTGATTTCAGTTTCATTTTTCAAATGATACATTAAGTACAAGTCAGTTGAAATTATTCAAATATTTACAATACATTAGTCGCATAACTTTACGCGTCAGAAAATACGCAAGATTCGCAAGAAATCTGTTACAATATGGTTTTAAAATATAGTTTTCAAATAATATTTACAATAAAGTATGACATTCTCAAAGGCAATGACCAATTTCTGAGAAAAATTATCAAAGGATTTTTTTGCATGATCAAGTAACGAAATTACCCTTACGTATGAAAAATATAATAGAAAATGTTTCACCTTCATTGCTTCACTTGGGCCTTTATTTCATTCCAGTGAGAAAACTTACTTTTAAAAAGTTAATAAAGTATCCAATAATGACTACTTTGTATTCAGTTTGGTAAAGTATTCGCATTTCTTAAAGGACCTTAATATTAAAGAGTGAAGGCACATACTTATAGGTAGTATATACCTACTGAGGTTTTCACAATCTACTATGGGGTTCTTCAAAAAAGAGTGTATATTTTATAGCTCTGAAGGTGATTGTGATTTTTTTCTTTTTGTTTAAAAAATGGCGTAAAATTTATGATGATTTCGCTAATGTCGCAAATGAATGGCAAACCTGAATGGGGCACGTATGAGATGATAGAACGCTATGAAGAGGTCGGCTGGCGGCAGTCTGCTCCGTGCAGGCACAGAATAAATAATAGTACTAAGTACAGAAGACTCACTCTCTAACAAAACACGTCTGTCACGATCAGCACAGATATGGCTGCTAGGTGACGACAGCGCCACGCGCGGCTTATGGCTTTCCCCAAAATTGGGGCGGAACGGATGTACTTTTAGCTACCTGTAGCAAAGCGACGAAATCGCGGAGTGAGCCACGCCTGGTGCAGGCTACATGGCTTATCCTTCTAACGCCCAGCCATACAAATGAAAACCCAAAATTTTCCACTGAAATTTGAACCTATAGTGCAGGAAATAGAGTCGATTTTTATTTGTTTGACAAATTTAACGAAACAAAAGAAAATGCTACTTTGTTCCAATTGAATATGGTTGAATTGAATTTCATCGAACTGAAGAAGTACTATAGATAGGACCTTGGGCCTTAGAAGGTTATGACCGCACAAAATGGTGACACATCACATGTGGTCGCGATCCTCAGCAATGGGGGACTGAGGAAGAAGAGAAGTTCTGTTCTAGTCGAATCCAACCTCACTTTGCTTCCATCTTTAAAATGCAGGTATCTTCACTAAACTTATGAACTTACAATCGTCAGTTAATAGATCTAGAAAAGATATGGATTAGACATGTTAGTGTCAAATGTGACATTTCTTCAAACAAAAACGTCACTTTTGACACTGACGTATTTAATCCATATCTTTTCTAGATCTATTAAGTGACGTATCTTAAAGTTCGAATTGGGCCGTACGAGTCGATTATATATATTTACATATTCCCAACCCACTCACTTCCATATCAAATTTCACTTTGTTTCTTTTTCTTTGTCTTCATGTATAAGTTTGTAATTTGTGTTAAATATTAATTAGGTACTGAATCACATTTTGACACTGCCTTTACTGTTCTGAGCTATCTTCTTGCCCTGGGCTCCACGGAAGACCAGCGCTATAGCATATATATTATGTTACAGCATATGCTGAGTGGTGTCCATTTGTAGCCTCTATAGCAGCATCAATACTACGATTATTATTGCATGTTAGTTTAAGCTACTAATAGTTTTAACTGTTTAGTGTATAAGATCTTCTTTCTTAAATGTATATGTGTGGTGCTGTATGTAGATGGTTTTTGCAATAAACGTTTTTCTATTCTATTCTATTCTATTATTAAGAGTCGTAACCATCGCTCTTAGCCGCACTTGGAAAATTTGGACAATTTCATAACTCAGGCCAGCAAATTGGGAGAAAATTGTACCTCGTAAAACGTGCCAAGAAGCTTAAGTCAGACTTATTGGCCGGTCGTGATTTGTTGTTATTTTTATATTGGTTATAGGCAGGGGTCGGACAAAAAGTGCGGATGACGTAAAAGTGACGTAATCTTGCACACAGGATGATGTTTGAGTTTGTATTTAAACTTCCGTGTGACATGTAGTAACAAAGTAGTATTAATGAAATAACAAAATAATCGTAAATAAATCCATGGAATTAATAATACAGGTGGTAGTGGTGATGTAGTGAATAAAATAAATTTCACGAAACTTGCCACAATATTCGAGTAAAGATGACATTTTAGAGCGTTTTCTTATACATTAGTAAATATAAATTTTAGCTAAATATAATCGTGAAGATACAATAGCTAAACAATAACGAAGTCAATTTATTGTTCATCTGATTGACAATGTGTCAGTCAAAAACGTACTTACTCATTTCAAGTGGCGATATCGTTTAATAAAGAGGTTGATAAATGATAAGTGATAATTGTTTATGAAAATCAAAAATACTATTTGAAATCATCCTATAAGTGGTTTGACGTCATCCGCACTTTTTGTCCGACCCCTGGTTATAGGTACACACCTAAATGGGAGTAACTATTTATTACATCGTACTTATTGACCGAAGCGTAGCGAAGGTCTACGTTTTGACTCGGGCATTTTGCTTTTGTATGTCCGGATGTTCTCCTCTACAAGTCACAATTCTCAACCGATTCTTGTGAAATTTTGTGACCAGATTCTATGAGTAAATAATTTTTTTTGTCGATCCCGTTTTTGGAAATTTTCAAAAATGGAGGAGTTGTGATACCTCGCGCTTAAACTAATAGTCGTATCGATATCATAAGAGTATTTTCTTTTTGAGACATATTTACATAGTAAATGGCAAAAAATGCAGAAAAATTGTATTGCTGGTTTAGGCGGTATTTAGATATTTAGTTTGTACTCGAGAATGAGTAGCCGAATTTCGTCAGCTTAGCTAAGAACTATCATGGCGCATTTTGTAAACAATCGCTTTTTTTGTTTGCACACAGAAAGTCTGGGTTCGATCCCCAGTAAGACAACTTGCTGTATTTTTTTTTTCACTTAAACTTCGTATTTTTTTTTATAAATTTAAATCTTTGTATTGTTGATTGATCAAACCACTGTGTGGCGCTGTCATCGTGCACGGTCCCAATAAACTATGCTCGCGAGGTCTACAGCTCACAGAGCCACTAGTTAAGTAAGGTCCTATCGAAATTCCGGTTCCGGTTTCGGCAGGTTTCAGCAAAAAAAACATGTTCTTTATTCTTTATTATATTTCAGTCATGTTCATGATACATAAGGTGTTACGATTTGAGGATGGTAGGTACAGTATGACACCCTGTAAGGGCATTCAATATTTCTTAAGTCTAGGTAAGTACATGCATGCATCTTATACCAATAGCAATAAAATCTATATTTATAATTGCGGACCAAAGATCGGTTTTGACCGAAACTAGATGGAACAGTATCAAACGTAAACGGTCGAGCAATTTGTGATTTAATATCTAAATTCAACACTCTCTAGCGCAATTATAAATATATCAGTTCCGTTACAGATACGAGTATTATCAATATCATGCAATTTACACCCCATTAAATTTTACGTCCAAATAGCCATTACACAATAAAATTGACATGTAAATTGCATACAATTCAGGCTATCATAAGGGTGTGTTCAGATGAACCAAAATCGGACTTAAAATAAATAAATAAAGTACAAGTTTGCAAGAAGTCCTCCATCTGAACTTGCTACTGTTATACTAGATGGAGTGAGTTCTGGCCGCGTAGCTAACATGCCAATCGCTTACGCTCCGTAGCGATCGAAACGCAACTGTCACTGTCGCACTAATACGGAAGAGTGATAGAGAGACACAAAGCGTTTCGTTGTCGTAGCGATAGCGATTGTTACCTTGGCTAGGCCGGCAGGTCCTTCTCCGAACACAGCTCGCTGAGCACTGAGCGGACGGCCGTGCGTACCCAGGATCGCGGAAATCATTGTTTTTGAACTGTTATTTTTAATTAAAAAAGCAATCAATGAGTTCAAACAAAAAAAATATTTTTAAGCAAGATTCATGTTAATAGCTTTTTGCAAAAATAATTAAAAAAAATATAGTGCGTTTTACACCTAAATATTATTTATGTTCGTGTTTATTTTTCTATTTAGCGAAAGTTGTTTAATTAGGTTACAAATCGATGACATTTCTAGAGAAAGGCCACAAAATTACGAGTACTATTCATGTTTTTCGGTAACTGTGTTATGATCTAAAAAAGCGCTACGGTTTCAAAAACTCTGCTGGTTAACCAATATTTTTATCATCATCCCTCTGAGTTAAGCATTAATATTAATACCTACAATGTTCCACATCCTCGGTCTGAACGGCCCTTAATTTAATTGTTTCCTACTCAAATGCATTCAGAATATTCGTTTTTCAATTTATGACAACGGCACACAATGAATTCCGTCGATAATCGGGCGGCACGCAATCGAACGTTTGGACTCGCGCCAAACGATGATGTTACTGTTTCCCTGTAATTCCGTGTAACCTACTCGTATATCACATGAACACTAGGAAGTACCTATAATACTCTTAGAGCGAGGCCACTCGCGATTTGCAAGCGAGTTGAAAGCGAGGCGAGCGCGCAGCGAGCACACAACGAGTTCGCCGCGAGCGCTAAACAATATCGCCGCGAGAGATTTCGCTGCGTACTGTCATACTGGAATGGGAGCGAAGTCGCACGCGCTCGCGGCGAACTCGCTGCGCGCTCGCCTCGCTTTCAACTCGCTCACAAATCGCCAGCCCTTAAGTCCCACTGTTTCACTGCTGGATAAACGTGTCGTTCAGATGTCAACTGCAGCTGCATTACTGTTGCGGCGTCGTTGTTGCCGCCACTACTGTAAATTTCCTTGATAAAGTTAGTGATGGAATGAACGTCATAATGTCGGCAGTAATGTGGCAATGGACGTCACTTATTTGATCAAGGTTTTTGATAGTTGGTAGTCCAGTCATTATATCCAAGAAACCGACCATACCCGTGAATTTTAATCAGTTCTTGCATTTTTTTTTCGTAGGTCCCTCAAGGGGGTCACTGGGAGTGTAAAATACACACATATAAGTAGTTTTGAAAAGTAGACTGAATCAGGCTCCTGTGTATATTCGAAAAAACGGTTTTCAAATTTGGGATTTTTTATATTATTTCTACTCAGAAACTCGAGCTCGACGAGCTCTTTCTATTCTAATAGGAGAAAAAAAGTGTCCCAAAATTTCCATACATTTTTCGGTCTTTCCATTCCGCGTCCGCCATACAAACTCTATGAAAAATGGTGACGGAATGGAAATAAAAACCTTAGGATACTTTTTTTCTCCTATTAGGATAGAAAGAGCTCGTGATTCTGAGTAGAAATAACATAAAAAATCCCAAATTTGAAAAAAAGTGTAGGGGACAATTTAAAAAAAAAAACCGCCCAAGTTATAGCAGCGGTAACAACAACAACGACGCCGCAACATCACCCAACCACTAATAATGGGGTTATTCAGCTGTAGTTGATATGTCATATCACCTTTAAGGATAAGTACATACGGATTAGATAACTATAGGTACAGTCAGCAGCAATAGTTGCTAAGCGGTGTTCATAATTATTTTGACGCGACTTTATTGTTAGAGCGCGTCAAGGTAATTTTGAACACCTCGCCCGCTTAGAAACTTCTGCTGCTGTCTGTACAATATTTTTAACCTTGAATATTCAATTTCTAAAGGGACAAAAGGATTACGCCTCATGGCTGCTACTTAATTCACGAGACATTTTATCTTAACTGGTTTGTTGATCTCTGTATCCGTAATAATTATATGTAAAAGGAGGTCACACTAGAACTGGATATAGACGGGAACAGTAACCATTGTGAAAAGTGTAATTTAAGGGTTCTTTCTATTCATTGTCCATAAGTTGTACCAGAGACATGTACATAATAAAGACCTGACAGTTTACAAAATTGCCTTCTTTAAGGTAGTATTAATTTCGTGTATAGACGTCTGACAATGTTGTTTTTAGTTTATAATTCTCATATCTATACTTAGCTGTAACAATTAAATTTGTTCTTAGCTTAAAATTTCTTTACAAAAACGTTGAGTTTGTAGCATCTTTTGTAAAATCCAAAATTTTAAAGTCCGACAAAAAACTGGAGTAAATTATTGAGGGCGCCACTTCCTACGAAACAGCCACATTTTTAACGTAAAATGCTTAAACATGGCAACAATTTAGTAGGTATGGATTTTTTTTGTTTAGTTTCTACTATTTTATGTCACACCATAGTTTAGGAAATTGATTTTATTTTGTTTGTGTCCCAGTTGAAAATTATTTATATTTCATCGAAGTGATTATGTACCTACTATAGCCGTGGAGTAAAGTAGAGTGTTCAAGCTGCAGTCCCGAGTACTTAGAGATTGACAGTCTTTGATATTTAATTATCTTTGATAATAAGGACTCATAAATTTTCATGCGCCGCCATGACCTAGTTCTGATATTGGCCATTTTCTAAATGTTTTGACCCAATTCCATATCTGTATTGCTCGTGTCATAACAATAATCTTAATGGTACTAGTTTTTTATTAGAAAGAAAAAAAAAATACAATTTGTTATTATATTATTATCTAAGCCAAATCAGGGATTGCCTGCCTCGTATAACTCCGTATTACTAAGTTTAACGTTACGTGCCTCGTTACTAATATGTAATATAACGTTCAGTCGAAAAAGTTAATGGTGGCTTGGGTAGGAAAACCTAATAATAATATATTTTTCAACAAAAATGTCTTAGATACTGATGTGCCATTGGAAAGTTTCGTCAATTGCGAAAGTTTCCAACTTTTCCAACTTTTTGGATCTTTTTTTTCTACTTGCACATCTCTAGTTGAAGAGCTCTAGGTACTAAACTTTATTTTTAATCGTCCACTCCGTTTGCCAGTCATTTTTCTCAAAAGTAAACAAATAATGTATGGAAATGATCACACGTTTGTCGATATTCGATTGTCATCTTGGCGAAGACCCCTGGCTTTCCAATCATAAGTATGAAATGCAATGTGTTTTGACAAAAAAGTTGTTGCTAATTTTCCACCAAAATTTCAAGAATCAAAGGCTCGTGTAAAAAGCGGACGTGTAAACAAGTAAACAAAATAATCGTTGTAAACACCCGAATGGCGTGCTGTTGGCGTTAGTCGTAAACACGCTAACTTCTTACAGGGCCATTATACGAGGGTAACACTGAGGGTTTTAAAAATATAGTATAGTACTAATTGGGCATTTCATATTGTATGGTGTAGATAAACATTTTGAGAACTGTACCTAGTAGCCGCGTGTATAGGTGCGGCTGATAGACGAACAGACAAAATTATAATAACCAGACAGTCAGACGAATATGGTTAAATAAGAGTTTCTTGAATACGGAAATCTTTTAAAAAGTCTGAGTGGATTTTATCCTAAAAAGGCCGTGTAGTGAGTGCACTACACGTATTCGTATTCGTAGTGACAAATACGTAACAATGTCACTGCGCAGACGCTCAAGTATGCGTTGTAAAGTTGTAATATATGAATGCTCATCAGAAACGTCACACCGTACCGCACGCATGTGCGCACGCACACAAGCGGCATGGCGTCTTTTTGAGGAATACTTTGCACGCACTCGCTGCGGGTCTTAATGTTTATCTCTCTTCTTTATCTTACCTTCTTTGTCATACAGCCTGAATGCCTCCTTCAGCTCCTTCTGCAGCGCCTCATCGTCTTCGTCGAGGAAGTGTGTGGCAACTCGCACGAATGAGTCGAAGTTTAACTTGCCGCTTCCTGAAACATTCAAGTTTTTATATTGTAACTTATTGTATAACCATTGTTGGTCCTTCGTGAGTCAAGAAACTAAAATGCTCACTCAGGTTTAAAGAAAATTATTTAATTAGGGGCATATTTTTATTTTATAGAAGACCAACAGCTTTATTAAATTGTACAACTGGACTTAATCGCGTATCTAAGTTTTAAGATTTACCTCCGACGTTTCGAGGACGGCGTTGTCCCCGTGGTCTCGGAGAAGATAATGTGTAAAAATCGTGAAAGTTTAAATAGGGACCAACAGCTTTATCAAACAGTATAGAATCATAAATAACTATACGAGTAGGATATTATACAATCATGAAACCAACAACGGGTCTTCTTAACATACCTACAAATGAAATTGTAATATACCTTTGTACTTAACAGTAGCCATTTATCCAAAAAATCTCTTATTTTCTAAAAGAGAAAAAAGACTGTACTTTCACCCAAAATCATGTGTTTAATCTCTGCGTAAAACGTTAAGTCCTTAAGCTATAAACTATAAACATGAACTTCATACACACCTGTACAATATAAAGGACATTTGCGACCAAACCAAGCCAAAGCGTAAAAACGCGTGCTAAGGAAACGCCATCGATTTTGCCATTAGCGTCGCAGTCCGACAGTTTATCGTGCTGTTAGGACCCCGTCGCAGATTACATGAAAGTAGATTTGCTACTTTTAATTTAACCCTTAATTCGGTAACAAAATACTGGACCTTTGACCCTCTTTTTGTATTTTTTAGGGTTCCGTACCCAAAGGGTAAAAACGGGACCCTATTACTAAGACTCCGTCCGTCCGTCCGTCCGTCCGTCCGTCTGTCACCAGGCTGTATCTCACGAACCGTGATAGCTAGACAGTTAAAATTTTCACAGATGATGTATTTCTGTTGCCGCTATAACAACAAATACTAAAAACAGAATAAAATAAAGATTTAAGTGGGGCTCCCATACAACAAACGTGATTTTTGACCGAAGTTAAGCAACGTCGGGCGGGGTCAGTACTTGGATGGGTGACCGTATTTTTGCTTGTTTTGCTCTATTTTTTGTTGATGGTGCGGAACCCTCCGTGCCGACTCGCACTTGGCCGGTTTTGTTTCTTATTCAGAATCATTGCTACTATTACGCCCAGTAGGATTGAACTCGCGACCTTCCGTGGAAACGTCGGAAAAAAGGTAAAATAATAAAATTTAATCGCATCCAAAATACTGGACCTTTGACCCTCTTTTCGTATTTTTTTCTCATACAGAATCATTGCTACTATTGCGCCCATGTAGTAGTAGGTTTGAATTCAAGACGTTCGGTGAAAACGTCGAAAAAAAGGTAAAATAATGAAATTTAATCGCGTTAGACCCGTCTTACAAAACACGAGAGTTTAAGGTGTTATACATTTAATTCGTATTTTCGCAAACGTTCTCTCTGCAGCCAAATATCCCGATATCAAAACTTTGTTTTAATACCAACGTTGAAAGTGAAGTAGTTTTCAATAACTAACAAATCTAACAATACGATTTAAGCGAACGTTTCCACACGTTTATTTAGGTATTAATGGAATTGACAGAGCTATCCGGGGACTATTGTTCCGCGATTAGTAAAACGTTGTAACTGTCGCGCTGAAATAGACGTGATAGGTAATTGCGCCTTTGAATAGGACATGAGGTTGCTAAAATAGATTCACTAGACTTTCTCGCTTCTAGTATCAGTCCGGTAGTTTGTTTACGTCACCCTAGGCCCGTAAGTGTGATTTTCTCCTCGCGTAGCGTCCTCACTTCCTGGAGGCAAGACGTAAAACTTTAGACAAACCACGGGCGGTAATTCGTGAAGCCCCAGATCGCATATTTATGGCCCTCACCTTCGGTTCGGGCCACAAACACCTGCGATCTGGAGCATTCACGAATTCACCTCCCTAGTGAAAGTTTGTTGCTTTTTGCGTCAAAACTAAACCGAAAACGAAGTTACGTAATGAAATACTACAAATCTTGGTTACTTACTGATACCATTAGGTAGTAGATATATATATAATTATCTTAGTCACTTTAAAATTTTACAATGTCGAAGTATTTCTTACACGTTCGTTTCTGTTCTGTTTGCGTACCACTTACTAATACAGCAAAATCACAACAAATTCTCGATTTCAACCCTTTAATAAAGAGACATACTATCCCGCCAATCACAAACACAGATAATGAACGGAACAATTTACAAACATGTAGGTACTATTCAATCTCATGTTCCTAATGGATACTCTACAGTAATGTGAACTTTATGTTGCAAATATTAAGTCACTTTTAAAATGCAATTACTGAGCAACATACGAGATTCGGAAAGTAAATAGTAAATTTGAAATACGGGCGTGATTCCCGCCTCAATGCACATGCGTGAATCCCTTTGTTCTACGAGTAGGACATTTGGTGTAATTTATTCAAATTACCTTATCCTGAGTTAGGCGCCGTGTTTTGTTTTTTGCTGACACAAAAGTTTCTCGCCTAAATAAGCCTACAATGACGTGTTTCAGTAATTTCTCTCGTTGTTGAGATTGTTAGTTTTGTTTTACGCGGCTGTTTTTAAGAAACAAGGAAAATAATATTTTAACAACTCCGAAACTCCCTTCAAAATAATTACAGAAAACCTGCAGGTATGCGGAAAAATTTGTGCTTACTTCCATAATAATATTGGCTAGTAAGTACTTATTAAAGTCGAGATTATTTTTCATTATCTGTTTTTTTTATAATAGGTAAGCCGCAATGTCACCTTACAGCACACTTCGTGCTTGTTAGGAAATAGAAGGTAACAAATCCCAACAAAACATTTCAAAATCCCGAAATAAACTTCTTAATGCGAACAAATAAACACACGTTTATTTGTTGATGCTTCCAGGGAATCATGTGCAGATATTAATATTATATTCGCTCACAAAAGTATTATGGTAACCTAGTTCAGGGTATTTTCTCGAAATTTGCAGCGTTTTGTACATTTGAATTGCCCGTTTGTCAGAACTTCATATTTCACTAAATGTGGCTGAGTATGTTTGAAGAATATAACTGATGTCGTTCTAAATAAAAATGTACTTTTATGACATGAGGGTTTTTTTGGATTATTATTAATATTTACTGACTTACGGCGTTATTCCTAACTGCTCTACAAGCCTAAATTAGCTATGATTTGTTTGTCTTTATCTGTCATTTTGACTTATGTCATTTTAAGAAAGATATAAAACATAGATCAACTAATTGTGGCTTGGAATATGAATAACCGGGATAACCTTTAACTTGGTAGGTACTAATAAGTACGTAAAAAAAAGTAGGTACTACTAATATTTAAAGGATTTGCTTTTCTTATAGACTTTCTCCATCGTCCATCTTACTGGTGAAATATTTATAATGTTGGTATTTTTGTTCTAAAGTATTAACCTTTTCACGTCTACTTACAATCGATTTCCATCAGCGCATACATTTTTACGGCGACAAAATAACGAATCGTCACGAATATTCTAAAAAGAAAATAATTTTATGCGCCGTCAATGTTGTCGGGTGCCAGAATAAAGGTAATACACATTTACCGCCCGGCGCAGTAAATCGCCTGAACTAGACGTCACCTCTGGCTTCGTCGTTGTTTATAACGTGACGTGTGAGAGTTAATGAGTTTCGTGCTTACGCAAATTAACATGTATCTTTAATATCTTTATGAAGTAAAGGGACATTTTACGGTCGTCTGTAAATTTCCTCGTAAGGCCCACCATACAAAATTTCCCTAATTTTTACTTCAACCTTGTTGTATAGTAGATTAGGGTGACTTTCGTTTGTTTTAGAAAACAATGAAACAATAGAAATGATACTCTATGTAATTTTTGAAAGATTCGAATTAGACTAAAACAGAGTGTACCTACATTGTAATGCACATTGGGCCTTACGAGGGTGGAGATGATTTTGTTAATTATTTCATCCACGTTTAATACTATATTACGAATTTTTAGTTGATGGTTGGATGTCCTACTGAATGGACATTATGACAGCTAATTGAGGTCACATAATAAAATAAAAAAATCTATAGGTACTTACTAGAAAAATTGATCATAATTGCAATAATACATAGACTGGCATGACAATAAGTAGGTAGGATAAAGGTAGGATATTAGGTACCTATTATTTTCTTTAACTCAATCAAACTGTAGAATTCAACAGTACCTAATAAGATAAAATTTCTAACTCAAACATTTAAGATTCAAAATTAACTCACTGCAATCTTTAAGTGTAATGCAACCTCTGAAATTAAACAAATGCTCCCTTGTCACATTAACATTCGGTATTACAACCGTAATCAGTCCCAAGTTTCATGTAACCGAGTTAGAGTGCCGCGGTTCCAAGTGGCTAACAAGATTCGACGTGTCTTAATGGCCTGGGACGTGGGAAGTTGCGGGTTTAAATATCAAAGGAGTAATTTTAATATTGCGAGTTTCTTGGTAATGTGATTACCTATATAATTTAGGAAGAAAAACATGTTTGATATTAAATATTGTCCAAAAACATATAGTAAATAAATTATGTTCAGGCTCCTATGAGCCGTAGTAAAAAGCCCGGATGACGCGAGGAAGATGATATTTTCTTGAAATTATTTTCAGAAAAAAAAATTGAAACATACGCATTAGAACAAAGTAAATTATTCTCAGAAAATATTACCTGCCGCGATAGCAGAGGATGCTGGTTCGATTCCAGCCTGGGGCACTGGAGGCCTGGGTCACTTTTTAGTATTATGACATTTATTTCAGTTTATAATTTTGAAACATTTTGCAACTAAATAGCTAAGTAGTTTCCGTTGAGTAAAACCATGAAAACGTTCCGTTTTACCAGCAACTACATCTGTAGCTCTACGGCAATAAAATTAGTCAAATGGGGTTTCGGGGGCAGTTAATCTGGGTAACGAGTCGTTATCTCGCTCTAAACTGGGCCTTATTCTTAAATGTGCACTTAAATATTAGATTGTTAACCAGCAAGGGGTGAAAGGCACTCATTTCTGCCGAGCTGCGCCTATAGTCCGAGGCTGAAATGATGCCTTTCACCCGAGTTAAACACTCTACTTTTCATTTCGAATACGAGGAAAGTAAAATGCATGTGATTTTAAAAAAACATGACTGAGTATACATTTTTATACTGTTTCTCGAGGGTACTTTCAATTACCAATTTAGGTAAAATAATCATTAAGTACCTATTTATGGAATGGGGAGTTAAAAATCAGAATGGATATTGTATAAAAATCCATTTAAAACCAAATTTAAATGCTCTAGTGCAGAAACGTATCACTTTCTGCACACCTTTTAGAACAACAATGACCCTCTTTCAGAGCATGAGAAATGAAAAGCAATTAAATCGAATGCGTACCTATTTGGTTGCACGTTTTTGCTCCAAGCCTCGTTACACCCCACGTACTTCAGCAAGTACAAATTAAAGAATAACCGGCGAAATGTACTGCATGAAAATTGATGATTGTTTTAATACTTTATTTTCTATTTTGTCCGAGTTGTATGCCAAATGGGCAATTTACTTCAAAGATTAAACAACCGGAAAGTTTTTTTTAAAGTAATAACTCCATTTTTGGAATTCACGGGCCTATAAATCCATGTCTTTTGACAGGCTTGCGTGGGGATATAGATCCAACACGTAGAGGCCTTTTGGAGAGCTTTGATGTCATGTAGAAGTACTTAATATTTTTGTTATGTACTTTATGTAGCACATTCGGCAACACAGTGTTGATTTTGATTTGGGTGAAAATTAAAAGGAATAAAACAAATGAAATTCTAATTCGGATTGTAAATATTTAAATTTAATCGAACTCCATAAATACTATGGGTAGGACTGTGCGCCTTACGAGGATACGTAATTAAATTCGTATTATATTGGTACTAATGTTTCGATTCCGAATATGTCCTCAAAGTGCGATCGCAAGCAGTATTTCTACATAGAAGACATTGACAAAGAGGTTTTAGAATCTCTGGATAGAATCACCGATAATTTAAAGTAACAGCATTAATTAAACGCACATAAAATTTGTTAAGTATTTGAATTGAATTAATGTTTCTTTATTCAGGCAATAGACCTGAGACCAGATCTCAGACATATTTACTTAACCGTTTCGTTGCGTGTTCCAGTTTCGAAAACTTTTGGCTGTGGCGGCGAACAATTATTTCATGACACGACAGGCGTGCCTTACGCCATAGAATATGATGGCACGCCTATCGTGTCATACGCCACACGTTAAAAACATTGATGACACGCCTGTCGTGCCATCCGCACCGAATCGGTTAAATATAATACGAAACTATATGTCTCTGAAAATCCTGTAAAACTATATTTCATACATAAGTACCGAGTCAGGATTTGAACCCACGACCTCCAGTTTGTTTTTAGCGCGAGATTGGCAAAAGTACCTAATCTACGTACTTATTCGTACCCTGTATAATTTTACAGGTACCTATAGATGAATCCGGAAGTTTGCTGATTTCAATCATAGACTACCAACCGTAGACTCAGCATTATGAAGTTTTTACGAAGCACAACATCAGATGGCGGGCCACATCATCACAATTTTTAGTTTCATTTACATTATAATTCATTCCTACCTATATATTTTTTTTACGTGCATGAGTAGGCATGGGCCGTAAACGTGGACGCAACTGATAAGTACATAATTTTTGAGTCGTTGCCACAGGCCGCAAGGCGGTGACCGCTAGTCTAAAATACGCCATCTAGTGAGCAAAATGATCAGTGAAATGCAAACTCCTTAATGAGAACGTTTCTCGTGTAAATTTCCGACATCCGCAATGAGATTCCGGGGGTTCTGGCCTCGAATGTCCAATTTTCCAAATGTCCAGTCCCCGTGCGTCCAATTCCTTGAACGACCAATCCCCGTATGTCTAATTACCTGAACGTCCGATCCCCGTATGTCTAATTACCTGAACGTCCGATCCCTGTATGTCTAATTACCTGAACGTCCAATCCCCGTATGTCCAATTCCTTGAATGCCTCCTCCTCGTACGTCCAATTACCCGAATGTCTAATATCTGATTCCCTGTACGTCCAATCTTTGTATATCTAATGACCCAATTGACCGTTTCGTCTGTGATGAAACATCAGAACCTGGCTGGACGTCTAGTAGAGTAACAAATAGTCCGTTTGCCTACGAAATTCGCCACATATTGTTGGCCTACTATTCAGGTGACACTAAAAACCGTTTATTTACGAAATTGTAGAAAATTAAGAAATGAAATATTTTTACGAAAATAAAACATGGCTTTTATCTTTATTTTTTGAATTTTTATAATAAGTAGATGCATTTTTTCAAAGCATTGATATAGAATAAGAGAACAGGATACACAATCAGCCCAAAAAAGTGGGGCCCATCGGAAGGGCTTATTCCCACTAGTTACCACCAAGTTGTTACCAGTGGTAACTACTGGGATTTTTTTTCCCACCTTTTACCACTGGTAACTACTGGGAAAAATTATTCCCAGTAGTTACCACCAAAATTTTGTTCGAGTTAAATACTAATAAAAACAGTATAAATAGTATATAGCATAAATATAGGGTGATGTTAAATTACCTAATAAAATCACTTGAATAATAATCTAAATGGTTTTTTACATTTATCTTTACATACGAGGGGCGTTCAAAATATTCTCGGTATTGATATCTTACGACCTCTTCTAAAATTTCTTTCGTTACTGGCCGCTAAGGTTTATTCATTGACATTAAAAAAAAGTATAATTCAAACCGAGATAGTCTTTTGTTTTTCTGCAATTGCTGAACAAACATGAACATCCTGTGCGAATTGACAATGTTAACTAAATTAGAACATCGATGCGTGATAAAATTCTTGACAAAACAGGGTAAAAATCAAAAAACCATAAAAGAGGAAATGGATTGTGTTTACCGTGAGTCTGCTCCTTCTTTATCTACCATTCAAAAGTGGTCAAGCGAGTTTAAACGCGGAAGGGAGAGTATTGAAGATGACCCTAGACCTGGCCGGCCTGTAGTAGCTACTTCACAAGAAAATATTGACAAAGTGGAAAAACTTATATTGGAAGATGGTCGAGTGAAGGTAAAATCTATAGCACAAGTAACCAATCTCTCTATTGGTACCGTACATGATATTATACATGACCATCTTAATATGTCAAAAGTAAGTGCAAGATGGGTTCCGCGAATGCTGACTCGGCTTCAAAAAGACATGCGTGTAGCTTGTTGTTCCGATTTTATTGACCTGTGCGGTGAAAATCCTGATGAGGTGCTGCAAAGAATAGTTACTGGAGATGAAACCTGGGTTCATCATTATGACCCAGAGAGTAAACAAGAGTCCATGCAGTGGCACATTAAGGGTTCAGCTCATCCCAAGAAGTTGAAGGTCATCCCTTCAGCTGGCAAGGTCATGGCCACGATATTTTGGGATTGTGAAGGAGTATTACTAATCGATTATAAAGAAAAAGGTGTAAATATCACAGGACAGTACTACGCTAACATTCTACGTCAATTAAAGGATGTAATTAAAGAAAAGAGGCGAGGAAAGTTAACCAAAGGTATTCTGCTTCTGCATGACAACGCCCCCGTCCATACTGCTCATATTGCCAAGGCAGCTATTGTTGAACGTGGGTTTAAAACTGTTACTCACCCACCGTATAGTCCGGACTTAGCCCCCAGCGACTTCTTTTTGCTCCCCAATCTTAAAAAGGATCTGCGTGGAAATAAATTTTCTGACGATGAAGCATTGAAGGCGGCAGTGGAGGAGCATTTTTACACGAAAGATAAAAAATATTTTTACGAGGGATTAAAAAAAATAATTGATCGATCTTTTAAGTGTATGAACATAGGGGGGGAGTATACTGAAAAATAAAAATATCAAACTTTTCGTACTTGTTTGTTTTCATTCTCATACCGAGAATATTTTGAATACCCCTCGTATATTCAAGTTTTTGTACTAGTACCGGTTAAACTGTTTCAATATTTTTGGTCACTTTTAAGGCAGTTTACTAAAACAGTAATCGACTTATAATCATTTATTAAATCACTCTATATTTATACTATACTATTTATACCCTTTTTTTCATTAGTATTTAACTCTAACAAAATTTTGGTGGTAACTACTGGGAATAAAAAATCCCAGTAGTTATCACTAATCTGAGTTGGTGGTAACTACTGGGAATATTTTTCCCAGTAGTTACCAGTGGTAAAAGACGGGAAAAAAATTCCCAGTAGTTACCACTGATAACAACTTGGTGGTAACTAGTGGGAATAACCCATCGGAAGCTGCCCGAGCAGCTTACTGTCGCATTATTTTGTGGCATGGCTCAAACTGATACGAAAATATTGCTGTGTATAGAATCACATATCAAGCAGCTAATAATAGTTATACCTACATATATTAATAGGTAAGAGTCGTACCCGACATGCAATTCTTATCGCTATTCTAATGATCAGTAAGATAAAAAGTAAGTTAAATGAGTGGTAAATGTACATTTCCATGAACGCATAAGACCGTGAAGTACCGTAAAATGGGGTGAGTAGGGTCAAAACTGAAATTCAAACCTCGATAACATTTTATTTTTACATATGAAAACTGAATGGTGTATATAATAAGTGTTCCGGACGTTTGTATTTTAGTTTTTATTTTATTTTGGGTAGTTCCATTTCATAACTTTGGCGATAAAGAGGAAAACCCACCTCACCCCGTAGTGCCTCGTATTTGGGGTGAGAGGGGTTTTCATACAAAGGTGATTTTGGAAGATTGTTGGATCGATGTTTTTTTATTATGCGTATTACTATAGCATTTTAAATTTGAATACATTATTTTTGTAGCAGTAGCCTTAAAATCCCTTCTCACCCCCCTCTCAAACCTTCTCTCCCCATCCATAACCCACCTCTCCCCGCGAAACCTACTCACCCCGTTTTACGGTAAGTAAAATAAAGGTATCAACTAAAAAGGTATCCGTTGGTAATGGTACACAAATGAATAAAATTCAATACTAGGTATATTTTTGAAACGGTACCGTTAGAGCGGTTTCACACTACGTCCGATCCGACTCCGTGAAACCCAGTACCCGTTGTTGTAGCCGTAGATCTATTTCCATGGTGATATGGACATTCAGGGAATTGGACATTCGATAAACGGACATTCGGGAAATAGACATTCGAAGAAAATGGACATTTAAGGAATTGGACCTTCGAGCAAATGGACATTCCGGGAATTGGACCTTCGAGCAAATGGACATTCCGGGAATTGGACCTTTGAGCAAATGGACATTCCGGGAATTGGACCTTCGAGCAAATGGACATTCGGGAAATTAGACATTCGAGGAAAATGGACATTTAAGGAATTGGACATTCGAGGCCAGA
Source organism: Cydia amplana (assembly GCF_948474715.1). Classification (NCBI taxonomy): domain Eukaryota; kingdom Metazoa; phylum Arthropoda; class Insecta; order Lepidoptera; family Tortricidae; genus Cydia; species Cydia amplana. The sequence continues at coordinate 14,912,806 of NC_086080.1, read as the reverse complement.
ACCATTCCGGGTCCCACGTGCATATTGCATGTGCAAGTGCAACACGACAGAGCATTTGAAATGGTTTTAGAACGTGTCTTAGGGAAATCAGAGCCGATTTAGAGGAATAGGGGGTATTACTGCAATGTTTTGCCGCCAGAGTGCAGCACTAGCACCCATCGTAAACCATAGAGTAACTTATACATAACTGTGCCTTAAACTGTTTTTCGACAAGTTTTCACAGACAATAAAATATGACAGTGATACATCAAGGCGGTTTGTTTACAAAGGGCTTACCGGGAAACGCGAACATCGAAACAGCTATCTGCCTCTTTATTGCTCGAATATGCAAGAGTGATAGAGAGGTTAGATAACAAAATTTCGACTCTCTCGTTTGTGGTAGACCCTCAGATTGTGATGGACTGTGGAAGTGGCGCCCTCTACGCAGAGTTTCGCGTAATATTCCCTATTGGAAGTTCGCAAAACAGTCGCGTATTTAAAATAAATCAACAATGTTATAAAAATAATATTTCTTAAAACATAAATATCATTAATATGGGGGCAAAAATTCTTTTCGTTGTCTGGTTTCTGACCACTCTCTCAATACATCATCTGTGAAAATTTCAACTGTCTAGCTATCACGGTTCGTGAGATACAGCCTGGTGACAGATGGACGGACGGACGGACGGACAGCGGAGTCTTAGTAATAGGGGCCCGTTTTTACCCTTTGGGTACGGAACCCTAAAAAGTTGAATGTTACTGCATGTCTTTCTAGCTATAGGTAGATTATAATTCTCTTGAGAAAAATTAAAAACTAAATTCCACCCCATCCAAATATCCACTCCGTCGCATTTTTGGGGACAAAAAACAAGACAACGAAAAGAATTTTGACCCAAGAGCTTCATTTTTAATATTATCTCAAATTAATGTCTTGTCAAAGATGCTAATTAAGTTCCAAGATAATTTCCAAGACTCACTATCAAAATTCTCCGCGCGTCGCACGTGACGCTCCACTGACAGCGTTTGCGTCTCAATTTGCCGACAGTCAATCAAGTGACGTGACATACTGGAATAACACTAATGAGACGTTAAAAAACCTGCAGGGAATTTTAGTTAGTGACCAAACATCGGAATTTTGTGGGCAAAATTTTATGACAGGCAGGGATACCTACTTTTATAACTCACACAGGACTTAATCGCGTATGACTTAGCGCGTAAGTGATGAAGTCCCGTGTTAGTTATAAAAGTATGAGTGGGAATTGTGTTAGTTTAAATTTTTAAATCAATAGACAGGCAGGGAGTTCAGACCTATATCGATGCTTCTCTAATATACTAGTGATCTCATTAAGTTCCAAGATAATTTCCAAGACTCAATATCAAAATTCTCCGCGCGTCGCACGTGACGCGCTCCAATGACAGCGTTTGCGTCTCAATTTGCCGACAGTCAATCAAGCGACGTGCCGAGGTTCCGCTAATTTGTTACGAGACATGAGTACATGACTTACTGAGATGAAACTGATGAAATTAATTGTAATAGGTATATGCCATCAGAAATTTTGGAAAAATATTCTACAGCTCACTCATGGTCGTAAAAAATAACATTATAGTATTTTTCAAACAGCACGTTTTCATCATCATCATCATTGGCCTTTGCGCCTATTCCAGACGATTTATGGTGTAACACCGGAGAAACACTGTTTTGGTGGCTGAATAGACCGATGCGAGACCGTCATGGTCTACCACAGGTCTGACAAGAGAGATTTGCGGAAAACGGCACTGATACGCCTTGTCGTCGTTTTTGCAGGTACGGTGAATTTGACATGACTATTTTACTTGTGTGTGGGATTTTTTAATGAGCCTACAAAGTGCAATGCTGGGCAAAGGCCTCCATCTTGAATTCCAACTCGTGTGTTTTAAGGTTATAAATTGTATGGTCAACAAAGTCAATTAAGTCAAATCAAGTTATGTAACTTCGATCTCAACGTAACTCTTGGCTCAAATGACCCTCGGTTTGGGTTTAATCTTCATCTCATTCGATATATTAACCAAAGTCATTAGAGTTGTCCCTAATCGTTAAACTTGGTTTATGACTGCCCGATATTGTAACCGATTAAGTGATTAGTTAGTAACTTAGTTTTATTTTAGTAATTCACCTAATCTAATATATAGATAAGATTGTATATACCTATCTAATCTAATCGAATTAGGGAATGCAAATCGGTTATTTTCGGTTATTTTTTTGTATGGAAATAATCGGTTACTAACCGAAACCGCGGTTATTTCCATACAAAAAATAACCGATTTGCATCCAAATCGAATGCATGAGATGATAATAAGAAACCACCGTTTAAAAAAAATGCCCTTTCACTACTCAGTTTAAAATGCCTTTCACATTCACTGCCAGCGACCCGCTAGGCGGGTTCTTTGTTCGTAGGCGCTTTTCGCTACATACGGTTTTTCCTGCGTTATCGGCTACGATCGTAGCGCGTAGCTCGCGCTGGCACTGACTATGTTAAAGTGCCATCATTTTTATTGTCTTCTTGAGGAAGTTCCACTTACAAAAATTATGGTGGTTTCCATTTAAAAAACCTTGAAATTACTATAGGTATGCCTTAAAATATTTGTAGACAGTTTTCTTAGTTTCCTTCATCAGGTCCTGACTTTATGATAATGTGACTAATTTAAGTATCTACCCTTTCAAATAAAAATAAAAAAACAATCATTCGCCTTTCAGAAATCGGTGATACCGTAAAACGGGGTGAGTAGGTTTCGCGGGGAGAGGTGGGTTATGAATGGGGAGAGAAGGTTTGAGAGGGGGGTGAGAAGCGATTTTAGGGCTACTGCTACAAAAATAATGTATTCCAATTTAAAATGGAGCTATAGTAATACGCATAAAAAAAAAATCGATCCAACAATCTTCCAAAATCACCTTTGTATGAAAACCCCTCTCACCCCAAATACGAGGCACTACGGGTTGAGGTGGGTTTTCCTCTTTATCGTCAAAGTTATGAAATGGAACTACCCAAAATAAAATAAAAACTAAAATACAAACGTCCGGAACACTTATTATATACACCATTCAGTTTTCATATGTAAAAATAAAATGTTATCGAGGTTTGAATTACAGTTTTGACCCTACTCACCCCATTTTACGGTAACACATAAAAACACGACCAATTGAGAACATCCCCTCAAACTATAAGCGAAACCTTATACGACTTCGTTACAAAGAATTGCATATTATGAAATCCAAACTTCGCACTGTAATGACTTCATAATAATCGGTTGGTCAATATAAGCAGTGTCATAAATGTCATAATAAACAGATTCCACAGCGGTTAAGACTGTTACGAGTATATTCAGAGAGAGTACAGTGTACAAACACAGCAGGAAGTTTATTTTTAAGTGGCATGTTTCTCTTCAAGTTAGATTGGAGCTGAAACGTGTAATAAAGTTGTACGGTTAATGTTTGATGGCGCTGACGGTCCTTTGACGACCATTTAATTTATTACTTACAGCTGATGGTGGGTTAAGCTTTACGGTTATCGGTGTTTCTATCAGTTCTTTACTGTTTGATCGAGAATTTGTATACTGTTTAGTTTTTGAGGGTTATTATGAGGAAATATTAGTGATAATTTTTTTCACACGCATCTTCAACTCTTTCCTGCCGGCCTAGCCAAGGTTACAATCGCTATCGCTTCGAAAGCGAAACGCTTTGTGTCTCTCTATCACTCTTCCATATTAGTGCAACAGTGACAGTTGCGTTTCGATCGCTACGGAGCGTTAGTGATTGGCACGTTGGCTACGCGGCCTGTCTAGTTATGTAACGATGTCGGATGACTTGTGGAGATAATCAGCTGCTAGAAAATTCCCTATGGCATCTGGTTCTTTTATTTTTGCAATAACTCAATGTACCTTTAAAGAAAAGCAGTTTTTTACCTTTTGGATCATTTAACAGCAAGACGGTCGTCATAACTGTGCACTTGCACATTTTGATAACTAAATGACAAGCTTTAGATATCAAAATGTACATCCAAATTAACCTCCTGTCTAGTTTCGTACCCTAAAATATACACAATATATACCATACCATCAAAGTCCTCCGAGTCCAGCATCTGGTCGATCCGCTGGTCGTCATAGCTGTGCACCTTCGTGTTGAGTATGGTGCGTACTTTTTCCTTTTCGATGCGGCCTTGTTTGGTCAAGTCGAACATACTGAAGGCCCATGAGAAGTCATGCGCTAGAGGGCTTGGGATATAGTCCCCATGCTAGCCAATGCGGGTTGAGGACAACACATACCATCAATGTCCTCCGTGTCCAGCATCTGGTCGAGCCGCTGGTCGTCATAACTGTGCACCATCGTGTTGAGTATGGTGCGTACTTTCTCCTTTTCGATGCGGCCTTGTTTGCTCGAGTCAAACATGCTGAAGGCCCGTCGGAGCACTGGTGGACAGAGAAATGTAAATTTAGTAAAAACTACTTTATTTAATATTGTATTCGGTATGGGATAGTTACTCATGAAATAAATAACTATCCCATGTATGGGCTCCATACATTCCACACTGACTATTGGGGGCATTCCAGAAAGGTGACGCAATTTTTTAACACTTCTGATAAAACTAAGCAACCGATATTTGGCATAATAACATTTGATAACGTAGCTTTAACACGTTCACTGTCCCAGCTGTTAACTGTCAACCTTACCTTACGGCCTTTTAATAGAGGCTTGCCGTGATCCATATATGGGGCACGGGACAGTGAACGTGTTAAATTCATAGGCATCACGTCCCCGATAAAGTAGATCTTTTTGTAGAATGCCCAATTTGAAATGGAAACCACATATTCACAACGATTGAACGTAAAAAGTGACGTGTGCATAAAAACAGGCCTACCCTAATTTTTCACCTGTTTCACGGCTTATAGGGGATGGGACCTTCAAAAAGCCGATTTTTTACTTACTCTAAGACTTTTACCAGCTTTATTCCAGTGTAAGGGTTTTCAAATGATATGAATCTGGAATTTTGGACGGTTACACTAAAATAATAGGAATAGAAACCTAAGGTAAGTATGTATTAGGGTACGTAATATGATAGTTACCTACATTCAATAAGAAAAATTAAAAGCTTACCCTAGTGTCCCTAGTTGAGATATTTAGTACCTAGGACGGCACCAATCATGGACAATATGTTAAGCACAGATTAGTAGTACCCAGTAATGGACAGCAAGGGTATTATGCCGTATAGCACACCATTTATGATCTTTACTAGTTATTATGGCCATCATCAGTTACCTGAACATATACCTAATTCGTTTTTTTTAGCATTAGAAAGAACTTGAAAGAAGGTAAGCGATTTTGACATGTCTTTTAATTGAAAAACACTTTTTAAAAATCAATAACTATTACTTATGAAAGCAGAATACTATGAAAGATCGTATTAGATTCATAATTGTTACATATTTACCGTAACTTATTTTAAAAATGTGTTTTTCAATTAAAAGACACATCAAGATTGTTTACCTTATTTCTAATGCTAAAAAAAACCGAAGTGTTGTTAGTTTAAAGATAGTGTATGTTACTTAAAAATTGAGTTTACGAAAAAAATGACCATAACTGGTTCCTGTCCATTACTGGTGCCGTCACCTTACCTAACAAAAATACCTTCCAGTGTTTATCGTACTCCAAAAATGCAAAAAGCTGACAAATTTGGTCAGAATTTGTCAGCGCTTCAGAAAGAAAACTACCTACTTAATAAGACTACATTTTCTTACCGTTTTAATCCTCGTTTATCAAAGTGAAAATGAAACGACTCTAAAACCATTTGTAGGTGCCACTGTTTCATAGGTATTTTAATTTGGTCAAAGCTCGAAATTCCAACAACATTTTGCTTCAAACTGTTTCGACCTAAACCGGAACTATTCAATACAAGTGCAACTTTTGAACTTTAAAACGAATTAGGCCTCGTCATGCCGACAGTAGCTTGAATTCAATAGTGATTTCTGGCTTATTTAATTATTTAAGTGTTTATGAACATTAAGCATTTAAGTTTCTGATTGGTTTTATTTTTGTTGATTTTTGATATGATAGATAGGGAGTTAAGTAGTACCTACGTACTTTGCGCCAGATATCGGAGAATTATTGCCCGCGTCTCATCATGACTTCAAATCAGGATTCCGAGGAGAATTTAGGCCGGGCAAAGAAGAAAATAAAGAATTTAATATCCCTTGATACCTTTTCTTGTTCTTGTTATTTAAATAAAGTAGTTACTAGAATTTAAAAAATATGTCTCATATATTATGATGAGGGTATACATTTGAACCAAGGAACGTTTGTAACCCGAACATAATTCGACCATTTTCAACATCAGGAAAGTTAGGAAATAGGTAGGTATGTAAAGTCATAAAAGTACGTCATAAAACCCACGTTTACAGTTCTCTGCATTATCCAAAAAAGGCTATAACTACGTGTACTACGTAAATAAAACCGTGTTTCATTGAGAACATTCAAGCTTCACGTCACGTGCCATGCTCGCATCGCAGCAAAGCTCACTTACTTTTGTGTACACGTGCGTAAAACCGAACGTTCTGTGCCTTTGTACATTCAGAAAGAGGCATTTTCAGAGCGCATGCATGTTAAAACCATTAAGCGTCGAAACGATATCCAGTAGTACCGCTGCGTAGGCATTTTAATTTGGTAGGCGTTTGAAATTCCGGTGGCGTGATTCGGCAACCTCGTATCGCACTTTCTCGTGTTTGGAAAATAAACTTTACTATTGGCTGTATAGAGTTCAAATTTCTAAAAGATGAATGAACTTGGGAGAGTAGTAGTGGACATTTCGAAAGCAATTTAAACTGTTTTGACTTGTGTTTTGCTTAAAATAAAGCGCATTAGGACTCAATGCGATTTATGCGAGCCTTGCAAGAGTTGCACCAAGCAAGACTAAATTAGGCGTGAAAAAATTTACCTACAATAGGTATGTACACCTGACTTGCCAGGCGTGGATGAATCTTAACTCATTCACAGCGCGAGCTACGGCCTACAAGCCTGTACCTGGTGGGCTACCGCGAAAACCGAAATTCGCAAATTGCGGGGATCTTTCTCTTTTACTCTAATGAAGGCGTAATTAGAGCAAAGACAGATGTCCCCAATTTTCGAACATCAATTTTCGCGGTAATAGCCCAGATAATAAGGGAAAAACCGTTTGCAGCGAAAAGCGCATGTGAAAGAGGACCCGCCTAGTAACTGGCAGTGAATGTTTTAAACTTGAGCGATCAACTCACTCGGCTTCGTGTAGTGGTCGAAATTACCCCGGCAACCATTCGTAACGCGAATGGCGACATTCATTGGCTCTAACGTCTTTATGCACCATAAAATGCACATGTGCACTTAATTACTGGACATATACATAATGTGAGGCCTCCTAAGGCCCAAGGTCCTACCTATAGTACCTATTCAGTTCGATGTAATTTAAACCATGTTCAATTGGGACAGAGTCGATTTTGCTTTGATTCGTTCAATTTTCAAACAACACAAAATTAACTCTATTTCCTACAGTTTAGGTTCAAATTTCAGTGGCAAATTATGGATGTTTCGTTTGTATGGCTGGGCCTTAAGGGGGTAGTGCAAGTATATTATGTGGTTTAGGTACACAAACAATACAAAACATGGGAGATAGATAGGTCCTTAACCCTTTGAACGCCACGCCTATCGTGAGCGGCGCTTCACCGTGAACCTTGTCAGAATGCACGAAGGTTGATATTTCCCATAATTTTATAAAGTATTAATATAAGCGAAGTCTGTGGGTAGTGTGTGGTCACCTATTGAGAATGGGAGAGGACCGAGCTGCCAAGATGGCGTACAGGTGGGAAGACCGACTGGTGGCCGCTCGGTAGGTCGGCCCAGATACCGCTGGGGAGACAGTGTGGAAGCGGATCTGCGTCAGCTTCAAGCCGATAATTGGCAAGAAACGGCACAGGATCGGGAAAAGTGATGTGCTCTTTAGTTTCGGAGGCCAAGATCCTCTTTAGGTCGCTGAGCCGTAATAGTTAGTTATAAATATAAGCATTGTATAAGTAGGTATAAGTTTTATAAATAAGTCTATACGTCCCACTGCTGAGCACAAGCCTCCTAAAGCACAAGAATGATTAATCTGTACTTCCCACGATGGTCCAAAGCGGGCTAAATACAAAAATAAAAATACACATACAACCAAGTTGAAAAACTCCCCTTTAAATATTAAAGTCGGTTAAAAAACAATTAAAAACATTGGTTCCATTAACCCGTCGAGGGCATAAATAAAGTTGGTGCAGCGGTTTTGCACGCTGCGAAATAACTTTTTAATTTATAGCCGTGTAAGTAAGAGTGCTAAAAAGAACGGTTTAATGTTTCAGTGCATTTGGCAGAACTTTATTTTAGTTTAGGCTAAATAAAAGGGTTGTGGGTAAAGTGCTCTTCGTCTATGAAGTTGTGTAGGTGTAGTGTACAGTCGCCATCAGATATATCGGAGCGGCCGGGGTGCTCGCAAATATCTGCAGACGCCTCTATTGTCAAGGCGTTAGAGTGGGTGTTCACATATTTTTGAGCACCTCAGTCGCTCCGATATGTTACCTGATGGCGACTGTACATGAAAATTCCCTATTCAACAAAACTTGTAGCGATCACTGGTAGGTATATGTCTCATACGATTCGATTTCATACCAAAGCGTTAGGAAATTATTTTTCACAGGAAATTTTTGGTGTACCTAGTTTGTGTTCTAAAACAATAAAGAAAGATGGTAAACATGGACCCGGTTGGTTTCGGTAATTTTTCACTTGCCCAAATCTATTCACAATATTTGGACAGCACTTTAAATGCAACGTGGAACGCTGTTTGAATTTTTGGCAAAATAAAATGCACGGATTTGAAAAAGCGTTCATTTTACAGCGACGACATTTATTTAAAAAAAGGCTTAATGAAAACGGTTTGAATCATTTAAAAAATAACACTTTGTTGTTAAAATGTTGAATAACAAAATTAATCTCAAGAGATTCATTATAATAAAGGAGTTCCCGCTCGTTAGATTGGATTAAGGCTAGGTAATCGAACTTTACGTAAAACTAAGATTGACTGTAAAATTAGCCCGCAACTTAGTCCCCGGTGAAAACCGGGCTTCGAGTAATTTAACATGGTAAATTGGTTCGCGCTGGTTTGATGATTTAATAAATAGCTTTGACCGCCGAAGTCGTATCACGTAAACTAAATGTCATAACTCATAACTAGACGCCACGCACGTTCATGATGTCAAGAATTAGCGAACCATTTTTAACAACTGATACGTGGGGGATTTCCGGTCGAATTTCAAAATGGCGGAATCGTCTCGAGAACATTTCTTTTTTTGTTGATTAATTATGTTTAAAATATATAGCTGGTCAACCAAATCTTGTCAGTAAAAAAACGCGCGAAATTCAAATTTTCTATGGGACGATAGCCCTTCGCGCCTACATTTTTCAAATTTGCCGCCTTTTTCTACTGTCAAGATCTGGTTGACCAAGTATAATTATTGATAGCTATCAATAAATATGCAGCTAGTGATGAATTAATATTGAAGCGACTTTTCAAGAGTGTTTCGAGCTTTTTATTTGAGAAATTCCAAGGAGGAATTAAGTGAATATTTTTTTTAATTTTTTTTTAAAGTCTTTACGCTAGCCTTTTGCGCTTTTGGAATTTAACTTCTACTTTTGGATTTCTTATGTGATGGGTGGACAACAAAATATACCTATATTACTAAAAGCGAAGTCATATTCACTAAAAAGCAACTGTAAAACATCAACTGATATTTTGATGCTCCAATGAGACCCGAAACTATCATTGGAGCGGGGATAATAGGTATATAAGCTTATAATAGTCTTTCATGAATCCGTCATCATTCGCAATGTAGAATTTTTTTTATTGTATATTTAGGTACGAGTACGCGTTATTAACAACATTTAAAATACGGCTTTCAAACTTTCTCATTTAGACGAATAAATATTCATGATAATGTAATTTTTAGGGTTCCGTACCCAAAGGGTAAAAACGGGACCCTATTACTAAGACTCCGCTGTCCGTCCGTCCGTCCGTCCGGTCCGTCTGTCACCAGGCTGTATCTCACGAACCGTGATAGCTAGACAGTTGAAATTTTCACAGATGATGTATTTCTGTTGCCGCTATAACAACAAATACTAAAAGCAGAATAAAATAAAGATTTAAGTGGGGCTCCCATACAACAGACGTGATTTTTAACCGAAGTTAAGCAACGTCGGGCGGGGTCAGTACTTGGATGGGTGACCGTTTTTTTTGCTTGTTTTGCTCTATTTTTTGTTGATGGTGCGGAACCCTCCGTGCGCGAGGCCGACTCGAACTTGGCCGGTTTTTATATGCATGTATCATATATAAACTAAGCTAAGCTGAAATGTACATAATACGGATGCTGACAATACCTCACATTATATAATTGGTCAAGTCATTTACCTACTTACGTTATAATAAAAATATTACTAGGTACCTAATACTTAAATATCAATCAAAAAAGCACACAAAAAGCGCTGGTGGCCTAGCGGTAAGAGCGTTCGACTTTCAATCCCTGACCAATATCGTGAGGAAACCAGACTAATCCCAATAAGGCCTAGTTTACCCTCTGGATTAAATTGGAAAGTCAAGATGGCAGTCGCTTTCGTAAAAACTAGCTTTCGTAAACGCCAATTCTTGGTATTAGTTGCCAAACTGACCCCAGGCTCCCATGAGCCGCAGCCGTGGCAAAATGCCGGGACAACGCATTGAAGATGATGATGACTTAAAAATCAAACATAGAATGTTAAAAAAATAGCCACAACCGAATAAAGAACCTCCTCCTTCTATGAAATTGAAGTCGGTTAAAAACATTGCACTCTTTTGCTTGAGCAGTTATATGTGTAAAATAATTACACTTCACTTTTTATTTGCGAATAAAATAAAAATACTTGATATAAATACTCACTTCCCATTTGTTCATCATCTAGTTGTGGGGTTTGCTGTAAATAAAATAATTATTAAAGCACATAAACCAACAGCACTAAAAAGCACGATTTTAATACAATTTCAATACTGAAAATAACGAACAATGTGTATAACTTGACTTAAAAATAGTATACGAGAAACTTCACGCACCATTTTGAATTTAAATTTTAGAACGCGCGACGTTCGAAAACCAGTGCCGGTGCAGCACGCCCGTCCGTTTGAGTCCGTTATAGAACTGGAGATTTTGGAGGGCGTTCGGAATTTAAAATCTGGCTGACAACGGACCACAATAAACACCTACACGATGCGTTGTACTAGTTTCTGAAAGACGTGTCCTTGTAAGGGGGTCGTTAATTTTGTTTTTAGGGTTCTGTAGCCAAATGGCAAAAAACGGAACCCTTATAGATTCGTCATGTCTGTCCGTTTGTCCGAGTATGTCACAGGCACTTTTTCTTACATGCATTTAAATTTTTTATATATAGCTTAGCCTTTTTGTCAATGAGAGGAAGCCTGATATACAGAGTTAGTGTCGATGATTGATTTATGATTTTATTTAATTTAAAACAAAGAGTTTTGAAGAATCACAGAACTCCGAGGCATATATTTTGTGAGATAAGGTTATCTAATAATGAACGGAATAAATTTAAATGGGAGTTTTTAAGTAGAATTTTTTAATTCAACTGAATTTTGAAACTTCAATAACGCGACGTGGAACTCAATATAGGTAGTTGTTGTTGATACATTTATACTTACTGAAAACTAGTGTCATCTGATTGTGGCTGTGGCATTGAGACAAATGTCACAATATCTAAAAAGGCCTTTCTAGCACAGTGACATTAAATATTTAATTGAAAATAACTTCCAAATTATGTATTATTTATCGAATTAAAGACCAATCCCGTATAAAAGCATATATATAACATTATTACGAGTAAGAAGCCGTGTCACAGGCCTAATAGGATTATGTGTAGGTAATCAGATTGTACCACTTTACGTTATTTCTTTGTGTGGAATAACGGAAATAATTGTATCCTACGGGGATGGCTTTGCAAACTTTGTTAAGGTACCTTCATATTATTTTCTTTTTGTATTAATGTAATAGACCTCCAGGTTGTTTGGGTGAATTTAAATGATCTGACTATTTTGACTGGAAACACTGGAATTTGGATAAATAAAAAAACTACAAAAAAAATTGTTTTTGAAGGTTTTTCTTTTTTGTTAGGGTAGGGACATAATGTTATGGCCAAAACGGATTTACTTCGCTAATAGCTAATACATTTGATTTCATATTTGTGAAACTAATTATGAACGACCTAGCTGTCTGTATATTTCATTAAATCCCTTTTCCACACGAGTTTCCAAATCAAACCAAAATGACAAAAGCGAAATTTAAATCAAATCATTCTAGAACATTTATAATTAATATTAATAAAAGGTCCGGCCGGCAAGAGTGCCATTAAGGGCATAGGTTAATTTCCCTAGACGCTAACGTGCAACAAACAATATTTGAGGATACAATTTTGCTGGAGCTTGAGGGATTTGGAAATTATTATTTAAGCCTGGCGGTCATTTTGAAATGACACGATTTGTACAAGTAATGTGAGTTAGCCCACATCTCTACTGATTTATTAATCACATAACGCGTTTAGTAACTAAAGCCAATGAATATCTAATCAATTTCAAAATAGAATACTTTTATCTCACCAAAAACATTTTCATGTAGAACGTTGCCAAGACTAAACCATATTTATGGCTCACTGTTAAAAAGTTATTAAATCTCATGTTTTTTTTTAGATAGTGTTTTGTTTCTGGAAACGCGGCGCTATCGGTATATACTTTGTTTCCAGTACGGTTACCATCAGTTTTTCACTGACATAAACGCCGTCGAGAACGTAATTTACTTTCTATACATCTCGCTCGCACTCGCATATTCGTGCAAACGGGATGTATAGAAAGTAAATTACGTTTTCGACGGCGTTTATGTCAGTGACAAACTGATGGTAACCGTACTGGTGTGTAATTGTTCTTGTCGGGATATGGTGTTTGTGTGTTTTGTCATGTAGAGCCAAGCTTCTAACTCTAGACCTAGCTTCAAAAACTCCACACATCAATAAAAATATGTGTCCAATGTAATACAAAAGGCAGATACATTAAGTATCTTTATATTGTGTTATCCGTCGTGGCGTCACCGAATAGGCCATTACTGTAAACCGGCGCTGGTTCATAGCTTACACAGCTTAAGATTAACCTGAATTGCGTCTGTACATACATGTTTCTGATTGTCACGAATAAACTTACTGTCTTTTAACTTATTTTATCTTATCATAAAAGATTAAGAATCACACCAAGTTTTTACTTTTATGAGCATTTGTTGACGTATACCATTATGAGTTGGACGAAACTCATTAGAAGGCAAACAACTGAAGTCCGGGTCCGCTCAATTATTCAGATCCATTCCAAATGTATTTTACTTAGAGAATGTTTGAGAACAATGCTTTCTAAGAGTTGATTTCCGTTAGGCAAAGTTAAATAACCATCATAATTGGAACTAAAAAAAAGTACAAGAGGGAATGTTTTGAAAGACGGACAAATTCTAAAACTGATTTATTTGTTAGACAACGCTTAAATATCAAGAATATGAAATAATTGGTTTGTGTTTTCTTACAATTTCTTTTAAAAGGTGTGCAATAAAGACAATTTTATGTATCTATTTATTGATTTGAGCACTGTTTATGTTTTTTCTATTTTTATTAAGACCATTAAGTATTTCCGTTTTATTAGATTAAATCTATATACCTACTATCTGGATCCCTGTGATTGTTGGCAATAAATCTATATACCTACTATCTGGATCCCTGTGATTGTTGGCAAATTTGATTTTATAACAATTAGAATAGTGCTAAAATCTCATGAAAACTTTACTTTGATCTCCATAGTAACGTATAAAAGTATGCAATTTTTCATCAATGTTTTCTTATGACGTTATCACGCAAAATTATCGTCCGTAAACAGACTTTACAGACAACCATATATTTTACTCAAAATGTATCAACATATACTCGTACTTATAGCAGTCTTTCGTCAAAACGTTTCATCAGAACTTCCAAAGCGATGGTTGGTTTTTATCGTATCATATCTCAAAAAGGTTCACTAAGCTCCGATATTGCGAATTCCATTTCATCTGAGCACATAAATCAAATGTGTCCACCGTATCCGAATGCACTATATCACTCGATAGTGCAGTATCTGTTCCGGTTTACCCACGTTAGGTACTAACAGCAAAACATTTATCTAGCTCATTGGTGAAGAGTCACAGAAACCTGTCGCTAAAATTCCGCAACCATACAATCGAAAACACTCTCATTTTAAAATAAAATGCTTATTAGATGAAACTTGGCATGAACATTTACGTAACATATATCTATGCATGTTTGGTACAGTCGCCATTAAATATATCGGAGCGGCCAAGGTGTTCACAATATCTGAACACGCATTCTAACGTCCTGACAGTAGAGGCTTGTGAGCGTCTTAGCCGCTCCGATACTACTACTAGTACTAGTTTTCGTTGCAAATTTTTTATATATAAAGAAAATAGAGCAAGTACTATAAGTTATAAACTTTAAATAAATGTCATATACTAAGAAAAAGTGACCAAGGCCTCCAGTGCCCCAGGCTGGGTACTATAAGTTTTGTATGTAAAAGTTCTACTCGCTCTAATTTCTTTGTATTACGATTTATAGTATCAGACTAGTTAAGTAAAGTTATATTAGTAGCAGAGAAGGATAAATTAATATCAATATTGTATTAAAAAAGTAAAACATGGAGTTCATCTTTAATGTTTGTTTAAATAAACATTTCCCTCTCGAATTCGAATCAAATATTGTACCCGCTTTTACAAAGAATATTCGGATACAAATTGGCTCCTGAAAGAATTGAGTCAGACAAAGTATTTCCTTTTCCTAAGTTTGCTGGCACGCAAGAGGAATACACAATCGATGTCAATTTTAAACGACGACTTTCATATTATGATACATTCTTTTGTCAGTGTAACTATGTGTGCGTTTATTAATGCCTAAGGTTTATTAACTTACATTTGCCGCACAAACTGTTGCACAAATCTCTGTTTTGACATTTTGCTGGGACATCAGTTAGCCGCGACCATGACCAGTGAAACCTGTGTCTAAACGTCGGTAAATAAAGGTAATTGAATAAATTTCGCGTTAGACCCGTCTATAAATGTGAGTTAATATGTGTTCAAAATGCGAAGGTTTTAAATATTATATTGCCTAAGGTTTAGTTTATAAAATATCGTTTTACTTCGACTTCGTTAAAATAATAGTTATGATGAGTTATATTTATTTTCACTGTTTAAGATAAAATCTGACGACAAAAATAAAATCTGATAAAATGTTGGTATGACGACATCAAGAGAACGGCTGGATCAAAATGGGTGCAAAGAGCACAAAATAGAACAGAATGGCAAAAATTGAAGGAGGCCTACATCTTAAAGATTGAAAAGGGCTAAAAAGAAGAAAAGAAGAAGAAGAAGATAAAATCTAATCTATTCATTTCGTTTATTTGGTACCGCTCCCGAGATCAGTATGAGCCCTGTATGATTTTTTTAGAGGTTGTCTTAAGATGCCACATGACTCTGGTTCTTCAAAAACTCCTGTAGTTTCTAAAAGAATGGCGAAGAGTAGGGCACCCTCTACCTACACCACAGAAGATCCGGTTCTTAAACTTGCCTACTTTCAAAATTTTAAGTACCGGGAAACTTTACAAACTAGCAAAACTAGGAAAGCAAATAGGTATTCCAAAATTGTCATATTGTCATATTCAAACTATCACTGTTAATTAATTCTAAATTGAAGCTAAAATGTAAAGTACACCTCAAACTTCGCGGAGCTGCCACGCCTGATTTTCATAGCGACGCCGCTCTTCAGTTTTAAGTGTTATTCCAACCTATCAAACACAAGCGAGACGAATCCTTAGCCAAACTAGGGAACGTAGCCAAGGAGATTACAAGACAAGAGACGCCACATCCAGCCAGGAACAAATAATATGCCTGCTCCGGACTCGTAGTATACCAGAGGGGCTACCGCGAAAACAGAAATTCGCAAATTGCGGGGATCTTTCTCTTTTACTCCAATGAAGGCGTATTTAGAGCGACAGAGAAAAATGCCCGCAATTTACGAACTTCGATTTTCGTGGTTATAGCCCAAGGGACGTAATTTTATGGGGAGTGACACGCTCTGGGATGGGAAAGGGATAGTTATAATCAGCCGGCTATGCAGCCTAGCCAATATTGGAAGGTAGGTGGAGTAGGTTATGTCGTCGAGGGAGAGCGTTGGTGGTATGCTTCTCGTCGTTTCGGTCTTCGTAATATCTTGTATCAAGCAAGGCCGATATAGCAATAATCCATAAATAAATCATTTATACATATTGGAATCAAGGTCATGTGGTCTCTTAAGACAACTTCACACAATTAAGGCTGATACTGATCTTGGGACTAAATAAACCATGGCCTTATTCATAAACGGCTGCTAACTTAATCAGTCGTTTGTCCCTATCTGTCGTTATGCCATAGAGAGGGACAAACGACGATCATCAGCTGATTAACTTAGCACACGTTTATGAATAAGGCCGCAAGTCTATAAATTAGATTAAATCTTAAACAGCGAAAAGCAATTGATGTCCATTGTGTATTCCGACGAGCTTATCAAACTCACAAGGAAATTGCAGGGTCGTTCATGACATGATTCTTGACCTCATTACCAAGCAGAGGACGTTGTTCAGATAATATGTGGCTTGCCATCAGAGAAGGGTCCTAATGCTTCATCTGCATAAGGACGTTTCTATCAGAATTTCAGATGGAAACCCACGAAACACCATAGATGGTGTAGGCCGGGGTGCAGGCAGGCAGACCGAAAAAGAGATGGCGGGACGACTTGGACAGATTCTACCCGAATTGGTTGGAAAATACACACAAACAGGATCGAGTGGGGGAAGCGAAAGGAGGCCTTTGCCCAGCAGTGGGACACTAAAACAGACCAATAAAAAAAAGGATAGCAAGGTCACGTTTTTCTGGCTATCCTTAAAACCAAATTCGCTACTTAGTGTTCGTACAACCAATAGGAATTACACAGTCTGCTTCTGACAGTTTGACACATGGCGAACTTTGCGTAACTTGTTTTGAGCTCATTGCTCGAATTTTGTTTGGCGAAAGATTGAGAACCTTTGCCGGATTTTACAACTTTTCGGTATAATATAAGGCTGTTCAAAAGTTAGACGTAAATGATTGTTATTTTGTAATATAACGTTATAAAAAAGTGTAGGTATATTTCGGACCATAAATATCCAAAGATGTCTTAGTTAAAAGCCAAAAGGTTAAAGTAAGTACAAAAAAAAACCATATACATGTATAATACTAGATCTTGGACTAGGTACTTGTCTTATTTATCAGTATAAATTGGTTATATAGTTCATACAGTTAGATATTATAGTAACTGTATTTTCTTTTATTCTTAATTTTACATTAAATTACCTCATTACAAAGTCACAGCTTCATTTTCCGCGAGCGTACATTATAGTTAGTTTCCAGGTATCATTCTAATCCTTCAACTACCACAAGCGAGTCAAGGACTTAAGACGATCAGTAAAATAACGCTCTAAGTTCTGGAACATTTATTATGAAACCCGGGATCAAATAACGCTGGCTCTTCTGTGATTTCGACTCATACGTGGCCGCGCAACGAATGCGAATAATACCCAGGAGGCTACAACTCTACAACCACTATATCGCGTTTAAAAATAAAACAGCATCAAATTTAATGAAAAATTCTGCAATTTTGAATTTTATGACGCAGCGTCACAGTTGAATTTCGAGTGACATGCTTCAGTACTTTAGGGTCTTTAGTTTTTTGCTATGCGAATCTGTTACAGTTACAGTACCGTTAAATTAAGAACGTTTTGTTTTTAAAATTGGAAATGTTTACGGTGGCCGGTTGTAAGGCGTTTATTTGAAGTGGTCTGTTGGCATGCGGAGTCTTTTTATAGTGCTTTTTGAAGTTTTACAACGCTGTTAAAGCAGTTTTTATGATAATACGTAGGTAGTCAAATATCACGAATGATATTTAGTTTTATGATGGTAATTGAAAAAAAAAATTGTTCCAAAATTCGTTTAGAGGTTTGTATGAAAATCAAATATTGATTGATAAAGAGTTATAGTATTTTTTCTACTCCCGTACTTTTATTTGTCATTTAGAGGGTCGTGCACACACCTTTAAACCCCTCTCTTATAGTTGTCAAGACAAGTCTTTTAGTCTATTCCCCAAAAAAGTATTTGTGCATACACGCAGTATCTTTTTGGCACTTTTACGATACTTCGTGTAATCACCACTTAAAAAATATTGTATGGAATACATTGTTGCCAACCTAATTTTAATTGTCATTTCTGACAGATGAGTAAACCATAGACATGTTTTGGTTAATCATCATCATCATCATCATCAGTTTTCATCTTTATAGGGCTGTATCTCCTAAACCGTGCGTCGTAGCGCAAAAATAATGAAATTTTCGTTTCCCTTTGAAACCCGTAAGTAATATTTAAAAAACACAAAAAACAAAAAAACAAAATTAAAAAAAGAAAGAAAAATGCTTATGGGTTGTATCTCCTAAACCGTGCGTCGTAGCGCAAAAATATTAAAATGTTCATTCCTCTGTAAGAAGCCTCTAATTAATATTAAAAAAAAAACACAAAAGAGAAATGTATCTCCTAAACCGTGCGTCGTAGCGCAAAAATAATCAAATTTTCGTTCCCCTTTGAAATCCATAAGTAATATTTAAAAAACACGAAAAACAGAAAAAAAATTAAAAAAAAGAAAGAAAAATGTTTATGGGTTGTATCTCCTAAACCGTGCGTCGTAGCACAAAAATAATAAAATGTTCATTCCTCTGTAAGAAACCCCTAATTAATATATATAAAAAAAAAACAAAATAAAATAATAAAAAAATATTTATAGGGCTGTATCTCCTAAACCGTGCGTCGTAGCGCAAAAATAATAAAATTTTCGTTCCCCTTAAGAATCCCACGCACTGAACAACCTATCATATTAGAACATTAAACAATCATCATCATCCATTTTTATTATTATTTCATTGCATTTCAAAGTGCTTGGTCGTAGAAAAAGTATTGTATGCAACGTTGTTTAACTGTTGTTAATAAAGACGCCACGAGTATGTTTTGACTCAGTTAAACAACGTTGCATACAATACTTTTTCGACGACCAAGCACTTACTTTGAAATAAAATTGAAAATTTAACAAATATTTTTCATTCAAGAAGTAGCAAAGAATGGAGGGTACGGGCGGGAAAAGAATGAATGAAATAAAAAAACATGTCTATGGTTCACTCATCTGTCAGAGATGACAATTAAAATTAGGTTGGCAACAATGTATTTCATTCAATATTTTTTAAGTGGTGATTACACGAAGTATCGTAAAAGTGCCAAAAAGATACTGCGTGTATGCACAAATACTTTTTTAGGGAATAGACTAAAGACTTGTCTTGACAACTATAAGATAGGGGTTTAAAGGTGAGTGCACGGCCCTTTAAATGACAAATAAAAGTACGGGAGTACAAAAAGTTTTTAATGTGCTTCCAACCTAAATTGTTATCGTTTTTATTGTAATAAGTAATAACCTTTTTATAAGAATAACACAAGTTTGACGTTTCGGAAAGGCCTACTTTTTTTAGGGTACCTCTTCATAGTTTTAAATGTAGGTACCTTACCTACAGTCCTCATGAGATATTTATATCGGAGCGGCCAAGTAGGTTACTGAAAAATATCCAATCATGTACTTTAATCTCATGATAATAGAGGCTTTTTTGTTCAAGTACCTATCTTGTGAACACCTTGACTGCTCCGATATAACTGACTCCTTATAACTTTCTACTGATACCTTTTGTCAAAAAATATGGACTTTACTTCTTCGAGATTTAATATGTAGTTTCAATAAATAGGAAGAGAACATTATTACTATTGTAATTACCAACGACATTATTTTTGCCATTTCGTTCCAGTAAAGGATTAAAATGCGGGCGAAATAAAAAGACCTCTCGTATTCATATTGCGATTTGAGATCTTGAAAGAACCAACATAACGTGAACTCCAGATCCTTAACAAAATGTGAGATGGGAAAACGAGTTATACTGGACGGTCTGGATGAGCTTTAGATGGGTGTGTTTAGGAATGTTCAGCTCGTTACGCCGGGCGGGCTACTGCATTTTTCATCATTTTACAGTCGCAGTGAACTAATATCAGTATAAAAATCAGTACTGAACTAAAAAAAAAAAACTATTGTTCGTCCACTTGACCAAATTTCAATATAAACCTACATTGCTGCACAAATTTCGACTTATTGCAATCCTTAATATCGAAACAATATAATATATCTATCTACATAAAAATTATGTTGCGCAAGTAGCAAATTAAAGGCCTGTGCACACCGGGTGCGTGTGCGTGACGTGCACGTGCGCGTGCAGCGTTGTAGTATACAGATCCTTCTGAGAGACGGCACACCGCTTGCGTGACGTGTGCGTGTGCGGCTCCAACATTTTAGCGCACACGCACGCACACGTCACGCACACGCAAGCCGGTGTGCACAGGCCTTAAATATCAAAAATATTATTTATATGTCAAGTGGACGAAAACTAGAGCATGGGCGGAAACTAGCGCAATGGGGGGCATTCCACGAGAATGTCGCTTACGTAACGCTTTCGCCTTGTATGGCAGCTACCTTAATCAAATCCCTAAAGTTCTAGATTATACTGCCAATTTCTTAGCCAAGTCGTGAAATATTGACAGACACAATATAGCTTACTCAGCATTTTCAGAAGTATTAGAATAATGTCGTTACGTAAGGTAATTTTATCTTTCTTGGCATATATTTTTTTTTAATTCCATTCAGAGATCTAACGATAGTAAATGTTATCATACTGAATTGGCCTATCTATCAGCTTAGCACACAAAAAAAAATCAAGCATCTACCGCAATAATTCACGTCACCATAAATAAAAATCTCATCGTACTCGGCGATAGGTGAAAAATTAAAAAAAATCATAACTCCGAAAATACGAAAAATCGCGGAACATACATGGGGGTGATTCAGATAGCCCTCTAGGTCCTCTACCTCCCAGCTTCAGTATATCACTACTTCTTGGGACACCCTGTATAACAACATAAATAATTACTAACAATCACGCTTTAAAATAACCTACTGAAAAATTCTGTGCACTGTGCTATAATGGCGGGCAAAGACTGAAATGTATAAAAGTGATTTCTTTTGACAAATGATGCAATTTTATACTTGCCGGTTCCTGATGGCTCCAATTAGGCTCAACTGAAAACTTTTGGAATTCTCTTTTTGAATTTTATCTTTAAAATAAGGTTCTTCACTTTAATGGTGAATATTTGAATGAATGGTTATTATATCCAGATTCTTTGGAAGTTTCAGGCCAAAGAACGCATACCCAACTTTGAACATTCTCTCAACTAATACCATAGTTTTATCTATTATCCATAATATTTCGGAACTACACACGTAAGTGGGGAATGTTGGGGTATTTAATATATTAATAATCTCGGCAATTCTACAAAGGCCTATAGGTTGTATTCATCGTAGGTAGGGACGGCAAAGTAAAAATGCGTGTTGACTGTTTAACGTTCTGCTTATTCAAGTGAAGCAAGAATAATGATCTAAACGAATGAAATTGAGTGAGTGAATGAATATTTATAAAATGAATGAATGAATGGAAGGTAGACTTGGATTTTCGTAATATACCAATTTCAATTTCAATTTCAAAAACTTTAATGTCTAAACAACACATGTCAAAATTACAATAGCATAAAAATAAAATCACAAAATATACAACTAACACTAAAATAGACACATTTCCAGAATAAAAATACAACATAAACAATACTAAATTAAAAATATAACTAGTTCAAAATAATAATAATTAAGGACAATATACAATCATATAAGATAATCACAAACGTCAATATTATGCAAATCATTTAACATTAAATTTACAGTAAAATTCTCTAATCGTAAAAAATGCCTTATCTAACAAATAGGCCTTCAACTTTTCAACAAACAGGTCATAAGAAGCCGCCTCTTTAATCTCACGGCTCAGGCTATTAAACAATAGTTATTTTCGATACAAGTGCGAAAAAGAGGAAATTCGAAACGAGTGGCGATAAATTAAAACTCGACCGAAGGGAGTGTTTTAAATCGACACGAGTTGCGAATTACCTATTCGCACGTGTATCGAACAACGTTTTACAGTACATATGGCACTTTAAAGTTTCGACATACGCACGAAAAGTGCTATTTTACGCACTAGTGCGGAAAAGTAGCCCCATATGTACTGTAAAAGGAATATAATGGAGGAAAAAGTTTTTAGGAAACCTTTGCCTAATTCTACGTGGACAAATTCGCATACAAATATAGTCTTCGTATTTAAACTAGTCAGGGTGCGTAGTCAACGTGCAATCGTTAATACTCCGTAGCGAATGAAACGAAACTGTCGCTGTCACACTAGTGGGGAAGAGTGATAGGGAGGGATGATTACGATACGCTACAAAGCGTTAACGATTGGCACGTTGGCTACACGCCCTGTTCTCGCGATCAAGTTCGATTCATCCGTACATCCGCCAGCTGCGCCATCTTGCCTTACAATGTCGCATGCAATTTCCTGGGCCTGCCGCCTTGACGTATTCGATTCATTCCGTTCGGTTTAACGCAAGAACTAGTATAAGTGGACTCGCTGTCAGCACGCACACTTACGAGCATTATCGAGTTACTTTGGTACGAAATTTTGATTCAGTGACCCAATTGTACTGGTTCATACGCGAACCCGTTTAGTCAATAAGAAATCACGTTTTCTAAACTCGACGCCCTGTATATTGACATTAATAATAATTCTTATTTATTTACTCAATAAAAATACATAGAAATATTCATTACACATATTTTTCGCCAAACTCCATGACACTTTGTTGGCGAATGGTAGCACTCAACATTCTTCCTTAATACTTTTACTGTGTAAGGCAGCCATTCTCAAAGTGTGTTCCGCGGAACCCTAGGGTTCCGCGACACCCCTCCAGGGGTTCCGCAAGAATTTAGAATAATAAAATAAGCATAATTATTATGCTTATTAATAAAAAAATACACTTCTAAAAACTATTGTTTTATTGTAGGGTTCCATCAAGTATTTCGCTTTCCAAAAGGG
This sequence comes from Cydia amplana, assembly GCF_948474715.1. Taxonomy (NCBI): domain Eukaryota; kingdom Metazoa; phylum Arthropoda; class Insecta; order Lepidoptera; family Tortricidae; genus Cydia; species Cydia amplana. The sequence goes on along the minus strand of NC_086080.1, from coordinate 14,889,521 downwards.
TTCCGTCAAAAAAAAAGATTGAGAACCGCTGGTGTAAGGTGTAGGTAAATAAGTAGGTACTATCAGCAATACACTTACCTGACCGTCGATAGGCCTTATCTCATTGCAACAAGGTTCAAGACTGGTCAGAGAACTGTGACGCGTGTGAATTAGTATTAGTACTTAACAATGGCCCCTCACGGCCCCACTTTTACAAATTAAAAGCCATCAATATAACTAACGTGTTGTTTTGTTTGCAGGCGCGGAACAAACCCGCAGACGGCGGTGGGCACGTCAACCAGAAGAACGCGGCGGGCCAGAAAGCAACGCCGACGAGTCAAAAAGGTAATTTTCTAAGTCCCTGGTGGATGCCGTCATAGATTAGTATATGTTATTATGACGCCGTACGCTGCGTGCAGTTTACTTACCAATTGTTTCGAAGAACTGTTTCAGCCTCCTAAGGCCCAGCCATACAAACGAAACATCCAAAATTTGCCACTGAAATTTGAACCTAAACTGTAGGAAATAGAGTTGATTTTGCGTTGTTTGAAAATTTAACGAAACAAAGCAAAAGCGACTCTGTTCCAATTGAACATGGTTTAAATTACATCGAACTGAATAGGTACTATAGGTAGGACCTTGGGCCTTAGGAGGTTAGATAGAACGCGATGCTGCACATCACATTGGTTCAAATGGTACTGAAGACTTTTAACATGAGATCAGGGTCCCGTTTCTCAAAAGCTTGTAACTTGTAATACAAGCGGATGTCACTTTTTGACAGCTTTTGTTAGAAAGGGACTTCCACTTGTATAACAAGTTACAAACTTTCGATAAACAGGGCACAGGGGCCCGTTTCTCAAAAGCTTGTAACTTGTAATACAAGCGGATGTCACTTTTTGACAGCTTTTGTTAGAAAGTGACTTCCACTTGTATTACAAGTTACAAGCTTTTGAGAAACGGGCCCCAGGACGTACATTTTGATAGGTATATCTAAATGGATTTCGTTCGTAGGTACTTATTTGTAGTACATTGAGGCGAGCGAGATGCTTAGGAAAATTTGAACGAATATACATCATTTTAAGGTCAAAGTGTAAGTTCTCATTGGCCTCCATCTATGTCCGGAGGAATATCTTGTCTTTTCAACCAAACTCTGCCATAAAATATACCTAGACTATATCTCTTGATTCTGCTAACTACTGCCATTATGATGCCAATATGTTATATGGCCCAGAAGATGTAAACTAGTAAAAATCTACGTTTTAAAGTTTTCCCACGTTAGATTTATATGACACAGTTTGTTACGCCGGCTGGTAATGACAGGAATGACTGGAATGAGACTTAAAAAGCGACGCCATTTACAAACGTTCAGAAAACTACATTTTACGTAACTCGCTTATTTCCGATCACCAATTGCACTATTTTCTTGAAGACGGAAGTTGGTCTTATTTGAAAAAATATTGCTGTTTCAAAGGGTTTACTTCCTATTTGAAACGTACCCGAAGCGTAAAACTTTTTAGTGACATGATACGACTGTTTGGAGACAATCTGTCAAAAGACGTGTGGACTGTGGTCCCTCGTGATATGGCACCACGTCAGCAGCAGATACTTAGTTAACTTTGACAAAACCGCAATCCCGTCCACAGACGCCGAGTTTTCATTGGGTTATAATGATGTCAAGTATCTTGTGATGTTATTTATAGGCACACCACAAGGCTCTCTGATGTCACAGCAAAATCCTCAGAGTGACTTAATGACTTTATGCATCACCACTATAAAGGCCATGATACATGATGTGGCACAACACGGCTGAGGACGTTACTGCTATATACGGTACCGTATCAAGAGCCTCTTCAATGTATGAAGATTTATACAAACTTAGCTGTTAATAATTGGCACAACTTTTATAGAAAGTGCGATGTAGCAATAAGTCGGTGGGAAAACATTTTCTATGTGATTTACTGTGCCACATCACGAAGTTTCGAGAATGGAGCGTGTGTCCGTGAACGTGTTAAAGTAACGTTAATCATTTCACCAGACCTAACTTTGCATATCCACAGAATAAATAATAGTACTAGGTACAGAAGGGTCACTCTCTAACAAAACGCGTCTATTACGAAAGATATAAGCGCAAGCGCGAGCAGGCGTCCGTTCCTTAGCGGTGCGCGGCTACTACTGCTATTAGACACTAAAATTGGTGTGGGTCGCATGTACTTGTAGCGATGCGACGAAATCGCGGAGTAAGCCACGCCTGGCATATCCAATTTTTAACCTTTCGATTGTCACCAGGTGGTCCCAAAACACCCGTAAAGCCGTCAGCGCAGAAAGGAGCAGCGAAGACCGCGCCGCCGAAACAGGCCGCGGCCGCCGCTGCCGCTGTCAAAACTCCTCAGGGGAAGAAGAAGAAGGGACACAAGCACCAGCAGTATGAGCTCATTGTTACTATTAATCTGGTGAGTACACATATCTTTCTCTCTCTCTCTCTCGTCTCGTAACCGATTTCGGCCTTATATGCCTAGGATCGGCAACTGAGCTGGCCCCGTAGACAACATGCCAATCGCTAACGCTACGTAGCGAACGAAACGCAACTGTCACTGTCGCACTAATATGGAAGTGTGATAAAGAGACACAAAGTGATTCGATGGCGAAGCGCAAGCTATCGTCACCTTGGCTAGGCCGCCTGGTCCGCCCAGTATGTTCTTGTGACTGCAGTATCCAATTTTCGTCTGCAGTGCTCGTTCACAACGAGGGCATGTCAGGACTCCGTCAACATCTTCCTCGCATTGTCCCGGCATTTTGCCACGGCTCATGGGAGCCTGGGGTCCGCTTGGCAATCTCAGGAATTCTGCCATCTGATCTTCCAACCCAGAGGGTAAACTAGGCCTTATTGGGATTAGTCCGGTTTCCTCACGATGTTTTCCTTCACCGAAAAGCGATTGGTAATTATTAAATGATATTTCGTATATAAGTTCCGAAAAACTCATTGGTACGAGCCTGGGTTTGAACCCGCGACCTCCGGATTGCAAGTCGCACGCTCTTACCGCTAGGCCACTAGCGCGTCAGGACACCGTCAACGTTCACACATATTAAAGTCATTAAGACCAAACCGTCTGACACTGTTAAAGCGTCCGCTAAATTGTATTGTACCTATGGGAAGTTTCATAGATGTCTGCTGCGTGACGTTGATCAGTCTGTTAACCTGGTTGGTGCAACTGACCCTTAGTACGTACTATAACAACGAAATAAAAGGATCAGAGAGAGAAATTAGTGAATCATAACTACTTATAAATCCACGCAATGTTGAAGAAGTTTACGGTTACAAAAAATTGTTTATTTAGTTTTGGGAAGATCCTAAAACTTTTGATGGTTGATTATTTGGATGATTGTTGATGTTTGATTGTTTTGTCTCTACTATCTTTGATTTTATACAGTAACAAAAGAAAGACTATTGTATTGTATTGTATTGTAGTACGGGCGATTTTCCGCAACTCGACGTCCTGCGCCTATTTTGCGTGATAGGGGCTAGTCCTGCCAGCCCAGCTCCTCGAGGAATCCTATCAAACCTTTGATGTTGAGTAGGACCTCGGGGAGATCTCTCGGGGATCCGAGATGTTTTGCCCTGTATGGGGCCACTCCGCTGCATTCCAGCACCACGTGAGAGGCTGTTTCTTCCTTCTCCATGCATCCACGGCATAGGGGACTGTCTGTGACACCTGTTATAAAAAGATGTTTGTTAAAAAGTCCATGACCTGTTATGACACTGGTTACCATACTCAGACGGACTTTTCCTAGTTGAAGGAGTGCCCTTGTGAGCTTACCGTTGATGCTAGGCATGGCTTGTTTGGCCTGTCTGCATCCAGTCTGGTTTAGCCAGTGTTCTGTGTGTAGTTTCCCTGTGCGTGCCAGCAGCATTGAGCGTACCTTGCTAAACGGTATCGGGAGAGTCGGTTCCGGGCCAATCGCCCCCGCACCCGATCCTTGTCTGGCAAGCTCGTCCGCAGCATCGTTACCTCGGGATCCACTGTGTCCCTTGATCCATTGTAAGGTGATCTTGTTGTTCTGACATACCTCCATTAGTCGTTCGTGGCATTCGTGTATGAGTTTGGATGTAACTATATGGCTTTTTAGGGCCATTAAGACTGCTCTACTGTCGGAGAGTATGCGGATGGAGGATCCTACTACCTTCCTTGCAGTGATGGCAGCCGCCGCGTTTATGATACCCATGCACTCAGCTTGGAATACCGAGCTATGGGATCCTAGCGGAGTGGTGATTGACATGTTCAGGTCTTCTGAAAAGGTTCCAGAGCCCGATCCGCTGTCTGTTTTGGACCCATCAGTGAAGATTCTCAGCTCCCGGGGATTGAGTCCTTCGTAGTTGTCGTCCTCATATAATTGTATTTTGTACCTTTTGTCGAAGATGGCTTGTTTGTGAATTCGATCCGTGCCTGCCGTGAGCACTGGAAATTCGTTGTATACCTTTTCCAGGCATGTTGTGTGAAGAGCTCCTGTGATGTTAGACCATATATTGAGGGTTCGCAACCTTACCGCTGAGAGACTGGCCTCTTGTTGTATGTGTAGGTGCAGCGGTGGAAGGTTTAGCATGACCTCCATGGCTGCAGTCGGAGTGGACCTCGTGCAGCCAGTGGTGGCCGCGCATGCGAGCCTCTGGAGTCTTTGTAGCTTGTCACGTACGTTGCCTAGGTTTGTTCTTGGCCACCAAACCAAAGCACCGTAGCAGAGTAGGGGGCGGATTATAGTCTTATAGAGCCAAAGGGTAATTTTCGGGTTGAGTCCCCACCTCTTACCAATCATCCTTCTGCACTGCCAAAAGACTACTCCCGCCTTGTCTATGCGTCTGTTGATGTGATTGTTCCAGTTGAGTTTACTGTCGAGAGTTAGCCCTAAGTACTTAACTTCATCGGTCAGCTGTAGCTCAGTCTGGAAGAGTGTTGGTCTGGTAAAGTTGCCGAGTGCCCTTTTATTGGTGAACATTACCATTTCTGTTTTGGTGGGGTTAACTGATAGGTCAAATTCTCTACACCAGCGTTCTACGATCCGAAGAGCTGCCTGGGTGAGATCGCATACTGTACTGGCAAATTTACCTGATATTAATATTGCCAGATCATCAGCGTAGCCTATTGTGTAAAAGTGTTCCTCGTTAAGTTTGGTTATGAGGTTGTTAACCACTAGGTTCCACAACAGAGGTGACAGGACTCCCCCTTGAGGGCATCCTCGCACCGCCGCTACGGCCTGAGGTTCGCCTACATACCTTATTGTCCTTTGATTTAGCATGTTCATGATCCACTTTATTAGTCCGGGTTCAGCGCCGTGGCTTTCTAGGGCATTCCCTATACTGGTAAAGTGAGTCTTGTCAAAAGCGCCCTCTATGTCAATGAAAGTGCCAAGGCACATTTCTTTGTTGTGGATGGCTCTCTCAATGCGGCTTACAACCATGTGTAAAGCCGATTCCGTAGATTTACCTGAGCTGTACGCGTGCTGGTTGTTGTGCATCGGTATGTTCTTTAGCGCTCTATCCCTCAGATCCCTGTCACACAGTTTTTCCAAGGTTTTAAGTAGGAATGATGTGAGACTGATGGGCCTAAAGGATTTAGCAGCTGTGTAGTCGTTCTTACCTGGTTTAGGTATGAATACCACATTCACATCTCTCCATCTTCTGGGCACGTACCCCCAGGCTAGGCAGGCTGCCATGATGTTGGTCAGGGTTTCCTGGATGAGTCCTAGCCCCCACTGTAGGAGAGCGGGGAAGATCCCATCCGGACCAGCCGCTTTGAAGGGATGGAAGCTGTCTATGGCCCACCTGAGTTTCTCAGCGGTGACGACTCTGCGCGCCATTTGCCAGTTGTTATCCGTTGTGCTGTATTCCTCTTCCGGCTGATCTGCATCAGCGAGACTTACACATCCTGGAAAGTGAGTTACCAGGAGTAGGCGTTGGGTCTCTGCAGGGGAAGATGTGTATGTGCCATCCGGTTTTCGTAATGAGCCCAGTTGTGATGTGGGCTTGTGCGCTAGGGTTTTCCTTACCCGGTTGGCTTGGTCTAATGTTTCGATGCTGCTACAGAAGTTCCTCCATGACAAGGACCTCCAATACCGCAATCTCTTCTTGTACCTGGCCTTGGCTTCGTAGTAGTTGTCCCAGTCCACCTCGGCCGTTGTGTTCATGGCCCTGTTGAAGAGTTTTCTGGTTTTCCGCCGGAGTCTCTCCAGTTCAGGGCCCCACCACTGGTGGCCCGTTATGGCAGTCCTTGCCGGTGGTTTTAGGGGGCACGCCTTGTGGTAGCTGTCTATGAGGGTATCGGTTAAGATATTTACCTGCTGTTCTATCTGAGCCGGTTCCCGAAGGTCATCCCTCGGTGGAAGCAGATCAAGGCTTTCGCCTAGGGCCTTCCTATAACTGGCTCGGTCCGTCTTCCTGGGATTCCTCCGGGCGGTTGGTGTGTCGCTAGATGCTAGTAGATTGAAGCGAATCCATCTATGGTCTGAGCAGGAGGCCTCCTGGGAGACGTGCCATCCCATGACTAGTTCACTGACCTCCTCTGACGCCAGAGTCAGATCGATAATCGTCCTGCATCGTTTGTTTACAAATGTTGGTTCAGCGCCTACATTGAGAATGTTTAGATTAGTAGTCACAAGATATTCAACAAGTGTCTTACCTCTGTTGTTACTGGTCTTCATTCCCCACAGCGGGTGATGTGCGTTGGAGTCGGCCCCGATGATTATTGCGAGGCCTGATCTCTCGCAGTGGTTGACCAGTCGTTGTAGTTCGGCGGGCGGTGGCTCGTCCTCTCCTGGCATGTACGCCGAGGCAAGGACTAGGTCGCGACAGCCTGTTGGCAGTGGAACTTGTAGTTTAATCGCACACAGGTCTCTGGAACAGAATTCAGTGAGCGGTTGTGCAATAATATTGTTAGTAGTTAGGATACATGCCCTAGGGACGGCATGTACCGCGGAGTAATAGAGCTTACCTTTCGTGTCGGAGAGCCCGCGTATGTGTCCGTTGCCCGTCCAGGGTTCTTGTAGGAGGGCAACGGCTGTTGGCAAACCTACCAGACAGCGTCTCAGTTGGGCCGTAGCGGCCACGCTGTGCTGGAGGTTTGCTTGGAGGACACTAGTCGGTGTCCATGTTGTCGGTGGTGGGGGCGGCATCTTGCATCTCCCCTCCCTCCTTCAACATGTCGACCAGCCCCGACTCTATCCAAGCCGACAAGTCCTCACCCTCGGATGATGTCCCGGCTGGTCCCTCACCAGTGCCAAGGAGTTCATCCTCCGAGAGTTCGGGTATCGTCGGCTTGGGTAGAGCTGGGGGGGCAATTCTCTCCCCGGAGACAGACTTACTCTGCCCGGAGGTGCCCGCGGCCAGTTCACTGGGGACCTGTGCTCCCGTTACCCTTAGGGTGGAACCCTGCAGGGTGGGAGGTTGGTCCAGGTATTTGCCTCCGGGACCCCTGAACCTGAGGTAGACATTGCCCACTCCACAGTTCAGGGATCTGCCCCTCTCCATGAAGGCGGGGACGAGGTCTTCGGGGATTGTAAAGGTGACAAACCACCCCTGGTCTTGCCGCAGTATCTCGATTATGGACCAAGTGTCAACCTTGGCCCATTCGTTCTGGTACCTTAGACCGTCAGCTGCCTGACGGACGTCTTCCCAGGACGAGTTGTTGATGTTCGGTATTAGGAGCCCGCACTTAACTCTCCTTGCCATCTCCGACTGGCGAACCGCCTTGAGGGAGATGTCTGGCAAGGTTAGGGCCTGGACGCATCGCTGAGACCAGGCGGCCGAGTATTCGTCTTCTGCGAAGACCCTCAGCTGCCCTTCAGCGAAGACAGGCTTGCCCTTGAATTTAGGTGGCCTGACTCCTACCAGTTTGTTTCTCGCCTCCGCCACGATTGCTTGGTGCAACCCGCGGAGGATGGCGTTAGAGTGTTCAGCGGTGATCTTCCCCGACTTCGCGTCAGTAATGACGATCGTCATGTCAGATGCCGCTGTTTGTGCATACGACAGCGGTTGGCTTGGGCTCACTAGTCGCTGCTTTTTGTTATCTCCTTGCGGGGAGAAGGAATCGTCTCGCGTCCTTTTAGCAGCGGCTCGTGCGAACTTGCCGGGCCGTCGTTTGGGTGGAGCTGCGGCCGAACTCGTAGGGCTACTGGCCGACGTTCCAGCCTTGGGGGGTAGGGTGGAACCTTTCCCCTTTGGCGGAGGCCTGCCAGCAGCATCCTGCTTGTTCGGCGCCGGTTTGGGTGCCGGCTTCTGGGAAGTCTGCGCGCCCACACCGGTTGCAGGGTGTGTTGGTGTTTGTGTGCTGCCCAGCTGCTGCTCTCGCGCTAGACGAGCTGCACGCCTCTGGTTCTTGTTTTTCTTCTTCTTCTTAGCCACCCCACCTTGACATTTAACAGGGGGGGGTGGGTTAGAAGAAGAGTTCGCAGGTCTGGCGGGGTGGGGCTTCCCAGCAGGGGGTCGCTTCTTGGACCTTCGGTCCACTACCTGCCAGTCCTGGAAGGAGTTTGGGCCAGTCTGTTCCCCAGATGAACTGGGTTGCGGACCGGCCGGGGTTTCGGTCTGACGCACTGTCACTGGAACAGCTTGTCTCGCCTGTGTGGCTTCACCATTAGCGATGGACGCTGCTGGATCAGCTTGGGGGTTTTCGTTAGACCTGTTATCCATAGTTCGTAACGATTTTCTTCATCCTCATCGGCTCCCACCCTACAAGGGCCCCACCTCTGGGAACGCCTACTCACACATATAAAAGGTGCTTTCAGTCGTTAGGACACCGACTCGGGTATAGAAGTGAGAAGTTGGCTAGTTGCGCGACATCGGAAATGTGTAAGGGTGGAACGTAGGGTCGTCCAGGTCAGACGCCCTCCGCCCGATTCACCTATACGCACTTCCTCAGCATGGCCTTTCACCACCGCATCAGCAGCCGAAACTGCCTCTGCGGCCCCCTCACTTCTCGCCGTGAGCCCACCTACGGTTCCTCACTAGACCATTTCCCGGACTGTGGCTAGTAGCCCGGGCTACCGTTTTGCCCGAAATTAGGGCCAAAGCAGACGTGTTGCCACGCGGGTTGGCTATGGCTCAATCGCCAGGATCCCGTCATCCTTGCTTACGGCGCTCAACTGTGCAGGTCCTAGCACAGGCAGGTTGTATATAGGTCGTCAGTAGTGACCTGCACCTACTGACAACACCAGTGTGGATGTTAGCCGCCACTAGAAAGAGGCACGAATGCCAGTCGCTAGTGGCGTTGCCCAGGGTGGACCGGGGGTGACAGACGGACCTTTGGGCGGGCCGAAGCCCACCCAAACTTCCCCCTGTCTCCCGCTCGGGGAGGTCATCACACCACTCCACCCCAAAGAAAGACTAATTTATTTTACAATTTTCACACCTCATTTTACATAGTTTCCGTAAGTTTTCCAAAGTTTCCGACTGCACATCAGTAGAGGTCCGCAATGTCCGCATCTACCTTATTAGGTACCCTAAATTTTGATCACCAGATAAAATGGCCCAATTGGCCCTTTCTCCTTCAATTACGACCGTCTTTCCAACATGCAATCGCCCATTTAATTTAAGGAAACCGCCAAATCGATTTTTAACGACTGCAGCAACTGTAATGGTGCCGCTAATGCTTTTGAAACTTTGAATATTTCAACTTTTACTCTGTGACCCGTTAGGATAAAGCTTTTTGTAAGATTCCTTTTAGAAAAAAGATCAGAATTTTTAACAAATTTCTCATCTTAAGATAAGATTACAACCGCACCACGAACGTGCTGTTGACGAAAAAATTATGTGACGTAAAAAGAAAATCTGTGTAGTTCTATACTATAGAGCTACACAAATTTTCCTATAGAGTCTGTTATATGGGTACGAGATCTGAAGTTACGCACACAACAATAAAATTATGTAATGACAGCAAGATTTTGAAGTTGAACCGCCGCCTGCAAGATAAACCAAAAAGTTTCTTTCAAATTCACTCATACATTCATTCAATATTGTTTTTGCGATTAGTACTTTGTGTAGCCGTATGGGGTCATTCTCTCATTTCGTGCAAATCGGTGAGATTCTCTCGATTTGTAATTTTTCTTTTAAATGGTAAACTTTTGAGTTTCGTCAATTTGTGGATTCATTTATTAACATTTTTCTGCTAAAGGCACCTTTGTAACGTTATTACTTTTCATTTAATAAGGCTACTGGTAATGAACTACGCGCTGGTAATGAATTCGGCCGAGATGGTAATTTTATCAGTGGACGGTAATGAAACAAACTTATGAAATCGAACATAAAAAAACTGTATTTCAAGAAAATTAACACCAATTAAAATCAACAATATTAAAAACATGTGTCTTAAGCACTGCGGAGATGATCAAACCGACTTGACATACACTTGGAGTTGACAATCTCAACTTATAATGTTCAAGCTAGATGGTACATTTACCATTTACTTATCATCATTATAAGTCGAGATTGTTAACCCCAAGTGTTTGTTAAGTCGGTTTGATCATCTGCGCACCATATCACATAAAACATAGTTTTCAAATTTTCAAAAATTAGCATAGACAAATATATTTAAATCATTCGCGTTTTGTACCTCTGTAATTTTTTTTTATCGTTTTAACCCTATAGTGTGGGGTGTCGTTGGATAGGTCTTTAAAAATAAATAGGAGTTTGCAAACAACATTTTTTGATAAAGTGAATCATTTCGGAAATAATAATTTAGAAAGAATAAAAAACGGTTATTCCTTCTAACTTTTGAAAAATCGATCCAAAAAATATGAAAAAAATCATAAAAATAGTGCTTAATAAACTCATTCAAACAAAATTAAAGCAAACTTGATAAGTTAAGCCGTTTATGAGTTATCGCTAATAGTCTTCCCTTCTTATTTTATTTAAAATAAAATTCGTTCGGCGGGGCGTGCAGCGTGGCGTCGGGCTCACACGTGATGTGAGCAGCGTGCACTAAGGCCGCTCCTGCCTGAAAATCTGTCAACGATGATCCCTTTTTATGGAATCCAGAAAAGCGCCAACTACAGTTAACTTCCACTTACCTTCATTGGCAGTTTCAGCCTTATTGTAACCATGGCGTGATGTTTTCAACTAAAAGGTACCACATTGTCAGTTGTCGGTTAGGTTGATTTAATTTTGAAGCTCTATCTAAATAGCGTCTTATTGACAACCGACAACAGTTCCCGTTTGGTTGAAAGCGCCACAATAGGGAATATTACGCGAAAGTCTGCGTAGGGGGCGCCACATCAACAACAAGTAAACAATCTACGGGTCTATACATGGTCTATACCGCAAACGAGAGAGTCGACATTTTGTTATCTAACCTCTTTATCACTCTTGCATATTCGAGCGATAAAGAGGCAGATAGCTGAGCTTCGATTTCGCGTTTCCCGGTAGACCCTTTATAAGCAAACCGCCTTGATGTATCAATGTCATATTTGATTGTCTGTGAAAACTTGTCAAAAAACAGTTTAAGGTACAGTATGTATAACTTACTCTATGGTATACTTAAGTCACTAGTGCTGCACTCTGGCGGCAAAACATTGCAGTAATACTCCCTATTACTTCCACTCAATCAGTATAAAACCCGTGTAATGTTTCACCGAACAGGGAGCGGCCATTTTAACGGCCGGTGTAAACGGTCCGCCGCTTTTCTTTAATCACTCACTTTTACGGTTTACGCTTTCGCTGCGTTCGGTAAGCTGGCTTTCACACCTTTTTGTGCTTATAAATTCAAATATATAATATTAAGTCAAATAGAGAAAGATACAAATAATTTGAACGCTACGCAAATGTAATTATGGTTCTGGACTAATATTTTAGAGCGATGAGGCACTATAATAAGCTTTTCATTCGCAAGTAAAAAAACTTGTAAGCATTTGTACCTAATCGTGTGATGAATCATATAAACTTAATTATAGGTACCTACCTAATAAATTTTTATACTTAACGATATTTTTAAAATTATAGGTAGGTATTTAATCGAGCTCATTTATGTACCTACCCCATTTTAATTTCGTACCTACCCGGATGATACGATAAATGTAACGAATAATCAGTAAATGAAATAGTAGTTTGTGTACAAGGGATCAAAATGATATATTTCCGTCAAGGGCGTACATTGAATCCTTAATGAAGCGATGGATTCTACAATAGAATCCCGAACGTAGTGAGAAAAAGCTCCTTTCCGAATAGGTGGTGTGAAAAAATGATTCCTCTTTATGCTACCTTTTCATGGCTAAATCATTGTACACCTTATTTGTGGATCTTATTGTTGGATCCATCCCCTAGAGGAAATGACACGATTCCGACGAAACTGAGAGCCCGATTCCGATTTAACAACTACGGTTTTGATATTAATTTGACACAACTTTAAAGATCGCTCACGCTGATTGGTGCATGCGAAATTAAGTGAAAGTCGTGAGGTGCGTGCCAATCACCAAGACTAATGACGACGGCGACGAGAGTTCAAAACCGTAACAGGGTATTAAATCTGAATCGAGTACCGAAGCAAAGTCCGTAATAAATATTCACTGCAATAATTACGTACATTGTATCGTATCACGTTTAATAAATGTATCATCATCATCATCATCCTTTCCTGGTCGGTTTCGGCCACGGTGACTGTGGGGTTGTACTAGCTATTGAAACCGACGATCGTGGGCTCTTAGGTGGCTGACGTAGCCTATCTTTGCAGTGAATGTACGACCGCACTCACCGCAGGTCAGCACCCCTCCGACATAATTGTAGTTGATGACCGCAGGTGGTCGGGCCTTTAACTCGTCACGCTTTGCGTCGAGTTCCACTCGCCTCTGCTCTTCGAAGGCTTGCACTTTTGTGCTCACCGTATGCCTCCACTTCGGCCGATCTTGTGCCGAAGTCTCCCAGTGCGATGGTTCAATGTCACATCTCCGCATGTGGTGCTTCAGAACATCTTTGTATCGCAAAAGTTGGCCGCCCTGTTTCCGCTTTCCACTGCAATTCTGAGTAAAAGATGCGCTTAGCAACTCTGTTATTAGACATACGGGAGACATGACCACACCATCGCAGTTAGCGTCGCATTAGATAGGCTTCAATGCCGCTGACATTAGCACGGCGTAGCACTTCTGTGTTCCTGACACGATCCGACCATGAGATTTTTTTATCTTAAATCAAAAACCACATGTAATATTGTAGTATAATATTCACCACAAATAAACAGCAAACCTCAAATGATTTAGCAGCAGATTTCGCTAGTTCTGTCCACAAACCAAACGCGTGATGGAGAGGCAATATAATATATCAAATTTATCGCATCCGCTCCATGGTCATATAACATCGCTATCACAATAAATTAAGAACATTGAGAGACCGCAACAGTTCAGGGTTTTTTTGTAACGGTAAATAAATAAATGAATACTTCAGAGGAAAACAATGTATTTTATGCCACACATTTTTTTTTTTTCATTAAGAGGTGGCTAACACAAATTTCAAATCAAAGGCAATGAGAAAACTCATACAAAAACTAAACTATATTTGCAAGGCAGACTCTAACCGAAACCATAAAAGGTTTAAATTTTCTCAGTAGAAAACATTTAAACTTATTTAATTATCTAATTGTCATTAGATTTAGAAAACATAACATCTAATTTTCATTTATTTTCAGTTTTATACCGTAGCAGTTTATACTGCTTTTAGTATAAAATAGCTAGTGATATAGCGGAGGGATCTGTAGAGCAACAAAATTTGTGCAACAGTTTTTTCTCATTGACAATTTTCCTTCACCGCATAGCTACCTATGATATTCCGTAGGTAAGTACATAAGTTCCGGAAAACTCGTTTGTACGGGCCCGGATTTGATTGAACCTGCGAAAGTCAGACGTCGGTTACACTCTAACATCACCGCTTCATTTATTTATTTGTTTTCGATAAATCATAATCGATAGATTTATCAGATGACGATTACTACTCCATCTGTTGAAGTAATTGCTAAAGATTATAGTTCACTACCTTAGCGCTAGATGGGGTTACATGTACCATTTGATGATTGATGAAAAATAATGAATTGCTTATTTTTTGTTCACTGTTTTAGTAGGTATTGGAAAAAATGTATACGTGTTACTTAATTGTTCTCATTGCTTCGGCTCTTCTATTAGCTAAGGTAAGCTACAAAAATTCAAATTTTTTCCCGTTTTAAGTTAAACTCACATTTACTTACTTAACGAATTTATAAAATTTGTATAATATATGGGTTATCTCAATAAGGAATGATATGTGTTCTTTATTTACGGAAAAATTTAGTAGAGTTACGTGTTTAGGTAGGTTCAAAACCTTTCGACACGCATTGCAATGACAAAGTGTGGCCATGTCATCAGTGGCTAATGACACTGCCTCACTTCGACCTAACTAAATCGGTGCAAAGTTAGCTTAGAATGACTCTAACTGACTCTAACCTTGATTTTTAAATCTGTGACAGTATCGGCTAGTACCGTTTAATCATTTTTCCGGTTCCGTAGCCAAATGGCAAAAACGGAACCCTTATGGATTCGTCCTGTCTGTCTGTCTGTCTGTCTGTCCGTCTGTCCTTCCGTATGTCACAGCCACTTTTTTCCGAAACTATAAGAACTATACTGTTGAAACTTGGTAAGTAGATGTATTCTGTTAACCGCATTAAAATTTTTACACAAACATAGAAAAAAAAACAATAAATTTTGGGGGTTCCCCATACTTAGAACAGAAACTCAAAAATTTTCATCAACTTTTTTTTCATCACACCCATACGTATGGGGTATCTTTAAATAGGTCTTCAAAAATGATATTGAGGTTTCTAATATCATTTTTTTCTAAACTGAATAGTTTGCGCGAGAGACACTTCCAAAGTGGTAAAATGTGTCCCCCCACATGTAACTTCTAAAATAAGAGAATGATAAAACTAAAAAAAATATATGATGTACATTACCATGCAAACTTCCACCGAAAATTGGTTTGAACGAGATCTAGTAAGTAGTTTTTTTTAATACGTCATAAATCCCCTGAATACGGAACCCTTCATTGGCGAGTCCGACTCGCACTTGGCCGCTTTTTTCTTAACGGTGTGAAATTATTTACTTCCTACTACTGTCAGTCATTCAGTCTAAATGTCAACATATAATATTTGTTTACAAAATACCTAGTTCGCCTCTAGCCAAAATGAAATGCGATATAATTAAAATGTCAAATTACGTCACTGTTGATGTTTGATGAGTCAATAACTTTCCTGCCAAAATTCGCTGCGGTATTGCCAACATTGAGGAAATAAGTCGGGCGGTGCATCTATGTTGGCCGCACTTTTATGATATACAGGGTGGTCCAAACCTTGACGTCCAAAATTTTTTTTATATTCCTCACGTCGTGGGCTATCATTTTGGGATTATACTGAGCAACTTTTACTATGGGACCAACCCCGAAATCGCGAAAAAAAAAATTTACCCTTCCATAGAAAATGCGGACCGGCCAAAATGTATGAAACAGCTAAATTTTTTTTTGCGATTTCGGGGTTGCTCCCATATAGTAAAAGTTGCTCAGTATAATCCCAACACCTCCCTGGCAATGGGAAATGCAGTTATTTTTTAGTCACTCTGTATGGGAACCCCGGAATTTCATAACAAAAGTTAAAAGTTTAAAAAATCATAACTCGAAAACTACGAAAAATCGGCTAACATATATGGGGTATATTCTGATAGCCCACGACGACGTGAGAAATCTAAAAAAAATTTTTGGACGTCAAGGTTTGAACCACCCTTTAATTATTTGTTATGGTTTTCATATCATTTTCATACGACCTTGACCGTGAGCAAATGCTTGATCTATAAAAAAAAATCAGTGTGTCTCACCTACCAGAATACATATAATAGTACAGAATTTTCACTAAGACGTCATGAATCATGTTGGCTCTCCCTAACACATGATATAGGTATGTTCTCTTTCTCACTCACACGGTTTATATGCTTGGACCAGCCGAGAACCGATTGAGTGACAAACAAACTTGCTTTAAACGCACTGTAAGCAATGACAATCAAAAACCCATTAATTACAAAATATGCGTAATTAAAACATAATATGTCACGTTTTCATTCATTGAATTAAAGAAATTATGAACAATCTTTTAAAACCCATTAGAGAACGACCATCTAGCGTCGGAGTCGGATGATTATAGCGCGCAAGATTCTGTTTTAAATATAGAATACGCTTTATAATCACACTGACAATGTGTCGAGCGTGTCAACCGGCCAGTTCGTTAGCGTCCGATCTTTAAAAATAAAGCGTTCCGTTTTACAAAGAATAAAGTGTTTTAAAAAAAACGGACCAGCCGAATTTGTTGTTCGACCAAAAAAAAAGTTCAGAAAGGGATTGAAATGTGAAAGTTTTTTCTTCGATATTGGAAAAAGTTTTCGCGATAAAAGTTTCGGAGCGGATAAAAAATTGTTCGTGTGCGAAAATATATATGTTCTGTTTACGTGTTTGTGAAACAATTGTGAAATAAGTGGAAATGGCTAAGACTGCAGCGACTGACGATGTTTATAATAAAGAATACAGGAGATTGCGACGGTTGACTACTGATTTAGCTTCGAGACAACTTTCTGTGGGTGTTTTATATACTGCATCTATGTTTTATTGTATGCGTGTGATTGTGTATGATGTTGAAATTTATTGTATTTTTTATTTCACGCAGTCCGAGTATGGCCTTACAGAGGAGCAGGTGGCAGGTATGTTTAAATTATATTTAACCTTTTGGACGCCAATGACCGATATATACCTACGCACCGCAGGTCCAACGCCAAAGACGTATTAATCGGTCATAGACCACATAGCAACATAAACCTAGGTGCATATGCATAAAGTTCAATCTCAGTTTTGACACTTCGGTGACGTGGCGTCTGAGAGACAGCTTTTGTGTTTGACAAGGCGTCGAAAAGGTTAATTATTTACTTAGCGTTACATTCAATAATTCAATTAAATATTACGATTACCTACTGAATATTAAGTAAGTAGGTACAACCAGCATGAATGAGCAGCGCGCAATAGTTATGAATGAAACACGCGCCAAAAGTACATAACAATACTTTTCCAAATACATAGAGGCAATAATTTAGATAGCTCTACAATTCGTGTTCAAAGTAAAGTTCAAAAGTAAATAGGTAGGTATTATCTTTCACAGTCTAATTGTTCTACATCTTATAATATGCAGATAATCCTTCTGTGTTAACACATTCAGTGCCAAAAACCCGACTATCGGGTATTTTTTGAATTCGTTCCCATGCAGGCCGGACGACCCGATAGTCGGGATCGTGGTACTACACCTTTATACAGTGTGTGGCCTACAACACGGCGAAGGAGTAGAATCTACGTTTTAATTATTCGCCCGTGTTGTAGGCCACACACTGTATATGAAGAATTTTTTGTGGCCTGGCGCGGATGTCTTGTTTGGCTGGGTGGCAATGAATGTGTTAAGTTATTAAAGAAGGTATACATAGATACTTTTGACGCGTAGTTGATCCGCTATTTTTGATGCTGACTGTACGTAGGTAATATATTTTTCAATATTCAGCCATAGTCGGCATTCAAAATTGTTTGTTCATTTGATTTGCTGGTGTATTTATTTACCTAAGTGCATCAGCTTTATAGTTCTCGCTACAGCATTTTGCACAGGAATTCGTTCTAAATTCGAACCGATAACACAATCCCAAGGGGAACGACAAAAAGCTCACGCTAACGAATTTTTGTCTTGTAAAGAGTTTTTTCACCTCAGCAGCTCGAATAAGGGTACTTTGCTACTTAAAAACAGTGAGCAAAATCGCATTTTGCTTGCACGGGACTCAAAATAAGCACTCGAAGAAATATCAAACTTTGATCTCTTGTTGTACAAATAACTATTATGGGTTAAGAAGAAGAAAATAAGAAAGTCGTGTATTGTAATAACCTTCTACATACATCGCCACTTCAGTTACAAAAAATAGAACTTACTCACTAAACACTTCAAGCTAGATGGATACAGGGTACCTAATTGTTTATGTTAATGTTACACAAAAATAGACAAGTCCACCAGCAAAGAAAATTAAAAGAAAAAGGAGTAAGGTAACTACTATAAAATAAATTTTGGCGCCGCTATAGTGGCTACATAGGTGTTTTAAGCTGAACTCTTGTTAGTAAATGGAGTTCGTAAGTTCGTAATAGGTTTGTGTAATTTAATTTGTAAACGCCAAGTACTTCGTATTATCTAGATTTCACTGTATTACCTAGCGTTCAATGTTTTCATTCCACCGGTCCCAGCGATAGTTTGTCTAAGCTAATGAATTGTGTGCAATTGTTCTCTGTTCGTGCTAATTATCGAATGGACATTTACCTACCGATACATAAGCACGTGAATGAGTCACATGAACCCACAGAACAAGTTAGAATGGCGATGCGAGCAGAGTACGTGTCGCCGCCGGTTTTGAGCAAACGCTCGCATGCTACTCGCCCGCGCTGACCGAAAAACGACGTAAACATGACTTTTTGCGCAAAATAACGTTCAGATTAAGAAGCCAGACATCAAATCTGTCTAAAGAAGGCGTATCCATTCACCACGCACACAAGGCGCTAGCTAGTTTTTACTACCGTTGCGCGAGTGTTAGTAAATGTGGAGAGGAACGAGCGGCGACACCGGTTCCGATACTGCAACACTCTCCCACCTCTCTACTCAACTAACCCTACTTTACCCTACCTAGCTAGACCTAGACTTGCCTAAAATACTAAAAATTCCAATAAGAAAATCTAAAATTCTAAAAACCCTTTTAAAATACCGCAATCCGTAAATACTTTTATTAATAAATATAAAAATAATGTTATTAACCTAAAACAATACTAATTAAATAAGTTAATATCTTGAATTGGATCAGTAAATTGGCCAAATGATCGTCTAGTGTTTATGTAGAACCCTTCGTCGTAACCGTTAATAGTAACCGAAATCCTTTTTGCATATAAGGAAAGAGTTATGAATATTACGCCTATAAATCCTAATAATGTCAAATAATAATTAATCCTTGAACTATGTCAAAGTAACACATGTCCGAGGTGTAAGAAAGATCATTACAAGTTTTAGTAATGTTTGTCTTAGTCAGACTAAGTCTGTAATATGATGTAAACAAAAAGTCAATAGTAAAATGTCATAATTAAGTATGTCCGAGAAATGTCATAGTAAAATTGTCAGTAAAGTATGTCAAAGTAGTAAAGTCTGTCAAAAGTAATAGTCAGTTGGTCAATGTCAGAATGAATTCTAATAAATGTCACAATTACAAACATTTTTGTTTTTGGGGTATAGATGTCGCTCCGCCTCCGCGACACCCGTGATCATCATCCAGTTGCAGGTCAGAATCCCCGCCCCAGTTCGGAAGGAACTATTTTGTGGTCCAGAAGGGACATCTTTTATAATGACTGGCCTACTTCACCATTTGACCAAGTCATTATTTGTGACATTTTTCGTCAGCATTGAGAGGACATCAAAGGGACAATTTAACATAACAAAATACTGATAGTAGAGCAGCTGTATTTGATCCACTCTAAATCCCCAGAATACTGTAATTTTGTAGTATAGGTATTTTAATATTCAATGAAATGATTTTATCCAAACATTAGCTGTAGTCATTTTGAATCTCACTTTCGGACCAAAATAAACTACGGTCTTGCATCTGCCTCGACCTAGCCCGGACAAACCACTCATTGATATATTTTCAATAATAATATGACCTTGTATTTTAAGGCCGGGTGTGAAAATTACAGATCTGCAGAAAACAGAACGAAATCGTCATACAGACTGCCAAGGGACAGGCAAAATAAATATTTCTTTCATAAGCAAATTGACTCTACAATACTACAGTATATTGTGGTTATTAACTTTAGTTTTTCCCACAATATATTTCTACCAGTAGCGTTGCAAAGGACCAAGATATATTTAAAGTCATAAGTAATTAAGTCAAGTTTGTCAATAAGTCATAAATAAATATATGTAATAAAATCCTAATATTCCCTAACCCCACACTACATCCTAGCTATTGCTATTTTGAAATTAACCCATAAACCCATAATTATAATCGTAATATACAATAAAAATAGCCATATCAAATGTATTGAAGGGGAACCTAGCTATCTACTGTGAATATCTAATGGCTTTGTTAAATTAAAATTATAAACCTAGATTAATCCTACATTCCCTAAGCCAAACAAATATAAAACCTAGCCTTAACAGCTAAACTAACCAACTACTCTACCGATATATTTGCAAACTAGTATCCCGGGATACACATTTAATTTACTCGCGTAATTACTCGATGTGCAATGAGTAATCTCTAGTCTACAGCTAACTAAGACGAGTGAGGAAGCTCGATTTAGTCTAGATCCTATTCCTCGTGTGCTGGCCAATTCATCCACACAGGGGGTTGGGACAGCGGATATATAGCCGGAAAAGGGTAATATAAAAGTGAATATATAAATATATAGATACGGGATATTTGGACTAGAACCTGGCTTTTTTAAGAAGTCTAGATGACAACCCAAATCGTCCAGATTCCAGGGGTAAAACCTGTCTTAATAAACGCAGGAACTGCCAGGTCCCACCTGGTATTTATCAAAAATCCGCAATTAGTGAACTAGGGCTGTAGTTGACACCGTTTGGTTACCCGCCCTATTTCTCCAACCACCCAGCACTGTGCTGAATTGGAACTTGTTCTGTCTACCCCATAATTTATATAAGAAAGCTATGAAATAAATCGCAAAACTAACTTTAAATTAATATATAGAGTCCTCTAACCAAGATCATTTCGGTGTTAAATATCACTAAAATAATCCAAGTCAGAACACTAAATATATTAAACACAATTAAATCACAAATTAATAAATTGCACTGAAAACTAAACATGACTTTAAAACCTTTAGTAATCTAATGATTTGTAACCTAAACCTCACCAATATATTCACATACATTAGCGCTTGTCTGAGCACAAATCAATAAACAAACAAAATAATTTAAATTCACTATGAATGGCACTATGAACAAAACAAACTTTACAATCTTAATAAGTCTATTGATCAATAGTTTAGACTTCACTTAGTACAATTTTAAATACTAGCGCTTGTCTAATCCACAAACCAATAAACAATAAAACCCTCAAAATTAACACAAATTAATTGAACTTCTTTAAAACTATCAAATAAAACCCCACTACAAGTTACGTTATATTATGCTCCAACCCAAACTCTACCAGGATCATGAGATTCTAACAAAGTCCAGACCAGGACACAACATAGGTAATCTAGATTAACCTAACGAACTACACTATTGAACCAGTTCCAACGGACTGCTGAAGGCCCATCAAATGCTTGTGTAATTCCTTATAAACATCCCTACCATGCCATGACGCTTCCCCGCTATTCCCAGTTCCTTTGCCCTCATTGGTATACCTCAAACCAATGCTGAACTTCATAATCGCATACAAATTAAACCCTATTTACTAATTAAAATAAGGTCCAACTTGACCTACTTAATGGGTGTGGTTTAAAATATTATTATGACGGCTGTGGGTTGACACCTCAGTTTGTTTTAGAGTTCCGTACTGAGTAAGGCAAAAACGGAAACCCCATAGGACCACCCGTGCGTCCGTCTATCCGTCTGTCACAATCTACCTTCTCCAAAACTACTGGACCAATTAAGTTCAAATTTAGCACACATATATGTAAGTTTGTGACTCAAAGTCAGACATGTATCGTAAACAAATGAATTTTAAATATGGAGGTCGTTTTTGGGGAACAAATGAAAAAATTTAAAAATAAAGTTTTTCAAACTATATCGCGTTGCATATCAAACAAAAGAGTTTATCGCAAGAATCTTAAATATATTCTCTTTTTTATAATTTTAGGATAAATAGTTAAGACATTTCACTCACGTTTAACATAAAAAACAGATTGACAAAAACCCGTGCAATGTACGGAACCCCGGAACGCAAGCCCGACCCGCATATGACCAGTCCTATTCTAATAGTCTTTGTTTTTCTGTATGAGACATTTATTGTAGGGCTCCGCCCTTTCTTAATTCTTTATAATATGGTTCAGTTTTTCATAGAATATTTTGACCAAAACAAACATATCTCATTCATTTTTATGACGACATGCAAAGTGTTAGTCGAAATTTGAAACTAGTACTTGAGCTAAGAGAACCAATCTAATTTTTGGGCAATGTTTTATAATGCAAATATCAAATATCAAATATCAAATATCAACATTTATTCAGCAAATAGGCCACAAGGGCACTTTTACACGTCAATATGGAATTTACATACAGCAAAAAAAAAACACATCAATAATTATAAAATACAACTAAGCCGTAAATATCAAATCAAACTAACATAGAGATGTATAAAGCCTCTAAATGTCGAATTACAGAAAACGCAATAACAATAGTATTGAAAAAAAAAAACACAAAGATACAAAAACTATAATCTAAAATTATTTAGAGATGTAAATGTCTCTAAGTGTCATCATAACTAAAAGATTAAAATATATAGTAGTTAATCAAATTATCCTTAGAGATGTATAGGGTCTCCAAGAGTCAAAATCCTGTATACCTAATTAAAACATTCATTAAATTAAAGAAAATGATAGTAAAAATAAAATAGCATACGAGAACCGAATGAGGTGTGTCCATGTAATTATACTCAAAAATAAAGTTACTAAATATAATAGCTCGTGTTAGCTTAAATAGACCAGTCTCCACAAACAGCACCCGTTCACGAGTATGACGCGTATCTCAGCCATCGCCTCTCTCAACCTTCATTCGGGAAAGTGGCGACCCGATCAACAACGCCACCGTAAGCAAAGACTTTTAAGCGAGCATGACATATTCAAGCTGCCGGGCCATATTAATATTTAAATTGTAATAACGTATAGCTGTGAGACACAACATTTTGTTCTTGTATGTTACATGAAAAACGGTATATCTTCACATAATTACTAAGAAAAATGCCCTATATTGACTAAGAGATGTATAGGTCTCTCAAGTGTCAGAATCATTAAAAATATAAATATGTACAAACAAATTAAAAATAAAATTAAAACTTAGAGATGTATAAGGTCTCCAAGTGTCAAAAACTAAAATTAAATTAAGCAATATAAACAATATATGATGGTCTCATGTGTCAATTCTACTGGAGACTAGCATGATTAATTCACAATGAAAAGAAAAAAAAAGAAAAGAAAAACAATACATATTAACTCTTATTATACTATCGAAATCAAGCTGCCGGCTTAAAGGCATCTCTATCATCTATAAAATCATTTACAGTGTAGTACGCCTTACTCAACAAGGAGCGCTTAATGTGAAAAAGCTTTATAACATTGAAATAAAGTTCAAATTATTTTATAAACAAGTATCTTAATAAATTGGTTTACTATAAATCACCAGGCCCTTCAAAACTTTATCTAGAATTTCAGTCACTTCGGCTTATTTAGGATGTGAGACGTAAAATAGCTGTTCCAATTACCGTGAGAAACAAGAATTAAATTTAGCCGATTTAAAAATAGAATAATACTATGTTTACATATAATGATAACATGATAGATAGATTCTGGCATGTTACAATACTAACTGCGCGCGATAGCCATTCTAACCTCTTTAATATGTTCTGTGCATGAACCTATAATACTACCGAAGTAACGCTTTCATTTCAAAACGATATTCTGAAATAACATGAACATTCAAGTAACATAAGTTATATCTAATTAAGTCTTTACTACGTTTCGTTGCTAAAAATTAGTTATACTACAAGATTTTGAATCTTTACACGAAGATTGGTGGGAGATCTTTTTTTTTATTAATTATAATGTTGTCAGTTAAAAATATTATGAATGAATGAGTTATGTAATCCAAATATAATTAATATATACTTTGATACCTAAATCTAAATGATGTCATGTTGTTATCATTCTCGCATGTGTCTCGCTCGCTAACACATGTACTACGAATACGAACAAGAATGAGCGAAACATAGTCGCTAATGGTAGGTATCGAAATGACATCAAAATGTAACTTTGAATTGGATTCTTTGTGACATAGATGCCGGCTGAAAAGGGAGTGTCATGGGCTTGCCCCTGCCTCGCTTTAACGATCACTAGCTCTCTCCCATAAATAACTAATCACTGCAAAACTATTTAGTGTAGGAGTTCCTTTATTACTAACTAGCGACCGCCCCGGCTTCGCACGGGTTAACAAATTATACATAAACCTTCCTCTTGAATTAGGTAGGTACTCTATCTAATAAAAAAACCGCATTAATATCCGTTGCGTAGTTTTAAAGATCTAGCCATACATAGGGACAGACAGCGGGAAGCGACTTTGTTTTATACTATGTAGTGATGCTTCCACGTAAACGGCTAAGAATACTTGACAAACGAAAAAAAATAATATTCCCTGGTCAAGACCTTTTTTATCTGTGTGACTTTCGACGAGACGTTAGGGTAGCAATCACCAAATAAACTCTTGAGTTGCACATTGTGTGACCAGATAATTTTAAGTCTCTTGTTTACATTTTCAGAGTTCAAAGAAGCCTTTATGCTGTTCGACAAAGACGAAGATGGCACGATCACGATGGCGGAGCTGGGTGTCGTCATGCGCTCGCTGGGGCAGAGACCTTCAGGTACTTATAGTCCTTTTGTATTTTACATTGGTACAAGTACAGGACGGATACGTGTATTTGCCATGCAATTTGACATAAAAGTCATCATGGATGTCGTTTTATAGGTTTTAGGGAGTGGAAAATTCGAAAATGATGACTGTTTTGGAATCCAAGATGTCTGCCGTGCACTTTGTCATAAAAGTCATCATGGGTGTCCTTTTATAGGTTTTAGGGAGTGCCGGTTTCGAAAATAATGACTATTTTGGAATCCAAGATGTCTCCCGTGCACTTTGTCATAAAAATCCGAGTAGTTAGGGGATAAATATGACTTTAGTTGTAATGTTAACTAGCAACCCGGCTCGCACGAGTTACACTAAACCTTATCAAATACACCGAAACCTTTCTCAAGAATCACTCTATTGATAAGTGAAAACCACACGAAAATCCGTTCAGTAGTTTTCGAGTTTATCGCAAACAGACATACATACAAACAGACAGACGCTGCGGGGACTTTAAGATAAAGGTAAAAGATAGTTTATTCAAGTAGGCATATATATATTACAATGCGCTTATGAACGTCAAATAAAGCTACACCGACTCCAACCCTACACCTCTGCCTCGAGAATATTTAAATCCCCCCTCAATTGGAGGAGGGTATCCCAATGTGGGACCGGCAACAAACTCGGCGGGACACATCTTTTCAAAACATTACTTTGTTTTATAAGGTGTAGTGATATCGACTCCATGGCTATTCTTTTTGCTATACTTAAGTGTATTATATTTGCATACCGTGCGATGTTAACTCCGATGCCTGCATTGTATTATCTTTATTACTCTGTATTAACTGATTTTTCATTCGTTATTAGATTATATATCGGTTTCCTTGGCCTTTGTGGTAAGAAACCGCGACAATATTTTTTTTGCTGTCGACAGAAACACGATGCAAATAATCATAATATTCATCATTAATACAAACACTCTTGCCAAGTCAGATAAAAAGACGACGTTAGGTAACATACATACGAGGGGTATTCAAAATATTCTCGGTATGAGAATGAAAACAAACAAGTACGAAAAGTTTGATATTTTTATTTTTCAATATACTCCCCCCCTATGTTCATACACTTAAAAGATCGATCAATTATTTTTTTTAATCCCTCGTAAAAATATTTTTTATCTTTCGTGTAAAAATGCTCCTCCACTGCCGCCTTCAATGCTTCATCGTCAGAAAATTTATTTCCACGCAGATCCTTTTTAAGATTGGGGAGCAAAAAGAAGTCGCTGGGGGCTAAGTCCGGACTATACGGTGGGTGAGCAACAGTTTTAAACCCACGTTCAACAATAGCTGCCTTGGCAATATGAGCAGTATGGACGGGGGCGTTGTCATGCAGAAGCAGAATACCTTTGGTTAACTTTCCTCGCCTCTTTTCTTTAATTACATCCTTTAATTGACGTAGAATGTTAGCGTAGTACTGTCCTGTGATATTTACACCTTTTTCTTTATAATCGATTAGTAATACTCCTTCACAATCCCAAAATATCGTGGCCATGACCTTGCCAGCTGAAGGGATGACCTTCAACTTCTTGGGATGAGCTGAACCCTTAATGTGCCACTGCATGGACTCTTGTTTACTCTCTGGGTCATAATGATGAACCCAGGTTTCATCTCCAGTAACTATTCTTTGCAGCACCTCATCAGGATTTTCACCGCACAGGTCAATAAAATCGGAACAACAAGCTACACGCATGTCTTTTTGAAGCCGAGTCAGCATTCGCGGAACCCATCTTGCACTTACTTTTGACATATTAAGATGGTCATGTATAATATCATGTACGGTTCCAATAGAGAGATTGGTTACTTGTGCTATAGATTTTACCTTCACTCGACCATCTTCCAATATAAGTTTTTCCACTTTATCAATATTTTCTTGTGAAGTAGCTACTACAGGCCGGCCAGGTCTAGGGTCATCTTCAATACTCTCCCTTCCGCGTTTAAACTCGCTTGACCACTTTTGAAGGGTAGATAAAGAAGGAGCAGACTCACGGTAAACACAATCCATTTCCTCTTTTATGGTTTTTTGATTTTTACCCTGTTTTGTCAAGAATTTTATCACGCATCGATGTTCTAATTTAGTTAACATTGTCAATTCGCACAGGATGTTCATGTTTGTTCAGCAATTGCAGAAAAACAAAAGACTATCTCGGTTCGAATTATACTTTTTTTTAATGTCAATGAATAAACCTTAGCGGCCAGTAACGAAAGAAATTTTAGAAGAGGTCGTAAGATATCAATACCGAGAATATTTTGAACGCCCCTCGTAAGTAATTTTTACATAAGGTACATAATTAGTAAGGTAAGGTGCAAACAAGGCCATCCATTATGGAAACCACAATTATTATTATTGTTTCTTTAATTGTGTATAAGTATAATATGTAGAATATACTCAATTCAGGTGTCTTTAAAAAACCTGCCAAGTGCGACTCGGACTCATGCACGAAGGGTTCCGGCAAAACAAAATCACCTTTGTTGTATGAGGGCCTGTTTTTAGTAGGTATCTGTTGTTTAGCGGCAAAAGAAATACACCCATCTGTGAAAATTTCAACTGTCTAGCTGTCACGGTTCATGACCACGGTTCATGATCATGAGGCAAACGGATAGTGGAGTCTTAGTAATGGGTCGTTCTCGCATTTCGTGCAAATCGGTGTTTTCGGAAATTTACCAAAAATGTGGTGGCGTTTTCAAATATCTGTTAATGCAAGGTTGTAACATAGGGCCTAAAGTATATGTCTCTCCAATGAACAATTCTAAAAAGGTATGTATTTTCTTTATATGTACAATTAACACCCAATTTTTTCATTCATCTCTACATGTAACGCGTGAAGATATAACTTTGACCTACATTTTAACCTTAAGATACTACTAATAGAAAATTCGTTGTTTGTTCAATAAATGACTTATTTAGTTATGTTTTAAATCGTATAATATTAGAAGCTAGAAATAAATAATAAAAACTATACAGCCTTATAAGTGTATGGTTCAAGTAATTTCTTCATTACCGACGTGAGAAATAGATTAGCTATATTTTGCTATATAGCGAGGGTATATAGCGCCTACCGCCGATGCAACACATTGTTCGTCAGTCAGTTGGCCGTGTGATCTCGTAGTGGACGACCGTGTGCCGCTGTTAGCGAAAATATATACGATCTCTCGGGTCGGGAAGGAGTGTGGTTCTCGTTAGTCTTCATCGCCATCGCGTGATTTATACAGTAAGTAGCAAGTGTACATTATTACAATTATACGTAATGAAGTGTTTTAGTGTCGCCTTTCAGATGGTTTATTCTGCAAAATTAAGGTCTGATGCCAACTGATGTAGGCGACAAAAACTTCCAAAACTTCATTCATATCGGTTTCATTCACTTCTTTTCCTTCCAATTTTACTGGGGAAGGTAATGAATGACTTAAGAAGGTAATGATAATATATTCGAGGCAGTGCATTTAATGGAAAGAGGCTTAGTTATTATAAATATTACGTTGTTATAAACATTTAAAAATGTATATGATAATAGGGGAGCCCAACCGGGGAGCCTTTGTAGTCTAAGATGGTCGACCTTCACCGAGATGTCTGACGTATGAAACTTACATATTATGAAAGAAAATATGTTCCTGAACATAAATAAATAGGGTTGCTTAAAGAAATATGGTCAAGACTGTGGGTAGGTTGTGATGATTATGAATATGCATGTGGGTATGTACTAGAAATATAAGAGTGAGTCTTGATCCGAGCACGTAGTTTCATTGACGCATCCCTATAACATAACATGGCGCAGCCGTTTTAAAAGAACCGTTATTAACTAAATTAGTCTTTGAGTGTGTTCAGTGGATTTGTTATAAAAAGTGAGAAATAAAATAAACCGTCTGCAATGGAATCTATCTTGCCGCCGCCGCCGCCTTTTGTTTTCGATAATAACCTTGAGAATGTGACCTCTGGCAATTTGTCTGTAGAATGGACTAAGTGGAAGAAAGCGTTTAATATTTACTTCGACGCGTGTGAGTTATCGAAGAAGGAGGAAAAGGTGCAAATTAGTATTTTGCTGCACGTTATTGGAGAACGAGCTCGTGAAGTGTACCAACAGTTTGAATCGGAATGCACGACTTTGAAGAGTTTGATTGCGCGGTTGGATAAGTTTTTTTTGCCGAAGAAAAATTTAACTATAGAGCGGCACAGGTTTTTTACACGTTGTCAGCATGATGGTGAATCTATTGAGCAGTATGCTTTTGAGCTCCGGAAGCTGTCTGCCACTTGTGAGTTCGGCACGCTAATGCAAGATTTGATAAGAGATAGGCTGATTTGCGGCATAAAAGAAGACGCACTACGGGAACGATTGTTACGTGAGCCGGAACTGACGTTGAGTAAATCTTTAGATATTTGTAATTTGGCCCAGATGTCTAAGATGCAAGCAGGGGCTATAAAGCAAGAGTCTGTGGAACATAATGCACATGTTGTAGAAAATAATCCTAAGCATAATACGGAGTACAATTGGAATAGTGAAGGTGGTCAAATTTGGGGGGTAAGTCACCGAGGAGCGCCGGCGCATCGTGGCACGGCGAGGAGTCGGGGGCGCGGTGGCCGTTATCAGACCCCCGCCCGCTACCCCGCGACCCCGCGCCCGAGTCCTGCGCGGCGAAATCAGCTGTTTAATCGACAAGTGCGTGATGTTAACAATAGTGCTAACAACGACAGTGCTAATATGTCGTGTTCGCGGTGTGGTTTGCCTCATGGCAGTTCAAGGTGTCCGGCCATTGGTAGAAGGTGTTTAAAGTGTAACAGTTATGACCATTTTTCGCGGATGTGCAATGTATACGAGGTGCGAGCTGAGGAAAACAATGATCAGGTAAAAAACTGCTGTACTAGTTCGAGTGATTGGTGGGTTGATTTGTTGTTCGGAAATGGAAAGATTAAATTTAAGTTGGACACTGGGGCCGATGTAAACATAATACCACTTCGTTTTTTGAGTCAAATTTGTATGAATAAGAATGATTTAACCTCGACGGGTGATACATTGAGCGCGTACTCGGGCTATGCCCTCGAAGTAGTAGGGAAATGTAGTTTAAAAACAAAATACAAGGAACGTATATATTTATATCTTAGACTTTATTGTTGTGGACACTTCTTCACAACCGATATTGGGTAGGGATTCGTGCGCGGAGCTAGGTGTTGTCAAATTGGTTTTAGATATTGAAAGTAATACCGGTAGTAATATAGAAAGGTATGTGTATAGGGAGTATTCGGATGTATTTGAAGGGGTTGGGTGTATGCCGGGAGTGTATAAAATTGAATTGAATGGAAATGTTAGGCCAGTGGTACACGCACCGCGAAAATTGCCGATAGCTTTGAAAGATAGTGTTAAGAATAAATTGGATGAGATGGTTAGTGATGGGATTATTGCGAAAGTTGAGGGGCCTACGGACTGGGTCAATAGTATGACCGTTGTGAGGAAGGCTAACGGTGACATAAGGCTCTGTTTGGACCCGAGGGACTTGAATCAGGCGATTAGGCGTGAGCATTTCAAATTGCCGACGTTGGATGAAATGTCTGTCAATTTAGGAGGTTCCAAATTTTTTAGTACCCTTGATGCCAAGCAAGGATTTTGGCAGCTTCGCCTTCACGAAGATAGTACTGATTTAGTTACCTTTAATACGAGTTTTGGAAGATACAAATTTTTGCGTTTGCCATTTGGAATAACTTCGGCGTCAGAAGTATTCCACAAAAAGATGTACGAGCAGTTTGATGATTTGGAGGGTGTTTGTTTATTTATTGATGACCTACTCGTTTATGGTCGCACGAAAGAGGAGCACGACGCTAGGTTGAAAAAAGTATTAGATCGGTGTCGTGAGATTAATTTAAAATTGAATAAAAGCAAATGCAAGTTTGGCCTGTCAGAAATAAAATATTTAGGACATAAGATTACCCCGAATGGCATATATCCCGACGACTCATACACGTCGGCAATAAAAAATATGCCTTGCCCAAAAGACACAAAGGACCTTGAACGATTTTTAGGCATGATAAATTATGTAGGTAATTTTATACCGAATCTGTCCGACAAAAATCATGTACTAAGGCAATTGCTTAAAAAAGACATCGAATGGCACTGGTTGGAGTCGCATGATAAAGCTTTTAATAATTTAAAACAGTGTTTGATGAGTGTGCCGGTTTTACAGTATTACAGTTTAAAAAAACCCGTGGTGATTTCTGTTGACGCTTGTAAGAATGGACTAGGTTCTTGTTTACTGCAAGATAATTTGCCTGTATGCTATGCCTCGAGATCTTTAACGAAGGCTGAACAAGCATATGCGCAGATAGAAAAAGAACTCCTCGCATGCGTATATGCCTGTGAAAAATTTTATACTTATATTTATGGTCGAGGTGACGTCACAGTGGAAACCGACCATAAACCGTTGGTAAGTATTATTTGTAAACCGATCGCGTCTGCCCCAGCTAGGTTGCAAAGAATGCTCCTGCGTTTGCAGCCCTACAACTTTAAACTTGTATATAAACCAGGCAAGTATATGTATATGGCGGACACACTCTCTCGTGCGGTGGATCCGGCGAGTACTCCAGATGTGGTGCCGCGCGACCAGCTGGACGCGCGCGCACAGGTGTGTGCCGTGCTGCTTAGCAACCCGCTCGTCGACTCGCACTTTGTACGTATACAAAGGTTGACCCAGGACGACGGTGAGCTTCAGGCGCTAATAAGATTTATTACAGAAGGCTGGCCGGAGCAAAAGAAGGATGTCGATGACCAGGTGAAACCCTATTGGGGTTATCGTGATGAATTGACGGTCGCGCATGGTATGGCATGGAAGGGCGATCGGATTATTATTCCAGTAGCTATGCGGAAGGAAATGTTAAGGCGGGTACATATTGGGCATTTAGGATTAGAAAAATGCAAGTTAAAAGTGCGTGAATCTATATTTTGGCCAAATATAAGTAGCCAGC
Source organism: Cydia amplana (assembly GCF_948474715.1). NCBI lineage: Eukaryota > Metazoa > Arthropoda > Insecta > Lepidoptera > Tortricidae > Cydia > Cydia amplana. Next base: position 14,857,872 of record NC_086080.1, on the reverse strand, counting down.
TAGAGGATTTTATTAAAAACTGTCAAGCATGCCTTACTTTTAAAAACCAAAATAGAAAGGAGTCATTGATACCACACGAGATACCGGACAGGGCATGGTCAAAAGTTGGGGTAGACGTTTTTCACTTTAAGGAGAAAAAATATTTAGTGGTAGTAGATTATTTCAGTAAGTTCTTGGAAGTTCTAGAGTTAAATTGTTTACTATCTAGCCATATTATTGAGCAGTTGAAAATTGTTTTTAGTCATCAGGGTATACCTGACATTGTGATGTCAGATAATGGCCCCGAATTTTCCTCGAGCCAATTCAAATTGTTCGCTCAGCAGTGGTGTTTTGAACATATTACTTCTTCTCCATGTTATGCCCAGTCCAATGGGCAAGCGGAACGGAGCGTGCAAACAGTGAAAAATATACTTAAAAAAACAAGTGTGGATAAAACCGACTTCAGGCAAGCACTATTAGAATACTTAACGAACCCCATCACTGATCAATTAGCATCTCCATCAGAGTTATTGAATAACAGAAAGTTGCGTGGAATTGTACCGTATGCACCCAAACTTCTTCATCCTAAAATCCAAATTAATGTCACGGCAGAGTTAGAAAAGAGACAAATTAAACAAAAACAGCAGTACGACAAGACGGCCCGTGATTTAAAGCAATTAATGCCCGGTCAAAAAGTTAAGGTTAGAGTAGATAAGAAATGGGTTAGTGGCACAATTTTACATCTTAAAGGTATCCGATCGTATTTAATTCAATTGATGCAGGGTGGTACTTTGGTGAGAAACAGGCGTCATCTTATATTAGATTCGGAATATCGCCCGGAGTTACCTGTGTGTCCTCGTCCTTATGACGATATCACAATATCGGGTGATAATGATAACGCTAGGGCGCATGCGCCCGGCCCGCAGCCTCAGTCGCACGCGCAGCGTGCTGTTATGAACACGACCCCAGTGTCCGAACATGTACCAGATAATAACAATTATGTTACTCGTTCTGGCAGGGTGGTGATTCCTCCTGATTGGTATTAATTAGCAGCCGGGTTGAATAGTATGTGCAGTTGCGAAGATGGATTGTTATTACATAACAAAACAATTTGATACCTATATACCTGATGCATTAAGGTTCAACTTCCATTGACACTTCATCATTGTTTTTATACAGCATATAAGATTAAATTAAAACCATTTAATACAGACTATAACAGGTTTATTTGTGGGAGCAAAACCTGCCTCGAATAGTATAATAATTAATATATATAAAAAGTGTTTTAGCCGCTATAATAAAAATGTAGGCACTGTAGGTATGTTGTCGTAAATAGCCATTTAGTTGTAATATGCACTTTATAAAATTTTGTGGTAAATTTTCGTTTATTTCCTGATGAAATGGAATTAGTTTCAATGTAATAATGTGTTGCATGATGTTTTATTAGCCATTGTTCTGTAATTAAGGATAAAAATAAACATGTATTTCTGATGCCTGCATTGAAATGTTATGAAAATTGTATCGCAACGATATGCCGCTTTGTATTATGGAGCCATCTACATTGTTTTGGAAGATGACAAACTATGCAATATGAAATTACTGTATAAAAAAAAAAAAACAATTTCTCTAGTAGTATACATTTAATACTTTCAACCTTATTAGTTAAGTATAATAATAATGTATAATGGAAATTTACATACTGTATTTGTTTAGTGTTAATTAGTAATTTAAGTATTACTATTTTGAACACTTATTATGATTTTTTCTCTCTTCAATGCATTCACTGTGATTTTGCTGTATTAATTGAGTGAACTTATAATTACCTATATATATATTTTTTTTATTCTTGTGTAAAAGGGGAATGTGTAAGTAAGATAACTTAAATTATATTTGATCTTGCGTTTTAGTAAATAATATGATAGAATGTTCAACTTGAGCCAAATACAGAAATTGTAAAATGAAAAGTAAAAAAGGGGGTTGTGGGTAGGTTGTGATGATTATGAATATGCATGTGGGTATGTACTAGAAATATAAGAGTGAGTCTTGATCCGAGCACGTAGTTTCATTGACGCATCCCTATAACATAACAAAGACTATTTTTAATTATTTTTTGAAAAAAAAATTTTTTCTTCAAATTTCACCGATCTGTCTGACAAACGAAATAAGTTCCAATGGAAAGTATACAACTTGTACAATATAAATCAACTAGGTTGCCTATCTTTTTCCGGTCACTACTATATGGTTGTAGGGTTGCTTGCGAAAATCCGGTCACAAATAAGGGTTGCCAGGCTTTTAAATAAAATAAGAAGGGAAAACTTTTAGCGATAACTCATAAACGGCTTAACTTATCAAGTTTGTTTGAATGAGATGAGAGAATGAGAGAAAAAAATTACATAGGTACAAAACGCGAATGATTTAAATATATTTTGTCTATGCTAATTTTTAAAAATTTGAAAACTATGTTTTATGTGATATGGTGCGCAGATGATCAAACCGACTTAACAAACACTTGGGGTTGACAATCTCGACTTATAATGATGATAAGTAAATGGTAAATGTACCATCTAGCTTGAACATTATATAAGTTGAGATTGTCAACCCCAAGTGTATGTCAAGTCGGTTTGATCATCTCCGCAGTGCTTAAGACACATGTTTTTAATATTGTTGATTTTAATTGGTGTTAATTTTCTTGAAATGCAGTTTTTTTATGTTCGATTTCATAAGTTTGTTTCATTACCGTCCACTGATAAAATTACCATCTCGGCCGAATTCATTACCAGCGCGTAGTTCATTACCAGTAGCCTTATTAAATGAAAAGTAATAACGTTACAAAGGTGCCTTTAGCAGAAAAATGTTAATAAATGAATCCACAAATTGACGAAACTCAAAAGTTTACCATTTAAAAGAAAAATTACAAATCGAGAGAATCTCACCGATTTGCACGAAATGAGAGAATGACCCTAATAGAGGGTCCCGTTTTTACCCTTTGGGTACGGAACCCTAAAAAGTAAAGTCATTCAGTCTTCTATGCTTACTAGCCTGTAATATTATGCACGTTTCCTCGTATTTTAGTTTATTTAAAGCTAAACACTGTAGGTAAAAGGATTGTTTGTATATACAAGCATTATCTCTGCATTTAAAGAAACATTTGAGCAGTGATTGTGTGGAACAAGAATAGACACGTTAATATTAGCGTGTGAGTTGGCAAGAGTTCTGGACATCATTTTCAGCTGTAATTTACACGTTACACGCTGTGTTGTTTTGTAATTGTTGTGTTTGTTTAAATACGTGAAAAAACAAACAGATACATAAACGTTTCGATGTTTCAAACATTTTGATCTTACTATGTTTTATTTTAAGATTGTTTTTGTGCAGTGTATACTGTATTGTTTACTATCAACCCAGTTGCCTATAGTCATAGAGAAAAAAATACATAGATTGCTCACACCATACATCAGTTTTAGTACCAAAAAGACTATTAGCATCTAGCATCGAGTAGCGGAACTATCAGTACTGCTACATCTATTGTCAAGTAGCAGTACTGATAGTTCCGCTACTCGATGCTAATAGATGTAGACACTGAAATTAATAGTCTAACTGATGTATGGAGTGAGCACTCTTGCCTTACTATATTTCTCTATGCTATAGTGCTGATATTTCTCGATTTTAGCGTAACAATCAATGTGTTGGTAATAAATAATATAAACAAAACAGAGGGCGAGAGGGAGAGAGGGAAGTTCGACGGGTTGCCTCTCTATCACACTTGTAAATTCGTACGTCAGTGTGACAGGGAGGCAACACGTCGAACGTGCTTCGCGGTAGACCCTCGGGCCCCAATATGAAAGCCAGCCTCACTTATTCCGCAGCCACACCTACCTACCCGTATTTACTTAATTAAATAACATACATTAGGCACTCAACTAACTGTTGTACGAAAAACATCGATGTCTATGAACAGTAAAACTGAATATTAGGTAGTTTTCTTTGATTTTCTCTGAACTAAAAATTGATTTCACAAATGCAAATTTGAAGAACTAACCAAGATTCAAATAATGATGTCTAAGATATTACTTTTATCATTTGGATCCATGGTGAAACTTACCAGTCGCTTTTCGGTGAAGGAAAACATCGCGAGGAAGCCGGACTAATCACACTAAGGCCTAGTTGACCTTGTGGGTTGAAAGGTCAGTTGGCAGTCGCTTTCGTAAAAACTAGTGCCTATGATAATTCTTGGGATTAGTTGCCAAGCGGACCCCAGGCTCCCATGAGCTGTGGCAAAATGCCGGGACAACGCGAAGAAGATGAATAGCAGCAATTAAACAAAAAGACAACAACTAAGGCCCCGGCGAGATTCGAACTCACGATCTCCTGTTTACTAGACAGGTGCTTTAACCAACTAAGCCAAGGCGCCGATATGCCCGACGTCGAAATTTCAAAACACTTTATGTTGGTATCGTCATAGAGCTGTTGATAAAATTATCTTTTCAGTGATTTACCAGTAATATGATTATCAAATTAAATGTGAAATCAGAGAAAGACTCTTCATTATTTAAGACGAAATAATAATAATAGTGTTATGATATAAAAGCTCTCCAAGGGGCCTCTACGTGTTGGATCTGTGTCCCCACGCAAGCCTATCAAAAGACCGGGATTATAGGCCCGTGAAATATAAGGAGATACAAATAATTGTGTTATAAAATATATCATCGACCTAAAATTTTCCCGTAAATTTTCTCAGAGGAAACTCGCCGCAAAAATTATCATACTTACATATTTATTGAATCCCTCACTTAAGTATCTAAATTTTCATTACATCCCCAATATAAAGGATGTTGCAGAAATGGATGCTGAATTATTTCCCCCGTGGACTTTCAGGATATTCTCCTGAATATAAATGAAAACAAGCAGAAGGTACCTAGACATTTCAATTTGCGGCCCACGATGAATGTGATTTCATGAATTTTTAAGAGACCGGAATAATTCGAACCTCGGTGAAAACAAAACATTTCGTTCCACAATCGAGGGCTTTTATGGTAATGCATTTTCTTTTGTATTTTTTTATCCGACTAGTGAAAAAAAGTAGATAATATTATCATAACAGCAGCTACGCTCTGGGAGTGTTTGCGTTATGTTATGACAAATCATACTCGGGCTGACTGGCTTAATTACTTAGATATATTTTTTCTATAGTGTCGTTTTTTGTAAAATGGTGGAAATTGGCATAGGTAGGTAATGCCAATAACGTTCTATGTAACTTACAATTAATATATCAAATATCTGGGAGAACGAGCTTTGCTCGGAAAACATGTAAAATTTCAAAAAAAAATGGGTTTTCCCAGGCAGAGATAATAAGACCTAGCCAGATTAATTTTTCGCTCCCGAAAACCCCCATATAGCAAATATCATCGAAATATATATATATATATATACAATTATATATGTATAATTCTTGCTTATTTATATAAGCAAGAATTGCTCGTTTAAATGTATTAGATAGATATGAGTTCGCTGTGATAATGACTCAACGAAGTAAGGGATTTTTATTTCAAGATTTTTAGGCTTATAAAGCATAATCGCGAGATCTAATAACAGCTTACAGAGCCACTAGTGTTATGACCAATGACATTTTGTGTAAAATATGTATACAGTTGACTATAAAATTTAGTAAAAAAAATGTTGATTCGACTCTGCTGTAAACAAAACATTTATAAAGTTAAGTGACGCAGGAACAGACCCTACTTATGTAATGTGAACTCATTTCGCTCGAAGGATACCGCAGGGACCCACTCTGGGTACTGGCCAGTAATTGCTCAACTTAATTTTAAGCCAATTTAAACCTAAGTTTAAAGATATTAGGGTGTTTTTTGTAAAATTCGGCTTTGTTAACAATATTGAGTTAATTTTCACTTTTTTTAGCAATAAATTGAATTTTTCAACTTGATTGTTGTTGAACAGACATTGGCATTTAATAAAGTGTTCTTTAACAAAAGATTTGTTCGTGATGTCATATTAATCATTTATTTATAAATAAGATCTAAGTAGTTAAACTAATTGTTATTAATCGAACAAATAAATAAAAAAAACCGGCCAAGTGCGAGTCGGACTCACGCACGGAGGGTTCTGCACCATCAACAAAAAATAGAGCAAAAAAGTCGTGTTTGTTGTATGGGAGCCCCCCTTAAATATTTATTTTATTTTATTTTTAGTATTTGTTGTTATAGCAGAGATATAACAGAGATAGATCCTTTGTGAAAATTTCAACTGTCTAGCTATCGCGGTTCATGAGATACAGCCTGGTGACAGACGGACGGACGGACGGACGGACAGCGAAGTCTTAGTAATAGGGTCCCGTTTTTTACCCTTTGGGTACGGAACCCTAAAAACCGGGTTTACCGGACCAATAATCTCCTTTAATTTAATTAAGTATGTATTAACTTATTCCTGCAATGTTATTTTATTCACGAAATAATCATATCTATATTTTCATGACAATCATGCATTGCAAGAATAAGTTCTGTGGGATAGGAATAGTCTAGAAACTCGTTAAGTGACTGCAAAAGAAAGTATCAATAACCAATTTAAATAAACACGACCTTTCCATTTTCAACAGATCTCGATCTTCCAAAAATATCAGATACATATTTCGTATTTGAATCACTTTCCGTATCCTTGAGCATCGTAATATCGGTCCGTCCCTTCAATACGGCTCTGACCGCAATTTAAATAACCTCTCAAAGAAAGCTTTATTTATCATTTATTTCCCTAAATCATATTATATTAGGGTCAGCACAATACGACTCGTTTGCTTTTGAAACCTCCTATCTTAATTCATGTCGTCATTGGAAAAGTAGCCTAATGGCTATAATAAAACAGTTCATATTTAAAGGTATATAGAGTGGGTTCGCTGGAACTGATTATTCTAATCCACCACCCGAGCCTGGTCGTCTTTTGTTTTGGTTCATGGAGGCACGGAATAAAAAGCTTGCGTGTGACAGGTATATGCGAAATATTTTGTGAAAATATTGCGTCCACGTGTTGGTCCCGTGTGGTATTATCATTTTGGACTTGGCTAGCCGGCTTGAACTTAGGACTAGGTTATTTCAAGTGTACCTATAATCACGCGTTCGTTATGTATCTACATTATCTTATTGTTGTAATAATAAATAAAAGTAATAGGTACTTCATAATATCCACTTTGTTGTAATCTCTTCTTCAGAAATCTTTATTAGTTACCTACCTACCTACAACCACTAAAGAAGGAGTTCATTTGCGATATGAAATTCTAATTTTTTTAACCACTACCACCGGAATTACAGCAAAGGAATTCCCGATTTTACCCAGCTAAATATATTGCTTACAAGCTTTTTTGAATCCTGTACAATCAGCCGCAAAACGACATACCTTCTTTATGAATGAATTCCATTCAATTGGGCATGCGCTATTGCAGCTCGCTGTATGACATAAAAAACTGGTGGCAACGAAGTCATGGCTAAAAATTAATTAGGAGTCAATTATTTAAAAAATGGTTTCATAGGCATGTTTGGTCGGAATGTTTGGCGGGCGACAGAAATTGTGTGACGTTTTCTTATGTAGTTAATTAAATTCTCAATGGAGTAAATCTATCGTTACAGAGACTGAGCTTCGAGACATGGTGAAAGAAGTGGACCAAGACGGCAACGGCACCATCGAATTTAACGAGTTTTTGCAGATGATGTCCAAAAAGATGCGCGGCGCAGACGGCGAGGACGAGCTTAGAGAGGCTTTCAGGTGAGCCTGCAGATACTTTTAAGAACATTGGACAGGACAGAACAAAACAAAACAGTCGTTGTCTCCAACGCTGAAGATGTAGATGTACCTAGTGTAGAGACGCCGGGCCGGAAACAGGCGGGCTTTCGACCGCTTGTTGCGTTCATTCAGTAAAATTCCCAGGAGTAGGAGCTACAGGTTGCTTTGCGGTGGCATTCCCAGTATTCCCACACAATTATCCTCAAATCTTCTTCTACTCCTAGAGAAAAGAAGGACATCTTTTAGTTCGATCCTTTAATTCACTCTCAACTAATTTATATCTACTGAATACATTTTCATCTCGCTCGCACTAATATGCGAGTACGAGCGAGATGCATACAAAGCTAGTCTTCTTCTTGCCACAGTGTAGCCAAGAGGCATCTGTACTTTATCATTGAAGGTCATTTGCGTCCTAAATTATTCTTATGACTTTTGTCACCAGTTCTTTCGCTTCCGTTCTGTCTCTTTCTTTAGTCAACTTTCTATAAGTGTCCGCCTCTTTTTCCAGGGTATTCGACAAAAACAACGACGGTCTAATTTCCTCGGTGGAGTTGCGCCACGTGATGACCAACCTCGGCGAGCGGCTCAGCGAAGAGGAGGTGGACGACATGATCCGCGAGGCTGACCTCGATGGGGACGGCATGGTCAACTACGATGGTAAGACTCTCTATATTGACCTTGTAGTAAAGTAGAGGGGCGCAGTAGAGAGTGTTCTCTCTACGGTGTTAGGTATGTCTGGAAGCCAATGACGATTCAGCATTCGACAAAAACAACGACTACGATGGTAATACTCCCTATACAGACTTTTTATTGATAGACCAACATCTTGATGACCACTGGCCACCATTCAAGAGCAGATGACTGAGAGGCTTGGAGATAGCACAGTCAACTAACATGGTAAGATTCTTTACACTTCTTAGATGAATAGCTTCCTCGGGATGACATTTGGCCAACCTCGGCGAGCGGCTCAGCGAAGAGAGGTGGACGACATGGTCGAGGATGACCTCAATAGAGACTGTAAGGAGATGGTAAGGGTTTGATTCCACCTAAATATATACAGACATGATGAGACAAAATTCAACTTCCGAGGTAGCAAATGTTTTTGTTCATAATTTGCTTTAAAGGTAGAAGTATATTTCAAACCCACTTGGTAAGATTTTAGTGCAGTGGCTAAAAATATATAAGATACGCTTCACTTTGGTAAAAAAAACATACCTAATTATAAACATAAAAATTATCTCTAACGTGATTTTTTCTGATTTTCAGAGTTCGTGACAATATTGACGTCGAAAAACTAGTATGCAGAGCAAACGCCGACGAGAGAACCTCCCCCTCGAGCACCGGCTCCCCGTAAGGACAACAACGTCAGCACCCCCCCTTACGGGGACGTCTACAAACACGGTGGGAAAGAAACTCTTATATAAACGGGACGGCATTAAACGAACAGTGACAATTCATTAACCAGTGTTAACGTTAACGATAATTATCCGTTATTTTAGATCGCGCTTGGTGGCAGTGTATACGTACTTAATGTTTAGATGTGTGTCAAGTTTGCTACAAATTGGGAGGAAAAAATATGAAACTTTTTCTCCTAATTTTAATGCAGGAAGCTAGAATTGTGAATTGAATTAAACGCCGTTACAAGTTAGTTGATTTGAAATAGAGAATTTTAGATTGTTAGTTAAATAAATGTTTTAAAGACTGCTAGTGTAGTCGAAATCATTTGATATTTAACGTTAAAATTCATTTAATAATACAGTTTGTTTTTAGTTATTTTAGTAACAAAAACAAGTCTGATATTAAATTAATAAACATACTTAACTAACTTGTAACAGCTAAAGCATACTAATCGATATAAATAACCTAATCTTAAAGAATAGATAATAAAAACAACTAAAGTTACCTTAACAGCCAGTGTAAATTACATCATAGATATAATAAAGAGCATTGTCATAGATTCACTAGGTAGAGATAAAATTAAAATAGCTGTTAACAGAAATCGGTTGTGCCGACAACTTTTTGTAAGTGTACCAAAACATAGTCTACATGATAAAATTAATAATCTAGCATCCGTACGTATACACGTTGTGTGACTTTGTGTAGTGTTAGAAGTGTATGTGTCGACAAATGATGGTGTCCAGAAAGATCCTTTTCAAAATGCTCAGTCTCCTGAAGTTGGAATCATGCCTTATATTGGTACAGTAAGGTGTAAATTGCACGTTATTTAGGGAAAAGGATCAGATTGACAAAAATCTGTCGATAAAATTTTAACATTCTGTCAAAAAGAGAAGTCATTTTAATGACAAATTTTTGAGGGTGGATCCTTTTTGTTAAACAACGTTTATTTCTACTTTGATCAGCACAAAACAAGTAACAATGGAAGTGTCCAACAATGCCGACAAAGTTAATTTTGCTGTCTGTTAAGTTTTAATGCTCTAAAAGTCAACAACCGGCTCCTTACTTTCAATGTAATATTTTTATAATTGAAGATTTGGTTTCGATTAATCTTTTACCAAACAAAGGTATTCTTTTCTCTCATGATTTTAATAGAACAAAAAAATCAAATAAAAAAACAGTGTACGATCTTCATAATTTTTACTGATTAGGTAGTTATTCTGCAGTAAACATTTTTTTTTCTAAGAGGCTATACGAGACGGAATCTTGTGAGATAACAGAAAAGACTTAGATAACAGAAATAAAAGCTTCTTTCTGGACAGCACTAAGGCTTTCGTAAGTCTTCCAAACTGAGGGTTGACTGAAATGATGAGCCAAATATAAACTGAGTTCATTAATGTTACGAGGAATCGAAGAAATATATTTATAAAAAGACTAGTGACTAAAGCTAAGATTTTATTCAGTCCTAAAAAATTGAGAAATTTTACCGTGTTTAATATAGGCACATGAAAAGGGTACTTTTATTGTAACAAGATTTCTACTTTTTGCTAAGCTCTTAAAGACTATAAGGCATTTTAAAGTAGAACTTTTTGTTTTGTGTGTATCTCCATTTTATTTTACTTATGGTTTAAGAATCCTATTTGTGTCCATCTTTTCAGGGTCATTATTGTAGATTATAGAGAAGGCACAAGATCACGTTTTCAAATTCCGTTTTGTGCCATTGGATCAATTTTTTTATGATTTCTTTGGCGCAAAACGCACTTTTCAATCTTCCTTACACTTGAGCTTCTTTATTTAATTTCTGCGTTTTGCATAGGAAGTTAAAATTGCATGTAGGATTACAATGTATATTTACTTCAATGACATCGTCATTGTTTACTCAATATTTAATATTTTGGGGAAAACATCATTTAGGTAAGTTTTATATTGGTTTTATGATAGTTGATATATTAATATTAATATGTTACTTGAATTTTATAAAGGATTTGGCATTACAATTGCATGCATGGATAAGGTGACAATTTACAATCAGTCTCTAGCACAGTATTTTTTTAATGTCGCATCAATATTAATAATAATAATAGGTTACTTTTAAACATTTAAAGCGTAAAACCGTTACTATTATAAAAAAATTACCTAAACCTTGAAATTTGTAAATCTAAAACTAGCGCATCTTGAAAATTAAAGTAGTTTTTTTAAACTCTACAGAAGACTCAAGGCTAAAGAAATGTACCTCCTAACAGAATACTATCTACTTTCAAAAAAAGGACAAGTACCTATACAAGTATAAAAGAAACCAGGTTTAAACTTTTTGCTTGGAATCTGAAATTCGTTTTTGAGTTATTTTATTTATTTATTCAGGTAATTACAACACAATATCTAAACTTAATTACAAAAGTATCGTCAAACCAGTAAGGTTTGTCTCGATACTCCATCCGCGATATATTTTATACATCAATTTTTAAACAACTTGCTCAATTTAATTTATCCATGATTTAAATTACATCAACCGACACCATTGCTCTGAGCGCAAAATAAATAACATTTTTCCTTTTCCTATTGTTGTTAGTCTTAATATAATTTATTAAGTAGTAAAAGGCAAGTGGTGTGACAATTGTCTATCTTAGAAATGATTTCTTCAACACAGAATTTTACTATACAATATCTGTGTCGGAATGTTCTTCTTCTACTTCAAGAACTTCGAAAACTTACATCTGTACCAAGCGTTACTTATTCGGCGATAAAAAAAAATAGTATGCTAAAGGTATATATGAAAATTGTGATGCTAATAGTTTGAAAATAGCTGTAAAGTATGATAATTCATAATTTATTTATCTTAAACTCAAAGGCGCTCGTTATACAGATGATTGCGTGTTGTGCCACTTGTGCCATTTCTTTGTCATTTTAAATGCCTGATGACTAATATATTGCTAATATTTAATGAATTACCGAAATAAGCAGAATACGTTTGAAAAAAAAAGATGCATCTATGGCAATTTTGTGAAAAAAGGTCATGTCTGAAAAACAGTAACTTGTTTTTGCTTTAGAAACTGACGGTAAGTCATTTATTGCGAGATCCTTAAAATTTTACTTTGTTTTATATTTAATTTGCTTCGCTGCAATTGCTATAAAAGACAACTTATTGTTATTTAATTATATGTTTTATGTAATTTAAGCATTATGTTTCCAAATTTGTGTCGTTTCCAGAGAAAAGATACCATAGTGACCAGTGCTTAAGCTATTTTAATGATGCTTTTAGATAAAAAAAGAAATGTAGTTGGGGTATGTGCAAACGAAAAGAGGTAACTGTATACGGCACTAACATACCTTTTCTAAGGGAACTACACATTCATATACATAAGACAATAATAAATATTATTTTAACACTCAAATTAAATTTCAAACTTCGCATATCAGTAAGCAATAACCAAATAATATGAAATTATTTAAGCAAATTATATTTACACAAAAAAAAAACAAATATAGACGAAGTTTTAGGTGATCTATATTTTTTTAGACAAAATTATTTATTGGAAAAAATAATTTTATCGACAAAGATATTATTTAAAAACATATAACCATCTGTTTGAATAAGTAGTCAATAATGGAATTATTTATACAACTTTATGACTACAAGATGTATTTTATTCTAAATATGTTATTCACCGATATTATATTTGACTTTACCGATAAATTACAAATAATATTATAAATTGGTTGTATTAATTTGCAAATATATATTTTAATGGGGTGTCGTGATGAATAAAATGTTGGAAACTGTAAAATATATTGAAATAGTTGTATATACAACTGTAAAGGTATGTCCACACCGGTGTGATATAACTTGCATCTTTTATAAACTTATGCAACTTATGTCAAAACGCAAGACATAAAAGTTTCATACGTCGTATATTAAATAGTTACTGTCAATGTTATTATATACTGTACCTATATAAAATGGCAATACAACTAGGTATGATAATTGTATGTTTGTAAAAATGTCGTCGAAACTGTCAACATAGAAATAAACATTGATCTCACTAGGTTTCATTCCCGAGAAAAATCGTTTTTCCGAGTATTCGCACAGACGCACACTCACAGAAACCAAACGCCTATGGATTTAGTCGAGCAATGTCAACGAAACTAAATCCTGTAGCTGGCATCTACCCTAAAAATTCCTTGCCGTCCAATATGTCGGAAAAGGCTGTCAGACCATGCGGCCGGAGGATTTTTTTCCGTCCACCAAAAACCTAATTGAGACTCGTACCATAGACATCTACCATCGTCAAGAATGTTAACTGCATATTAATTTTTTAGCATAATTAATGAAAATATTGTATTATCTTAAATAACATTGTTACTTACCTTCTGTGGGAGAAGAATACCTATTCGGTTAATACAAGTATTCACAATACTGCAATACGAGAGATATTGCAGGATGGTCAGTAAAGAAAGAGTGTTGCTGGACATCTAGCTTTCCCATGCCTGTAGTCTAAGGCCTGAGTGGACGCTCGAAGCGGAGCGTTCGGCGGGGCATGCTGCGTGGCGTCGGGCTCACAAGTAATTTGAGCAGCGTGCATTAAGGCCGTTCGTATACGTTTGCATTAACATGCACGCCGCACGCCCCGCCCCGCTGCACGCCCAACTCGAGCGTCCACTCAGGCCTTACACTTATCCATTGAAGACGCAAGATAAGAAGATACCTCGGTGTGGACGCACCTTATGTTAAAGCAGGCTCGCTTGCGTTATGTGTATCAACAAAATAATGTTACGTTATATACCTACCTATGTATGAAAGTTAAGTTATATGCAAGTTAGATATTCAATGTAATTAGATATACAAGCTTCGTATGAGACAAAAAAGATTTTAATAAAATCTACATTTAAATGGTGACGTTTTTGTTGTTATTTCCTAAAATATAATAGGTACAATACTAACAAATTTATTACGCACTTCAACGAACTAATATCATAAGTCATAACAATAAATACAGAGAATACAGCAATGAATCGGCCGGAAGTGCAAGAATTGATAGACTGGTATAGTATGAATTATCTGAGATAATTTTTTCGGGCTCGGGCCCTAGTCTATTAAACAAAAGGTATTGTTTCCTTTATACAGTGCCTACACCTGTTTACTGCTAATAGACCCTACTTAAGTAACGGGAACAAACCCGTTTAAAAAGCAAATTTATCATTCTATTTATTGGGTTGGTTCAAAATCATGAAACAACCCATTTGGAGATAACACGTTTTGTTATCTCCAAAGAAAAGACCACCCTGATTGTTCTCAGACTGAGCTGTCACATAAATTTGAACCTTAATACTATCACGATAGTTGCTTTTTAAACGACATGGTTACTTTGGCACGTGTTGAAGACCGCTCTTAAAAGAAACAAAGGCTTTTGTTTAACAGCTAGATTAGTGCTCGAGCCCGAAAAAATCATCTGAGATAATTCATACTATATCTTCGAGGGCCTTCTCTGAAGTCTGGGTCAGCCCTCAAAATAACTCATCCATCTAATAATGGTCACTTTCTAGCCTCTTTATCAATGTACCACTTTTTATCCTAATGACTTTTACGGTGTTACTTCTTGTCGACTAATCCTTTTTCTGATCACTGATTATTATCTAATCCAATCCTTCTTCCTCGCGTTTTCCCGGCATTTTGGCCACGGCTTATGGGAGCCTGGGGTCCGCTAGGCGACTAATCCCAGGAATTGGCGTAGGCACTAGTTTTTACGAAAGCGACTGCCATCTGACCTTCCAACCCAGAGGGGTAAACTAGGCCTTATTGGGATTAGTCCGGTCTCCTCACGATGTTTTCCTTCACCGAAAAGCGACTGCTAAAACTCAAATGATATTTCGTACATAAGTTCCGAAAAACTCATTGGTACGAGCCTGGGTTTGAACCCGCGACCTCCGGATTGCAAGTCGCATGCTCTTACCGCTAGGCCACCAGCGCTTTTTCTCCAAATCCAATACCTATAATCCAATATAATCCTTAAATCCATTAGCTAACAGTTACTTGGTACATCATCATATTATAATCCATCTGTAAACAGTTCTTTATTATGCTTATAAAGTTAACAGTTTTCATACAAAGTTTCATCTTTTGGTAGACACATATGATATTCACAATTGAAATGCGTGGCCGAAGTTTGTTGCTATCCTTAGTCTGTCTGTTACCTTTTCATAGCTAAGCTAGTGAACCTTTTTTTATGAAGTAGGTGGCAATCGAGTAGATAAATCACCTGATGGTAAGCAATTATCGTTGCCCAAGGACACCTGAAAACCAGAAGGGATGAAAGATGGTTTTCTGTTCATGAATGTATGAAGGTAGGATGGGTCCGGAAATACAGCGGGAAATAGTTTATTCCACAGTTTAGCTGTGCGACACAACGAATAATATATGTGACGTTCCATGGGTAAAGGTTGGCACTTACCTATTTACGACGCTACAATACTAATACGTGACGTATAACCGTCGATCGCTATAAAATACCTTTTCCCATGGAACGCCACATATAAATGAAACATATAAAACGGCACCAACATGACGATCACTCCCATGGAACGCCACATATAAATGAAACATATAAAACGGCACCAACATGACGATCACTATGCCGTTGTTCTTTGGCGCCTATTGGAATTTAATAAAGGCCAGTTTAATTATCGTGCGTAAATTGTAACATAGGATACAAAGTGGAATTAACAATCAATTATAGCTACACTAAACACAAATAACAAGAAATAATGCAAAAGCCTGCTAAATTGGACCAGAGGCCATCAATATAGCACGCTTGTCAAGAAAACATAAATTGTATAGGTAAGTACGTTATTGACAAGCAGACTGTAGGTATAATTTATTGTAATTTTTATCGAAGCGTCGATATTTCTGGTAGCCTGATTTGAGAATAAGTGTTCCGTAAATAAAGTATTGTACGGAAACAATGATATTATATAACCATAGAGTGGTTATACTCATACTTGAGGAGCACAAAAAATACTTCCATATTTATTTCTGTGCCTACGAAGAAATCTGTTATTTTTGATTAATTTTCTCATTCTATCCATCTTTGTCACACTACATAAGCTCGTCTCTTTCTCTTTCGGTGTGCGGGAGCTCGTTAGCACGTGTACATTTCTCGCTTGCCCGTGCGACTAAATGCAACTTGTCCAATTTGTCACAAGGTAAGCGCTTCAATTTTGAAACGCCTATAACCTATCTTGAGTTATAAAACATTGTACGGAAAACTAAAAATCAGAGTCGGACCAAGCTGGCATTTGCAATGACAAAGTAAGTAGTGTTTATAATAACACTTTTTCACTTTGTTCTGTAAAATATTAGCCGAGGGATATGACGAGCAAAATTTTAAACAAATGTAGATAATTATATTTTCATAGTAAGTAATTAAGATAAAAGGTAAAAACTCGCGCAATGGACATATCTTCCGTCGCAAATTTCGCGTGTTAATATCGCTTTGCCGGTCTTAAGGGCTCATTCACGCTGATTAATCAAATTTCGGACTTCAACTATATCAAAGTTACAAAGTATTTAATAGCTCCTTAATTTTATATAAGTAGCGCGCGAACTCGTATACGATTTTAGTTACATTGCGGACCATTGAGGTTACGTCAATTCAGCCGACTGATCAAATGACGCAATGTAATGAAACTCGCATGCGAGTTCTCGCACCGTCTAAATGAGCCCTTAGTCGTAGTTTCATAACATAACCGCAAACATACAATTTTATTAATTCAATACCCATTTCCATTGAGATTCACTCTTGGTCAACTTTTATGACGCGATTGCAGCTGACAATAAAATTGGATTTTAAAACCACAAAGTCATCAAGGAAAATAATCTTATTTTCCTTACGACATAGTAGACTAGAATAATGGCTACAGTTTCGGTTTATTTTTTGCTAGGTGTTAATGATATTCAGTAAATCGATGTTAAAGTGACAGAGTGGATTAGAAAATGAGCTAAGGTGCGTTGGGGTCACTTCGAAAGCG
Organism: Cydia amplana; assembly: GCF_948474715.1. Taxonomy (NCBI): domain Eukaryota; kingdom Metazoa; phylum Arthropoda; class Insecta; order Lepidoptera; family Tortricidae; genus Cydia; species Cydia amplana. Next base: position 14,840,691 of record NC_086080.1, on the reverse strand, counting down.
GGGTAATTTTGAAAATGGCAAATTTCTATAAACACTTTATACTTTAAACACATACGCTGTTGCGACGATACTAGGGCATTTTGCTTACTGTTGCAATAGTAGTTCTACACAACCTATACATAATCACATAGGTAATTAAAAGGGCTTATCAGCGTGACGTCACTAGACGCGTGCGCGGCGAATGGCAGCCAATCACAGAGTTCTGTCGCGACACACCAGCTCACGAGACGGCCACGGGACACGCGCCTGCGTTGTGATGTGACAGCTGTCAACCAACTGTGGAGGCGACTTTTTAGAAACTTTTCATTAACTTGTAATGGACCTACTTATCTATGTATGTTTGTACGGGTCAAATCTTGTAAGTTAAATTTGATTTTTGCTCAACTGTATGTGGCGTTAAATATGCTCCTATAATAAATTGAAGAAAACAAGCTGACTCCATGAAATCACAGTCAAGATAAAAAATAAACAGTGCAGCGAAGGCACGTCTCGACTACAAAGAACTATAAAAACATGTAGATAAGCACTTCACTGGATAAGAATAAATAAGTGTTAAATAGTGTTTACAAGTGTTTTACATAGTAAATAAAGACTTTAAGTAGGTACTAAGTACCTAGTAGAATTTATTGTAACCTAACTAAGGATGAAAGCACGAGCCATGATGATTCGATTGCCTAATCCTAATACCTTTTCATCAAAATTCGATGCTTCTATCGATTGTTTGTACTTACGAATAAATTCTATTCTATTCTGTTTTGTTCTGTTCTGCTCTGCTCTGCTCTGCTCTGGTCTGCTCTGGTCTGCTCTGGTCTGCTCTGGTCTGCTCTGTTCTGCTCTGTTCTGCTCTGCTCTGCTCTGCTCTGCTCTGGTCCGGTCTGGTCTGGTCTGTTCTGTTCTGTTCTGTTCTGTTAAAGTCTGTTCTGTTCTGTTCTGTTCTGTTCTATACTATACTATACTATACTATACTATTCTATTCTATTCTACACTTTTGTGAAGCAACACTGTGCAACACGGTAAAATAAGGTAACTTCAACCAGGGTGAATAGGGATGGCTGGGGTGAATAGGAACAAAACTTAAATTGTGATTTACCTGACAATTTCTTAAAATATACTTACAAAAATTGTATCTTACGAAATCTACTATTATTTTCAATCGAATGATAAGATTTGTGTATGTATTTTTTAAAGAAATTGTCAAGTAAGTACATCACATTTTAAATTTTGTCCCTATTCACCCCAGCAATCCCTATTCACCCTGGTTTATTTACTTTTATTAACGTTCGTGGCTGTTAACTCATGCAACAGTACATAAATAGGGAAAATCGTCGATAATTTAATTTATCTAAATTTATCTAAAAGGAACCTGTCATCAAATCTTGCCCCCGAAATGCCGATGTCTGCTAATAACTCTTTATTAGCAAAATTTTGATAGGTATTTTTAATTTTTTAGCTTTAGTTACCTTCATTGTAGTTAATTTTAGTATTATCTTCATTTTATAACACTTATTATACAATAAATGAGTTCTGTCACTTTATTAAACCTTTAAAAAAGTCACGGAGCTAGGTCATTGTCACAAATAATTCGTACGCAAGGCTCTGCTGAGGCCGCACGCTTCATATCATTAAATTCCATACTTGATATGGCATTTTGATGCATTGTTATTTTTTTTTTGCTAATAATTTGGTGACAGGCACACCAAGGAACTTGAACCTCGTAAAGAACAACCTTATTAAGTGGCTTCCATCTATGATGATGAAGCTCATTGAGTTATTATTACTACAGATAGATATAGTATAGATAAGCCATACTTACTAAACAATGAAATTGTTGCAATCGCAACCTATACCACGTGACCAAAATGTCGTAAGCGCCGTAAAATTCATGGCGCTTACGAGTTTAGGTCGCGAGATTCACGCTCCGCTTCTATGGTTTGTTATCAAAACGACAGCAGCTCATGGCGCAAAATACTAGTTCTCTATGGTCAATATCTATAGTCAAACCTGTTCCTTATCGCTTCCGGTGCAAAAGTGCCCATAATGATTAGATTAGATTCATTTATTTCTTATTGAAAATGTACATTAAATTTTACATGTCAAAATAAAATGCATTCACAAAAAGATCGTCACAACATATTGAAAATTGTTATGGGGCGCAGTGTTTTATATTGAATTAAAGATGTTCTTCTAAATATCACTTCGTTTATTATATATATTTAATTAAATTAGACACAGGCACTTAGCCTTTAATCAAGTCATGGTGGAAGAAAAAAGGTTGCCACAGATTAAAAACAAAACTAAGTTATCTGTCATTGACATGTCATCGAGGGATGTTTGAGTTGCTCTTTTAACACTCTTCCTCAACGCAATCATTCCTCGATATGAGACCAAGTTTGTCTACCAGTTTTACAAAAATAGTTTTACCTAAAGGTTTGGTGAAAACATCTGCTATCTGTTCTTTAGTACTAATGTATTCTACTTTGACAATATTTTGTTCAACCTTTTGCTTAATATAATTATACTTCACATCAACATGCTTTAGTCTTTTCTGGTCTGTATTTTTAATAGCTTTAATTTTATTGTGCTTTGATTGTCTTCATAGATTGTTACATTACTAATTTTTATATTTAAATCAGCTAATAGTTTTAACATAAAAGAAGCCTCCATAATCGCTTCACACAGAGCTACAAATTCAGCCTCTGTTGTACTTAGTGTAACTGTATTCTGCTTTCTTGATCTCCAGACTACACTATTATTAAATACTTTAAAAAGATATCCAGATGTTGATTTTCGGTCATCAGTTCTAGCAAAATCAGCGTCTGCATATCCTATCAATGGTACACTTGATTCATCTTTAGTATATAATAAAGAAAAATTTACAGTCTGCCTAACATATCTCAGTAATCGTTTCAAAGCACGCCATAAGCCTGCATTGGGCTTAGATTGAAATCTACTTAGGTAATACACAGAAGCTGCTAAATCTGGCCTAGAGCCAACAGTTGCATACAAAAGTGATCCTATTAATGATCTACATTTATGTTCATATGTCATATCAACAGTTTCATTTTCATCAAATTTAAAATTAATGTCCATTGGTGTATCACAGCCTTTACAATTTTCCATATTGAATTTTTTCAGTACATTTTGTAAATATTTAGATTGGTCTATTGAGATGCCTTCGGAGTGTATTTTAATTGATATTCCTAAATACATTAAATTTTCATTTCCCATGTCTTTCATGCGGAATTTGGTTTTCAAGAAGTTTTTTACTGACTCTACATCTTTTAAGTTATCACTGAGGATCAATAAATCGTCTACATATAATAGTAAGTATAAGTTTCCCTTCGTAAACAAGCAATAGTCATTATCTGATCTTTTAAACCCATATGAAATAATTGTCTCATTAAATTTCTCATACCAATATTTCGGTGACTTTTTCAACCCGTATAAAGATTTTTTAAGCTTTAGTACATAGCCATCCTGTATATCCATTCCCTCTGGAGGTTTAAGATATACATCCTCATCTATTCTTCCATATAGAAACGCTCCTTTCACATCCATCTGATGAATATGGTAATCTCTCCTAGCAGCAACTGATAACAACGTTCGAAGTGTCTGTAGTCTTAAAACCGGTGAGTATACATCTTCAAATTTCTCTTGCTGTTGGTAACCTCGAACTACTAGTCTTGCTTTACAAACAGTATTATTTCCTGTATCCTTTCTTGTAAACACCCATTTTGCATCTAATAATTTTTCATTTGGTTTTGGTACTATCTCAAAAGTTTCGCTTTCCTCCAATACTTTCAGTTCTTCAACTACGGCTTTTTCCCAGTCTCCTTTATCTTCTCTTTCTTGAATATCATTATATGTAACTGGCACATCTTCATGGTAACTACTAAGTAGAGCAAACATCGCTTCATCATTATTTTCTTCTAAATCAAGTACATAGTCATCTTGCCATTTTGGTTTATTAATTTTTCTTTTCTCTCTTCCTGTTTCATTGCTTCTGACTTCTCTTTCTGGTTCATTTTCTTGTATATCATTTGATGTTTCTGTATTTTTAATTTCTTCTATCTTATTTTCTGCCAATTTTATTTTCAAATTCTCATTTTCTTGTTCAGTTTTGTCTTCTGTTTCTTCCAAAATGTCATAAGCTGGTATGTTTACTGTCTTGTCCAATTTTATGGGTCTCTCATCAAATACTACATTTCTTGCTGTCACTGTTCTTTGTTTTTCTTCATCAAAAAGTTTATATCCTCCTATGTTGTATCCAATCATAATCATCTTCTTACTTTTATCATCAAGTTTCTTTCTCAGTTCTTTTGGCACATGATTATAAGCTGCACATCCAAATACTCTTAAGTTTGATACATCAGGTTTGCGTCCTTCCCATAACTCACATGGCGTTTTTTCTCTTCCTGAAACTGGACTCCTATTTGTTACATATGTTGCGAACAAGACTGCTTCACCCCAAAATTCTTTCTTCTAGCCAGAGTCTATTAGAATAGTCCTTGCCTTGTCCATAAGTGTATTATTCATTTTTTCTGCGACTCCATTCATCTCTGGATTGTATGGTACTGTATGTTGCATGACGATTCCATTCCTATTACAAAAATCCCTAAATTCATCTGAAAGATATTCACGGCCATTATCGATTCTCAGCTTTAACAAATTTGCATTAAAATGTTTTGTTACTGTATTATAATAAGTTTCAAACTTTTTGAAAACCTCTGATTTATTCCTTATTAAGAAAACCGTTGTAAAGTGAGTATAATCATCTATGAATGTTACAAAATATTTGTAACCGTCCCAAGTCACAGGTGTAATCGGTCCGCAGACATCAGAATGTACCAATTCTAAAGGTTTCTTAGCTCTAGTCCCTAATTTATTAAACGGCTGTCTACGACTTTTCCCTAAAATACATGCTTCACATAAACTGTCATTTACAAATTTATTTTTTATTTCAGATAAACCATCTACCAGATTTTTACGTACAAGTACATCTAAATTTTGTGAACCCAAGTGACAATAACGTCTGTGCCATAAATTTGTATCTACTGTGTTTGCTAACTGACACGAATTTACATTAATTTTGCATTCAACTGTATATAGTGTTCCCTCTTTATTTCCAATCATGATTAAATAATTATGTTTATATACTCGTACCTTTCCATTAGCAAATTCAATCCTCAACCCGACACTTTCCATTTTAGACACTGATAATAAATTTTTCCTTACATCTGGAACATAATACACATTTTTTAATAAACATTTGTTTTCAGTTTTGCCTACTTTGAACACTACTTCCATATTTCCTATTCCAAAAGCCTCTAAAGTTATTTTATTTTTAGCAACTGCAATTTTTCTTGGCACTTTAAATTCTATATATTCTGTGAAATAATCTAGAGAGTATACTAAATGATCTGAGCACCCTGAGTCCACATAAAATTTTAAATTCGGTTCACCACTTACATTTCCGCAGAAGAATGCTGTCGTTTCATCATTATCCTCGACATAGTTGGTACTCCGTCCTTGGCTCGATCCTCTATTTCTTCCTTGGCTACCACGACCACGTCCTTGGTTAAATCCGGTTCCTCTGTATGATCCACTCTGTCCACGTCCTTGATTAAAGCCTCTTCCCTGGTTCCATCCGCCTCGTCCATGATTAACTCCATATCCTTGATTCCATCCACCTCGTCCATGCCCTTGATTAAATCCATATCCTTGATTCCATCCGCCACGTCCATGTCCTTGATTTAATCCATATCCATGACTTTGTCTACACTGAAACTTTTTATGGCCCGGCTTACCACAAGTGAAGCAATTAAAAGCATTTAACTGTCCTTGACTTGTCTGATATTCATTAAATTTTTTCTGTTTCTCCTCCTCCGCTAATAATCTATCCTTCACTGTATTCAATTTCAAATCGCCGATGGTTTCTAAAGCTGTAACTATTGATTCATAAGATTTGGGCATTGATAAAAGTACATAGTTTATTTTTTCTTCTTCTTTTAATTCTGATCCGGCTTCTTCTAGTTGAGTACATATTTCTTGTATTTTTGTATTTTTAACGATTTCGTATCTATATATTTCATGTCGCTTAACTGCCTTCTTAAAAATAATTTGCTTCTTACTCCTTTGTCTTTGAAATTGTCTTCTAAATTTTTAAACATAGCGTATGCTGTCTCTTGTCGTATGTATTCTAAGTGGCTGTCTCCCACTGCGGCAATTAAAATGGCTTGCGCTCGCGCTTCCATTTTCGCATTAGCTGTATTATCTGAATATTTCACAGTTTGTATTGCCTCCAGGCACGAATTTTCCTTAAGTACGCTTTTGATTCTGAACGACCAATTGTTGAACCCATCTCCACTGAATTGTTCAACATTATATCTGCTATTGAAATTACTATCTTTCGCCATCTTGTTTTCTTACTTCTCTTGTTATACTGACGCCGTATTTTCACTTTCCTTTTTCTTACGCAATTACGATGTCTGGGTCCATAACTATTGAAAATTGTTATGGGGCGCAGTGTTTTATATTGAATTAAAGATGTTCTTCTAAATATCACTTCGTTTATTATATATATTTAATTAAATTAGACACAGGCACTTAGCCTTTAATCAAGTCATGGTGGAAGAAAAAAGGTTGCCACAGATTAAAAACAAAACTAAGTTATCTGTCATTGACATGTCATCGAGGGATGTTTGAGTTGCTCTTTTAACACAACACAATATCAATAATAATAATTAATAGAATAATGATCTAAAAAATAAAACAGTAATATAATATAAAACGACCACTTTCTACAAAATAGAAATGAGTAAACAAGTAAAGTAAAAATCAGTCAAATTAATTAAGAATATAAAAAATAAAAATGTCCAAAATAATTATCCCTAATGCTCACGGTATTACCCCGCTGGATGGCTATGGACAGCCACTGCACTAGAAACGATTCGGATTCTTCTCCCTCTTGCCTAAGTCGACGGCCTATATCACACACAAATAGTTTCGCGTCAGCACCCCAGCAGCCCGCCGTTGCAACCGCAATTAAAAGGGAAGAAAATATACCCCGAGCCCAATGGAACATACTTTTATTATTAAATGATAATAATATTAAAGAAATCTTATGTTGTTTTTATAGATTTCGTAACCTAACCCTCGATAGGTTCAATAATTTGGGCCGATTTCATAACAGTAGGCTTTGTATAAGTAATACACGTTTAAAATTACGACGGTTTCACTTTTTTTACTACGAAGAATTAGATCATTTGAGAAAATTGAGACACCGTGATATGGCCTTATAAAATACGACTATGCGACAAAAATATCTAGCATTAACAAAAACAAACAACTAACAAGCATAACAAAAAGATAAATAGCTAACTTGGCAAAAAGAGAAATGGCTCTATTATATACAGTGTGTAAATCCAATACGGGCGAATATTTAAACGGTGGTTAGCATAGGATCTAAGAAGTATATGAAGATATAATTTGCTTAGAAATACAATGTCAATTTTAAATCATACAAAATAATTCGGCCCGCAATGTAATACACCACACATACACAAGTTACGGGATACGAGCTTTTTAAAGTAATCCCTAGGAAACGAACAAAAAGCAGCAATGTACATCAAACAACGATAAAATATAAAGCCTGACCAGTAATATAATTATGATAATTGTCAAGAGGGCGCTGTTATTCTCATGTATAGGGTGACAGTTCAGTGAAGTATGACAAAAATAGTTCCAGTGAAATTCCGCAACATGGCGCGTGATCTATTCCTGGTCAGACCGCTTTAAGAGCCCATCAACGTGCACACTAGCGCCACTGCTAAATAATCGTGATTATTTAAATTTAACGAAATATATTTAAAAAAGGGGGCCGCCACGTACTGTATCTTGTATTAAAGTACCTTTTGAATACATCAAACTAGTTTCTATGTTGCTAGATTCGTTAATCTATGCGTCCAAAGATAAAAGGGCTGTTTTTGTTTTGAGTTTATAGATTGATGAATCCAGCAACATAGAAACTAGTTTGATGTATTCAAAAGGTACGTTAATACAAGATACGCTAACACAATTTTTGAATGGCTGCAAGATCATAAATTAGAAATCAACATAAACAAAACTAAGATCGTCCAATTTAAACCATATCAAAAAAAAGAACTAGAAATAGACTACAAGCTAAATAACCAGACTATTGAACAAGTTGACCAGTTCAAACTTCTGGGCATAACCATCGATAGTGGAATGGATTGGAGACCACACGTACAAAATATAAAGAATAAGCTATCTACATTCATATATGCTCTTAGTGTACTCACAACTAATACAAATTTCGAGGCATCGTTATCAGCATATTACGCATACCGTCGTTGCGCTTTCCAAAACATATATGTGCATTTTTTCGATTTTTTTTTTATTTGCGATTCGTTAATAATTTCGAAAGCCGCGTCTGTTGCAAAAACAAACATGTGGAAAATCGTAATAGAAACGGAGATTACAATGATTATATGTGATTTAGGTTCATTTAAAAACCGTATAAGTGTCTACGAGACGCATATCCGTTTTTATTAAATCAGGTAAATCACACATATCAGGTCTGGTCTGCACATGTCACTTTTTTTTTCCTTTATGCATTCTGTCGGTACGTTGAATTCAATTAAGGTTGTGTTGTGTAAAATAAGTGCAAAATTACGGAAAATTGTGAAGTTACAGGTAAAATTTCCTACTTTCATTAATAAAACACTATAATAAACTCGTGTTAATGAAGATACGTTATTTCGTGGGTCTTATGTCTTATTCAATGATTAACTATGTTTACAACTGGTTGGATGTCTGTTATATTTTGTGAGAAGGAAGATACTTTATTTTATTGGATTAATTGATCGATCGATTAATTTATTAGCGTTGATTTATTGTAGGTATGTTATAAATAGGTAAATCGCTGTAGAAAATAAAAATAACGGCTAGCTATAGCTAGAAGTATGAACTTCGTACGTGTTTAATTTAATGAGAGGTTTATTTTGTCGTGGGGTTCACCGTAAATTGGAAATACGTATTATAGTTAGATTTCCAATTTAAGAAAACCCTCTGATACGTAATTTATTAACTTATTTAGGTACCTATATTTGATACCTATTCCTGGCACCTGTTTCCTGGCATATTATTCGAGTTTTACTACGTAGGTACTTTAATAGCTCGTGTATTGGTTGTAGGTAATTTTAAGTAGAAGGCTCACCGGAATAGTCTAAATATGAGTTCAAGATATAAAGGACGGCGAGGAAAGCTTCTTGTGGCTCAATCCACAGGGAAAATAAATAGAGTACAAGAATCACATTTTTCTTCCAATATATTTCCGACAAATGTGTATAATCCCATCAGCTCTCATGATAGGATGGCTAACCAAAATATAAGCCTCTCATTAGGAAACAATTCTTTGATTCCAAATTCATCTCTTCCCTCTATAACCTTTATGGAAACTGGTGATATTTCATTAGACTCCTATTTCATTGGCGCAGATCAGTCAATTGCCTCCGCACCTCTGCCCAGAGAATCTTCTTATGATCATTACTGGGTTACCAAAGCGAGATAGCAACAACTACTGAAAATATCCCTGCTTCAACTCCTGCACCAAATCAACAATTAAGTGATTTGAACAATTTTACTTCTATGGAGCTAGATGAAACGACTGGGATATTTAAAGTTAGCCAAAATGATTCAAGGATCCAAGACGACAATTGTATGCTAGACGATCAGACTGGAGAAATCATTTTCTTAAAAGAGACTGCCGAGGAACCCCAGGTTAATATTTACGACTGACGATATGGTGGTGTAACGGCTAATCAGTTTACGAGACGTATCATAGATTTTATGAATTCGAAAGTTGATCAAGGTTTCAAACAAGTTATTCTAATTTCAGACGGTTATATTGCTATCAAAACAGGAACAAAGTTTTGGCTTCAACTCTTCTTAGTTTTACAACTGACAAACATATTGAAATAGAGCAGCGGCTTCTTGAAAAAGGCCATACTATGATGCAGGTTGACAGTGTTCACTCTACATTAGAAAACCTCTTCAAACCTCCCATATATGCTCCTAGCGATTACATCAATCTAATATTCAATTCAATTCAATTCAATGTTTTATTCATAAAATATACATTTTACACGTCAAATTTTTAAAAATCAAATACTATTTCAAATACTCTAAGTAGTAAATAAATAAAATAGTTATTTTAAGCAAAACTGGTTTTCCAGGCTATATTATTTTATATTATAGAATATGGAACTCCTAATGGGGAATATGATAGTTATGTACGCACTTATAAAACATAGGTAATATGATTTATTTACCTGACAAAATTGTTATTTTTTTTTGTTTGACTATAAGAAGATTTATTTCTGACAATATTTTTTGTATAAATCGCTTTTTTCGATTATATCACTGTTTTATTTCACTTCATATCTATATATATTCATTCTGTTTTAACTACTTGAAGCACATATGAAACCAAAATGTTAAAAATTGGTTAAAATAATGTTCTTATATGTGCTTAGCTTGCACATGTATAACTTTTTTGACTCTAAACAAATCTGACATGTGCACAAAAAGTGAAAAAAATTAAAAATATACTAAAATTTGCGGTTTTCTAAAGTGATTTCTTATTCATTGAAACTACCTATTTTTTTTACAAATTTTCTTCATATTTATTTAGAATTTCAGCGAATGGTTTTGAGTTAAAACAGTTTTTTTCGTCTACTGAAAAGTCATGACAACGCACATGTATGTTTAGGAAAGCGCAACGACGATACGCCTACTCGTGGCTACGAAATGGACTTATCCTATGGGGAGAGAGCACTGATGCACACGATCTCTTTCTTCTACAGAAAAGATGCGTTCGGATTTTAGTAAATATTCGAAGGAGAGAAACTACTAGGCCACACTTTTTAAAACATAACCTCCTGACACTGCCTTCCCTCTACATTTTGGAAGCAATCATGTTCGTTAGGAAACATTATAATTTATTCGTGCAAAAGAAAGAGATTAGTAATAATTACAATTCGAGGACAGGGTATCAGTTAGCGTTGCCAAAAGCGAACCTTGTTATGTTAAAAAAAAGTCCATATTACCGATGTGCCCAAATTTATAATAAAATACCCCCACATATCTTAAAACAAAATAACAATACCAGGTTCAAAAATATAATAATGAAAATATTAATACAGAAATGTTACTACTCAGTTGACGAGTTTTATAGAGATAATGAATTTGACATCACATTTAATAATTGACCTTAGTCTGCATTGTTTTGCTATTTTGTTTTTATGTAAATTTATAAATATTATAGAATAGATTTGTTGATATGTAATTTTCTAAATGATGAATTTTGCGGATTATTTTTATTTTTAAGTTTTTATCCAGATTACTATACAAATACGATGTTTTAAATATGGCATTTTTAAGATTGTGCGTAATTATATAATATTCTAGTGTAAATATACTATGTACGATGTACATACATCCTTGCTTTGCCCTAACAGGGCCCACGTGAAACTGTTTATAAACATATTGTGTAACATCTATATTACCATGGTCGCAATAAAGTATTATGATTATGATACAGTACGTAGCGGCCCCCTTTTTTTAAATATCTTTCGTTAAATTGAAATAATCACGATTATTTAGCAGTGGCGCTAGTGTGCACGTTGATGGGCTCTTAAACAAAACAGTTCCACAGATAAGATATAAATGACATGCGATTTTAGAACAACGTAGTGTTGCTAACCCGCGACTTTTCAAATTTTCTGCCTTTTTTACTGACAAGATTTGCTTGACCAAGTATATCTATTTTGAAAAGGATCGAAGGTGGCAGATGTTTTTTCCGCATTTTTTCATACGCTACTATTCATGCTGACTGTACATAAATATATTTTTAGTTTGCGTTGAAAAACAACTTCTTATAGCTTAAAACCCGTTGGTCATGATGCCCCATGAATCAACGTACGGTAAATACCCACTTAGTAGTTTTTAAACCACAAATCGCTCATGTCTAGACTAGGGAGGAAAAATTTCGCTGGGTTTTTTACCCAAGGTGTTTATGGACAGACATTTATAAGTTACAGATTCAATAAAATAATTATCAATGCCTTTATTTAAATTATCTCTCTTTCGAAGTTACCCCAATGCACCTTAACAATATATTGCGTCACATTGATGTGAATGTCAAATTGATATTATATTTTTCGTTTCTGAATACGAATGTTACTCGTGTGTAGGCGCCTTTTATGTGTTAAAAAGGATGCGACTCATTTGCCAATACCGCCATTGTATTGTGGCAATAAAGTGCGACTAAGGTATTTTTTAATTTAAGGTCAAGAAACTGGACTGAGTATTAGTTTTATCTTCAATATACATACAGTGTATACAATTATTATTTCCAGTTAATAAAAAGACATTTCTAAAACTTGTTTTTATTTGAAGTGAAAACTTCTTTCTCGATCGATCTAGCTAGGTTTTATCTCTGGGAAAACGCACATTATTGAGTTTTTATATGTTTTCCGAGCAAAGCTCGGTCTCCCAGATATTGGAACTTAAAGTATGTAGGTAAGTGTGCGACCGGCTTATAAGTAATCTACTCGGCGGCGTGGCAGCACCCATGAAGAGTCAGCGTGGTGTTATACGGATGTTTGACGAAATTATCTTTTCTATGACATTGACAATATATTATTATTTATTTATTTTTTAGGTGTTAGTTTTAGTTTGTAGGTAGTCTTAATTTTAGGTTACTTTTTATTGTAAGTTTTTTTTAATTACATATTCACGATGTTTTAGTACTAAATAATTGTATTTTACCTAAAAACTTGTATTGCTATTATAAACTTGTATTATAAGTATGTATTATTAAGTAGTTGATTTATTAATAATTTATAATGATAGGTGTTAAAAACCCCTTCAAGTTAAAGGAAACGAGTTAAAAATAGATACAAACCAAACGTGGCGTTTCTAAAATTTCATAACTTTAACAATGTAAAATGTAACGTGGACAAAGTTCATAATCTCCGTTACTAAAACTATAATGTCTTACTAGATTATCATAATAATTTAAGTACCTACTCGTATAGTTGGCAAATTAAAAAAAAGATGTTGCATTCGAGCTTCGCTTTTGCATGAAAGTGCAAAAAAAGTTGTTAGAAAGAATACAAAAATGGGTGTTAAATTATGTAGGTATCTTTTATACGTTGCCAAAAAAAGGATTATTATTACAATTAAAACAGAGTTACCTGAAGTAATTTGACTTTCCGCTTATACTTTTTGGATTAAATATTACTCCGTAAAATATTTGGACATTATTAGCGTGACATTATGAAATTGAAGTTATGTAAACATCAAATCAATATCAATGTGTCCTCTTTATTTTGTATTCACTTCAGAAACTACACTTTGACACGAGTTCACAAATTAAAATGGAAGACAAGTCATTGATTTCACACACATTTTCTGTATTTTAGTGCTAATATCTGAATATATTTTCTGTAAAAATGCACTTTTGAACCAAAAGTTGAATAACGTGTGAATAATTGATTCATTGTGTACAAACCTGGATAACTTTAGTTTAAAAGCGGAATAGAAGCTTTTGACAACCTCTATACAAGTATTATTCAGCTGATTCACCACTATGCACACATTATACAGCTATTACATGGCTGTTATTCAGTTGTAAGCTGTTTAATTTTTTTGCCCAAATTTTCTGTATAACGTCTGTAACAGCGCTGTTACAGACATTATTCAGCTACCTAATTCAGCTTACAGTACGGTATGCTCTATTATTCAAACAATATTCAGCTGCCTTGTGTTACTGGGGTAGCGTAGGTTATAAACAGCCTGTAGGTACATATTATATTATCATCAGTAATGTTACATAATAAACACCCTGTATATATTATCGCATGCGTGATGCGTATCATGAGTGTACAGTGAACGCTGGTACAGGCACACCTCCTGTCACTCCATTGTTTACTTATAGATTACGGTAAGTTTACTAGTAATTATACTAGGAATCTAGTTTTTTAGTTTATTTGTTTTGCCACATGGTTTACGACGACGTGTTAGAATACCTATTTTACGTAATATAAGATGATGTAACAAAATGAATATGAGATAATTTATAAATAATCAACAAATCAAACATCAAATCTCTGCTATGAAAACATTATACTTAGGTAGTTATATCGGTAGGTTAGGTAGGTTAGGTGTAATTGTGGTAGAAAGTGATAAACGCCTGCGTATTTTATATGTATATATCAATCATAATATCGCCTTTTTGAAACGCCAAACGTGTATGTCAAGGAAAGCAAAAAAAAATACTAATTACCTACTTTTGAAAAAAAAAAACTAGATGAAATTATGGTTCACTTTTAAATTTACTAGTGACCTATCCATAGCGCCATCCCGTGACGGAAAAAACAAACAATTCTGGAATATTCTTTTCCTTACTCATGTCCGTATTTATAGCCTGAATAAAAAGAAAAAACACCTTGGTTTATATCTACTAAAATAAATATAATTAGGCTCAGATGTAGAGTTTTCGAGCCTTAAAATTAGGTTCATAGAAATTTATTTTTCTCGAAGAAATTATACATTTCACTTAGTAGGTAAAACATTAGTAGGTAAGTAGCTAGTTCGAATCGCCTAATATACATTTTGTGACATATATGCACATATTATATATACTTGTATTATCCATCGTTGATAAGAAGTGGTAAATCTAACTTTAAATTTATCATTAGGGATTTTAAAAATATTTGTTTTGACTCATGTTGGACACAAATACGACCCTTTATTTGAATTGAGTCAACAGCCATGGCACATGTCTTTTTTATCAGTCTGGTATATTCAGCATTGAATTCAACTGAAACAATGTGTTTGTTATTTTCCTGACGAATGAAGGTTTCATTCACAAACATGGTTTTGAAAAGTAAGATTTATATTTAAAACAGTATTCAAACAAGAGATACTTAAATATGACGACATGGTTTATGATACATATTTAATTTTATAGAAATATGTAGCTTATCTCGTATACTAATTGACACTTGACAATTATTAATTTATTAAATTTTCTATAATATAATACCCCAAAAGTAAGTATTTTTGTCATAAAAATAATTAAACTACTATAATGGAATATAAGTCAACATGAGAAAAAAACATCCAAATATCTGCATACCAAATTCCATCAAATCGGTTCAGCGGTTTAAGCGTGAAGAGGTAACAGACAGACAGACAGATATAGATATAATAGTCTTGATTGGCATACCTCAGTAAAAAGATACAGCTTAAAGAAAAAACAATTGATACACGGTTATTTTCGCATTTATAATATTAGTAGGGTTACCACACCTTTAATCTGTCAGCTCCCAGTGGCTCATATGAAAATGACTCACTTTAACCTTAAAATATTGCATATTTCCGCTTCCAATCGACTCTCAATTCATTAACTAAAAGCGTTCGTCATCATCCTCAATGCAACGCAAGGTTGGGTCAATGCTCTGTCGTCACAATATTCTCAACCCTGAAATATTCCTCGCCTTGAAACTGTATGACGTACTAACAACAGCCGATGGACCTTATTCCTTTACAATAAGGTTTAAAATCTGTTAACAGCGTTGATGTTACATCGTCATTAATTCCTATGAATCCAAAGGGCAGTAATCAAACTTCTCAACGGGGAATTGTTCCTAAACACTAGGAATAATGAGTGTAAAATGGGAATAAGACGAATGACGTTCTGAAAGGGTTTATATAAAAGAGCCTTATACTTTTGTAGACAGTTATACGTGTTGTTTGATGTGACATCGACATCGTGCTAATATATTATACAAATTAAGTGTACCAAGTGATAGAGCTTAAAAATGGGTAAGTGATTTTTCTTATAATCATCCTGCCCTAGTAGCACGGTCGCATTTTTATCATTTGTCACCATGCCTGTCACGTTCTAACAAGTATGTAAGTGCGAAAGTTAAAAAAACCGGCCAAGTGCGCGTCGGACTCGCGCACGGAGGGTTCCGCACCATCAACAAAAAAAACAAGCAAAAAAACGGTCACCCATCCAAGTACTGACCCTGCCCGACGTTGCTTAACTTCGGTCAAAAATCACGTTTGTTGTATGGGAGCCCCACTTAAATCTTTATTTTATTCTGTTTTTAGTATTTGTTGTTATAGCGGCAACAGAAATACATCATCTATGAAAATTTCAACTGTCTAGCTATCACGGTTCGTGAGATACAGCCTGGTGACAGACGGACGGACGGACGGACGGACGGACGGACGGACAGCGGAGTCTTAGTAATAGGGTCCCGTTTTTACCCTTTGGGTACGGAACCCTAAAAATGATAAAAATGGAACCGTGCTGAGCCCGCTGGGGGCCTAGCTAAGATAACTAATTAACTATCGTACATCGACAAACGCCAAACAATAAGAAAAACTGTGTCGGAATATTCGGAATGACTGATGCTATGAAAAGTGACGTGACTATTTCCATATCTATCTAATACCTTTAAACGAGCAATTCTTGCATATTTATTTATATATATGTATATATATTTCGGGGATCTCGGAAACGGCTCTAACGATTTCGATGAAATTTGGTATATGGGGGTTTTCGGGGGCGAAAAATCGATCTAGTTAGGTCTTATCTCTGGGAAAACGTAAATTTTTGAGATTTTATATGTTTTCCGAGCAAAGCTCGGTCTCCCAGATATTATTAATTAAGTTTCGATCGGGGTTTTTATTAGAGATGCACCGGATATCCGGTTACTATCCGGTATCCGGCCTATCCGGCCGTTATTTTAGTATCCGGCCGGATACTGGGTAGTGACCTACTATCCGGCCGGATACCGGATAGTAAAATTAACACATTTTGGGGTAAAAAATGGAATCTAAAAAACAGTCACGGTCATAATGCCAACGACACAGTAGATAGAAATGAATACGTAACCAATGTCACACAATACACTTATTTGTTTACACAAAAATACGCGCGCGCATTTGTAACTATAAACGAACTTACTACGTAATGACATGATAAAACTCGTTACGATCCTAGAAATGTGTCCGCGCGAACGTTCACTACGAAACAGGTCGAAACCTGCACGACGTGCACCTGCAAAACTCAAAATATAGGTATAGTTCCGTCGGCCGAATATCCGGCGGCCGGATACCGGATATTTGGCTAGTGTCCAGGCCGGATATCCGGTATCCGGTATCCGGCCAAACAACTATCCGTTGCATCTCTAGTTTTTATCAACGATTGTGATATCTTCTAGCTCCTTTTTTTTCCTCGCGTTGGTATGGTGAAAATTGTTGCATTTCACTCGGTAACGTTCTCGTAGTACATTGAAACCCGCGCAACGCTCAAGATTCCTCTTTTAGAACCAATTTTGGAATTTGTCGCTTGCTCAGGTATCAAACACGAGGAGTTAAACAATAATTTTGTCTTCTTGTAAACAAATAACTATTAAATGTTTTTTACAACTAATACGAAAGAAACTGCATAACTAATAATTATTACCTACTATCATTGAAGCTTTATTAATACTAAACTAGCCACAAATAGTTCATTGTCATGTCACATCATATGACGAATATGTCGTGTTTTATATATATGTACTAAAAAAATAATCTTATGTATTGTGATTATTATACCTGTTTCAATCGTTTTAAGTCATTTACTTTAAAATAATTATTATTTACCTAGTATTTTTATAAGTATCCCATTTCACTCCTGTAATGAAAATGAATTTAACTAAAGCATAATATAAACCATTCATTCGCTGTTTGGGCTGAATCCCTACCAATATGATTAATGATGTAGTAACTCTTTCGTTCTGTCTGTCTATCTGTTTGTCTGGACCTCTTCACTCTTAAACTGCCGAACAGATTAAGATGCAATTTTGTATGTATTCCGCATACTTCCATATTTCCGATGAAATTGCAATAATATGCTAACATGGAGCTGATCTGATGATGCAGTCGGAAGGTATCCAAGAAGGAAGGTAACGGAAGCAAGAAAAAAAACATAAACACATTGAGTTTAGGCTCATTTAAAACATCTCAAGAATTACTTTATAGACATGCAAAGGCGAGAAAGTAGAATCGGTAATAAAAGTGTGTACCAAAAAATATTTTTGACGGTTCCTTTTTTTAAATAAAAACGTATACCAGTCAAGTTTTATCAGTCAAGTGAACTTACCTTCCCAAACAAATATTTTCCGGAAATTATGAAAACTAAAGGTCTTCTTATGATCAAACATTTGAAGAGCAACATTATCTTGATCAAGTTTTTATACTAAACAAATGACATGAGTATATTTGCCCTGTCTGCAGCTTAATCCTTTGTAATCTTTTTTTTTCTTTGTGTGATGTGGAGTTTCTTAATTAAATAAATATGCTCATATCGTGTTTATCACATACCTATTTAAATCGTCTCGCAGGCGTATGATGGTTGCGATTATAAAGGCATTTTCACTTAACTCTGTACCATTAACGGCCGGGGTAGCAATGGTCACAAAACTGACGGTCAATGTCAAACCCCATACATTTTGACAGGAATGTGATGGTTAGACGTTACTGAAACACGGCTTAAGTCGTGCTTTAAAGTACAAGTTTATAAGAAAATGCCCATAAACGTGATCACTGTCATTTTTACGGAAACAACTGCGACCATCATATCCGTATCATAGCGGATAAACAAATTTACATAGTTATCATATTTCATTCAGTTTATGATACCCATCGCGACATTTACCACGTTATACAGTCGCCATCAAATATATCGGAGCGGCCAAGGCGCTCACAAATTTCTGAACACGCCTCTATTGTCAAGGCGTTAGAGTGCGTGTTTAGATATAGTGAACACCTTGGCCGCTCCGATATATCTGATGGCGACTGTACACACAGCAACTTTACTGTCCATCGGTGGACCTTATGCCTTATGTAATTAGGTTTATGAACTGTCAGTTAACAGTGTGGGCGATGGTACTAACACTGAAATACACCGTTCACATGCCATTGTGTAGAATAATACCCGCCATTTATGGTAATACGCCGCAATTACATGATTCGTTCCTTCATTGTGGCTGAAATTGGCTTGGATTGGCACTTTCTTGTGTAACTATACCTGATGTTTTTAAAGTTGAACCCTTTCAGTAGGTAGTAGGAAAAATTTTTGGTAAAACAAAAATTTTGATACATGCTTTTATGGCTGACTGTACCTTTTTTCAACTGGAAACTTATATTCATCGATACAATTTTAAAAACCTCAAGCAAAGGTTGCGTTGTTTAATCATAGACTTCCTACGGCCTTCCTATGTCCATCACCAGATCAGCTTTTTCGATTATTACAACAAATTCCATAGTTTTTTTAAAGATAAAATATAATCATAATAATAATACCTAATAATTTGAGCCTATATACGTCCCACTGCTGGGCACAGGCCTCCTCTCACGCGCGAGAGGGCTCGGGCTATAGTCCCCACGCTAGCCCAATGCGGATTGGGGACTGCATGCACATACACCTTTGAATTTCTTCGCAGATGTATGCAGGTTTCCTCACGATGTTTTCCCTCACCGAAAAGCTAGCGGTAACTATCAAATGATATTTCGTACATAAGTTCCGAAAAACTCATTGGTACGAGCCAGGATTTGAACCCGCGACCTCCGGATTGAAAGTCGGACGTCATATCCACTCGGCCACCACCGCTTACAAATATAATCATAAATTGAAAAAAAAAAACGAAATGACATAGCTATGGTATATAGCTTTATATACACCAAATTGTGTATAAAAAAAGTACTAACTATTTAAAAATGGGCACTAAGTTTGTACGAAGAAGCGGTCATCCACTAGCGGCTAGCCTTTTAACCAACGTGGACCTACTAACTTGTCTAGATTACTGTTTTTTTAAACAAGTTTTTTTAAATAATAAATATTTGGTCTCCCTTAAAGATACCAAAGAAAGCAAAGACGCCGTAAATATATAGGTACTTATCATCTGTTTACCACTGACTGTCCCTTTCCGACCTTGTCCGCCATTATGGTATCTTTTGTTCACCTTGCTAGTTCAAAGTGTCGTCTTCGTTCCGTTCGGTCATTTCCAGTGTGATATCCGCCCTTCATTTTTAATTACTTGAGTATTACACTCAGAAAATATAAATAAACCAGCGACCCGCCCCGGCTTTGCACGGGTAAACAAATTATACATAAACCTTCCTCTTGAATCACTCTATTAAAAAAAATCGTACCAAAATCCGTTGCATAGTTTTAAAGATCTAAGCATACAGTATACAGACAGACAGCGGGAAGCGACTTTGTTTTATACTATGTCGTGATATAACACTAGCATTTGCCCGTGACTTTCTCTGCGTAGAAATAATTTTCATCAAAAAACTTACCTCCTCGAGAGGTGGATTCTACTTTTACAATTTGGTATGATTGGTTTTGATACGACATTGACAATCGTCTTGGTGATTAGCGCGCATCACACATCGCATTTTAATCGGGCCCCGGTACTCAAGCTATCCCTTTATCAATGTCGTTTTTTCTCTATAATCATTAATCATGTTTTTATCATACGTAAGATTTGCATTCGGGTATTTCCGAATAATTCAAACAGGTAATTCCGAACGCATTCAAAGGAAAAAACAAACTTTTTCGTTTTTCTCAAACATGTTTGGATGGGATAGGGAGTATTTCGGAATTACCCGATTACATCGTCATGGATAAAGTACTAACTGTGATAAATAATACCATCGTAACTAAAATTGTATCAATTCAGAAGTAAGGAATTAATTTAACATTTGAATAGAATTAACAAAACTAATATATTTACTAATCGAAACATACTTTACTAATCGCCTTAGGAATGTAATTATTTAATGAATGATTTAAGAGTCACACGAACCCGTCGCCGAAAAGCCGCTCCCATACAATCTATTAAGCTAGGTACGCTCTCATTTTAATCTCTAGCCGCCCATACGTCAAACCTTGCCAAGCAAAATTAAATTTTATATTGTCAACACAAAGTTCAAATTAGAATGGAACAGGAGACCTTTTTATAGGTCTCTGGGCAGCTAGTAGTTTCGGAGATAGGGGGGGGGGGGGGGGGGGGCGGCAATGGTAATTTTTTTGCCTATTTTCTTGAATAACTGCTAAACTATTTATCCTAAAATTAAAAAAAATATATACCTATTTGAGATTCTTACAGTGAGCTATTTCATTTGATATGTAACACGATATAGTTTGAAAAACTTTATTTTTTAATTTTCTCATTTACCCCCCAAAAATGGCCTCCATATTTAAAATTCATTTATTTACGTTACACGTCCATCTTTGGGTCAAAAATTTACATTTCAACTTAATTGGTCCAGTAGTTTCGGAGAAAATAGGCTGTGACAGACGAACGGACAGACACACGAGTGGTCCTATTAGGGTTCCGTTTTTTCCTTTTGAGGTACGGAACCCTAAAAACTGAAACCTAACTAAACATGTCACAAATTTGATGGTAGGAGGCCGTCGGTAGTGACCATAAGAAGCAGGAGATCCCGGGTTCAAATCCCGGTCAGGGCATTTTATATGTGTTCTGAGTTATGGGTGTTTTATAAGTATTTATACAGAGTGAAAATGTTATCTCTAATCAAACTCTGAGGGTTGAATACTAATGTAGGGAATACTTTTAACAACTTCTATAATGGGACTAACCCTGGAATCGCGATATAGAAAACATTGACTCTGATCTAATTCACAGATATGTATGAGACGGAGGATTACCCTACATATACCCCTCAGAGTATGGTCATAGATAACATTTTTTTTATGTCGATCTGTGCAATTGTCCTATAATATTTTTAGTTTATTTATTTTATTTGACACACAAACTCACAAGTTCACACACTTAATCAACAGTTAAACGTCCACGTGCTCACAACCCGCACGCTATTATCACGCTAATCCCTTGTTGTAAACAATCCCTCAAGCCTTCGTGACGTTACAGAAGCAGTCTTAAAGCGGCGTGCGCGTGAGTGGACGGCAGTGATGGCGCGCCTGTTGCTATTGGTGTTCGTTGCCGCCGTGTGTGCAGGTACGTGCGTGTTTGTGGAAGTGTGTGTTTTGTTCATGTAGGAATATTTTGAAAAATATAAATGTGATTTGGATTGAAGAAAAATAGCCACGAAAAACAGGAATGCCTAAGAATAGTAAAAAAAATTAAAGCGACAATATTTTTTTTTAATATTAAGTTTGAGTTTGAACTTTATAACAAAAATTTAAAATAAGTACTTAATACAATCCAGGGTGAACATATTATTTTTTGTTTATTTAGATTTTGCCCTTGTATACAAACTAAAAAGTAAAAAAAATCATGCAATAAATAAATTGATATCAAATAACTCATTATAACTTTCAACATTCATAAATGTGCATAACAAAAGTGCAACAGCTAACATACTGTTGCTTTATAAATAAACAAATACGTTTTCTTTAGTAAAAAAAAACAATTGTAACAATTGTCGTGTAAATTTTATAAATAAAAAACAAGCTATGACACAGACCTACAAATATAGGTAGGTACCAGGTAAATACATAAAATAAAATTCGTTTACTTCAGAAGTTCAGACCAGAAAATCCTTAACCTGTAGCGTCCCCCGGTCCTAATACTATTAGTATAAATTACCTCGAATATTATGAATCATATTAACTGAAACACAGTCGCTTTTGTTTTTAAACGAAACAAATTCAATTTTAGTTTTAATACCATGGATTCACATTTTAGCCATATTCTTGTATGGTCCGCCATAGGTTAAAAAACCGGCCAAGTGCGAGTCAGACTTGCGCACGGAGAGTTCCGCACCATCAACAAAAAATAGAGCAAAACAAGCAAAAAAACGGTCACCCATCCAAGTACTGACCGCGCCCGACGTTGCTTAACTTCGGTCAAAAATCACGTTTGTTGTATGGGAGCCCCACTTAAATCTTTATTTTATTCTGTTTTTAGTATTTGTTGTTATAGCGGCAACAGAAATACATCATCTGTGAAAATTTCAACTGTCTAGCTATCACGGTTCGTGAGATACAGCCTGGTGACAGACGGACGGACGGACGGACGGACAGCGGAGTCTTAGTAATAGGATCCCGTTTTTACCCTTTGGGTACGGCACCCTAAAAACTATCGATCTCTAAGATCCGTCTCGATTTTGAGCAATCTCCGGCCAGCCGTTGACATAATGCGTCCAGGTCATTCCGCCATCTCCGCCTGGGCCTACCAGCTCCTATCTAACACCGTGACTATTTTGGCCCAGTGTTAGTGTTAGTTTGGTTAGTGTTAGCTTAAAAACTACTAGGTACAGGTTAAAAATGGAAATCGACAAATATAACACATTTCCAGCGGATTTGTCCGGAGTTCATTAAATCATTTGAGCATGTCTACGGAACAACCATTCATGATTCACACCACGGGCTACTTTAATTCAGGCTAATTTCACCATTAACACCGTTACATAAGGTTCAGCGTTGATTTTGTTGAAGTATACAAATGTTTGTGCTCCCGCGCAATTGTGTAGAAGTTCTGTAAAATTGTAAATCGTAAATTCGTAACATGCCTAAATCCAATAAAGGACTGACGTTTTTTAATACATACAATTCAATTGACCTAATTCTTATTTTGTTCTTCATACTACATAGCAAATAAATGGGGTATTAAAAATTGTATAATAGGGTGACTATATGAAAAGTTGGGGTTGTTTTTATAGTTTTACAAGGACCAACATTTTATTTATTCGTTTTTAGGGTTCCGTACCCAAAGGGTAAAAACGGGACCCTATTACTAAGACTCCGCTGTCCGTCCGTCCGTCCGTCCCTCCGTCCGTCCGTCCGTCCGTCCGTCCGTCCGTCCGTCCCTCCGTCCGTCCGTCCGTCCGTCCGTCCATCTGTCACCAGGCTGTATCTCACGAACCGTGATAGCTAGACAGTTGAAATTTTCACAGATGATGTATTTCTGTTGCCACTATAACAACAAATACTAAAAACAGAATAAAATAAAGATTTAAGTGGGGCTCCCATACAACAAACGTGATTTTTGACCGAAGTTAAGCAACGTCGGGCGGGGTCAGTACTTGGATGGGTGACCGTTTTTTTGCTTGTTTTGCTCTATTTTTTGTTGATGGTGCGGAACCCTCCGTGCGCGAGTCCGACTCGCACTTGCCCGGTTTTTTTTATTCAAAGTTTTCGTGTCACTAGTTAGATAAACCTAGTCCTACTAATAATTTCATGTTTAACTACAACCACAAATTCCGCATACAAATATTCCTGCTTATCACTTAAATTAAAAAGCGGCCAAGTGCGAGTCGGACTCGCCCATGAAGGGTTCCGTATTTAGGAGACTTTGACGTATTAAAAAAAAACTACTTACTAGATTTCGTTCAAACCAATTTTCGGTGGAAGTTTACATGGTAATGTACATCATATATTTTTTTTAGTTTTATTTTAAAAGTTACAGGGGGGGGGGGGACATTTTACCACTTTGGAAGTGTCTCTCGCGCAAACTCTTCAGTTTAGAAAAAAATGGTATTAGAAACCTCAATATCATTTTTGAAGACCTATCCATAGATACCCCACACGTATGGGTTTGATGAAAAAAAAAATTTGAGTTTCAGTTCTAAGTAGGTATGGGGAAACCCTAAAATTAATTGGTTTTTTTTTCTATTTTAGTGTGAAAATCTTAATGTGGTTCACAGAATACATCTACTTACCAAGTTTCAACATTATAGTTCTTATAGTTTCGGAAAAAAGTGGCTGTGACATACGGACGGACAGACAGACGGACAGACGGACGGACAGACAGACAGACAGACAGACATGACGAATCCATAAGGGTTCCGTTTTTTGCCATTTGGCTACGGAACCCTAAAAGTCTGCATTTTAAAACCTACTTACATAGTTTATGGACAAATTCGAAACACAAAGGAGACAGCTAAATTAATAATTACCTACAAATCGCGACTAAGGTAAATCGCAAGATAAGTACCTACACTGAGATTCACGCACCACTTGACTCTACTTATTTATCTCTTTACCAATTTAAAATTATTAAATTGTACAACGGGACTTAATCGCGTATCTAAGTTTTAAGATTTACCTCCGACGTTTCGAGGACGGCGTCGTCCCCGTGGTCTCGGAGAAGACTGGCTTAAGTTGACATCAGCATCTTCTAACCGCGCGAGTTAAGCCCCGTTAAGTCCCGTTGTACAATTTAATAATGTGTAAAAATCGTGAAAGTTTAAATCAGTGCAATTTTAAAATTATTATTAAATCAACTAAAATAGCCAAAAATAAAAATGCTTCAATCTATAATAGGCATCAATAAACAGAAAAGGCAGGTTACTCAACCAAATATTATGATGCTACATCAATGAATAAAAAAACGAACGTGACATTGATAAAGTGATATCAATTGATTTTGTAATATAGTAGTCAAGTTACCTAAACGTGATGAGAAGACATTAATCAAAATAGAATGATAATTATCTTATTACGTTAATCTGATTAATGAATCGTAACATTTACGACACTTATCAGAAGATTGCTCCTTTCTGTTGAAGGCCATTTTAAACATTTTGAAGAGGGTTCCCAATACGTCGGGGTTTTTTTTAATGTATATTTCCCGATTTCCGTGAGACTGGTTTAGAATATTTATGTTTTTTTTGGACTCATTCTGGGCCAGTCAATACCTATCTGGTGACTGCACCTGTCAACCAGGGTAAATGTAACTATGGGACTATTGCGTCTGATGAGGATTATATTAATTTTGAATGAATTAGTTGAGTAGTTTTATAAGATAACAGGAGACACGGAATTTCCACTGCCACAATAAATCTGTCTACGAAAATGATTCCGTGAAAAACTCAAATAGCTAATCAATCAATGATTAAAAAAAAATCAATAAATAAATTATTTAATCTAAATATAGTAAGTAAATATATAAGTGCTTAAAACTTCTCTAATCTCGATAATACAAGTATCATCTCTAGCATAGAGAAAAAAATACATAGATTGCTTACTCCATACATCAGTTTTAGTACCAAAAAGACTATGGCTTATTATTAACCGGGCAACTAAAATATTAAACAGGAACTTTCATTGGGCATATAATAATATAATTTGGCTGTGCATTAATATTTTGGCGCCAAAAAAAATATTTTAGCCTCACATATAAGCATCATATTATTAAAAAAACTGGCAGCAAAATCAAGCCACCTAAAAAATGTATAGGGAACTTAAAGTGATAGGTTGGCATCTAAAATAATAAATTGGCAACTAATATTGTAAAGCGATCATAAAATTTAGTTGTTATCTAGTTGTTCACACCTAAGTAATCAACTAATCATAACTGAGCATATCGTTTTCAGCTAGGTAGTATTTTAACACGAAAGCAGTTAAATTTAATGAATATTGGTCACTTTGTACACCTAACACCTCAAATTAATTTACCAATACGCAATGGTCAGTATACTTATAGTCGAAATTTCTAATCATGAAACGCCTAATGGCCATTATACCATTAGATCTTTAAATTTTTAATTACTAATTTCAATAGTTACCACTGTGTTCTGCTAGAGTCAACAGATAGGTGCGACGACGAGCGAAGCGAGGAGGAGCGTGTTAGGTTGACCGTGTAATGACCAAACAAAATATTTTAACAGAACTTCATTTTTGAATTAATAGATAGCCGTTTTCTTTTTAAAACGTGCTTCATAAATAGTCTCCAATATATTAATTCAGTTGCCAAATAAATACTTGGTACCTGCCTAAAAATATTCAAATGCTGTAACGGCATTAAGATACAGCTCATATTGATAATTATATTTTAAGACCCCGTTTTTGTTGCCAAACTATTAATTTTAGTAGCCATTTCTATTTTTTTAAACTACCCAAAATCGATTAATTAGTTGACCGGTTAAATACGTGCCAAAGACTATTAGCATCTAGCATCGAGTAATAGCGGAACTATCAGTACTGCTACTTGACAATTGTAGCACCGACCGGAAAGTCTTATGCTGTTGAGATAAGACTTTAGGGTCGGTGCTACATCTATTGTCAAGTAGCAGTACTGATAGTTCCGCTACTCGATGCTAGATGTAGACGCTGAAATTAATAGTCTAACTGATGTATGGAGTGAGCACTCTTGTCTTACTATATTTCTCTATGGCTCTAGTTAAATTACTCAAGAACAACATTGTTGTTATCTTATTCATTTAATTTCTGCAGCTCGTTAAAACTTAACAGCGCTGTTAATATTAATACTGATAATATTCTTGGCGTGCAGTAATGTAGTCATTGTGCATTGGACCGTTAAAATGAAGCGTCATTGTCACGGCCGCTCATTTTCCACGTTTTGTTCAAATCTAGTAAAATCCTATTTGATAAGTGTCCATGGCTGCTTTTCTTCAGTAAGACAACATTTTTGTATGGAGATAGTTTGAGCCTCATACTCATCATCATCATCAACAAGGGGTCATCCATTTAAATTACATAACATTTTGCCATGCAAACTAAGTCACGGCTAGGTAGAAAATAAAATGAGATAGAATATTTACACACGGTTTGAGGTCAATGTGGCTAATTCCCTCATAGGGACTATTCCGTCCACGAGCATACCTAATATATTTCTTTGATTTTCAATCGTTGGAAAAAACCATCTGCTTTTGATTGCTGAAACTAAAAGCAATCGCTGCTTTAATTGTCGATGAAATTCTCAATTTTGTTCGTTATTCGAGAAAAACGCTAGTAGACGGAATCAGACGGAATAGTCCCTATGACGGAATTAGCCACATTTACCTTAATGTAAAGCCTGAGTGGACGCTCGAGTTGGGCGTGCAGCGGGGCGGGGCGTGCGGCGTGCATGTTAAACAAATGCAAGCGTATAGGAGCGGCCTTAGTGCACGCTGCTCAAATCACTTGTGAGCCCGACGCCACGCTGCACGCCCCGCCGAACGTTCCGCTTCGAGCGTCCACTCAGGCCTTACACTTCTTTATTATTTTTTCTCAATTTCTTAATAGATTTGAGGCTTTTCATGTCGTATTTACATCAATTAAAGGAAAAAGGGCTAATAATTGATTGTCACGATATGTCTATAAAACATCGTGAAGAAACCGGACTAATCCTGTCCGGCTAATAATAAGGCTTTGGTAGTTTTTCCCACTGGATTGGAAGGTTAGATGGCAGTCGCTTTCAGAAAGACTATACTATTCTAAGTTTTTTTTTGCGATTTACAATACATACAATACAAATCCTCTTTATTGCACAACCTCAGAATAAATGTACATGGAAACAAAAATAAAACATGAAGACAGAGGTAAACAACATACGGCGTTATCGCTAAAGAGCGATCTCTTCCAGACAACCTTTAGGTAGTGGAGAAATGAAACTGATATATTAACTAATTAGGAGGTGCAAAAAAACTAAATTTAAGGTCACTGCGGGCAAGACCGGCATACTTTATTATTTTTTTACTTTGGAGTGATCTAGTTGCGTATTATTCACCTACGTTACCGTTTGTAATCGCATACGATGAAGAATTTAATAATTAATAGTTTAGCCATAGTGACAGATCATTTTAATCATAAATTAAGCAAAAACATTAGTATTTTTAAAAAGACGGCGAGTAGACGGACTTCCCTTGTAGTTTAAGGGAAGTCCGTCTAGTAATGATATCAGCCAATCTATGGGTGCGTATATGTTCGTAGTCGAATTCCTAAAAAGAATGAATCAAGACAATGAAAAGTGTACTTTCAACTTGTTAATATAGGGTTCAGATTCGAAATAAACGCCATTTTTCTAATATAAAGGCAAGTCCGGCATATACTACGAAAATGGGGTGGTAAACCTTTTATGGCTAATAATTACACGTAATTATTTTTTGGATTACCGAAATAAAAGACCAATAGAAATTTTAAAATGTACTTTATTAGTTTCTTTTAATTTACTGAGATGAAAATTTAGGAAACTAACATCATGCGCAATGTCAGGAGGATTTGTCGATACCTTATCAAATCGTTATAATATTAAAGTCGCAAAAACAGTTGCTAATCTCTGATTTAACAAAAGTCCGGCATATGACGGACTTGCCTTGTACATAATAGACGGACTTTCAAAGTTAGTCAAATTTTAATGTGATAAATGGTGGAACGTATAATTACAAAACTAAGCCAATTTCTGATATTTTAAACACAGAATAAAGATAACTGGTTCTTATGCTACTTACGTAGGTACTTTCTGATGCACAATCTTGTCAAAAACTATTTTTAACAAAATTTTTTCGAACGGCTGTCGAACTATGACTTCGAGTTCAAAACACGAAATGACTTATTTAGGCGGATTGCTCTGAAATTGGTTGTCACAGCGCCATCTGTTTTAGAGTGAGGGAACTAAAACTGATTAATCGACTAGACTCCAAAGCGGCATACGCCTCTTAATTCAAAAGTTATAACGTGTAAACGGACTTGCCTTGTAGACGGTCTTGCCCGCAGTGACCTTACTTACCAAATGGACCCTAGGCTCCCATGGACCGTGGCAAAGCCGGGACATGGCTAATAAATTGATACTGATGCCTATATAACTGCAAATTAAAGATCTGAGGATTAACCTGTCAGTTCCCAGTGGCTCCAATATGAGTCGGAATTGTATGGATTTGAGAGGTCCTGGGAAACGAGGGGTTAATTTCCTGTACCTACATACCTAGGTGTCATAAGTACATGATACGACGCGTTACTAATAATCTATTTTCAAGTAGGTACCTATACCTAACGCATTAAACTAAGTTACCTAATAAAACAGTAGGTATTTTAGATCACTGTCTAAGCACTAGAAATACTAGTAGATTGGTATGCCTAAATGCCTGATATGGTTAGGTATCCCTAATTAATTAGGGTTCCGTAACCAAACGGTAAAAAACGGGACCTATTGCTAAGACTCCACTGTCCGTCTGTCCGTCTGTCACCAGGCTGTATCTCACGAACCGTGATAGCTAGACATTTGACATTTTCACAGATGATGTATTTCTGTTGCCGCTATAACACAAAATACTAAAAAGTACGGAACCCTCGGGGGGCGAGCCTGACTCGAACTTGTCCGGTTTTTATACTATATTTCTCGCGTCGAATGATGGTCTCATGCTATGATACCTAATTAATTTGTATATGGAGTTATTGTCACTTTTAATGTTTATAAACCACAGAACAAGTAGAATGGCGATGCGAGCAGGGTACGTGTCGCCGCCGGTTTTGAGCAAACGCTCGCACGCTACTCGCCCGCGCTGACCGAAAAACGAAGTAAACATGCCTTTTGCGCCACAATAACGTTCAAATTAAGAAGCCAGGCATCAAATCTGTCTAAAGGACCTATCCATTCACCACGCACACAAGTTTTTACTACCGTTGCGCGAGTGTTAGTAAATGTGGAGAGGAACGAGCAGCGACACCGGTTTCGATACTAACTGCGGGCGATAGCCGTTCTAACCTCTTTAATATATTCTGTGTTATAAACATTGCGTGGTATTGTTTACAAAAAACAAGGATAAAGATGGGCCGTGACAAAAAACTCACATCCTTATTAAGAGGAACAATTATCCTTTTTATCTTAAGGAAGTTTATGAAAAGGTTTCAACAGATATAAATAAGGTCTTTGCCTCAAGGATAAAATGACAGTTTTATTATTTTCTTATTTTATATTAAAAACTTATAATAGAGTGTGGAGGTTAATTGAAGCAAACTATAATATTTTTATTTAAATATTCACACAAACAAAACGGTATAATATTTTTAAATCAGTTCTGTTTGATTTTTACCTTTTTTATCTACCTACTATTCAGTCCGTACCTACATGAAGATCGTAGTTAAAATAGTGCGTAAAATGCGTTTATCAGATAAATCGTTGGGTTAAGGTTGTACATTTAAAACAAACTCGTATCTATCATAATCTACGAATATCTACATAATCACAATTATCCTTTGTATCGGCGTCTAATTTTATTATTAGATGTTTCAGTGCGCTTTTTTTAACCCTGGCAGAAATAAAAGCACCTTGATTTTTTGTATCCGAAAACTGACATTTAATTTCAATTCACAGGCCAAGATGGCAACACACCGAAACCAAAAAAGGTTCTCGACACCATCATGAAACCAGCCTACATTCCGGCAGAAGAAAAACATGGTTCCTACTGGAAGAAAGCAGCAAGGACCACGATCAACGCTAAAATAGCAGAAACACTGAATACGAATAAAGCTCATAATGGCATACTGTTTGTTGGTGATGGGATGTCCCTGGCTACTGTCATGGCGGCCAGGACGTTTGGTGGACAGCTGAACAACGGCCTGGGGGAGGAAAACATTCTAGAGTTTGAGAGATTCCCTGTTACTGGATTGGCTAGGGTAAGTGAAAAATGATAAAGATAAAAGCTAGTTTATTCAAGTAGGCAATAGGCATGTTACAATGCGCTTATGAACATCAAATAAAGCTACACCGGCTCCAACCCTACACCTCTGCCTCGAGAAGATTTAAATTCCCCCTCAATTGGAGGAGGGTATCCCAATATGGGCCCGGCAACAAACTCGGCGGAGCACATCTTTTCAAAGTTAATCATCTTTTCAAAGTAAAATGTTAATCATTTGGTAGAATGCTGACTAAATATACAACGGTGGCGTAAAAAGGGGACGCGGATAAGTAGAGTAGTTTTTATACAAAACGGCAGACTAATAGTTACCCAACACCAAGAGAGTGAAAAGCATTTGGACGCGCCAAAAATGCTGCGAGAGCCAATCGCAATATTGATCTGATGTAATGTTTTATGGTAGGTACATACATATTTTCAATTTATACAAAAGCTTGGTGCTAACAAATGCATCTTTATCTAATAAATCAAGTAAGGTAAACGTACTGGTGCTCGACGCGGTCCCAGTACCTACATGTAATCTTGAAACTTAAGTCATTGTCAATAGAGGTGACAGCAGGGTGTCATCTATTGGGCATTAGCATGTCGAGCACTCGTACGTTTACCCTATTATCCCACGACTGGTGGACTATCGGAGTCAACATGTTTAGTAATACTTTAATAAACACAAAAGTTTATGTTTCACCTTCTGTTTGCCTATGTGCAGACGTGCATACTCGTATCCTTGAAAATACCTATATCAAAAAAAAACGCAATCAGAACCAACATTTTATTTTATCACTTAACTGTATATTTCTTCCGCTATCGGGTAATTCCAATAAGGAAATTCGGTACTAGTACACTCAAAATTACATAACCTTTGTGCCGAATTCTGGTAAAAACCGATACGATTGTCTAGAGCAGCGGTCGGCAACCTTTTAGCAGCCAAGGGCCACATAGTAGTTAACGAAGTTGACGCGGGCCGTACTTTGTTAATATTTATGACTATCAGACATACGGCTATATTCGAACTTTAAGATACGTCAAATACTAGAGATTGAAACGATATGGAATGGATATGTCAGTGTCAAACAAGTGTCAAAAGTGACGATTCTTCAAACAAACGCGTCACTTTTGACACTTGTTTGACACTGACATATCCATTCCATATCGTTGCAATCTCTAGTATTTGACGTATCTTAAAGTTCGAATATGGCCGATTGTCGTTTGTCAATATTACATAGGTACAAAATAGCCAGGGATGCTCGCGGGCCGCGGGTTGCCGACCGCTGGTCTAGAGCGATCACAATCGAGGTACAGTTAGCTACGGGATTGGATGCAGTTTTTGTCGAGCTTAAATGTTTGGTACGGTAAAGGAATTTGATTTCTATACCATTTTGTACAGTCAAAAAATATGCATGCACACATCTTACTTAAAAATATGTCCCACTGATCTACGACCACGTCACACTTGGAGGATATAATCAAACGGAGACGCCATGTCTGTAATTTAACGACATTCTGAAATAACACGAAATTTGACATTGACATTCAAGTAATCTGTCTGGTATTATGGCTTCTCTACACGATGGGCCAGCGCCGGCCACTCCAAGGGACGCATTTATGCGTTAGAGGGAGCAAGTGATATTGCTATTTCATTCTACCGCATGGCTGCGTCCCTTGGAGTGGCCGGCGCTGACCCATCGTTTAGAGGAGACCATAGTTTTCGTAAAATGAGAGCATAATCGATTCTCGAAGCTTGCTGAGTTTATGATGCACCAAAATAAGGTAATCAATGATAAGCAAACGCCGTGTTTTATTAGTGCTGAAATATCGGAAACTCGTGACAAAAACATATTCTTTTTTTATTAACTGCAGTCATATTACATGTAGTAAACTAGTCATAAACAGATCGTAAAACAAAGTAGTTTCACATAGGGATAACAGTTTATAGGTTGTGTGCATGCAAGTTATAATTTTATCACACAGATTAATAAAAAAAAAATTAAATATAATTTATTATCAGGCAAATAAAGCCCATAGATAGGTACATACCTTACAAACTAGCATAGGTACATACAATAATAACATTTTAAAAGTTAAAAAAACCGGCCAAGGGCGAGTCGGACTGACGACGAGATGATATATATCGGTTCGGAGGTTTAAGCGTGAGAAGATATATACTTTCGCTTTTATAATATACTAGCAACCCGCCTCGGATTTGCACGGGTTATCAAATTATACATAAACCTTCCTCTTGAATCACTCTATCTATTTAAAAAAACCGCATCAATATCTGTTGAGTTATTTTAAAGATCTAAGCATACATAGGGACAGATAGACAGCGGGAAGCGACTTTGTTTTATACTATGTAGTGAAGTAAAGTTTACCTAAATTACCATATTAACTTGGTTTATTACAATTCAAAGTAAAAAAGGCGTAAGTACTTATTGCTGTAATTGTATTATTGCCGTAAAATGGGGTGAGTAGGGGCAAAACTGACATTCAAACCTCGATAACATTTTATTTTTACATATGCTTACTGAATGGTGTATAATAATATGTGTTCCGGACGTTTGTATTTTAGTTTTATTTTATTTTGGGTTGTTCAATTTCATAACTTTGACGATAAACAGGAAATCCCACCTCACCCCGTAGTCCCTCGTAATTGGGGTGAGATGGGATTTCATACAAAGGTGATTTTGAAAGATTGTTGGATCGATTTTTTTTTTATTATGAGTTTTACTATAGCTCCGTTTTAAATTGGAATACATTATTTTTGTAGCAGTAGCTTTAAAATCCCATCTCACCCCCCTTTCATCCCTTCTCTCCCCATTCATAACCCAACTCTCCCCGCGAACCCTACTCACCCCATTTTACGGTATGTAAATAAATAACAATTGAATGTTAGTACATATGAAGCTACTCTAATTACTGAATGGTTCGGAATTTATTGGAAAAAAAGTATTAATCACGCAAAAACTCCTCAATTGTATTTTTTTTTCCGTGTAACTGTTTATCCGTCTTGGATGACTGCTTACTTACAACACAACAAGTGACACTGCTCTCTTTATTGCCAAAAACAAACGACTTTTATCTTTAAAGTGATCCCATTAAGGTACTTAATCCAAAAAAACAAAAGCAATTTGTGCCGGTCACAGAAAAACCCAAAAACCGGCCAAGTGCGAGTCGGACTCGCGCACGGAGGGATCCGCACCATCAACAAAAAATAGAGCAAAACAAGCAAAAAAAACGGTCACCCATCCAAGTACTGACCCCGCCCGACGTTGCTTAACTTCGGTCAAAAATCATGTTTGTTATATGGGAGCCCCACTTAAATCTTTATTTTATTCTGTTTTTAGTAATTGTTGTTATAGCGGCAAAAGAAATACATCATCTGTGAAAGTTTCAACTGTCTAGCTATCACGGTTCGTGAGATACAGCCTGGTGACAGACGAACGGGCGGACGGACGGGCAGCGGAGTCTTAGTAATAAGGTCCCGTTTTTACCCTTTGGGTACGGAACCCTAAAAAGTATTGAAATCGTCAGCACTTGTTTTGATCTTCATTTTATATAACCCGTTCGTAATCGACCATTCACCTAATTATATTACAAAGATAACTGTGATTGGTCATAATCGTTTTATCATTAGTATAGTAGGCCAAGAGCAGCTTATACAATAGGATATAGACTAATTAAGGCAATTAATTACCTAATTTCACTTCACTCTATATTTCTATAATCCCTCGCCAAGGGGAAAAGCACTCACAAATGACAACTTGCGAACCCTACACAATCCCATTTCCCTTGCGCTTCAAATTCTTTGATACAGTTCTGCGGGCGCAGCATGGTTCCATTTTTATCGCCTGTCTTACTTACATACTTGTGAGAATGTGACAGGCCTGGCCCCTATTTCACCACGGTGACAGGTGCGACAATTGTCGACATCACTGTTACTGACGTCACAGGCCTCCATAGACTACGGTAACCGCTTACCATCGGACGGGCGGTGTGCTTGTTTGCCACCAACATATTAATAATAAAAAAAACTCCATTATATCGCCAATAAATAAGTACTTATTTTGCGAAGCTAATGACAATTGTCATAAGAAACGCGACAATTGTCACGAAATTCCGGCACAGAACTCATTTCCTGTCAAGAATGACTGTATGTTCTATTAAATCGTGTGACAATTGTCATCATCATCATCATAAACTTCGAAAGAGAAATATCTGTTTTGTGGCAAACAGGAATACGGCCCGCCCGATGGTAAGCAGTAACCGTAGCCCATGGATGCATGTGACGTCAGCAACAGTGACATTTGTTGAATTGTCGCACCTGTCGCCGTGGTGAAATAGGAGCCTGTGACGAGCGATAAAAATGCGACCGTATATCGGTATCATGGTCGCGTTTTATCACCTGTCATGTCACGCGTCACTTTCGCACTTGCATACTTGTTAGAACGTGACAGGCATGGTGACAAAATGATAAAGAGCCGGCCATCTTAGCCCTTCTGATCTCTCTTCTTCTTCCTCGCGTTATCCCGGCATTTTTGCCACGGCTCATGGGAGCCTGGGGTCCGCTTGACAACTAATCCCATGATTTGACGTAGGCACTAGTTTTTACGAAAGCGACTGCCATCTGACCTTCCAACCCAGAGGGGAAACTAGGCCTTATTGGGATTAGTCCGGTTTCCTCACGATGTTTTCCTTCACCGAAAAGCAACTGGTAAATATCAAATGATATTTCGTACATAAGTTCCGAAAAACTCATTGGTACGAGCCGGGGTTTGAACCCGCGACCTCCGGATTGAAAGTCGCACGCTCTTACCGCTAGGCCACCAGCCCTTCTGATCTGTTAAAGTTAAAAATTGGTCCCTAAAATTACTTTACTATTGTCAGTTAATAAACATCAATCCTCCAACAATCGTCATAATATCTGTTAGACTGTCACGTTCAAGGAACTCCCGCGCAGGGCCGCACGTCTTCTGACGTCATCGCCATTTCCCATGCGCTCCAAATTTTGCCAACCGACGCGACGCGAATGCCGTCTGTTGCCGGTTTATTGACAATATGACGCATGAATTTGAATGGAGTAAACGTAATATTATTTTTACATAGCTACAATTTATAGTTGGAATTTCCTGAGGTGAATTTTTGGGCTTAAATCTGTTAGACAAAAGTGTTTTTTTTTATGCAGTGGCTACTGCCGCTATGTACTGCTACTGACTATGTCATAAGCGAACTCCCGGGAACAAGCCCGTTTAAAAAGCAATTTTACCATACTATTTATATGGTTCAAATTTAAGTAGTAAGGTACCTAACAGCTCATTCGGAGATAACAAGTTTGGGTGATGTAGAGCGAGCGGCCGCCCTCATTCAGGTAAAACTTTTTGGAAATAACAAAAATACTAAAATTTATATGATTAAATGATATAGGAACTTATTTAACATTAAGGTAGAGTAGATTTATTCGAGTTTGAAGATAAGCAACTTTATTGTTCTTAATATTAGCGAGATTTTTTGATAAAAATAATTTGCCTGTATAGACAAAGCAAGACAAGCATGAAGCGAAAAATAATTACCTACAAGATTGCACTATCAAAGGCTGATTGAGAAATGGTACTGATCTGTAAAATGACGCAAACATTACAATTATTATTACTCAGTTATCCCCGTGATCATGACCTTCGTCTTAATCGTAAAATGTCCAGATCTGATCGTTCTGCAACGTTTAAAGATTTTTTTACCATCGATCACACTGACTCTTATTACTATCTTCTTAAAGTCGAATTTTGCGATTCGCAAGATACAATAACAATGAGGCAGACAAAAGGAGACAGGGTGACATTCGTTTTAAATACAATGTTACAATGCAAGGAAGGAAACTGGAAGGAAATTATCACGCTGCCACTTAATCATGGCTGATCGTATACAAGGTTGAAGCATTGCTATAGCGAAGATTCATGTAAATGTAAAAGATGTGTAAAGTTTAAGAAAAAACCTAGGTACAATGTACAAATTTGCCTGTCAAATACCAAACGGTCGACCAAAATCGCAATGATGTGAAATGTCATCAAAAGTGTTGAATTCAGAAATAATATGTGATTACGTAAATTATTTGCTTTTGTAAAATTAAGGTAGATATGTTCCAAGATATAACCACTTACTGTATCTCCTGAATAGAGCTCATCGTATTTTGTAGTCAACTACCGCCTCGCGCCTCGACATCATCTTGCGCGCGATACTTGTAGACTATCAGCCCCTTTCTGTCATAATCAAATGCTTATAACTTTTATAGAAATATTGAATCACATAAGAAAAATCCTCGAAGTTGTACGAGTACTCTTTATTGCACACCTAAGAGAACATTGAAATCCAAATTATAAAAGTAGATGTAATCTAATCTTTGTATACAATTGGCTATAACCTAACTTCTCTTTCTTTCTAGACATACTGCCTCGACGCTCAAGTCCCGGACTCCGCATGCACCGCCACATCTTACCTCACTGGCGTAAAAACAAAATACGGTGTCATCGGGCTTGATGGCAACGTCACGAGGGCCGCCTGCAGCCCACAGCTTCATAAGGCCAACTGGGCTACTTCTATTGGGGAGTGGGCGTTGGAAAAAGGGATGGATGTTGGTGAGTAGATGATAAAGTACGGAGTCCTAGGAGTTGTTGGCAACGTGATGAGGTCCGCCTGCAGCCCACCGCATCATAAGGCCAACTGGGCTAGGTCTATTGGGGAGTGGGCGTTGGAATAAGGGATGGATGTTGGTGAGTAGCTGATAAAATACGGAGTCATAGGAGTGGCAACGTGATATAAGGGCAATTGCATAGGCTACAAAGTGGCTACAAATATTGGGGAGTGCTGAAGCAAGGATTGGATGTTGTTGTGTAGATGATAAACTAAGTATGGACTCATTGGAGCGATTAAAGTTAATGAGCAACTCGCAGATTATTAAGCGATCCAGGTTAGGTCTATCGGACAATGGGCGTCGGAGAAAGCGTTAGATGTTGGTCTGGGTCATAATGGAAGAACCACTTCATCCCGAATAACACCCATTTTTGCTAAGACGAAGATACTCCCAAAGTATACCTAGATTGCATTCTATAGAGCCAGAATTCCCCAGCTGTTCATTAAGATTATAGGTTCAATTCGTCAGTAAAAATGTGTCAACTCTTCAATGCCTTATAGCATCGGTATAATCTAGGTCCTGCTCCATATTTAGATGGCCAGGTGTAGGTATCAAAATAAACTCCCACAAACGAAACTCTCAATAAGACATGACCTCGTCTTTTGTATACCAATATACGTCCATTGCGATATCATCTCCGCGCTGAGTCCCTTGGGTAGGTACCGGCAAAAAAGTTAACTGATCGTTTTTGTAACTTATTGCAACGAATTAAGGTTTATCACTGGTCAGTTCAGCATGTAACTGTTCTAGTATCCTCGAACCAAACTGAAGACTAATGTCAAATTACTATACACCCAAGGCCAAAAGTATGCAATCAAGGTTGTTTTCTTTGTTGTAGGTATATTTGAATTCTAAATTTTACATTAGGCAACCTCAAAAGAATAAAAAATACAGGATAAATATCAAAACATCCTAAACTATTGTTAAAAAGTAGATATGTAAATAGGAAAATGTTATAATACCCTTTTAATTAACACATACATTTTAACAAAATGTTTAACTGGCTACTATCATAGCCAGCATTTGAGTATTTTACTTATATAATGTTGTATTATTACTTTAACCATTTTTTTATTAAATTGTCAATGTGTAGTATACAATCCATCGCTTAAAAAAAAAAACATTTTTCTACTGTAATACAAGCTTGTTTCCATACTTTTGGCCGAGAGTGTATCTCTTTCACTCTTGCTACGACAGTGTAAAAGTGTGAAATGAGAAGTTTTACTATCCCGGTTGTCAGTTTGGTTTGCTGATATAGTCCCTGGTGCAGACTTAATTATACGGCAAATGATGATGATGGAATTTCCTTTTGCAGAGTTGCTCCTTTTGACTCACAGATTGATTTAGGAAGGGGAGCCAATCGAATTTTTAATGCAAAATTTTGACTTCAGGGGAGGTGCCCCCCGAAATTTGTAAAAAATAAAGTTTTGCTATTTGGTCAAGTTTGTTATCATTTTCCTGTAACTCAAGGATGCTAAATTCATGTCTGATATTTAATTTATATGGTTTCATGTTTACTTATTTAATAAAATCTCGGACCTAAATAATTTGAAAAAAATGAAACATTAAAATTTGCTATTTTATTTTTTTCGGAATAAATGCCAAAATTTTCCTTATTTTAATATATACACAAAAAATATAAAATTTATAAAATAGCCCTACTGTTCCTCGTTATAAAAAGTATACACATGGCATATTTATTTCTAAAAAATGTGAAGAAAAATATAAAATGTAGACCTACTTTCGACCACAAGCTCACCGAATAGTATACAACGATGTGTGTTACAGCTATTAGAATTACGGCGTTTGATGATGAGATACCTTTTAGCATAATGAGTCCTTAGAACCCTTAGATCATTTTAGAAAGGAGAGCCACCTTGATTTTGGGTACGGTCGGGATGAAAAGGTTTGGGTGATTTGTCCCATACAATCATAAATTTATGCAAGCACCTGTGTAGGTTTCTGCAATAAGTTTGGTGACATTCTTGAGTAAATCAAAAGGATGAAACCATTTAGGCGATTAAATCTTCAAAATACAAAATAATGTAAATATTGACTAATATTTACATAATTTTCCTGCGTATAGCTACGTCCCTTAAATCGGATTAGGTTGTGGACCGAACATAAACAATGTTAAAGAGTGTAAACAAATATATAGGTAGTAAAATCTTTAAAATATGAAATAATGTAATTATTAGTCCATTTCCCTTTTTTTTTCTTTTAATTTTCTCGATAATGACACCAAACTTAATGCAGAAACCTAAACAGGTGCTTTCATAACGTTATGATTGTATGGGACAAATCACACCCCACCCTTTCATCCATACCGCACCAAAAATCAAGGTGGCTCTCCTTCCTAAAATGATCTAAGGGTTCTAAGGACTCATTATGCTAAAATCTCATCATCATCAAACGCCGTAATTCTAATGGCTGTAACACACATCGTTGTATACTATTCGGTGAGCTTGTGGTCGAAAGTAAGTCTACATTTTATTTTTTTTCTTCACATTTTTTAGAAATAAATATACCATGTGTATACTTTTTATAACGAGGAATAGTAGGGCTATTTCATGAAATTTTTATTTTTTGTGTATATATTAAAATAAGAAAAATTTTGGCATTTATTCGGAAAAAAATAAAATAGCAAATTTTAATTTTTAATTTTTTTGACATTATTTATTTGAAACCATATAAATTAAATATCAGAAATGAATTTAGCATCCTTGAGTTACACGAAAATGATACCAAACTTGACCAAATAGCAAAACGTTATTTTTTACAAATTTCGGGGGGCACCCCCCTTGAAGTCAAAAATTTGCATCAAAAATTCGATTGGCTCCCCTTCCTAAATCAATCTGTGAGTCAAAAGGAGCAACTCTGCAAAAGGAAATTCCATCATCATCATTTGCCGTAAACCGCACTTTTTTGTCGTGTGCGCCAGGGACTAATAGTATAAGTATGATCTTTATTGTGGTAGACTGCTGATTTGAGCTTAGTGAATATAACGTTGACGAATATAAGTACTGACCTGCCATGTCAAGAAAATTCAAGAGGATTTTTGAAAAAATAAGTGTAGGCTTTTAAAGTATTGGCAACGATTTACTCTGGATAGATTTTAATGAAATAAGACAAGTTTTGAGGGAAATACAAAAAGAATATATTATAAAAACTTAAATGAAGATTAACATGAAACGTTGCTAACCGCGTATGTATGGCAAGAGAGTTTCCTAAAAGTCAAGATTAACTTCCATGCGCTGCGTCGTGTTGCTACTGGTACAGCGGCAGGCGCTTATGTTTGTGGCCTATTTCCAACACCCTCCTCTGGGCACAAACCCATTGCCATTGAGAATGTCTGATGCTTCGGCCGGTGCAGCCCCTTTGTGAGAACATCGGCCAACATATCTTGAGTGCTTTTGTAGCGAACGGAGATTTGTTTGTTGGTTATACGCTCCCTCACAAAATGGTAGCGTATGTCGATGTGCTTGCTTCTGGCGTGGTAGATGTCATCACCTGAAATGCTAATAGCACTTTGATTATCGCAAAACATGACAATTGGTATACCTGACATGGTGGGCCAAAAATCTTCTTCCAATTGTTTGAGCCAGATGGCTTCTTGCGTTGCAGTAGCTAGTAACATATACTCCGCCTCAGTGCTCGAGAGAGCTATTGTAGGCTGCCTTTTAGAACACCAACTAATGGCGGCACCCTGAAATGTGAAGACATATCCAGAACAGGATCTCCTATCTTCGGTATCGGACGCCCAGTCTGCGTCACAGTAGCCTACTATATTGGCATTATTTTTCTTGAAGGTGAGTTTTAAATCTTGTGTACCTCGTAGATATCTTAAAACTCTTTTTGCTGCCATCCAGTGCTGTGCTGTAGGTTTATTGTTGAATCGGCTTAATTGATTTACAATATAGGCTATATCAGGTCTGGTGCCTTGAGATAAGTATAAGAGACACCCTATCAACTCTTGGTATGGGATATCTTTTAAGACATCATCATCATTTTCAGCCTTTTTCAGTTGCAGATTAGCTTCACACGGCGTGTGCACTGGTTTGCAGTCACTCATATTGAAACGAGTAAGTACCTTTTCTATATACATAGTCTGATCCAGAGAAATTTCATTCAATGATTTTTCATGAGTAATTCTAAAACCAATACAACATTTAGCTTCACCCAAATCCTTCATATGAAACTTTGTACTCAGTTTATTTTTTATCATATTGACAGATTCTTCGTTATTGAAAAAACATAGTAAATCATCCACATAAACTGTCAGAAATAATATATCTTTTTCATTGACTATACGATAATATATGCAGGGATCTACTCTGGATCGTGACATTCCTATTTCTAATAAAGCTGCATTAAGCTTTTTGTTCCATTGTCTGCTGGCCTGTTTCAGACCATAAATGGATTTTTTAAGTAAGCATACTTTGTCGCCTTCTTCAAAGTAGGGTGGCTGAGACATGTAAATATTTTCATCAATATCACCTTGCAAAAATGCGGTCACTGCATCCATTTGATGAATTTTTAAATTATACTTTACAGCCAAGCCAATTACATATCTTATAGAAGTGTAGCGTACCACTGGTGCATAAATTTCTTGATAATCTATGCCCTTTTTCTGTTGATAGCCTTTTACGACAAGTCGTGCCTTCAGTCTTGATACATTGCCCTTCTCATCTGTTTTAGTTTTATAAACCCACTTGCAGGGAATTACTTTTTTATTTTTAGGCAAATCAACTAATGTCCAAGTATTATTATCAAGCAGTGATTTATGCTCTTCTTTCATAGCATGTATCCATTGTTCTGCCTTATTACTCTGTAGAGCTTCAGAAAGACTTTGTGGATCCTTATCTAAAATGCTCATTGCAGATTCACCGTTCATGCACATAAACAATGCATCAACATTCGGAGGATCAGCTTCATATATTTCTTCTCGACGACGTGGCCGAAGATCCCTATCTATTTGGGGAATTTCAATACTCTCTTCAGGAATATAGGACTCATCATTAGGATCTGAATAAACTGATACTGGTGACGATGACGATTCAACGTTTACAAATGTACTATTCAGTTCATCGGTTCCAACGCTGTTATTATCATCACTATCATCATCATCCTCTTCACTCTCTTCAGGTAAAGGTAAGTACACTGTTTTAGACTTTGGTAAGTTTAATTCTTCCTTTTTGTGAGACTTTATTTTTTTATTTATTTCCTGTGTAGCATTATTTCTTTGATTACTAATCCTTTTTTCTTTTTCAGGTGCAGATGTATCATCATGTACATTTCCTTCATGTCTACTATTCTTCCTTTCATTACTAATTACTTTTTCTTTTTCAGGAGCAGATTTATTATTAACTATATTTCTTTTTACAGTGGCCTCGAGAAATACGACATCTCTACTTGTTATAGTTTGCTTATTTTTAGGATCTATGAAACGGTAGCCCTTTACGGAGTCACTATAACCGACAAAAATC
The DNA here is from genome assembly GCF_948474715.1 of Cydia amplana. Taxonomy (NCBI): domain Eukaryota; kingdom Metazoa; phylum Arthropoda; class Insecta; order Lepidoptera; family Tortricidae; genus Cydia; species Cydia amplana. The sequence goes on along the minus strand of NC_086080.1, from coordinate 14,797,029 downwards.
AACTCACGGGATTTTGGATCCAGCTTTTGGCGGCGTTCTTTAGGTATGTGTACCATCGCTTTGCACCCAAAGATCTTCATGTAGCTTAAATCTGGTTTCTTGCCTGTCCAAACCTCTTCTGGAGTGATGTAAGAAAGGGCTCTCGTCGGCGAACGATTTATAATGTGCGCTGCCGTTACCACTGCTTCGCCCCAGAAGTTGTTCTGTAATTGAGCATTTAGTACCATACATTTAGATCTTTCAATAAGAGTTCTATTCATTCTCTCGCTTAATCCATTTTGTTCCGGTGTATATGGATTTGTAGTTTGGTGCAATATGCCAAATTTCTTGAGATAATTGTCAAAATTTTTATTTACGTATTCTTTGCCATTATCTGTCCTTAGGGTTTTAATTTTTTTATTGAGTTCATTTTCAACTCTTGCTTTATATTCAACAAACTTATCAAAAACTTCAGCTTTACTCTTCATGGTAAAAACACATACTTTACGTGAAAAATCGTCTATGAAAGTGACAAAATACCTGGCACCTCCAAGTGATGCAGTTTGCATCGGTCCACATACGTCGGAGTGGATGACTTCTAGCAACTCGGTTGCTCGGGAGCCTTCACCTGGAAATGGCTGTCTAGTCTGCTTTCCTTCAATACAACTTATGCATGTTATATTTTCTTTACACGGAGACAATTTTACACCGGTAGTACAATTTGGAACTTTTTCCATGTCTTTGAAGTTTAAGTGACCCATTCTTTGATGCCAAACAAAATTGTCATCATCAGCAACTGCGGCGGGCATAGCATGAACTTTTTCTTTAATTGTATTAAGCTTATACATATCATTAACTTCAATGGCATCTGCTACTCTCAAACCAGTTTGTTTATTGATTATTTGGCAGCCAGTTTCATCAAATTCTATTTTACAGCCACTTTTTATTGTCTTACTGACAGATATTAGATTAGTGCCAATATCAGGTACATAAAGGACATTTCTTACCTATATTTCACTTATGTTTCCATCCATGTCAGGTACTTTGATTGTTACATCACCGCAACTCTGTACTTTGAGTATGTTATTATCAGCGATTCTGATGTTTGTTACAGATGATGCCCTTTCGTCCTGGAGCCATTCTCTGTGTAACGTCATGTGCCTCGACGCACCCGAATCCACATACCAGTTCAGCGAGTCATTGTGTGTGGTGGCACTGGTGGCTGAAAAAGTTGCAATAAAAGCATTATCTTTACTATCTAATTTATTTTTCTTATGCCAACAGTTTTTGCTTAAATGCCCGTGTTTGTTACAAAAAAAACATCTGGGTCCTTTTGATTTACTTTGCCCTTGCCCTTTGTTGTCAGTCTTTTTATTCTCTTGCCTTCTGGAGTTTGAGTAAAATGCAGTTGTATCCACAGTTTTTACCTCCTGTAACAATTTTGTTTTAATGGAATCGGCACTGATTTTTACTCCGGAACTCTCAATAGCCATAATCATGGGTTTATATACGTCTGGCAATCCCGCTAGCATTAACGTTCCCAGCCATTCATCGTCTACTTTAAATTTAATGTTTCTTAAACGATGTGCGGATGACATTATTTTATTTATGTAATCTTCTATACTTGCGCTTGTTTCTAGCGTAGTATTTATTAAATCTTTTAGCAAGCCTACTTTTCGAGTCAAGCCTGAGTCCTCAAACGCTGACGTTAAGTTGTCCCACACCTGCTTGGATGTTTCTGCCTCTCTAACGTGCACATATATTATGGGGTCGATAAGCAAAATAAGTTTTGACTTAGCTTTAACATCCTTTTTAGCGTCGACTGACGTGCCGGTTTCTGGTTCAATACATTGCCATAAATCTTCCAACTGCAAATATGCTTTTACGGCAAAACTCCAAGTGGCATAATTTTCTCTTCCAGTTAATTTTTCAATGCTCAATAATCCATTATTAGACGTCATTATAATGTATTACACTTGATATTATGCTGAAAAAGAATCCTACTTGGTGACCGTTTTAGGTTAGAATGACTTTAAATTTTAATTGAACTATTTCACTTTAAAAACACTTTGACTTTCAATTGTTTTTTTATGTAGGCATGGGGCGGCCCATAACCTAATGAAATAAGACAAGTTTTGAGGGAAATACAAAAAGAATATATTATAAAAACTTAAATGAAGATTAACATGAAACGTTGCTAACCGCGTATGTATGGCAAGAGAGTTTCCTAAAAGTCAAGATTAACTTCCATGCGCTGCGTCGTGTTGCTACTGGTACAGCGGCAGGCGCTTATGTTTGTGGCCTATTTCCAACAGATTTCGGTAACAGCTTGATATCATGCAAAATGTATGCTTGGTTGCCACTGACGTGGTATATAAATTTCAAAAAATACGTAGGTACATTGTTGGTTGTCATAAATCATAAAATAATGATTGCCATGACCTTATCGCTATTTTATTTTATTGCAAGTTAGGAAATAATTAAGTAGGTATATAATGTTGTATATTTTTCATGCGTTTAAATTTCTCCATATTAAACATATATTGACCGATTTACCACGTTTCGTTATATATGCGGTGATTTATTACGGTGATACATGTGAATATAGGTAGGTGCAAACAGAGTAAAAATGTACGCGCCATTTGTTGCTAAAGTAGAATACTCCTGGTTTAGTACACATTAGCCATTTTGCCCGCATGATTACGCCGCTTTCATAATCATCTCAATGCACCTTGTATATCAAATCACTCTTAAGGATGACTCACTTTAGACCGGTACGTGTGCGGGCCGGAGCTTCCGGAGCTTCGTTTTCTATGGAAAGCATCACATGATCACCTGTCATCTGCCTGGTCTAACGTGAGTCAACCTCAATCAATCTACCTAAAGGATTTAGTACAAGGGTCAAGGATTACTAAAGTGGCAAAGGAAATTTCATATTACCGACCTGTCAAATTACATGACTAATATAATATCTACATAGGTATTAGGCAATTTTTAGGGTTCCGTACCTAAGTTACTAAGACTCCGCTGTCCGTCCGTCCGTCTGTCACCAGGCTGTATCTCACGAACCGTGATAACTAGACAGTTGAAATTTTCACAGATGATGTATTTCTGTTGCCGCTATAGCAACAAATACTAAAAACAGAATAAAATAAAGATTTAACGGGGCTCCCATACAACAAACGTGATTTTTGACTGAAGTTAAGCAATGTCGGGCGGGGTCAGTACTTGGATGGGTGACCGTTTTTTTGCTTGTTTTTTTTTGCTTGTTTTTCCCTATTTTTTGTTGATGGTGCGGAATCCTCCGTGCGCGAGTCCGACTCGTTGTTGACTAGGCCCACTCAGAAGGTGAATTAGTATGACTGTGCTGGGTATCGAAGTAATGCTAGAGTTATCCTTGCTACTAATGTTTCACTTATAGGCTACAATAAGATAGTTTTGTATAGATAACTTGAAATTTCATATCATCCAATTTAAAGATACTTATTATACCAGAACGATTAGGAGATAGGTATGTAAGTATAAAAAAACAACGTCTGCGACTTATTATGGATAGTTTTATCCATGTGGAAAATAACTGTCAATTTTTAACACCGTGGGACAGAAAGTGACGGACACCCGGGACACCGTTTTATCACCTCTGTCACGTAGACAGCAGACAAGAACGGCCATCATATTCGTACTGTATTTAATCACATGTGTAAAATAAAAAAAAACAGCCAAGTGCGTGTCAGACCACACATATTGGAGGGTTCCGTACCCTCATACAATATAGTTCTTAGTTCTATTTTTGTCCAATCGAAAAATCTGTTAATCTTTTCGACGCCATGTCAAACACAAAAGCTGTCACGCTGACGCCACGTCAGCATGTCACCGAAGTGTCAAAACTGAAATTGAACTTTATGCATATGCAACTAGGTCTAATATGTTGCTCTGTGCTCTGTGGTCTGTGACCGATTAATCGGTCTTTGGGGTTGAACCTACGGTGCGGATATATCGGTCATTGGCGTCCAAAAGATTAATAGCATTGCGATTATTACGAATTAAGCAAGATCATAATTGAATAATCGTAACGAGAAGGTGACTCATATATAATACAAATTTACGTTTGAGCTAGATAGCATAATGATTTAAAGTATTTAAACGTTAATTTATTATAAATGGCTTATTAATAATCTTTAATAGTCTACACGTGCTTACATACCTACATTGTTTATGATAGTCGTCAAGCAAGCAATATAAACTACAAATATGTAGCTAATACTAATAGTTCACAAGAAGAGTGATTGATTATTTTAATAGGAATGGTAACATGATAATACTAAATTATTTTTGCCTGATAAATACAAGAATAAAGGTCTCTGCCCACTACACCGTATCATACCATGACCGTGCTATGAACGTGTCCGGCAAAAAAAATATATTTGTATTAAAAAGTATGAGACTAGCCCGTTCCGTCACCGACCATACCTGTAGCGTGCCATGCACGGACCGTCAAAAATTGTCGGCGAGGATATTTTGCCGGTGCCGAAACGCTCCGTGCACGGCACGGAACGGTGCGTGCAGGCGGCGAAACGGTGAGCATACGGGTTATGACCGCGTATGGTGACCGTTTTAAGCCCGTTATAAACGCGGTGCCGTATCTGTTGCTCGCTCTTGCCAGTATGATAACAATTCGCTCGCTCTTCTTCGCGCCATTGGTCATTTTGTAAATATTAATATTTCATATTGCTTTTCGATGACTAAGTAAATGAAAGCGTGAAGTAAATTGACGTCAAGTGTCGGTACTTACATAACAAATACTGTATAACAATTATTTATTGTTATTCTTCCTTTTTTGATTGCTTTATCGTGCATTGTTCTTGACAAAGTTTGCCATAAACGTGCTGTGATATATTGATGACTCCGTCCGTTTCGCCTCGTGTATATTAAATATTAATTTAGATTATTTTAGTGCCCTCATTAATAAGAATAAAAAGGTTACGATTTTCTATTAACGTTGGGATGTAGAAGAATAGTATTGAAATAATGGATATTTTTTTTATAATTATAAGTTGATTTTATTGCACACTTAATCCATAATTTTGCTTAAGATCCAAAATTGCCCTTTATAGAAATGTAACGTTGATTTTCATTTTCATTTTATTTGTTATTTTATATTTCTTTTTAGTGAGACACAACATTAGTTTCTTGTTTATAATTTCGGAACGTGTAACATTTATGAATTCATCGTATTTGAACCAATATCTATAATAGGACTACAATCGCTTACGCATACTAAAAAGATTACTTGTATACTTAAATGTCTATTTGTTCTTTCCAGGTCTAGTAACAACGACGCGCGTGACCCACGCCTCGCCGGCGGGAATGTACGCACACACGTCGGAACGTAACTGGGAGTCCGACGCGGACGTTCCCGACGAGTGCCTTCAGCTCGGCTGTCGGGATATAGCGCACCAGCTGGTTATGAACAACCCGGGACGGCAGTTTAAGGTAACTAGTGTGACCCAGCGGGAATGTACAAGTCGGAACGTAACTGGGAGTCCGACGCGGACGTTCCCGACGAGTGCCTTCAGCTTGGCTGTCGGGATATAGCGCACCGGCTAGTTATGTATAACCCGGGACGGCAGTTTAAGGTCACTAGTGTGACCCAGCGGGAATGTACAAGTCGGAACGTAACTGCATGGGAGTCCGACGCCGACGTTCCCGACGAGTGCCTTCAGCTCGACTGTCAGGATATAGCGCACCAGCTGGTTATGAACAACCCCGGACGGCAGTTTAAGGTAACTAGTGGGACCCAGCGGGAATGTACAAGTTGGGACGTAACTGGGAGTCCGACGCGGACGTTCCTGACAAGTGCTGCAGCTCAGCTTTAAAGCTATTGCTCGCCAGCTGGTTATCAACAACCCGACACGGCAGTTTAAGGTAAATTCAACGGTGAACCAATGCGTAGGTAACATCATTTTTTCGCCATACGAGCACATAATAGTCTCTCTTTATATATTTATGTCAATATTAGGTACTTGTACTTTAAACATTCACTCTTTGATTATGATTACCTAGGTAGTGTATTAATTATGGTTTACCGCATAGCATATATGTTTGCATTACCATTTAAAAAAATAATGTTATTATAAGACAAGTTCGTTTAGAGAGCATTTCAAACAACTTTATCGCCTTTGTTTCACAGAAGACATATTTAAAGACGGATTCGTTCTAACGAAATATGCATATCGTAAAATAAGAATACGAACGACTAAAGAACATACTTGATATAGTTAAAGCATTGTGTAACAAATTCAATGTGAGTATATATATCATTAAGCGTTGAAAATTAAATTACGCGCTTTTTATTTACTCAACGTAGGTACTTGTTTTCATGTATAGAAAAACATTGTAATTTCGTAGCTAAGCGTTAAGACTTCCAGACAAAAATGATTATCCTGAAACGAAATATCCATTGTTATTCTTTTATCAGTTGTTATTCGACGAAGAAAAACATCGTAAGAAAACCTGCATATATTATTGCCGTACAGAAATTCAAGCCGTCGCATTGGGTTAGCGTGGCATTATAATTATAGCCCAAACTCTCTTAGTGTAAGGCCTGAGTGGACGCTCGAAGCGGAGCGTTCGGCGGGGCGTGCAGCGTGGCGTCGGGGTCAGGAGTAATTTGAGCAGCATGCACTAAGGCCGCTCGTATACGTTTGTATTTGTTTAACATGCACGCCGCACGCCCCGCCCTGCTGCACGCCCAACTCGAGCGTCCACTCAGGCCTTACACTTAGTCAGAGAAGACCTGTGCTTAGCGTTCCAGGTATATCGGGCTGGTGATGAGTAAAACAGTAAAATTAGTGCAATGACTCTTTTAATACAACTTACTCTTTTAAATAGTGTTTAGTTTTTTAAGTTTATATAAAATGCATATATATGTTAGTCTGTAAGGTATTTGTAATATGGGCCTTGTTGCCTGATTTAAAATGTTAAATAAATAAATAAATAAATAAAATAAAAATACATAAGTTCAGCCAGGACAGTTGCAACTATGGGGCAAATTCAATTATATTATAGGTACTCTAAAAATACAAGAAGAGTCTAGAGCTAGAGGCACTTGTAACATGGCCATGAATACAAGTGGTTGTAGCCTTTTTGTGTTTTTAGAGGAGTTGCATCTGCCCCATAGTTGCAATCGCCCTGGCTGACCTTACGTTTTTAATTAAAGTTTTCCATATCCATACTGTGACCAATTTTATTTTAGGTACTTACACTTACGTCATGGAGTATTGCTCTTTACACTTAGATTTTACCCTACGATAGTGTAATGTATGCGGTTGTTAATATTTATAAATCTTAAAAAAATACTGTACCTATTTATTGCTCTTCATCATCTTCCTAGGGGAGCCTGGGGTCCTCTCTCTATATTTTATCTCGGTATTTATTGCGGTTATGGTAAAATAAAATGCGGAAAAATCAACATTACCTATTGTATTGACTGTCTTCACGTCTACAATCCTTCTATGTCTATTTTTCAGGTAATAATGGGCGGAGGCCGACGCGAGCTTCTACCCAAGATACAGAACCCGTTGGTGAACAGTACCGGTAAACGATTAGATGGACTGGACCTCACGGAGTTGTGGCATATTGACAAGACGAAGAAAAACGTGACGCACCAGTACGTTACTGATAGGAGCGAGCTCTTGAAGGTAATTAGAATAGAACATAATAGAATAGAATATAATTTATTCGTAAGCCCAACAATACAGAATATAAAAGAAAACACAAATTAAGAATAAAGTGCCACGAAATGGCCTCATGTTGCTGGCGGCTTCCAGCGCTGGTCTTCCGATGAGACCATCAAGTGAGAAGTATCACGGAGGCGGATTACTAACAGCAGTACGCTTAACTGATCATTGGTAGGTCTTATTTATTGGTAAAAAGGATTAGGAATTGTCGAAAAACAATGTGAACTATGGTTCTTGGGTCAACCACGCCTGTTGTTTTTTTCTAAAGTGAACCATTCGAAAATAATCGCTCCGAAACTCCAAAAAATATCCCCTAGAGGAAGTCCTAGCTTTTGAACGAGAGTAGCGATTATTTCCCGAAAATCGAATTTTACTGGAAGAAAAATTTCCATTCGCAAAATTTACCATTATATTCTTTCTCACCTGTTTCTCACTAGCTTCCTTTCCCGGAAGCATTTTTAACCAATTCGCATATTTTCCTATTATAAATAATTATAAATATAAATTTCAGTAGCTTATTTTCCTGATACGTTTTCAAACCATTCGAATAATTTGGATAACTATTCTTATTATCTGTAATGTAAATCAATATTGTTCAATAAAATATGTTGGTTCTCGCACTGTTTTGGTCGCAGTTCACCTAAAACACACTCCTCCTCGCTTCGCTCGTCGTCGTACCTAACTAGGCTCTGTCAAATTACACTCTCGATTTAGTGATTGTAAACAAATGAAATTTAGCGGGAAATTATGCGAAATGCGAAAAATAAATATAGGTACCTATAGGAAAATATGCGAATTAGTTAGAGATGCTATCTGGAAAGGAACCTATTCAGAAATTAAAAAGTGGAAAAATGTGCGAATGGCAGAAACCGCAACTAGGAAAAAACGATTTTAGGAAAATAGTAGCACCACTCTTTTGAACTGTGAATCCAAAAACAATAGTTTGCCTTTTTTTATTTTTTTTATTATTGGCCGGTCTTTTATTTAAAACTTCGCAGCACTCGTCTATATACCTTGTTATACGCTTCAAAAATACACACTGAATCTAATAAAAATCTTCCAGGTATCAAGCTCCGAAGATCTACCCGAATACCTGCTCGGCCTCTTCCATGACGACCACTTGTCCTACCACCTGCAGGCAGAGAACCAGCCCACATTAGAGGAAATGGTCGAGGTGGCCATCAAAATGCTGAGCAGGAGTACCAAAGGATACTTCCTCTTTGTTGAAGGTGAGAATGATTAGGTATTTTCGTACTAGCTGGAATAACAACAAGCGCTGGTAACCGCTGAGGTTTTGGACAAGTATCACACCAACTCTTCTTAAACGTAAGGATGGAAGAGTTTCTTTGAAGTATAGCAACGAGATTAGAGCTTTAAGGTTACAACCTTTTGACCCCTGGAGACCTAGAACCAGCCCACGCTCGAGGAAATGGTCGAGGTAACCATCAAAATGCTGAGCAGGAGTCCCAAAGGATACTTCCTCTTTGTTGAAGGTGAGAATGATTAGGTATTTTCGTACTAGATGGAATAAAAACAAGCGCTGAGTTTTTGAACTACAAAGTTTTACACCAACTGTTCAACGAAGGGTAAGAGTAAGTATTATAACAACGAGATTAATAGAGACCTAAAGTGTTTCTATGTGCCTTTTTTCAAGGGATATAAGATAATGGGATAAGGGAACCACGCTAGAAGAAATGGTCGTGATGACCATTAAATCTACATTATTTTTCTTATTAGACTGCGAGCCAGGGTATCGATTCCAAATCACGCCTGGGACTGTATCTTTATTTGTATCTGTATTTTCTTAAAACCCATATATATGATTATATGCCTAGAAAAAGTTTTTGGTTTGCATTCCTCGAGCTTACAGGTTCTCTCTTCTACTATTTTTAATTAGTCGAAAACGTCTAATTGGGCATATATATAATTATGGGTTAATTTCACATTTTATATAAACGTTACCATTCTCTATCCAGGTGGCAGAATAGACCACGCACACCACGACAGCCTCGCGCACCTTGCCCTCGACGAAACCGTGGAATACTCCAAAGCGGTCAAAAAAGCCAAAGACCTGACCGACCCTGAAGAAACCCTGATCGTCGTGACCTCTGACCATGCCCATACTATGACCGTAGCTGGCTACCCTTCTAGGGGTAATGACATACTAGGGGTTGTGGATACGGCGACTGGAGATGATGGGAAGCCATATACGACGATTAGTTATGCAAACGGGAAGGGAAAGTCGATTGGGGATGATGGGACGAGGGTGGACGTGACTTTGCACCAGGCGTTTATGGCACGTGAGTATTTTTTTAATTTTGTTGAAGTGTTGTAGTAATATTTACCGTAGATTTAAAGCGGGTGCCGCAGTGCAACTTCCCATAAGATGAGTACGATTCCAACAAAATTTCCTTGATATTAATCATCCCTACGTACCTAATATTATAAATGCGAAAGTATTCTCTGTCTGTCTGTTACCTCTTCATGCTTAAACCGCTGAACCGAGATAGTTTGAGGCTTGAGGGAGGACATCGGACAGTTTTTATAAATCATCATCATCAACTTACGCAGACGAAGTCGCGGGCAGAAGGTAGCGTTACTACAAAACATATGGCATTGTATTTGTATAGCCTTATTTACTTCAGCTGTTATTTTGCCTGCCTTACTTTGTTATTTATATAGAAGTACCTCATATTAAGTAAAATATCTGGGAGACCGAGCTTTGCTCGGAAAACATATAAAAACTCAAAAATGTGCGTTTTCCCAGAGATAAAACCTAGCTAGATCGATTTCGCCCCCGAAAACCCCCATATAGCAAATTTCAGCGAAATCGTTAGAGCCGATCCCGAGATCCCCGAAATATATGTATAAATAAATATACAAGAATTTCTCGTTTAAAGGTATGTTGGTAAATATAAGTTTTAAACTAATGGAGATTTTCATAATTTTATTCGCACACTTCAATTCAAATGATATTTAAATTTGTTGGCATCAATATCTACTACTCCTACTATATCTACTACTACTAGTCTACTTTCTTTACGTCATTCAATCACAATACTAAACCTATCCCAATGTCCAGGTGACGTCAGCTACGTATACCCCGGCCTAGTCCCACTGGATTCCGAAACCCACGGAGGCGAGGACGTAGCTGTCTTCGCACGAGGCCCTTGGCAACACCTCTTCACGGCCAGCTACGAACAGACCGTAGTCCCACACCTCATGGCCTACGCCATGTGTTTATCAGACGACCAGCATGAGAACTGCAGGTCGAAGACCAGGTTTGGACGGTTATATCCGTCTAGCGCGGTGGTGGATAGACCTAGTTTGGTTAGTTTAAGTATTTTGGCTGTGATTGTTAGTGTTAAGTATTTATACTATTTATAGTTTAGATTTAAGGTGTTTACGAGTAGTTGTTGTGTTTTGGGAGTATGCTGTAGTTTTACTTATGGTAAACTACTGTTTGCCTTAGCTTAAAATTGAGTCACATTCTGCAACATTTGTACCTCCCTGATTTCGCAGGTTGTGTAAGTTTTCATAGCAATGCATTATTAAGATTTTCCCGTATAAGATTACTCTCTCTCTGTTTCTGGTTTTAGGGGCATGATGCTAAATGACAAAAATGAGTTAAGATTGTCATACTAAACATATACTCCCATATTGGCCATGGGACTAACCAAAATTTGCAAAAAAAAATTTAATGGACACCTTGAGTCAAATATCGAGTACCCTAAGCATAATGTTGAAATGCAGCAACTAGGTATACAATTAGAAATACATGATCCCTCACAATAGGAAAATAAATCAACAAAATAATTTATACGGCGATATTTTTAAGCTCTTTATAATTTATAAATTTTACCAGTATTCTATTTCATAATACTAATTATACTTAAATAAGCCGTCATCATCATCATCATTAACTTTAAGAGTTATTCTCTTGTCGGTGGAGTATCTTCTAGCATTCCTTATCTTGCGCCAGCTCTTTGACTTTCTGATACGACACGACCCCCACTTTTTCTTTCACTTGGTCTAGAAAGCTGCGTCTGGGTTTTCCTTTACCCCGCTTGCGTCCTATCCGCCCCTCCAGGATAGTTTTAAAGAAGTGGTCGTGTCGTATTAAGTGTCCAATCATTTTTCCGCGTCTATTTGCAATGGTGTTCAGGATAGCTCTCCTTTCATTCACTCTTCTTAGCACCTCCTCATTCGTTATCCTGTCTGTCCAGCTAATGCCTTCCATATGATACGCCTCCAGCACCACATTTCAAATGCTTCCATTCTCCGTAAATAAGCCGTAGCAGTTGTGTATTATATTATAGTGTTGAGTACTTCAATAAAACACTTGGTTTTTTTTATCTTTTCGACTTAGTTGTAAAATTGTCGTTATGTTTTTTTTATATAAGGAGATCAAACTAAAGAAATTATGCTTACTATTTTATATTTCGAAATTTATTCCTTGTTCTACTTGGAGACAATGTAGATGTGTGCGTATATGTGTGTACCTATATATGTGACCGTGAAAACCTGGAAAAATAGGTTTTACTAGGAAAAACGCGTTTTTACTAAAACGATTTTATATGGTAACATATACCTAGGTATATTTTTGCATTATAATGAACAAAAATAAAAAGAAAACGTGAGGGATCAAAAACAGGCTGTTTAGTACTTTAACTTAACTTTATTGTAAATAGTTCCTCCGCTATATTAATAGAAATTTTATATATATTTATGAAAAAGAATAGTTTTAAGTAGAAAAATATAGACTTGTGAAAACCATCCTTATTCCAAAAAAAATGTTATTAAGTATTATAAATAGGTTTATACCATGTGACTGTGCATTCCATAGCTTAACAAAACTAAGTATTTAAAAAGAAAGAATCAATAGTAAAGTACAAATAACAGTATAAATAAAATAATGAAAACACAGTATTTCGTTTCATTGAAGTTCCACACATCCAAGAAAAGGTAAGTACCTAAGGTCCATTGAAATAATTATCGTGTTAGTAGCAGAAGTAAAGTAAAATTTGTGATTTACGTAAGTAATCCTTTTTCGCATTTACTCCAATGCTCATTATATAATTTTTATCCTAATCCAACTATATTTTGTTATTTTTTGCCTTTGCAGGCTTGATTCGACCTTTTTTAATAAAATATAAATATGGGTTCGCTTCCATGCTAGGGCTAGGTACTATCAACTTTACTATTGTCTATTACTTACCACCAAAACGAATCGATGATACCAACCTCTTTCATAAAATTCCGTTGTTAGTTTGGCCGATCATGGAACACACGCCACAAATATGTATATTTTATTTACTACTAAAGACATATCCTTTTCTTTTGACCTTGCCGTCGCCGTCGTCAAGTAAAATAGGTATCATTTGTTTTTTTTTACCTAATCTATTTTTCTAAACAATAAGAGTAATTAAAGGGTAAACGGAAAGAACATGTCTAATCACTCTGACAACATTTTGAGTTATTGCGGTTCGAAAGGAACGATGTAGATAAATTAACCATATAATTTTCGTATGTGGGTGTTTTTAAAGTGAGAAAAAAGGAGTTATATTTATATTTACAGAGGTATAACAGAAGACGTAACAAATAATTTATTGAGAGCTTAAAATCTACATTTTGAGATTAAAATCTAATATAAAAAAACATACTAGACATGTTCTTTCCGTGTACCCTGGTCCTTCAATTATCAAGATATTATATTGAGATCAGCGCCATCTACATTTTTATCCCGCGAACTCGATGTTATCACCAACACTGAGTGAATACTTCATGCAGTTTCTTTTCATAGAAGGTATTGATGTATCCTCGGTATGTGTAGATGGCTCTGATATTTGTTATCCTTTTAGATCAAAGATGGATATATATGCAATTAGAACAAGTTGTACTTCGTAGCATAAATATTATTAATAAGGGATACACGGTACACTTCATCATTTTTCTCGCGTTGTCCCGGCTAGCCGGGAGCCGCGGCTTTTTACCACGGGCCACGCCACGGCTCAGGGCTATAACCGCGAAAAACAAAGTTCGCAAATTGCGGGCATCTTTCTCTGTCACTCTAATTACGCCTTCATTGGAGTAAAAGAGTAAGATCCCCGCAATTTACGAATTTGGGTATTCGCGGTACGCCCCCAGGGGAGCCTGAGTTCTGCTTAGCAACTAATCCCAAGAATTGGCGTGGGCACTTGATTTATGGACGGACGGACAGGTACAAATAATTATCCATTACAAATAACCATTACATTAACGCCGATATTATAGGCTAGCTTTTGTTTTTAAATTACAGAAATTTTAACAAAAATATATTGAAAAAACTTGTGACATGAGAGTCAAAATTCTTGTAACCCCAGTCTGACTTGAACTAAGTCGGTTAGTTAATTAAAGTTAGGTATTTCATTTTTTTTATTTTTACCAAATTCTAATTTAGGCATTCTGATTTAGGACAAATACATTCAAGTTAAAAAAGAGGGCAAACTCAAGGGCTCTCCAACAGCGACACAATGTTGTGAGAATTATATGAATGAAATTAAATATTGGACGTGCAGAATTGGACAGAGGCATGGAGTCGCTATTAGGTTGATATATATTTTTACTTTGCGTCTCAAGAATCTTATTATTCTTATTAATTGTATCCGCAATACGTCTAAAAGGCTTGGACATTATGAAATTATACAACGGAACTTAATCGCGTATCTAAGTATTAAGATTTACCTCCGACGTTTCGAGGACGGCGTTGTCCCCGTGGAGGCTTGGAGTCGCTATTGAATTCATAAATATTTTTGCTTATTCTACTTTACCAAGAATAACACACATTTACATTATGTATATAGACATATTTTGATTTATAGACATGACTAAGTTCTGTGCGTGTAAAAGAAAGAGTAACAAAAAAATAGATATATTTTGGGCTCTCATGTTATTGAAAATACAAATACTAAATGAGAGAGAGGATGAAACTCAGATGCTAAATTTGATCCCATTAGGCTCTTTGTAAAGTAGGCAAATAAATAATTTAACTATTATTAACTATTTTATTTGTCTTAGATTAAAGTTTAAGTAAAGTTTAGGTAAAGTTTTTTTTACTGTTGCGGTACATTTTCTAAAACCTAGCACTAAATATAGGTACCATTCATTGCTGGGGTGCACTTGCCTAGTATTCCTTCTTAGAAAACGTAAAACTCACGAAAAAAAAATTCTTACAAAAACAGTAAGTCCATGTAATACATAAGCCATTTGAACTCATTCATTATACATCAAATAGCGTCAAGGGCAGCCAATACTAAACATAATTAGAAATTCACATGACAATGACTGCTCCATACAACTCGTAGTGCGGCTCAATGCACTTTTAAATGGTATGAATTCAACACTCTCCGTAGTGCCATGAATACCTTTGCACCGTTAGCAGCAGTTATATTTAAATGTATTAATTAAAATAAATATAATTCAAAAAAATATATGTAGGCTACAGAATTACACTCTCGATGTTTTTACAATTTCATTATTAAAAATATATAAAAAGGTAAAACAAAAATTAAAAAAATACTACTCCATTTATTTATGTGTGTAAATAGTGTCAGTGGTAGGCAATGTGATAGATTTTGACGAACGTTATTATAAAATTTTGAAAATGGAATTTTGGGCGCGAATTTTCGTACGGACTGTCATAATATGTTTTTGTGTTATTTTCGCAAACGGAAGGAGTGTACGACAAAATAGTGGTGAGTTGTGAAAATTACATATAATTTAAGTCTATCTAAATTTTTTGGTAGTAAGTTTAACCTTTGTTTTTTGTTTTTGCGCGCGCCAAATAATATTAGTATTTACTATATGAAAGAGAGAACTATAGGGCAAAATCAATCAAATTATGCCATACCTCAACTCATATATGTACTCAAACACCGTTACCTTCCCTTTCCCTTCATTTAGATAATTATAAGCAGTCCCGTGAAATAAAAAACACTTTATTTTGTGACACACTAAGTAAACTAACAAATTGCCTAAACGCGTAAGCAATATAACACCTGAATTAATAAAGTTTGACTTACGTACTTACATGTAGGTACGGTCTGTTGGAGTTTGAATATAACTTATACGGTATATTAACAATGTAATTTTCACAACAGCTTGTAAAGGCTCACTTTATTTTTCAAACACAGAGAAAGTTGAATTCATCCACAAGAGAAGGCAAAATAATTTATTATATAAATTCACAGCTAAAGTGTAGACCATCGAAGATCGATCCAATTTATCTATCAGAGACTCGCCAGGGCTATAACCGCGAAAATCGAAGTTCGCAAATTGCGGGCATTTTTCTCTGTCACTCTAATTACGCGTGCATTGGAGTAAATGAGAAAGATCCCCGCAATTTGCGAAATTCGGTTTTCGCGGTAGCTCAGATGCAGCTCAAAATCGGGAGGAGTGGAAGAAGAGGGGGGAGGCCTTTGCCCAGCAGTGGGACACAATAGGCTCGCAATAATAACAATTTATCTATCAATATTTTTACTGCTAGTATTTAGTTATTTTTAAGCCGTGCGATTAAATAATATATCTAGTTAACGACACGAAAAAAGATTAAACTAATAAGCAAACGAATTTAACGACGACAAATTGTTTGGTACAGTCACCTGCAATAATATGTTACTCTTCAAAGGCCGCAAGAATATCTGACACGATCTTATTTGTAGAGCCAGTCAGAGCGTGTCACATATATTTTTACAATCGACTCTTAAATCACTACTTTGTCACATCGTATAACCCAAAACGGTTTGAAAACCTACTAACACAATAATTAAACCAATTGTACTACTGACGGGTCTTACACAATTAAAAGCTATCATACCTAATTGCACTCACAATCATTTTTACCATTATCTACACGCTAAGGAAGACAAGTTTTTTGTACAATTATTTAATCTCTTAAACATAGATTTTTGTATCTTCAAGCAAAATTACGTGATATTATGTGACCATGTTTATTTTTGATTGCGGTAAAATTAAGCTTATCAATTTTAACCTACGAGTAAATAAATCGATTGACGCGATACTCGTCAGAATCGGTTTAGTGGTTTTGACACGATGGTTGACACAAACAATAAAAAAACCCAAGATAGGCACAAATCCAGTACATACATACGTAAAATAAAAAATATGATTGTATTCTAGACATCTGGTTGGCACCGCTGAGTAGTTACAATCATATTTTTCAGTAGGTGCATACAAACTTCTATGTGGGGGTACCCTTTCTCTGCAGCTGATCTTACCTATTTTTTGTGCGTGTGTGAATGTGTAATTTTCCATAGGTATTTTGTAATAATATCTGTCTGGCCTGAGAGTAGAGTAGAGTATTATTTCTGGCATAATGAATTGTAAATTTTTAACTTTGCAATAAAGTAAAATAAATACCTACTTTACTTCCTTTTGGTTTTGCTGTATAAATAAATGGCTTTGCTCAAATTCAATGATTTACGTATCAACTAGCCTTTCTCGGAATTGATGTTAGTTCACAAGGTCCCGGCGGCGGCGGGGACGTTCACCTCTACTCTACACCAGACCACACATCCTTACTATTTTACCTGTACCGCCATATACCTACTGGGCAGATTCAGTACGAGCCAGCGGACGTATGATGGGCACGGTTATCGACGTGACAAAACAACTATTACATCATTAACATGCTATCACGTGTATATCTGGGCCTATTTCACCACACTGACAACCAGACACTGAAAATTTGCTGTCTATTTCCAGGTCGATAAGTATGTATTATCATGGTTCCAGACCAGATGTACCTAATGCATTTCCCCAACGTAAAAAAAACTTCTTTCCAAGTTATGATAGGAATATTACCATTACAGTATCGTTTATTACATGACATTTGAGTCCACAAAACTAAACATTATTGCCAGTTTGAGAGCGTTATTCCGCACATCACAAGTATATTTATGTGATACCCGGTACTACTGTTTCTTACAATTAAGGTTATCATAATCGTTACAGCGAAGGTCCCAGTTAGGGCACAGAATAAATAATAGTACTAGGTACAGAAGAATCACTGTCTAAAAAAACGCGTCTGTTACGATCAGCATAGATATGGCCGCTAGGTGGCGACAGCGCCACGCGCGGCTTATGGCTAGCCACCAAAATTGGTGTGGAACGGATGTACTTTTAGCTACCTGTAGCAAAGCGACGAAATCGCGGAGTGAGACACGCCTGGTTTGGGACGCAATGCAAGACTTCCTTTTGATAATGTTGCAATAAATTCTGCATAGTTTCGAAAACCAGTTTATCTTGAGTTCGTAAAGCCTAGTCGATTACCTTGCAAAAACGTTAATTCGTTCGTATCTAAGGTAGCAGTATTTAGAGCGCGAAATATTTATATTTGAGTCGGTATATAGTATACCGGGTGTGGCTGTAATACGAGCAAAAAACCGGCCAAGTGCGAGTCGGACTCGCGCACGGAGGGTTCCGCACCATCAACAAAAAATAGAGCAAAACAAGCAAAAAAACGGTCACCCATCCAAGTACTGACCCCGCCCGACGTTGCTTAACTTCGGTCAAAAATCACGTTTGTTGTATGGGAGCCCCACTTAAATCTTTTTTTTATACTGTTTTTAGTATTTGTTGTTATAGCGGCAACAGAAATGCATCATCTGTGAAAATTTCAACTGTCTAGCTATCACGGTTCGTGAGATACAGCCTGGTGACAGACGGACGGACGGACGGACGGACAGCGGAGTCTTAGTAATAGGGTCCCGTTTTTACCCTTTGGGTACGGAACCCTAAAAATTATACTAAAGGCTGTATTCCACATACTGACCAAACCAACATTTTGTTCAGTGATTTTTTTAAATAACAATGTGTTAATACACTTTAAAGTTTATTCTAAGACGCAATGTATTGCGAATTTTGAGGCGTGTCAAGCAACGTCAATCAAAATGATAATGGCGTACCTACACTGAAGCTAATATTTATTTTGTATGAAAAATAGGAAGTCTAAAGACTTCGTAATTTTTAAAAGTTGTTGAAGTAAAGTGTCACCGTTATAAATAAATCATATATAACCTTATTAACTAGTGCTTTATGTGTCCAGATAGCGAAAAAGATGTGTTCTGTGTGACTAGTTAATAATATAAAACATGGAAGATATTTATATAAGTGTCACCGTTTGAGGAGCACAATCTATGTTTGAATTTTTTGCTCGTGTTACAGGCCACACTAAAAAAACATTAGGAATGTTAAGAATTTGGTCATATTTTCTGGTACATCACTAAACAGTATAAAACAAAGTCGCTTCCCGCTGTCTGTCTGTATGTATGCTTAGATCTTTAAAACTACGCAAGGGATTTCGATGCGGTTTTTTAAATAGATAGAGTGATTCAAGAGGAAGGTTTATGTATAATTTATTAACCCGTGCGAAGCCGGGCCGGGTCGCTAGTACGATATATCTATTAAGTATGTGTTGGCATTAAATATAATTTTGTCTGAAATTGCGCAATAATTAAATTATACCTATCATGTTTACTAAGCATATACAATAAAATAACATGTAAGTACAAGCATACTTACTTGTATACATACCCTTTTATATGGAATTTTTCCATACTAATATTTGGTACCGTAAAACGGGGTGAGTAGGTTTCGCGGGGAGAGGTGGGTTATGAATGGGGAGAGAAGGTTTGAGAGAGGGGTGAGAAGGGATTTTAAGGCTACTGCTACAAAAATAATGTATTCCAATTTAAAATGGAGCTATAGTAATACGCATAATAAAAAAAATCGATCCAACAATCTTCCAAAATCACCTTGTTATGAAATGGAACTATCCAAAATAAAATAAAAACTAAAATATACAAACGTACGTGTGTACGGGTTGATTATATACACCATTCAGTTTTCATATGTAAAAATAAAATGTTATCGAGGTTTGAATTTCAGTTTTGACCCTACTCACCCCATTTTACGGTATGTAATAGAAATAAGAGAAATATTGCGAATGTTTTCCTTTACGAAATTTCATCAAATTTTACTCGAGTAGCTTGTTTTGGTTTTTTACCGAACCTCGGTTATAAAACGACGTCAAGAATACCAAAACAATGATCTTTGTGTAATATTTGACGCAAGATTAGTTCTCATGAGTGGTTCCCAACCCAACATTGTTTAATTCTCGACAAAACCGTTTTATTATGATGAAATGTTGAATTGTAATAATTAATATCCATTAGCAATTTGGTAATTCACTTGAAATAAACAAAATAGTTTTATTAAATTGCTACATAAATTTATAACCAAAAAATAAATTATCTATCTATATATATAAATGCAAGTGTCCTGACTGACTGACTGACTGACTGACTGACTGACTGACTGATTCATCAACGCAGAGCCGAAACTACAAAAGCTAGAAAGTTGAAATTTACACACTAGGTTGCATTTATAAAGTGTACACGAGATAAGAAGCGATTTTGAAAAATTCAACCCCTAAGTGGGTTAAAAAGGCGATGAAAGATTGTATGGGGTACAAGTTTTATTTTAAGCTAGGAATTTGAAACTTTGTAAAAATGTATTATATTAAAAAACAAGGAAACTAATTTCAGCGTTTTCGAAAATTCATCCCCCAAGGTGGTGAAAAAGGGGTTGACAGTTTGTATGGAGATCAAATATTTTTGTGAGTGTGGGACTTGAAACTTTGTAATTGAGGATATTATTATAAGACAGGAAAAGTAATTTCAGCGTTTTTGAAAATTCATCCCTTAACAGGGTTAAAAAGGGGTTGAAAGTTTGAATCCATTACAAATGCTTTGAAAGGCAAACAAAAATGAATGCTTTTCAAACTTCTTAGAAAGGCATAATAGCCGATTACAAAAAAAAAGTAATTGCGACGTTTTAGGAAATTCAACCCGTAAGGGGGTTAAAAAGGGGATGAAACTTTATCTTGGGGTGCAAATTTTATTTTAAGCTAGGACCTTGAAACTTCGCAAAAAGGTATTAAATTAAAAAACAAGAAAACTAATTTCAGCGTTTTTAAAAATTAATCCCCGGAGGAGGTGAAAAATGGGTTGTAAATTTGTATGGAGATCAAATATTTTTGAGAGTGCGGGACTTAAACCTTTGTATAAAGCCACATTATTAGAACACAATAAAAGTAATTTTAGCGTTTTTAAAAATTCATCCCCTATAAGGGTCCATAACGGGTTGAAAGTTTGTATAGGGTTCAAATTTTATTTAAAGGTAGGAACTTGAGACTTCGTAAAAAGGTATATTATTATAAAACAAGAAAACCTATTTAGCGTTTTTAAAAAGTCATCCCCCTAGAAGGTGAAAAAGGGGTTGAAAGTTTGTATGGAGATCAAATATTTTTGAAAGTGCGGGACTTAAATCTTTGTATAAAGGCATATTATTAGAGCACAAGAAAAGTAATTTCAGCGTTTTTAAAAATTCATCCCTTAAAAGGGTTAAAAAGGGGTTGAAAATTTGTATAGGTTTTAATTTTATTTAAAGCTAGGAACTTGAAGCTTCGTAAAAAGGTATTTTATTAAGAGCAAAGAAAACTAATTTCAGAGTCTTTGATAATTCATCCCCCAAGGTGGTGAAAAGGGGGTTGAAAATTTGTATGGAATCCAAATATTTATTTGAGTGCGGGACTTGAATCGTTGTATAAAGGCATAATATTAAAATACAAGAAAAGTAATTTTAGCGTTTTTAAAAATTCATCCCCTAAAGGTCTAAACGGGTTGAGTGTTGGTAGAGGGTTCAAATTTTATTTAAAGCCAGGAACTTAAAACTTCGTAAATAGGTAGTTAGGTAGTAGGTTTTATTAAATACTGGACTTGAAAATCTTCTGGGGGTTGAGAGAGATTATATCGAGAACAATTTTATTCAGTTAGGGGCTTGAAACTTCGTATTAGCCAGGTTGTGAAAGACAAATCTCATGCGTTGTATAATAATTAACAAATGATTAACCGTCCCTACTGCTATCTTTTGCTGCATAATGTTCTAAGCTAATGTAGAATTTATAACCACCAATATACAAATCCACGCGTACGAAGTCGCGGGCAACAGCTAGTAGTGTATATCACAAGCGTTTAAACCGCCTATGGTTTCTTCAGATACATTTTTGTCGAAGTATCTATACTTAGTTAGTTATTTTTATTCCATTTTATTATAAAAAAATACTGAAATGTAATGATGTGATATATTTTTAGAACCGGCTCAAAAAGCCTTTTCATCACTTACCACACTCAGTAGGTTTCGGAACAATTTTTTTTAATATCCCATACAAAAAAAATGACGTCATAACTCCTCTCCTTTTTAGGGTTCCGTATTTTATTATATTTTTTGGTGCCACGGGTCAAATTGATTCTAATGGCCTAAAGATCAATCATACCTACCGATTTTCATGCTTTAACACAATTTGCAGCATTTTTTGGCCAGCCACTAACACAACTGCATTAAATACCACGCCGGTGATCAAATCATACAAAGAACCTCTCACTATACAACCGTTAGACGGTATAATTTTAATTAAGTACCGTCTCCATTCAAAAATAATGAAAGGTCAAAGTTCACGGAAGTGGTCTAGGTATGGTTTAATTATGAAGGACGCTCTCTAAAGCCTTAGATGTGAAAGCTTTCAGATTCTGTAAATATTACCCCGAAGGATTAGCATTTACAATTTATTATAATTTATAAATCTCCTTTTAACATCAATTCAACCCATTTTGCCTAAGATTTTAAATCATACCAAAGAGAATCTAAGTTATGTATACCTATTACAAGGTTTTATTTAGTTTCAAATCTTGCAAGTTATTTTTGACTCACTTCCTGGTTTACGATTAAGCTGAAAATTTGGCCATAGGAACTGATTAAACAACGCAACCTAATTGTATTTGGGTTTGTTAGAATTGTCTCGATGAGTTGTAGTTGCCTGTTGAAAGAAGAGTACAGTTAGCGATAAAAGCTTGTATCAAAAATGAAATGTTTGACAGAAAACCTATTAGGTACCTACTTACGTAAAATATTAAATTAAGCCATCGAGAATCAAAGTTAAAATGTTAGGTACCTACTTATTTAAAAACTCAACTTTAATTACTTTGGTCTGTAATTAAATAAAAAATAATTGATTTTGACTGATTAGTACTACTAATTAGATACAAGTTAATATTAATTACTTGTAACTAATTGCAATAGCTGCTGATCATTATCAGCCTAGTTTCAGAGTGCCTGTTGTGTATTTTCAATGACATGAACTGATGAAGTTTGCAAGGCGCTGTATTACGTTACGAGTAATTTAGTGCCAATCAATTAATCAATGAGAAGTAATATCTAAACGATGACTTCACGCTAGAGCAGGCCGGGCCCGGACCAAGGCACAGAATAAGTAATAGTATTATCATACAGAACGGCCACGCACCGCCCCGCCCCGACTCGGATTACCTCGCTCCGCGACTGGCCGCGACATATGAATGTGTGCGTAAGTCGCTCTACTGAGAGCATGCCAGAAGTCCGTCAGATACACAATGACGCGTGTACAGACGTGCCGCGCACACATATAAACGCAAATAATTTTTGATGTATGGCGTGTCCGCCCTGTGACCAAGGCGTCCGACACGTCATTTTCTATGACGGCTGATCGGTGACCACGTCGTACTTTCCACAGAAAACGAAGCGCCGGAAGCTCCGGCCCTGCCCCGACCTGGTCTAGCGTGAGTCATCCTTAAGTCGTTTTAATAGCGGGCACAATGGCTTCCTCTGTGTAAAAATAAAAAGTATTAATTTCAGTAAGGAACTTAATAAAATCCGTGAGATAGCGTATTTCAGATAAAGTCGAATCGGTGTATTTAATTGCCAATTTGGTAAAGACCTCACATACAGAACATAATCATATTGTTCATCATCATGTAGCACGAATTGAAAGCCACGGTCTTCGAATCAGCAGAACCAAGACGGAATTCATGGAGTGTAACTACGGTGGTACAGAGAATGTAGGTTGCACCATATGCCTCGATGACGCACCATTACCTAAAGTAGACAGCTTCAAATACCTGGGTTCTACAATCACACCAGATGCCAACATCGATAGAGATGTAAACAACCGCATAAATACGGCATGGCTTAAATGGAGATCAATCTCCGGAACTCTCTGTGATCCCAAAATGCCCATTAGAACAAAGGGAAAGCTCTATAAGACAGTAGTGAGACCTGCATTAATGTACGGAGCTGAATGCTGGACTACTAAAGCAGTACACGAGCAACAACTACATACGAGCGAAATGAAGATGCTTAGATGGGCAGGTGGTGTGACACGTCTGGACAGGGTCCGCAACGAACACGTGAGGGGATCGTTTAAAGTAGCCCCAATAGCGGAAAAAATCAAGGAAAGCCGACTGCGCTGGTTCGGACACATTTCCAGGCGAGAGGATGACTATGTAGTCAAAAAGGTCCTGAACATACCCAACCGATCCAGAGGACGAGGTAGACCCCCCGCTACTTGGTGGACCAAAGTACAAAAATAGATGAACCAGGACAGCCTAGATACGCAGACAACCCAGAACAGAGCTCTCTGGCGCAAACGTACAAGGAGACCCGACCCCAGATGAGCTGGGAAGAGGGTTGGCCAAAGAAGAAGAATCATATTGTTCATCATCATTAGGTATTACTGAATCGCGATTAGAAAGGGATTGAGATAGCTGTCAATCCATATTGATTTTGACGTAAGTGTATGGAAATCTGTTATTTCTAATCCCTTTCTGATCGCGGCATGATAATATTATACGCGGGTCAGATGATTTTTTTGGAAAAAGGAATAGACGTGTTGCCTCTCTGTCGCACTTGTAAATTCGTACGTAAGTGTGACAGGGAGGTAACACGTCAAACGTGGTTCGCGGTAGGCCCTCAGGTAGGTCCTACCTCAGCGAATGATAAACGTTTCGGAGAAATTATCAAAATTTGGCTTCATAAATTGATAGCCGTCAGAGAAGTTAAGTTTGACTCACGTTAGACCGGGCCGTGTCCGGGCCTTAGCTTCCGGCGCTTACTTTTCTATGACAATGACAGGTGATCACATGATTCACATGATGCTTTTCATAGAAAACGAAGCAACGGAAGTTCCCGCCCGGAGTCGTCCTTTATTCAGTTAAATTTGGTTAACTCTTCGACCGGCAAAAGCGGCCACAGACGCGCATAGTTAGAATTGAATGATGGTTACTAGCGACCCGCCCCGGCTTCGCACGGGTTAACAAATTATACATAAACCTTCCTCTTGAGTTACTCTATCTATTTAAAAAAACCGCATCAATATCCGTTGCGTAGTTTTAAAGACCTAAGCATACATAGGGACAGACAGCGGGAAGCGACTGTCCTGCATGGCAATAAGGTTTACGAGGGTGCGTCATATTTATTAATAAAGCATATACTAGTTGCTCTGTGAGCTGTAGACGTCGCAAGCATAGCTTAAAACCGACTAAATGTATGACTCCGCCATTCTGAAATATTTCCAAAAAACTGTCTTGTCAAAAAAAACCATCATCGAATCTGCTGAATTTTCACAAGAATCGGTTGAGAATTGCAACCCGTAGAAAAGAAAATCCGGACATACGAATGCATTTTTGCCCGAGCTAAAACAGAGACCTCCGCTAACGCTCGGTCAATAAGAGCTAAGAGCCCACTTCGGAAAGTGGGCGCCAAAATATGTGGTCTATTTGTTTAATACCTAGTGTACATCCGACATACAAATTACAAATATTAGGTTCACAGACAATCACAGTTCAGCGCAAACACTTTAAATCGACGCAGCTCAATAATACAGCCAGCTCATTTGTTTGTACACAAAAACTCCGCAACAGCACGTAACAGAGGTCAAGGTCACAAATGCATTCAGTTTCTAAACGCTCTGGTTACGTGAGGTTATGCCCGAAAGTGTGCGTGCGCGGTCAAGGGCACGAGTGTGTTTTTAGGGTTCCGTTGTAAATCGAATTAAAGGCACCCTTATTCCCGTAAAGCCCACTGTACAACATCTTTTTATTTTGAATTTAAACCTTGTGGTATACTATAGCTCGTTTTTTTTAGCATTAGAAAGAAGCTAAGCGATCTTGACACGTCTTTTTATTAAAAATCACCATTGAAAAATAAGTCACAGCAAATATGTTAGATTTATAAATCATATACGATCTTTTACATTCTTTTGCTTTCATAAGTAATATAAACTATTTTTTTAAAGCGTTTTTCAATATTTTTTAATAAAAAGACACGTCAAGATTGTTTACCTTATATCTAATGCTAAAAAAACGAACTATATAAGTAGTAAATTCGGATGAATTTCGCCTGTTTCAGAAAGCAATGAAACTAAACGCTACTTGATTTGGTTTATCAAAGGTTCTAATTAGATTGAATCGAAGTGTACCTAGGGTTAGTTGTTGATCAATTAAACACCAAAAGTTCAAGTCTTTCTATCTCTGGTGTTTTTAAAGTTACGAGTGTGACATTTCGCATGAAGATTAACAATTTAGTTGGCTATCGTATGGCATTCAAGGTTTCTACTTATCTTTAACAGTTTCTGTATTGTAAACCTTTTTTTGAAAAATGAGTTTTGTTTCATTGTGTACTTGTGCATGTTTTCATGAAACACTCAAATTTTTACAGTGAAACAGATGTAATATATATATAGTCTACCATGAATTATCCTTAATAAACATTGAAACGTTGTAATAAATAAGTTACATTAATACATAAATCCTTTCAATCAATTAATGAGAAAGGAAAGGAGAATATAGTGGTAGGCTGAAATTTGTTATTTAAAAGGTTTCCGAAATATGAAATCGTTATAAGATTGCTGAAATATCTAAAAGCGAAAGACTTGTTTCATTGTACGCACACCTAAGTTTCATTGTGAATCGAAAATCTGGTCGGCACTTACGGCATGCTGCGAGAAAGGCGCCTTTTATGTCCACGGAGCATGATTGCCAACTAGGTGGACGCGGGAGGGTTTTAAGCATCTGCATGCTCGATATCATACACTTTCTTGCGACATAGTGTTTATACACGACTGTTTCAATGTTAGACATGTGACCTTAACCTTGCCATCAATGAAACATTCAACATATAAACTATCCTATCTCAGCCATTTCTAAAGTTAAGTATCTTATATTTTGTCATATGATAGACAAATTATTATCAATTTTCATGGTATTTTAGTTTTACAAATTTCGGACATAATCTTTAATTAATTAAAAAAAATAATGAGTTTGTTTCATTGTGTACTAATACTGGTGTTCAGTGAACATCATGTTTCATTGTTTACTACATAAAAATGTTTCATTGTGAGACTAGGGGGTGTTTTTTGAATCAATTAAAAAAACTGCACCAAACAGTGAAAGAAATTTAAAAATATTTAGCTCCAAAGTAACTTTAATACACATAGAACACAACAAAAAATTAAATAACGCCAAACTAGACTCTATATCTTGATAAAAAATTGCGAAACATAAATGAAAAATATTACTTTTGTCGCACGAATTCACAATAACGCTCGTAGCAACGTGCTCCTTCTCCGAGGCGCGCTCGCATATTGGGGAGGTGCTGGGGATCCCTGAGCCTGCCCTTGCTTGACAGACGGCACTAGCTGATAACACCTAGTTTCCGAGATATCGCTAAGTTTCACTGTGTACGATTGTTTCAATGTTCGACAAGTGACCCTACATTATATGTAATGCACATTGAGCTTTACGGTTATATCTACCATCACACATAATACAATTGTGAGTGATAAGGGTATTTTTTTTACAATTTTTTATGCAATCTCACGCTATACATTCCAAATTCCCACAGAACCCCTAGAGTAAATTTAATTCGGTAGGATGATGAAGTGCGTTCGCGTTGCATTATTTCTATTTTTGTATGGAATTTTGAACAACGCGCCAAGCGGGACCTTTTGTAAACTCAAAATCCCATACAAAATGACACTTAAGTAACGCAAAGGCATACGTCACGTCACGCTATCGAATCAAATTTATATAACACTTTAGATATTCCATTTTTGTGGCTTATACACGGAACCCTGGTCAGTTTTTTTGGAGCGAGCTGTTGTTCTAAGTGGTTACCGAGCGCTCGCCGATGGTCTCGTGCAAAACCAATTAAACGAGAAAGATGTAAAATCTCCCAAAAATACGCGGTTTTTTTAACAATCCATTTTCTACGATAGTAATTTTACATCAAAAAAACCGGAGTGGCATATAAGTATTTATTATAAAAAAACCATGCAACCGTATTTAAAATGTTAACTCGTTAAAACTATTGTGGTTTGGAAATATAGGGGTCTAGTCAAGTGATAATAGTTGTTAAAAAACGCTAATCGAAAGTGAAATAATGTATGAAAATGATCACGTGACTTTTTCGTATTATCTGTCATCCCGATTATATTTTAGCTGACTTCAAGGTTTCAATTCGGTTGTATTTTTTATATAGTTATCCATACCGTAATCGGCAACGGCGACCCTAGCTAATTACGAGCGTGAGCTCTGATATGGCTGGCAAAGCCGAACTTATTTTTTTAAACGTGTTGGACGTCCAACCGACCATCCCAGCGATGAAGACCTAAAATACCTGACCGCCCGCCCTCATAATAGTAAGTACAGGCAGTATAGTCTAGCCTTCCTCATGATTAACACATATGATTAATATTATAGGCAGAATAAATGATTTACTTACTTACTTAACGGTTACGTAAAGTTACGTATCTCAAGGCCATATTAAACTGGCCTGAAGCCTAAACTCGCCTATATTTCAGAAACAATGGGAACATGAAGCCAGTATTGCTCTTCTAATCGCTCACATAGCGTAGACGACTCAATGGCTCAAACACATCGGTCGGTGGCACGCTCTGCGACCACAAATAGATATCACTGATGATGAGGTCAAGATATACTGGTTGAGTCGAGATGCTTAATCTCTCGCGCTAGCTGACCAATGAGAACATTGCGCCCGGAACTGGGGCGAACGACAATATATCTGATGTCACGTGTCGTGTCGCTGTCGATAAACTTTTGTATTCATATTATTTTGTTTACTCGTGAGTCTTTCATGTTTACGATGTTGTGTTCTTGTAACGATTCTTTTTGCTTCATCGCGTGATCGCTCCAAGTTCAATAATGATTATGTCGTTTTAGTAATATCCATCAGTCTCATATAGACCAGTTTGAGGTTGTTTAACCGTGTTCTTTTAACTTGGGCCTTATTGAATTTTCAGCGTTTTGTTTTTCGTTAATAAAGTCATCCTCTATAGCATATTACATTATATAATATTTATCATTATAAGAAATGATGGTTACAGTTAACTTATATATGTATGTATAGTCAGCATCAATAATAGCGGATATAAATAAAACAACGCGCTAAACGTATCAGTCACCCTGAATGACTTTTCCAAATAGAGATAGAGCTCTTTATATAATTGCCTTTCAAAAGTATGTGTTACAGTCCAATTGGTTTACATAGAGAAAGATCTATTTGATATGCTATTAGAGAATGGTAATACATACTTTGACTCGTAATCTGATCCGCAACTTTTAATGGTGACTGTACTAAACGAAAGAGTAAGTATTTCCTCATTGTCCTTCCATAATAGTTATGTAATCGTGGTCACATTAATTACGCTAAAACGTGTGGATAAAACGCTTCAAATTCGTGACGCCAGAATCTTTCTAAGTAGTACAAACAGCAACACTCTTAGCTGTCCATCGGTGGACCTTATTTCTTTTGTAATAAGGTTTATGAACTGTCAGTTAACAGTGTGGGCGATGGTACAAACTAAGCATCTTGTAAGCTGACTTCTGCTTGATTATGATTACAATTCAATTAACACAAAATTATCATATTGCATGTTTAGTAATTGCTTGATTTATTGAATTTAAAGCAACTTTTTATGGCTCCTCTACACGATGGGCCAGCGCCGGCCACTCCAAGGGATGCAGCCATGCGGTAGAATGATATAGCAATATCACTTGCTCCCTCTAACGCATAAATGCGTCCCTTGGAGTGGCCGGCGCTGGCCCATCGTGTAGAGGAGGCATTACAAGTATAACAATGGTGAACTTTACGACTTTGCATTAAGGCTCACGAAATATCAATATGATGATCAATTTATTAATCATACATACTGTAGTACCGTGTTGGTTAAGACTCGAGTACCTATTTGATTCAGCTGTTTTAAGACTCGACTCAGTTTTTCATACTCTTATAATTGCTCAAAACTTGAGTCCTTTCAACTTGTTAGAGACCCGAGTCTTGTGTAGAGATTGAATGAGTTATTTTAAGAGAATTCTCACTTTTTGCAAAAAAAAAAGGCTCATTGCATTGTCTTCATGTCAAAATAATGGGTTTATTTTCTATACAGCTACTAGTGTTTAGATAAAACCTACAAACTCGCTGACCCATCGTCGAAGTCCCTTTGAGTTGCGATTAAATAAATAATACAATTTTTAGTGCAATCTCGAAAAAACGAGTAAAGTTCTTCAAATGTAGACTCAAAAAACTCGATATCTTACCAACACTAATTGAATGACGAATCGACAATTAAGTCAACCTAGATAGGTACTGCTTATTGTCTTTATGGTTATAGCCCTTAAAATTCAGAAAAGTAATGACGGTAAATAAATTGACAGTTGAAGTTGATGATTTGAAGTTGAAACCGAATGGTTCCTTTCATTCCGTTTGGAGTCTAGCATCCTAAGACCCCGTGTACAATTTTTTTACATATTCCAAACTTTGAGTATATAGCCTAAGGAGATGTGATAACGTAAACTCTTCGAACAAATTTTTTCACCACTTTTAGCGGGGGGCAAGGTAAACACCTACAGCACACCACCAAAAGATAAGTAACTCAACAGACACAGATTTTGCTGTTGCGACAAACGCACACTACAATAAAATTCAACACATCAAAAATTACACACACACAGACAGAGTTTTCACATAACTATGCAGCATACATACGAACATAATAGTGATGGGTCACATCTGAAGAATGAGTCAAATCGGTTTGATGAATGAACTGAATTGTCTTATACTATTTATTATAAAATTGTAAAAGTGAAAATTCTGTACATTGAAGATATTAGGTAGCCAATAAAATGATTGTTTGTATGTATGGTTGTCTGTATTTATGTGTCTTTGTGTCTTAGCCCGCACGCACAGCTAAACTGTGGAAGCCCGCGGGTTTTCCGGGTTTATAGAAAACTAGCTTTTGCCCGCGGCTTCGCACGCGCAGGAGTTTTTTTTAAATTTTGGACCCCCATTTCACCCCTTTAGGGGATTAATTTTGAAAAATCCTTTCTTAGTGGACCCCTAGACCTTATAAGGAACCTACTTGCCAAATTTGGACTTTCTAGTCCCAGCGGTTTGGGCTGGGCGTTGATTTAAGTCAGTCAGTCAGGTCTTTCACGTTTATATATATAGATTTGAATTTCGCGCCTTTTTTTTACTGACATTATTTGCTTGATCAGCTATATTAAACAAACTGCAGTGATTGAATGAATGAATGATTCATTCAATCATTCAAATGTTGAGTCGCTTTTTTGACTTTGTCACATCCCTTAAGACCGATTCGTCCCCGTACCACTGTAGGTATTCATGTTTACATTTTTCTGTCGTTTATGTATCGCAACGGTTTTTTCTTTAAATGGAGATTGTACTTCAATATACATTTAATAGTTAGTATAAATACTTATTTATGATAGGAAACGCAATCTTGTTGCGAATTTGAGCTATCAGATCACCTTTTACACGATAATACTGAACCAGTCACCATTTTTTAAGAGAAACGTCTCGCGACACGGAACGATGCAAAATGGCGGTGAAGCGACTTCAAGTAGTTTTATATAACGTGTTTGAACAGTTGACCAATGTACTTTGCCGGAGGGGGTCGCCCGTGTATCACATCACCTTAGGCTATATACTCAAAGATTCCAAAAAATATTTTTAATGTTCATTGAGTAACTAAGGGTTCCCAATTCAAAAACAAAACAAATGCTTCTGGGTCTCAGGAGGTTAAAAATACTGTCAAAAACTGTAATCAGCAGGC
Source organism: Cydia amplana (assembly GCF_948474715.1). Lineage (NCBI taxonomy): Eukaryota > Metazoa > Arthropoda > Insecta > Lepidoptera > Tortricidae > Cydia > Cydia amplana. The sequence goes on along the minus strand of NC_086080.1, from coordinate 14,765,229 downwards.
ATCGGAGTTTTTATCGCATGGTAAGACTAATAGCAAGCTATGGAGTCGACATTTGCCATAAATGTAAACTCTTATTCATACTCATACTCATGATTAATTTTATTTAATATGTAGTAACTATTTAGTAATCTGTTCTCGATTACTAAATAGTTACTACGTATATGAGTTTAATGATGATATGACACAGATATGTTTTAAAATAAATGTATGTTTTAATTGGGTGAGTTGTACTTCACAACTCAAGCACACTATAGCAGATTTTTCATAGTCATATTGTAAATCGTTGTATGGCTCTATCCATGCCAAAATTGCAGCTATTTCTGGGTTAGGCATAATAATTAATTATGGAATATTCCACAACGTATTTACCACTTACAGATATAAATAACTACTACGTTTGCAATCACCAGTGATTGACACATGACAAATACTAATCATTTTTATCAGCGGTCAGTACCTACATGACATTAGGTCTTTCGCAGCGATGTAGTTTGTATAAGTAGTTGTATGTTAAAATAATTGAAGTTATGAATTCATAATGTAATAGAAAAATATTTTTATATATAATTCGACTAAGATAATATACACGACCGACCGCTCTAAAGGCATTTTAAGATAAATGAAATATGTAAATGAGTATGAGTATGAATAAGAGTTTACATTTATGGCAAATGTCGACTCCATAGCTTGCTATTAGTCTTACCATGCGATAAAAACTCCGATGCCTGGTAATCAGTCATTAATAGGGTTACAAAATTTCTAAAACGACTTTCTCCGAATCCGGACAGTGTGAAAAAAGGAGTTTAAATCTTAGAGAGTAAATCTTAAAGACAGAAGTTTGGGGAGATGTTAAATTATTTTATTAAATAAGTATGTATTTTGATTTGTGTTGTATTTTGTAGTCCGAATCTGGCCTTCGCCACTGGAGGCCTTCGTCTCTTTTTCTTTTAATTATGAAATCTATTTCTGTTTATCTTAAAGAATGAGACGAGAATTTACTAGATGACAGGAGCTTGTGTACATAATTTACGTTCTTTAGAAAACCGGACAAGCGCGAGTTGGAACTCGCCCACCGAGGGTTCTGTACATTATAATATTTTTTGTTATAGCGGCGACTGAAATAAATAGGTACATCATCTGTGAAAATTTCAACTGTCTAGCTATCATGATTCATGACTCATGAGATACAGCCTGGTGACAGACAGACTGACGGACGGACATACAGACGGACAGATGAGTCTTAGTAATAGGGTCCCTGTTTTACCCCTTGGGTACGGAACCCTAAAAAACAACTCACATAGACGTAATAATCCCATAGTTGCATTTACTACAGTTGACATTTCAGTTTTTTTTTGCATAATCCGCTTAGTGGTTCAATTCTACAAAAAAATATCTATATTTAACTCATCTTCTCTAAACTCCTTGGATGCAACTCTCTTTTTTTATGTCTGGTAAATTGGTAATTATTATTTTCAGATAACACAAATAAAGACTTCGATGAAAGAAACAAGTACCATTGGAGGCAACAGGCACAATGGACGTTGCGGTCAAAGGTAAATGGTTAAATTAATTATACCTAATATAATATGAATCACAAATTAAAATTGGTAAACCCAGAGCGTGGGAATCAATAAAACAGGTTATGGAACTAAATCACCGGCGTTATTCATAAACGTCTGCTAAGTTAATCAGCTGACGATCATCGTTTGTCCCTCTCTATGGCATAACGACAGATAGGGACAAACGACGATCATCAGCTGCAGCCGTTTATGAATAATGCCATAAGTATTTCCAACACTGACATAAATTGCTTTGTCACCTAACTTTGACACCGATAAGTGTCTAAGTAATAAGTGCCTATCGGGGCTAAGATTAACCATAGAAAAGGAGTATAGGTACCTAAAGTCAAAGAATTTCGGTACTACATAATATCGTACCTTGTGACAGTCATAATCAATATGAAAGCCTCTAGGAACCTAATACTCTTGTCACTGTGACAAGGTACGAAACGGTAAGGAAAATACAATTCCTTGACCGTACAATACATTATGATGATATAGGTACATACATTTTTGACAAGGTGATTACTAGGAGAGCTGCGGTATCAATTTTCAAATAATATTATCACTGCCGCTTTGTCATACAATACTGTTTAGTTTGGTGAGCATGTTTATCTCAGTAAAGACAAATAACACCCTTAATTAAAAAAAAATAAGACTAGAAACAAGATACACGTATTTTGATCCTCTTTTAGCAGTTTTTCCTGTAAGGCCTGAGTGGACGCTCGAGTTGGGCGTGCAGCGGGGCGGGGCGTGCGGCGTGCATGTTAAACAAATGTAAAAAGTATAGGAGCGGCCTTAGTGCACGCTGCTCAAATAACTTGTGAGCCCGACGCCACGCTGCACGCCCCGCCGAACGCTCCGCTTCGAGCGTCAACTCAGGCCTTACACTTAGTATCGTTTGGGCAATTGTTTATTGCTTACACCACGCAAAAAAAGAGAAAATATTAAGGATGAAGGAGGCTAATATTCAATACTTTAGCCATTTTGTATGCATCTAACCTCGTAAGGCCCACCATTAATACCTACATAATTTTCCTGTTTACATTTTCATGTATTGTATAGAAAATTGATAAGTATAATTAATAAAACATACCGATTTATTATATTTGCGTGGGCATATATATCAGAACAAAAAACAAATCTTATAAACTATTATTAAAATTTACTCTGTAAATATGTTTCTCGTGTTTTTATTTCCATGTGCAATAAAGAATATACATACATACATACATACATACATAAAATTAAGTATAAACCAAATAAATTAAAACTAATAAAATAAATAAATAAAACTTGCCCACCTATCTTAGGTCCCCCAGATCTGTCCCCTGCGGAAGGGTGCCCATAAGGCTGGCTACATTAATTCCCACGCTGAATAGCTATGCCTATTCTTTGGCCTAGGAATGAGCCAGCCTTAGGGTACCCGTGGTTTCAAATAGTCTTTTTTTAGGCCCGTAAAAAGATTGTGAGCGTAGATTGATTGTTTCTTTATAGAAAATTGGTATGAATTTATTTTGTTTGTTTGAGAAAGTGCCACTTTATATGATTCATGAAAGCTTCTAATAGAATTGAAACGGAGTGTACATTGTAATGCACATTGGGCCTTACGAGGTTCAGGTTTAAATGCCATTTCTTGATTATTTCAGCTCTCAGCGCCACTCAACACCAACGTGGCTAAGAATGTGATACTATTCCTGGGCGACGGCATGAGTGTGACCACACTAGCTGCCACCAGGGCGTACCTCGGCCAAAAGTATGGCCATCTCGGTGAAGAGATTAAGTTGAGCTTCGAGATGTTCCCTTATACCGGGTTATCTAAGGTACGAGTAATTCTTTCTTCATGACTAAAATACGTTTTACATAAATTAAGAGTCCATCAGAGCAAACTGCAGCAAGACTTATGGCCACCTCAGCTCTTTAGTGACGTTCTTATAGACCGATCTAAGTATTATTTTGTTGGTGATAGTATGAATGTCAACTAGCATCCACCGCGTCAGGGCGTACCTCGGGCAAAAGTATGGCCATCTCAGTGAAGAGATCAAGTTGAGCTTCGAGATGTTCCCTTATACAGAGTTATTTAATGTACGAGTAATCCTTTCTTCAAGACTAAGATACGCTTTACATGAACTAACCCACTGAGGTAAACTTGGCTTGAATTATGGCCGTCTAAGCTCTTTTGACATATTCCCATCTGATTGTGGGCGACCACTTAAATGTGGCCACAGTAGCAGCCACCAGGGCGTACCTCGGCCAAAAGTATGGCCATCTCGGCGAAGAAATCAAGTTGAGCTTCGAGATGTTCCCTTACACTGGGTTATCTAAACTAATTATTTCTTTAAAGAAGATAAACTTCACATAAACTAACCCACCTAGGTAAACTTGGCTTGAATGGTTGCCATATAAGCTCTTTTGACATATTCCCATCTGATTCAGTTTCAATCAATCAATCAATCAATCAGTTTATTTATTTGCAATAAAACATACTTAAATGCATGCAAATACAATTATATGGTGCAACAATGTGGGCGATCACTTAAGAGCCAACAGGAGTGGTCATTTCTCCATACAAACGTACTCGACTGTTTCCTCCGTGGGTTTTGAAGCTAGAGCAATGATTTTTTCAACACAGATTAATATTGTCAATATCTGTGTCGGACCGTTTTGCTTTTTTTGATATTTTTGTTTTTTAAGGCGCTAGAGCCCTTCAAAAATGCCCAAAATGGCCTAATTGACTATGCCGCAATGAGAGGCGTGCTATTCAAAACTGATATCAATTAGTCAAAAAAGCAAAACGGTCCGACACAGATAATGTCATAATCATTTAGATTTCCAAATTTGGTTACGATTGGTTAAGTTTTGGAGGAGGAAACAGTCGAGTACGAAACCTCGATTTTTGAGATTTTTACGCAGGGTTTTTCGCCTTGTCCTTATCGCACTAGTTTTAGGAGCCGCTTCCGTTAGCGAGACGGGTATATTTACCTAAAATATTTAAATCTTAGCTCCTGTTGGCTCTTAAGTGTAGCCACAATAGCAGCTACCAGGGTAGGTATATCTTGGGAAAAAATATGGCCACATTGGGCAAGAGATAAAGTTGAGCTTCGAGATGTTCCCATACACTGGGTTATTTATGGAAAAAATCGTCTATAAGTAATAGGTACCTACTAAGTCTCGGCGCACATCAATCAAAATCAAAACCAAATGAACGTTGTTAAATATGCATCATTCAAAATCATAATTTAAAAGTAAATTCTACCAGCTTACATAGGGAAACAACTTAAATTTTTCATCAAATTACTTTTGCCTCTCTTGTGGATAAAATGCAATTTTCTCATCAATTTTTGAACAATCGAGAGCCTTTACGAGCTTACGTGGTGAAAAATAAAATACACCTAGCAACAAAACCCTCATTTTTTAGGGTTCCGTACCCAAATGGTAAAAACGGGACCCTATTACTAAGACTCCGCTGTCCGTCCGTCCGTCCGTCCGTCCGTCCGTCTGTCACCAGGCTGAATCTCACGAACCGTGATAGCTAGACAGTTGAAATTTTCACAGATGATGTATTTCTGTTGTTATAGAACAACAAATACTAAAAATAGAACAAAATAAAGATTTAAGTGGGGCTCCCATACAACAAACGTGATTATTGACCAAAGTTAAGCAACGTCGGGCGGGGTCAGCACTTGGATGGGTGACCGTTTTTTTGCTTGTTTTGCTCTATTTTTTGTTGATGGTGCGGAACCCTCCGTGCGCGAGTCCGACTCGCACTTGGCCGGTTTTCTTTCACCTGTTTGACCTCATTAAAACAAACCACAGCTGTATGTCAAAGTATCAAATTATCCCTAAATATGATACAAGCATTATTCTAGTGTGTTACAACACCGTATTTATCGTCGTAATTAATTTAGCCCGTAATCATATCGTGCTATTTTATTTGAAACCTTCTTCGTGCTACAATATTATAATAAAAACAGTATAAGGTAAACGTACTGGTGCTCGACGCGGTAACAGTTAGGGTTGCCAACTATTTTTTGGTGGAATATAGTATTTTCCAGAATATTAAGGCATCAAAAATATAGTACTTTTAGATAAAACACTAAACATAAGTGTAATATACGTTAAATCGGAAATATAGTATTTTAGCGTACTATATATTTTTCCAAAAGTATATAGAGTCAGACCAAGAAAAGTCTGCAGCGGGTTTGACAGCCCTCGCAGTGCCAGTGTTATTTTAAACGTCAAACTTCTATTAAATTATGACGTGAAAATAACACTTGCACTGCGTGGGCTATCAAATCCGCTGCAGACTTTTCTTGGTCTGACTCTAGTAAAGAGAGCCAAAATATAGTACAATACTATATAATATAGTACGGTTGGCAACCCTAGTAACAGTACACGTCAGTATGACATCAGTACGTGTCATCTATTGGGCTTTAGCATGTCGAGCACTAGTACGTTTACCTTAGTACAGGCGCAGGGGGGATATTATTTAGTATTTTATTTTAAGTTCAGTATTATTTATTTTTAGATTTAGCTTTTAAGTTTCATAGTTTAGTTATATTGATTAATGAAATATAAACATCTCAGTATACAAACAGTATATTGCTATCATATATATATTAATTCTTTGAACATGCCTCCAAGTTAATCCCTAATGACAACCCTCCAGATGTAATTTCTGAGTGTACTAGTGGGAGTAGTGGGGCCATTCATCAATTTGTATCGAATTGTATCCTGATCGAATTGGGTCATGTTCATATGTAATTATTTAACCCTCTGATTAAGCACTTATGTAGGAAACATATATATATATTATGAATTATGATCCAATATCTTCATAATTATGTGATACGGGCAACCAGGCAACCGCTGAGGCTGCAACAAAGTGTAAACTAAGGGTAACATTCCATTTCTGACCGCAGCTGCACTAATGGTACTGAACGCGTCGCTGTTAGTGTCAATTTCCATAGTAAAATGAACAGTAGTGCAGCTGCGGTTGGGAATAGACTGTCACCTTAACGCAGTCTTCAGCAGCGGTATCATGATCTAATTTTTATCACCTGTCATGCGTCACCTTCGCTCTTACATACTTACTACTTACTTCGCTATTACTTACATACGTGACAGCCATGGTAACAAATGATAAAGAGCCTGTCACGTTCTAACAAACATGTAAGTGCGAAAGTGACGCATAGCATGACAGGTGATAAAAATGCGACCATGATAGCTGGTCTGGGCTTAAACTTCGTATGTGGCATGTATGTTTTAAACAATAAAGATTTCTTTTATTATGATCCTAAACTCTTCTTGCATAAATATTTCTGTGTCAACCTGAAGAGACACAAAGTCACAAACCTTTACGTCACGTCACGTCACAGACAAGACATCCTCTAGACTGAGCATAGTAACGCTACCCCCTCTGCCACTTATACGGTAGTTTTACTCCATCTTCGAGTCAATCCCGTGCCGTGATTGGTCCGTGTCTTTGAACGGACCAATCACGGCACGGGATTCGCTCACCTCGTCCCCCCGCACCCCCGTATTTTTGGCGGCATCGGTTTCATGAAATAATTGCTCTTAACTCCGTCTAGAGGATTCCTAGTCTATGCGTCACGTAGTCGTTTCGTTGTCGGTTGGTCGTGAAAATTACATCACGGCTTTGTATCAGATGCCGTCGTACGAGTATGATGGTGTTGAAAATTAAAACATTTGCGATAGCTAGTTAATATTGCTAAAGTCTAGAAAAGAATTGTCAGTAACAAAGAAAATCCTTTTATCATAATTACTGACATAAGAGAATAACGCTAACTAATATTTTAATTTAAATTCCAGACATACTGCGTAGACCACAACGTAGCGGACTCCGCGTGCAGCGGCACAGCCTACTTGTCCGGCGTGAAGGCCAACAGTGGGACTGTGGGCCTCAGCGCTGCGGTCAAACGGGGTGACTGTGTTGGGCAGTTGTCTGGGAACCATTCGGTGACTGGGCTCATGGACTGGGCACAGAAGGCTGGGAAAAGCACAGGTATGTATAGTCCCAACAGTGGGACTGTGGGCCTCACCGCTGCGGTCACATGGGGGGACTGTATTGGGCAGTTGTCTGGGAACCATTCGGTGACAGGGTACAGAAGGCTGGGAAAAGTAGGTATATACAGGTGTAGTCCGGAAAACCAATTTGTTATTAGAAAAAAAATCGGTTAAGTGCGAGTTCCAATCAGCGTGGGCAATTTTCAATGTCGTGTCAAAATAAGATGAAAACCATAACAAGTTATAAAATCTGAATCAGGCTCAGTTCAGCAAGTTATGATATCAGGTTATTTCATAAACTAATTTAACGATGTGGTTACATGTTTTCATTTTAGTCTAATTAAATGTTTTTACTTAGACTAAAATGAGACAGCAATTGTGGTAAGGAGTAAGGTGAGTCTTTAATTATGGTTTATTTGTTTATGTAAATTATTAATTAATTAAAGTGAGAATTTCTGTTCATATAATTTTCGCTCTCAAAAAATAAAAGATAATGATTTTTACAATTTTATTTTATTGATTTATTTTTTAATACTTTTATTTAAAACAAACAAAGAGGGTTTGATTTGGTTGTTGTGAAAAGTCCAACTTTTTGATGTTATAAATTGTTATGATTTATCAAAAAGCGTAATTATGACTAATGTATTTACAGAGCTATTTTAATTTGATAATGATGTTATTCCAGGGGTTGTTACCACGACGCGTGTGACCCACGCTACCCCGGCGGCCTCATACGCGCACTCAGCTGACCGGCGTTGGGAGGCCGACACAGACCTCCCGAGGTACGGGCCTCGCTGTGAAGATATAGCTACGCAGCTGGTGAGAGGGAAAGTTGGGAAGAATATTGATGTAAGTCTTAGTGTACACTCAGTTAACAGGCGGTGACAGGCCGACACAAAACTTCAGAGAGGGCCACGCTATGAAGACATAATAACTACGCAGCTAGCGAGAGAGAACGTTAGTAAGAACATTGATGTAGGGAAGTATTTATATTTAGGTAGATAGGTGGATATAAGATTTATTATGGCTCCTCTACACGATGGGCCAGCGCCGGCTACTCCAAGGGACGCAGCCATGCGGTAGAATGAGATAGCAATATCACTTGCTCCCTCTAACGCATAAATGCATCCCTTGGAGTGGCCGGCGCTGGGCCATCGTGTAAAGGAGCCATTCTTAGGTAATCGGCGTTAAGAGGCCAACATACTTGTTCACTTATGATGTGGGTATCGATGTGACAACGCATCGCGGATGCAGTTGAGGTTGATTTCTTATTTGGACTCGTCGACCATTTAAAAAAAAAATTAAACTGTTTATTATAAATAAAATTTACAATATTTTTGGACCTACTTAACCTAATCTACACTATAAATCTGAAGTAATTCTTCATTTTTCTTTCGTTTACAACCGATTTTAAAAAAAAATATAATATTTATGAGAATCATAACAGCAACTGTTAACGTCATGTTTAAAAAATACCAACTAATCTAAGCATTCGGCATTTTTTAAAACCTCGAGCGAAGTGCAGTTTTTACAGATTCATCGAACTTTTAATGCTTTATTTATTTAAACTTACTACAATACACACAAATAATGTACAAATGGCGGACTTAATGCCTAATGGCGTTCTCTACCAGTCAACCATCGGGCCAAACAGAGACATGTAAAATTAGTGCAAGGAGAAAAAGGAATTTACTTATTAGAACTTAGTAAACAACTAAACAATTAATAATTCAGATAAACTACATTTATTATGTCCATTATGTCTACTATTTATTTGCTTGGTCCTCGTTTATTAGTTTCTCTAAGTCCTAAACAACCAGATCCTACGGCAAACATGGTAGTTCGAACGAAATAGCAATTACACAGTGACGCACAGCTCGTTTTAGATAGGTCGACGCACTTGTCACTCAAGTTTGTAATTTATTTTTTCATGGAAACTTTCCTATTTTTCCCTAGCTGACTTTTCCAGTGAAACAACAATAATAATAATTCAGCCTTTATACGTCCCACTGCTGGGCACAGGCCTCCTCTCACGCGCGAGAGGGCTTGGGCTATAAGTCCCCACGCTAGCCCAATGCGGATTGGGGACTTCACATACACCTTTGAATTTCTTCGCAGATGTATGCAGGTTTCCTCACGATGTTTTCCTTCACCGAAAAGCTAGTGGTAAATATCAAATAGATATTTCGTACATAAGTTTCGAAAAACTCATTGGTACGAGCCAGGATTTGAACCCGCGACCTCCGGATTGAAAGTCGGGCGTCATATCCACTCGGCCACCACCGCAAACAACAAAGTTAGACAAATTCAACATTACACACAACATTTTGATATTTTATGGACGGGCAAGCTGATAATATTAGAGTAAATGTACATATCTATGTGTAATATAGTTATTTTAAAAGAAAGATTGATAAGATAACACACTAAAAACTTTTCGTAACAGGAAAAGTGCGATTCATTCTCGCATTAAAAAAATTCCATCTTACAAGATTTAAGAATGGATACTAAAGTGCACAAAAAAGAACACGATTGTTAACTTCATCGACAAGCAGCGGTTGCTTTTAGTTTCAGCAGACAAAAGCAGATGGAAAACAATAAAAATGCGCTCGTGTAAGGAATTTTCCGCAGACAGACTTGACCGCAATGACCTTTATCGATATACTTATAAGTTTTACTTACGTATAAGTAGATACAAAGCTATTTGTTAGAATGAGATATTCATTTCTCATTCTAGTATAGCTGTGTCCCAACTTAAGTAAGTATAAAACTTAAAAGTGTATCTTCGGCCAGCTGTCCCACCAAGAGCGAGTAAGCGATTAGCTATCGGCGATTTTCTCGCCCAAGAAACGAAAAAAAGATAGGGATCCTGTGTTAGTAAAAGAGATACATATATTTATAGTTCATCGCTGGCTGTTCACACTGCCGGCGAGAACACTCGCTCTACTAGTTTGTCGCCGAGGTAAGAGCAATGAGATAAAACTAGCTCAGCGGTACTCGCTCGGCGATGCTCGCTTGGCAGTTGAACTCAAGCTGCGAGACCAATCTGCGACGTCTGCGTGTTCGGCTGCACTGTCCGAGCGAGTGAAGCGAAGCCCGTCGCACTCGAACACTCGCCTATAGCCGAGCGACAAAACTATTGAAGCTAACACTCGCTTCTCGCCGCTCGCCCACTCGTTTCTAGTTTATCGTTCTACTCGTTTACAGCTCATCGCTTGCGGTGGGACAACTGCCGGACAAAATATTTCTCGAACAGAGCGTCACTTCCTTATATTCGTATTTTTTACCTCATAAACACTAAAATTGATAATAAAACCCCAAATTTCAGGTGGTCCTAGGCGGCGGCCGGCAAAACTTCCTTCCCTACACCAAAAAGGACATTGAAGGCCGCATCGGCTACAGAAAAGACGGCAGAGACCTCATCGCCGAATGGCTCGACACCAAAAAGTATCTCGGACACAACGCGAAATACGTTTACACTAAGAAAGGACTTCTCAATATCAGCCCTAGTGTGGATAGCGTGCTTGGGCTGTTCTCGCCGAGTCATATGCCGTATCATTTGGAAGCTGATGAGGATGACCCCAGCTTGGCGGAGATGACACAGAAAGCTATACAGATACTGTCGAAGAATAAGAATGGGTTCTTCTTGTTTGTTGAAGGTATGTACTTGGTAGTGTTATTATAAATTTATCGGTAGGTACTCGGGTAATATATAATATCTGAGAAATAACCGAAATATTTTTTAATCTGAATCTCTCTCAAGAGTTATTCTTATTTTAGGCAAACTTACATATACAAGCCACTTATTATAAGCCAGGCAACATCTTTACTTATGGATTGATACTACAAACTGTTTCAGGCTTATTACTTACGATCGCTATTTTTTTTTATTGCAGTAATGTTAGAAATCTCACAATCTTCAGTAAATTTCTTGCTAGATACCACGCTATACATACCTACATAAGTACCTATACTTAATTACTCATGATATCCCTTGATACTAAATTTCAAACTTCATAAGCCGTGTTGAATAGTTTCAGAACGTAGAATAAATCCATATAAATCTAAAGCATAATTATATACAATAGTTGGTACCAGTTATGACGTAGTTTTCGAGTACAAACATAGTTTCGTTAACCTTGTGTTTAGAATATATTCAAAGGTTACCCCCAAACCCAGTACAAACAGTACGAGTATTCAATATCTTATGTATCTTTCACTTTAGAGAATATAATTTTCCCACGTAAAGTGTCATTTTCTCTTTATTTTATCGTTTTTCAATAATTTTCGTAATGTCGTGAATATCTAATTTGTTTGCGTGGGTGTTCTTTTAGCTAATGTAACTTCCTTTATCTTCTGTTATATAGGAGGCAGAATAGACACCGCTCACCACGAGACCAAAGCCCAAAAAGCCTTAGACGAGACCGTGGAGCTGGCGAAGGCAGTGGAAGCAGCACTCAGGATGGTGAACACTGAGGAAACGCTAGTGGTGGTCACGTCAGACCATAGCCACACCATGACCTACAGCGGGTACAGCAAGAGGGGCTCCGACATACTTGGTTTCAGTAATAGGGTTCGTATTATGATAAAAAAAAATACCTACCTACCTTTAAACTCTCGAGTTTTGTACACATATTTAATTACACAAACGGGTCTACCGCGACATACTTTCATTGTTTTTACCTTGAATTCCGACGTTCAGTTGAGTTACACCAGCTGTGGTCACGGAAAGACGTCCCAGCAAATGTCATTTCATCCAGTCATATATCTCCGTTGACATTTACTGGGACGTCAGTCTTTCCGTGACCACAGCTGGTGCCACTCAGCTGAAACGTCGGAATTTAAGGTATGAACGAGTATTGCTAAATCGTATAGACAGTAGGTACCTACCGTTCGTAGGATTTCGAGTTAAATGAACGGGAGACACCGTGCATCGAGTATGTGGGTGTAGATGCAACCGAGACCTTCCTAAGATTTCTCGAAACTAGTTTGTATAGGGCTCAGCTAAGGGCTGAAACATACGGACTGCATGTCAACTGCACTTTTTACGATAGTGCGTGGCATCTCTTTCGCGTTTAGGATCAAACTTAGCGCGTAGGAACTAAATTAGTCACAAACAGCTAATTTTACTAATATTTATTTTAAGAAGAGTCCCAGTTACGCAAACCTGTCCTCGGCGTCATCATCAGTCAAATATCATCAAAATCATCGCACTTATTAGTTAACTCACCCCTCTTCATGATATTATTGTGATTAATTTATACTTATATCACTGACAACTATTTCTTAATATATAATATCTTATTCCAATTTTAATTTTTAACAAGCAGAAACGTCTGCGAACGGTGCTATTAAGCTTAGAATAAATTTAAAATTGGACAAATTACTGTCTTGGTGAGACTTGAACTCAGCCAGATCCAGAGGCCGTGAGTTCAAGTCTCACCCAAGAAAGTAAATTTCCACTTTTAAAATTTATATCTTATTCCAGATAAACGCATCAGACCACCAGCCATTCACGACCCTAAGCTACGCTACAGGCCCAGGCCACAAGCAAGGCCCCGACTCTCAAAGATACGACCTCACGTCTGACGACCTCAGTAAGTAAATAAAATAAAATAAAAACAACGGGTTGCACTCCGGGAGTGCCGGCAGAAGTGAAAACTCAATGACATTGTAACAGTTTTTCGATCAGGTCACGTGTCCGTCTTACGTCTTACGGATCTTACGGTCACGTGACCTGTCGCGAGTTTAACATTTTTTCCCCATCACAAAAAGTGCACAGCGCCGCTAAAGAAGTTTTCACTTCAATAAACTAAAACGACCTACGACGTTGTAGATTGACACCAGCATTTGAGTTTTCAGTTTATTTATAAGTACCTATCAATAGAAAGTTTTACAACTTTGAAATCCATCGCTAATGAAGTTTCGCGGAACTGTTCTAAATAGCATGGTCTAGCTAGGATCTAACAGGCCAATTCGAACGTGTAGCTAATATCAAACCGATATTTGAATCATATTGGAATCATGTCAGTTAGCTATTCGCGTGTTCATTTCGCTCTTATTTCTCCGTAAATGTTTTAGTGCGAGCGAGACGCCCGCACGAATAAGGGCTCATTTAGACGGCGCGTAAACTCGTATACGATTTTAGTTACATTGCGGACCATTGAGGTTACATCAATTCAGCAGACCGAACAAATGACGCAATGTAATGAAACTCACATGCGAGTTCTCGCACCGGGCTGTGTTCCAGCGTTTACTTTTCTATGACAGATGACCACGTGATGCTTTCCATAGAAAACGAAGCGCTGGAAGCTCCGGCCCGGACACGGCCCGGTCTAACGTAGAGACGCGTTACCTAACTGACGTGATTCCAATATGATTCAAATATAGGTTTGATGTCAGCTACACGTTCGAATTGGCCTGAAAGTTTGTTCGTGTATGAGAACCAATATGTAGGTTTACTCTCCAAGTTTGACATTCATTTTAAAGTTTCGACGAAGTAATTAAAGTTATGAGCTTGTCGTGTATGAACTTTGGGGAATGAGTTAGATCTGCAAAAAACAATGTACCTAACATATATTGTGCATATAAAAGCTATTAAATCTGTAGGAAAATAAAATATAGTAAAATTTATAAATACCTACATTACATACCTATATACTTAGGGCTCATTTAGACGGTGCGAGAACTCGCATGCGAGTTTCATTACATTGCGTCATTTGATCGGTCGGCTGAATTGTTGTAACCTCAATTGTCCGCAATGTAATTAAAATCGTATACGAGTTCGCGCGCCGTCTAAATGAGCCCTTACTCAATGTTATTGCTATATAATAAATATCTATCTATTAGATAACAATAAGAATATGACTTTAATTTAGTTTTTACATAGTTTTATTTAATATTAATTGAATTTAATATTAATTGAATAAAGGATGACTCACAAAAGCGCTGGTGGCATAGCGGTAAGAGCGTGCGACTTGCAATCCGGAGGTCGCGGGTTCGAACCCCGGCTCGTACCAATGAGTTTTTCGGAACTTATGTACGAAATATCATTTGATATTTTATTTTACCAGTCGCTTTTCGGTGAAGGAAAACATCGTGAGGAAACCGGACTAATCCCAATACGGGCCTAGTTTACCCTCTGGGTTGGAAGGTCAGATGGCAGTCGCTTTCGTAAAAACTAGTGCCCACGCCAATTACTGGGATTAGTTGCCAAGCGGACCCCAGGCTCCCATGAGCCGTGGCAAAAATGCCGGGACAACGCGAGGAAGATGATGAATAAGGGATGACTCACGCTAGACCGGGCCGGGCCCGTGCCGAGGCGTCCGACACGTCATTTTCTAAGACGGCTGATCGGTGATCACGTGGTACTTTCCATAGAAAACTAAGCGCTGGAAGCTCCGCTCAACCTTAATTAATTTATTATACTAAATTCTATTTTTTTACTCGGTAGATTAAAATGACATTTCATAGTATGAACATCATGTGCATGCCCTCCCATTCCGAAGGCCGTATAATTCTTTTTAAATCGATATCATAGATGGCGCTATATGTCACAATCGGCGATAACGAAATTTTTATCTTACAGATTAAGATGTATTAAGAGACATTTAAAGTGTCATAAATTAAAAACATTATAAATGAAATACAAACATTAATAACAACACGAATTCAATGCATTCATTTTCAAAATTTGAAATCACAATTATATCGCGACTGACTACGTTATGAACAACAGCGCAGGACAGTTATGTGGAGCTGTCGAAGTAATATTGAATATTGTCACTAGATGGAGCCACCACGGTTCTAATATGTGGAGTTTGATTTAGAATAATTACATTTGAGTTATGAATTACGAAATTTAGTACATAATGTAAAAAAAATAGATCGGTCAATAAACATGCCTACTCTAAATGAGTACCTATTTTTTTAAAGTAGGCCTGACGTTAAAATATAAATTAAAAAAACTCGTAAGCCGATGTTTTTCAAAAGAAATGAATGCTTTGTTTTTAAACACAATGCAAGTTTTTATTTCGCTTGATGTCCAAGTCAAACGCACATTTTACTCCTTTATTGACCGACGCGTTTGCGAAGGTCTCCGTTTTAACTCGGGCCAAATTTCGTTTGAGGAGAACGTTCTCCTCGGTTTAATTCTCAACCGATTCTCATCAAATTTTGTGACCAGATTCTAGGATAAAATAGTTTTTTTTTTCAATGTGATTATTTCAAAATTGCGGAAACAAATATGTAGTCGTATCAATATTATAAGAGCATTTCTTTTCTTTTTGAGATATATTTACAGTGCTTGGCAAAAATGTAGAAATGTTGTAATGGTATAGGCGGTATTTAGATATGTATGTAGGTTTTTACTCGAAAATAAGTAGCCAAATTTCGTCAAATTGGCTAAGTGCTATCATGGCGCAGTTAGCAAACAGTTGCTTTGATGCATGGAGGTTCCAAGTTCGAACCCCAGTAAAGTGCGCTGCTAACTTTTTGTAAATTTTTACACTTATATTATTGTATTATGTATTATTATTTGTGCAAAGCACGGGTTAAACGTATTCGTTTCATTTTTCCAATCTTTTATTAAACTTTTTGTTAATTTAGTTTTTCTAAATAATTCTAAACGGCGTACCCATATATTTTTTATTCAGTTTTAAGCTATGCTCGCGAGGTCTACAGTTTATTAATTTCCTTGTTGTAAACGATGATCGGCTTAAACCGCGAAAATCGAAGTTTGTAAACTTCATGAGGTAGAACAAACTAAATTGACAGCGATTTTGATAACACAGACTATGCAAGTGTTCTTTTAATTACATAATCTAATAGAAGTTTGATGTTTAAAATAACACTAATAAAATATGCTTGGTATGACTCATGCAACTATCTCTGTCACTCGAATTACAAC
Organism: Cydia amplana; assembly: GCF_948474715.1. Taxonomy (NCBI): domain Eukaryota; kingdom Metazoa; phylum Arthropoda; class Insecta; order Lepidoptera; family Tortricidae; genus Cydia; species Cydia amplana. The sequence goes on along the minus strand of NC_086080.1, from coordinate 14,748,735 downwards.
TTAATGTGAGTAAAAGAGCCCAAAATTTGCAATATTCGGTGTTCGCGGGTCGCGGGGCCTGCCTAGTCGAATTTTTGTTGACGGACAAACTCCGACAATGACTGCACTCATGACTACGACGGGAAGTATGGGGGTGGTCATGATTTGGTCATGGACTGGCCACGGTGTGACATGCAAGTTATCCTTGAAAAAAATACCTAGGTGTTCGTATTTCCAATGCAAGGTCATGACCGCCATGACTGGTCAAAAGTCGATGTTTCGCTTCTAAACTGAATACAGTGCGCGTTTGCAAACTTAAATTGACAATACGGTGTGTTATATCTATAGGTTTGTATTTATTTTTAATTTAATACGAGTACTTATGTCCTCAATCGCTCCAGCGTCTCAAGGCCGCACAGCGACGTGCACACGCACACTCGGATTAAGTACTAATTGTAAGGTGCGTCTGTGTGCTTACGAAAACTACCATACAACTAGGTACATAGGCGTGAACGCTGAACGCCACAGTCATTCGTGCCGTCCTCTTCTTCTTTCTAATAGTAGCGACAGGGACAGCATGCACGGTTTGAAACTTCTAACAGTACTAACCATGTTAATAAAAGAGGGACGGGCAATATATCTCGCCGCGAGATACTGTCGTGCCTATCATGGCCAGCCCGGCTGTAAATATTTGTTTTTAGTGCAAATATTTCCTTTTTGTATTTTAAAATACTACAAAATAAATCGTGTTACTGCCGTTTGTACGAGAATGTAAATTTTTAACATGAAATAAATGTTTAATAAATAAATAAATATTATAGGGACATTCTTACACAAATTGACTAACGATACAAATGTGTAATATCGTCGTTGCGCTTACCAAATCTGATATGTGCGCGATTTTAATCAAATGAATTATAACCTTATGTGTTTTGTTGCTAGGTAACTATTTGTCAATCAAAAATCGAGCACATATCAGTTTTGGAAAGCGCAACGACGATATACAATTAATACTTAAATACATAGAAAATATCCATAACTCAAGAACAAATATCTGTCTCATTATATAAATAAATTACACTTTATTTTCAATATAAAAAAATCGATCGAGTAGGTAATTCAAGGTCACTTTTTTTGTAACGTTGTGGACCTGCTACTTACGGGTTAAACACCCTGACCATGGAAACCGGCATACCCTTATTATTTTCACTCCTCTTTTTTATTTCCGAGACTTGGTGCGCGACTGACACTATCAATAGCTGGCGCGCTCGAGTAACATTTTTAATAACTAATCCGTTTTGTATATATGTTTTCTTAGGTACAGTCAGCAGCAGAAGTTGCTAAGCGGGCGAGGCGTTCATAATTACCTTGACGCGCTCTTATTCACTTAACAATAAAGTCGCGTCAAGATTATTTTGAACACCTCGCCCGCTTAGCAACTATTGCTGCTGACTGTACATGATAGGACAAGTACGGCTACCATTAATTGACATTTGACTTTTACGCCACCGACTGCGTGAACTCGATAACTCGATCGCACCAATACATCAATGCGAGTGCGAGCGAGATAGACTGCGATCGACTTCATGCAGTCGCTAGCGTACCTAAACGTCAAATGTCAACTCATGATAGCCGTAGCGAATAAGCTACAAAACTTTTAGTAGCTAAATAAAAAAATGAATAAATCGGAAATACAATTAGTTTATTTATTAATTTAAAAGCATGGCAAAAAAACGTTACACACATTTTTTATTGCAATATTACGAAATAGAATGTAAAACACGCAAAGCAACGTACATATATGGGGCATTATCTATGAAAAGGGACCTTATTGTCGATGGCGCTTACGCCGCACAGCGTCGCGCGGCATTGTATTTATATCAGAGCATCGTTAATAACGGCGTAAGCGCCATCGACAATAAGGTCCCTTTTCATAGATAACGTCACATATGCTACTTAGGACGGTGCGCTTTTTTAGTATGGGATTGGCGGATTGGGTATCTGCATGTACTATGTATGTACTAGTATTTTATGGGGCATTATCTATGAAAAGGGACCTTATTGTCGATGGCGCTTACGACGCACGGCGTGGCGCGGCATTGTATTTATACCGGAGCATCGTTGATAACGATGTAGGCGCCATCGACAATAAGGTCCCTTTTCATGGATAACGTCACATATGATCTGTGATCCTTACAAAATACCTACTCCTTCCTTTCCTATATACATGGTCTTTTTAGGGTTCCGTACCCAAAGGGTAAAAACGGGACCCTATTACTAAGACTCCGCTGTCCGTCCGTCCGTCCGTCTGTCACTGTGTCACCAGGCTGTATCTCACGAACCGTGATAGCTAGACAGTTGAAATTTTCACAGATGATGTATTTCTGTTGCCGCTATAACAACAAATACTAAAAATAGAATAAAATAAAGATTTAAGTGGGGCTCCCATACAACAAACGTGATTTTTGACCGAAGTTAAGCAACGTCGGGCGGGGTCAGTACTTGGATGGGTGACCGTTTTTTTGCTTGTTTTGGCTCGACTCGATATTTGTTTATGGTGCGGAACCCTCCGTGCGCGAGTCCGACTCGCACTTGGCCGGTTTTTTATTTCATAATAAATCTAAGAAAATACCGCGTAGTATTATATCTATATCTCTAGGTTGCCAGCCATATCAGAGCTCACGCTCGTAATTAGCTAGGGTCGCCGTTGCCGATTACGGCATGGATAACTATATATATATATATATATCTCTAGGTACTAATATGGGGCATTATCTATGAAAAGGGACCTTATTGTCGATGGCGCTTACGCCGCACGGCGTCGCGTGGCCTTTTATTTATATCTGAACATCGTCAATAATGGCGTAAGCGCCATCGACAATAAGATCCATTTTCATAGATAACGTCACATATAAATTTAGATTTTAATATGCGCATATTTTTTCAAGTTATTACTTTCGATTTTATTTAACGGACGTTAAAAATAGATTGTTTCGTCGGCGCGACCTTGGGCTTTGGGCCTCTCAAGGCCATGTGGACGGCACGCGGCAATGCAACGCTTAGCTCCAAGAATTATTTTATTAAAACAGATCATACCGCAATGCCGTGTTCTTTCTGCCCTAATGTGAAGCATAGGTACCTACTAGATACCTTCAAACCAGCATAAGAGTCCTCTTTGATTATGCATTATTATTGTGTATCTCAAAGTCACAGTTATGCTGGTTTACCCGAACGCTTGTCGTGCCGATTTGCCGAAGCAAGGTAAGCGATAAGAATACAACCTGTGATTTGTAACGAAACTTTGACGCCTTCACTAAAGTAGGTACCCATTCAAACTTCTATTTACAATACAAAAAAATTAACAAAAAAATTAAAAAGTCAAATTGATTTCATAATCGTAAATTATGATATGTAAATAAATTTCAATTTTGTCGCCGATGGCTGAAACGCCATCTAGTAATGATTGACCTTAAAAATGAATGTGATGTGTAGGTTTAGTGCGTGAAAGCTACAACAGATGTCGCGCGAGAGGTGTTTTGACGCCATTTCAACGCATGTTTGTCGTAAGAGTTTTATTAGCTCCGTGGGGCTCCGTGCGCCATCTAGTTTGTTACTGTGAACTAAAAAATTGCCTACAAGTATTTGCTACTTAGGACGGTGCGCGTTTTTAGTATGGGATTGGGTATCTGTACTAGTATTATATGATCTGTGTCATGTGTGATTTCATACTATGATTATGTCATTTTAGTCTACCGAATAAAAAAATACACTTTATGTATAACAATAATATTCATTAAAGTACCAGTTTAATTATAAGTAGGTATACGAGATAACTGATTTATAAGGGAAATTTCCCATTTATCATTGTCAAAATTTGACCTTTTTTTAGCCTAAATGATTGATGTGAGCAACCCCTTCAAACAATATATACGTAACAATATAAGTATTCGCAGGTCCTAAATAAATAAGAGCCTTTATCCTATATCCGCAAAAAATAAATAAACATAAACATAATAACATAATCTGTGAAAGAATAGGTATATTAAATATTCAATGACAACCAAAGACATCTTTCGCAAAGGCGCTTTTATCTAGAATTAACAATGTATCTCTAATTCGTAAAAGTGTTGCGCAAAGTTCAATGCCCTTTTCCAGCTTATTTACCAAAAGGCCCGCATAATATTCCCCGTTATGAAGGCAAAACTACACAAGCTTCTCATAATCCCTTCATGAAAACAAATAGTATATTCATACTAGCTAGTGTTGGTTAAGACTCGAGTCCTTTGAGCCCCCTGAGTTTGAGTTTGAGACTCGACTGAAATTCATAATTTTAAAAGTAAAACGGGACTTATCGTAAGTGAAAATCATGTTTAAATCAACTGTAATTTTCAGACTCATATAATTAAGTCGAAACTCGAGAATTTGTCAGAGACCCGAGTCTTTTATAGAAATTGAGGCATTTTCAGAGAACTATCAGGATTCAGGATGCATAATACATAATCTTCAATATCTTCATGAAAATTGACAAGTTTGGTTCGGTTACACGATAAAATAACCCTTATTATCTTTACTGCTAGGTACTTATATTTAGATACAGGCTACTAAATTGTTGACGGAGTCTATATTTGGAGTCTCGTAGTTGCGCTTAAAATACTCAATAAAAGACAACTCAGGACTCAAACACGAGTCGAGTTCTTCACAAGACCCAAAAGACTCGAGTTCCTATCCTCAACACTAGTTCATACATGGACTCGCTTCACGGAAATGACGTCACTCGACCTGGATCTAGCACTAATTACCGTGGTCAATGTTTATTTTTCAGGATCGTTATAATGTTTGTTATTGCGTTAATGGATTGAACTACCAGCATAGGGTATAACTACCCTATGATTGACAATACCCCGTAATTGTCATCTATTGTTATAGAAAAGACATGAATGTTGTTTTAAAATCAGAACGTAAGCATCATAGGTGAGGTGTCGATAATAGGATTAATCACCTTTCGTTCAACTTTCCAATTTCATGTACTTGTAGTATAGGTACTACAGAGGGATTCCAAAAAAGTGTACGTGGCGCAATTTTTTAGGGTTCCGTACCCAAAGGGTAAAAAACGGGACCCTATTACTAAGACTTCGCTGTCCGTCCGTCCGTCCGTCTGTCACCAGGCTGTATCTCATGAACCGCGATAGCTAGACAGTTGAAATGTTTACAAATGATGTATCTCTGTTGCCGCTATAACAACAAATATGAAAATAAAATAAAATAAATATTTAAGGGGGGCTCCCATAAAACAAACACGATTTTTTTGCTCTATTTTTTGTCGATGGTGCGGAACCCTCCGTGCGCGAGTCCGACTCGCACTTGGCCGGTTTTTTACAATACCGGCCATCGGTTTGGTCACATTTTCTTTGGTGTGTGGTATCTATTTCAGTTTATAATTCAGATACTTAAAGCTAAGAAGCTGATAACGTTTGATAACTTAGCCTTAAATTCAACGGTGTTTAATAGAGACTTCTGGGCCCGTTTCTCAAAAGCTTGTAACTTGTAATACAAGTGGATGTCCCTTTCTAACGAAAGCTGTCAAAAAGTGACATCCGCTTATTTACAAGTTACAAGCTTTTGAGAAACGGGCCCCTGCAGGTAACTAAGGTAGCTTCCATACGAGTCGTGCCCGACAGAGTAGACATTATAATATTTGAAACTTTCGCGTTTTGAACACATGTTAACTCACATTTATAGACGGGTCTAATGCGAAATTTATTCAATTACAAAGGTAATAAAGCTAAATAAAGATTTACCGACGTTTCGACATAGGTTTCACTGGTCATTTTGCTGGGACATCAGTTAGCCGCGACCACGACCAGTGAAACCTGTGTCGAAACGTCGGTAAATAAAGATAATTGAATATATTTCGCGTTAGACCCGTCTATAAATGTGAGTTAATAGAGTAGACATTTTTGTGGAATATCCCTACAATATTATAGAGAGTTGTACAGATATTGACTTATTGTATTATTCATGTTCCTAATGGTATCATACTCACTTTGGTATTTGCATTATTTACTCATGTAACTGGATATTGGTCGGAATTAGGGGTCACAAACCCGGTTTCACCGAAATCGAAAAAACCGGGAAAACCGGGTTTTCAGCAGCCAATTGCCAAACCCGGGTTTTGACTTTGATAAAACCGGCTTTTTCGAGGTTTTGATTTTACAGTTTTATAAACATAGTTTAATTATTTTGATGAGCAACAATTACTTCAGAGTTTGTTAGGTAGATATTACTTATATTTAGAACAACACAATACAGCTTGGCAAAAAAGAGTAGAAATTAAAAAGTGGCAACATTGTAGTGTCGTCCCTTTCAAACCAATTTATATAAGAAAACGGGACACTACAGTGTTGTCACTTTTTAATTTCTACTCTTTTTTGCCAAGCTCTACATTATGCGAAGTTCGTATACGTATTATATAAAATAACTGCTTACTATTTTAACTATCAATATCCCTTAATTTCCTGTACTACGTAGTTTAAATAATCTTTTAGTAGGAACGCTCGTTAATCTCTAGTTAAAAATGTTTATTGTAGTAATAATAACAAAAGTCAATCTCGCGATATTTACTATGTACAGTTTTCTTCTTCTTTGTTCCTTCAGGTTCTTTTGCCTTTGTTAGAAATGGCTAAGAAAGTGTTGTTCCTATCTGTCCAGTCCATGATCGCCTTCCACATCAGATTACTTATATCCTCAGATGATGTAGTGGAAGCAACCAAATCAAATCCCTTGTAACTTACCTCGTTTAGCGAGTTAGGTATTATCAGCGGTGAGTGTTTCCTGAAGGAGGACTATGTCAACCCCGTCGTCACGTAATATTTTGCTTAGGCATTCCGTTTCAGAATTGCTGACCATGAGGTTAAAAACTTTATTGATGGAATTTGATGGTCTTGGTAAAGATAGAGTAAATAGAAATGTCGTGGAAAACCGAATAATAAAACAATGATCCTAAAAATACTTGCTTATTTTACAAATTATATGTAAAATCGAAATCACCGAAAAAACCGGAAACCCGGTTTTGCTGTTGCACAAAAACCGAAAAACCGGTTTTCTAAAATACGCACGGTTTTGTGACCCCTAGTCGGAATATTTGCACAAATTTCAGATAGGAGACGTGCGCTTATAGTAAATAAAAAAGTTTTCTAAAAAATATAAAAATATCTATCCAAATACTATTATTTAAGTTAACATAGAAATATGTAAACATCATTAGACTTAGATCGACCGGGATATGAAGCGTGATTATCTTTTGTATTATTACCCGTGATTCTTTATTCTTTATTCACGCAAACACTAAGTATAAGTTTACAGCTACAGCCAAGACACTTATACTGTTAATACATAATGTAATCAATCAGTATCATAAAATTAGTACACTTGTATCACACACATTACACACTTTTCGAACTATCTGATAGAATTGAACATACATATTATGTATTACATGTAACTGCGTCGAAATATCGGGTGCTCGAAAACAATACAAAAGAAATCACGGATCATATCCCGGTCGATATAACTCTAGTGAAACTAACCGTGAACCATTCAAAACTGTTCTGTACACATCATTTTATAGTGTGATTATAGTTGAGTGAGTCTTGTAAATAAACAAATTTCCTTCGTCTCGACTAAATCCTTGGTATCAAGGTCAACATGGCCTTCGTGCGTTTAATCAAGCTTCGGACCGGCCCTATTTCACCACGGCGACAGGTGCGACAATTCGACAAATGTCACTGTTGCTGACATCACAGGCTTCCATGGGCTACGGTTACCGCTTACCATCGGGCGGGCCGTATTCCTGTTTACCACCATCATTGTATTATTTAAAAAAACTTTATTATATCGGCAAAAAACAGGTATTTCTCTTTCGAAGTTCATGATGATGATGATGACAATTGTCACACGATTTAATAGAACTTTCGGTAATTCTTGACACGAAATGAGTTCTGTGTCGGAATTTCGTGACAATTGTCGTGTTTCTTGTGACAATTGTCATTAGCTTCGCAAAGTAAATAATTATTTATTGGCGATATAATGGGATTTTTTTTAATTAATATGTTGGTGGCAAACAAGCCCGTCCGATGGTAAGTGGTTACCGTAGTCTATGGAGGCCTGTGACGTCAGTAACAGTGATGTCGTCAATTTTCGCACCTGTCACCGTGGTGAAATAGGGGCCAGATGTTCACCCCTTCATCCAAATGTCAAAATTAATTTATAGCTAGATTTTAACAAAAAAATGGTTTATCCGGGATTCAAACAATCAAGGAAGGATTAGGGAGAGTTTAGAGAAGGTTAAGAGGAAAGACGAACGCTTCTCCATACAAACTTATTGCCCGTTTTCCTCTCTGATTATTGACATAATGGAAAATGTTTTTCCATAATTATGTAGATGTATATTGACCATAGCTATGCCCCTTCTTTTGATTTTTTTCGATTTATATTGTTTATTATAAGAGTTGGGAGCGAAAAACGAATTACATTTTTTAATGCTCCTAATTAAGTTTTATAATAATTAAATCGTCGATCCTGTTTACGATAGGATATGATATGATACTGATCTGTCAGTGTCAAAAATTACATTTCTTCAACCAAAAACGAGCTTCAAACTTCAAAAAAAGAGCGTACTCCCATCTTAAATGCCGGCAACGCACTTGCGACCCCTTTGGTGTTGGGGGTGTCCATGGGCGGCGGTAATCGCTTACCATCAGGCGATCTGTCCGTCCGTTTGCCTCCTATATCATAAAAAAGTATATCGGAAGAAGATCAAATAACTAAAATTCGAATAGGTACGCCTGTTATTGTCACTAATATACTTAAATTAAATAAAAGTTAATTCATCTTTCCAGAAAACCCAAACTACACTTACCCGGCGTTAGTACCAATGTCCCGAGAGACACACGGAGGCGAGGACGTAGCGGTGTTCGCGCGCGGGCCGTGGGCACACCTGTTCACGGGCAACTACGAGCAGAACTACCTGCCGCACGCGCTCGCATATGCGGCCTGCATGGGCGGCGGACTGCACGCCTGCCATCAGTACACTTACATGTAGCCTGTAACTCACACCGGCGCGTGGCGGTGTTCGCGCGCGGGCCGTGGACACACCTGTTCACGGGCAACGACGAGCAGAACTACCTGCCGCACGCGCTCGCATATGCGGCCTGCATGGGCGGCGGACTGCACGCCTGCCATCAGTACACTTACACGTAGCCTGTGACTCACGGAGGCGCGTGGCGGTGTTCGCGCGCGGGCCTTGGGCACACCTGTTCACGGGCAACTACGAGCAGAACTACCTGCCGCACGCGCTCGCATATGCGGCCTGCATGGGCGGCGGACTGCACGCCTGCCATCAGTACACTTACACGTAGCCTGTAACTTACGGAGGCGCGTGCAGGCCGTGGGCACACCTGTTCACGGGCAATTACGAACAGAACTACCTGCCGCACGCGCTCGCATATGCGGCCTGCATGGGCGGCCTGCATGGGCGGCGGACTGCACGCTTGCCATCCGTACACTTACACGTAGCCTGTGACTCACGGAGGCGCGTGGCGGTGTTCTCGCGGGGCCGTGGGCACACCTGTTCACGGGAAACTACGAACAGAACTACCTACCGCACGCGCTCGCATATACGGCCTGCATGGGCGGCGGACTGCACGCCTGCCATCAGTACACATACACGTAGTCTGTAACTCACGGAGGCGCGCGGCGCGGTGTACTCGCGCGGGCCTGTTCACGGGCAACTACGAACAGGGGCGGTCATTCTATTATCTACCTACTTAGGAAAAATATTCAAGAAATCACGATATTACTCGTACTAATCATTCATTATGCATTCAGTCATTAATTAAAAATCACCTGTCAATCAAATACCAGTACAGTCGGCAGCAGAAGTTGCTAAGCGGGCGAGGTGTTCAAAAATATTAGATTGACGCGCCTTTATTCTCTTAACAATAAAGTCGCGTAAGGTCATTTGAACACCTCGCCCGCTTAGCAATTACTTAATAAAATAAATTCGTTTTTAATTAAGTAGGTAAGAGTAAAAGTAGTATAGATAGTGAAATGTATTTTCATCAATTTGTTTTCCGAGCAAATAATTATATTTTTAGGTGTAATATAATTAAAAAAAATACTTATATTAAAAGTAGTATTTGGTAACTGTTGATTAATTTTAGTATTTGTTATTAAAAAATATTAAACTTATCTACATTTACGAGTATGATACCTAACAGCTTTGACAGTATTTGTAAATAAGTACCTACTAGATATTTATATACCTACATGAAATAAAGTAAGTACCTGAATTGTCTACTGTTTTTTTTTCCTTTTAGCTGACGCTCACCTTTATCTTTGCTTTTACTGAATAAAATACATTTTTTGAGATTTTGATAAAAGTTCGACGCATTAATTTGAGCAAGTTATTTGTTAGTACCTTTCTACAAATTCAAGTCTCATAACAACTTTTCCGAGAGAAAAGTTTTAGATTGCCTATTTTGTACATATAGTTTGTCAAAGGACTGTCTCATTTCAAACATAGACGAGAGAATCATACTATCATTGTCTTACACTAGTACTAATACCCAAAAGAAAAGGATGAGTATAGTTTTCCTGGTTCTTACTGACTGACAAATTGGTTGGATCAAGTTATAGTTCTTATGTCATCATCATTATTCTCTTGCCCTTGTCTCATTCACTTGGGGTCGGCGCAGCATGTCTTTTTCTTCCATACCTCTCTGTCGCCCGTCATCTCATCATTCACTTGCGTTCGTTTCATATCATCTCTCACACAGTCCATCCCCCTTTTCCTCGGTTTTCCTAGTTCTTATGTATTTTATTTGTTATATATGTATAGGTACAAAGTGCGGCGATGTCACCATTAATGTTTAATTTGTATGAAAATAATGATGTATAGGTAGGTATTATTGTATAAAATGATACTATTTTACTTTGTTATAGGTATATAGTTAATGAAAAGTTAGCTTAGATTCTAACTTACTTATAAGACTTTTTGGTCTGATTAGGTTGAAATATAATCCATACTAATATTATAAATGCGAAAGTGTATCTGTCTGTCTGTCTGTTTGTCTGTTACCTCTGTGCGCTTAAACCACTGAACCGATTTAGTTGAAATTTGGTATAGACACTTTGAGTTCCGGGAAAGGATATAGGATACTTTTTATCCCAGAACTCACCCCTCAAGGGGATGAAAAGGGGTGTGGAAATTTGTATGGGGCATCAATAACCGCTGAACGGATTTAGATGAAACTTGGTAAGCGGATAGTTTGAGCTGTTGGGAAGGATATAGAACAGTTTTTATTCCCAAAATCATCCCTTAAGGGTGTAAATAATGGGGTGGAAATTTATAGAGTGGACCAATTTGAGGATGAAAAAAAGGATGAATAAAAGGCAGATTTGTTTGAAAAGTAAGGTACCCAAATTACTTATTCCACGCTGACGAAGTCGCGGGCAAAAGCTTGTAATTCTATAATATCTATATTAATCAATAGTTCGAACTTTTAAATTTTCCGAATGTTATGGTCTCATCTTGGTACAATCCGAACACATTAAAAAAATCCAACTATAAAATAATTATTGTAAATAATGTTGTGTATTAACTTAACTATTAATATCTGGGAGACCAATCTTTGTTCGGAAAACATAAAAACTCAAAAATGCGCGTTTTCCCAGAGATAAGACCCCATATAGCAAATTTCACCGAAATTGTTAGAACCGTTTCCGAAATGCTCGAAATACCTACCTATATATGTTTATAAATAAATATATTATACAAGAATTGCTCGTTTAAAGGTATAAGATTTATCCGCCTGCCATTTCCATCACGAATGGTTAATAAATTGTGGTTTCCTACTAAAGGTATTTGAACACATATATCCCCTAGAAAACTACCTGAAAGTAAATTATCATAGAACCAGGTCAATGAGGCCGGACACGGCAACAAACCCTTGAAATTGGGCTATTTTGACGACTAATTAAACAAGAGGTATTTTAACCGTCCAATCAAAATAACGGCCCGGTAAAATCAACGTTTACACAACGAATTTTATGGCTGAAACATATACTGAATGTTCATATAAATATTCATACGATTATAGGGTTTAATTACTTTGTCATTAGAAATAAAATTGTGTGTAACGCATGATCGACTTATGACATTATGACATGAGTGGAAAAGTTGCATACGGAAATATGAAAAAGGTTGTTTTCAAGCTTGGATTGTAATTTCGACAGTTCACAATTTGCTTTTCGGTATTAAATTCGAGGGACACGTTTATCTTTAAACATTATTTACACGTTTCGTGGGAATTAGTCATAATTTAACGCTCGATGGTAAAGGGATCCTTTTAAAACGACTGCCACAAAAAATGAGTGTATTGTTTTCAGGGTTCGTGTTTCTAATTAATGGTTTTAGTCACTTACGCGACATGTTTCGGAGAGCCTCGTCTTCATTTTCAAGCACTAACAGTGCAATTAGTAAAGGTCACGGTAGACAACATGTCGCGCGAGTGACTTATTAGTCATATTATAGTAATATGTATCTAATTTGGTCTAAATCTTAAAATTATCCGTATCCATAAAAATAAATTATCTTAATATTAGTATGAATCTCGACAGCTTAATTTCGATTATTTAGATTATTGTAAAAGCTTTCCAGGTGGCAAAATAATAGCGATATTATGATTTTATTAAGCTCATGAGCTTCATACGGATTTCAAATCTGGTATAGGTATCTGGTTTTCTTATTTTGTTGTTTGCTTGTGAAACCTCCGTTTGGTCCTCTTTCAGTCCAGCAGGCGCAGCATGGTTCCATTTTTATCGCCTGTGACTATGCCCGCCACTTTCGCACTTACGTACTTGTTAAAACCTGGCAGACATGGTGACAAGCGATAAAAATGCGACCGTGCTACCGCCGCAGAGCCTGACCGACCCCATGGAACGGTCACCGAACGAAACCATGCTCTTCTACAACACGGTTACAAAATTCATTTGTGACGTTATCCATGAAAAGGGACCTTATTGTCGATGGCGCTTACTCCATTATTAGCGATGCTCCGATATAAATACAATGCCGCGCGACGCTGCGCGGCGTAAGCGCCATCGACAATAAGGTCCCTTTTCAAAGATAATGCCCCATTTATATATATATATACTCTCCCGGCCGATTTCGACCACGGCGACTGTTTCAACTCCGCTGCTGAAGACGTTCGTGTGCCCGCGTGTGGCTTGCGTAGCCGATCTTATTAACAAAGACCCGCGCACACAACGGGCAGGTAAGGACACCATTGTTGTAATTATACCTAATAGCCGCTGGCGGTCGGGCTTTCAGCTCGTCCCGTCTGATATCTAGTTCCATAAGTCGACGGGATTCAAAGTCATCAGTTTGTTTAATGACAAAAGATCTCCATACAGGGCGGTCGGCCGCCTGCTTCTCCCACAGAAGCGGGTCAATGTTGCAGTTCTTCATGTGGCGCTTAAGCACATCTTTATATCTGAGAAGTTGCCCGCCATGCTTTCGCTTGCCCTCCTCCAGCTCCAAGTAAAAGATGCGCTTAGCCACCCGACCCTCTGCCATCCTTGAAACGCCCCATTTACATAAGTACGCGACAAGAACAAACCAATGACTTGATATGAAGGTTTCGGGACAGAACAGAATCTGTTCATCATCAACAGATACTACTCTGCCCTGTTTACTTATCCACAATGTTAACTGACATCTTTTGAACCTTATAGGAATGGAATAAGGTCTACAGGGGGTCAGTGGCTTTCGGTACTTTGTATTGTCAAATTGCTTTCCTGTTTATTTATTTGGGCCCTACGCGTCCGATACAAAAACTCGTTTACGATGTGCTTCTGCAGTGCGTCAGGTATGTTATGGGGGTGTATTGATACCGACAGGACCAGCCATCACTTCATCTGCAGTTTATACTATATCCACATCATATCAACTTATATCACTCTTACAAATTTTTAGTTACGGAGACAGTAATTTGGCATGTGCTGGTATAATAAATAAGTTTTTGGCTAAAACTTCGTTTTTGGTATAGCATATCGCTAACTGCACTTTTCTTCCCACATGCAAGTAATACATGAGTCGAGAAAATTTTAACAACCCAAAACACAATTAGTTTGCGTTGTTTTATCACAGAGTTTCCGTGGCTACCCCCTGTCTCCATCATCAGATCAGCTCCATGTCATCACAATATTGCATTGTCATCCGATTTACACAAGTATGCAAAAATTCAGCTTAATCGGAAATCGGGAAGTGGTTTAAATTTTGCTTCCAAGATTTGATCCACACTTAAGCATGGCAAGTTTAATAAAAGCTTGTAAAAAATCCAGGCATTGGTACGAGGAAGTTATAGTATACATTCGTAACTGAACTACCCTATGCTACCAGCCTGCGGTATGGTTGAAGAACTAGGTACATACAGTAGATATAGTATTGTCTCGTCGTAAAGATTGTTACAGAACCCTCCACGCGCAACGAATCGCTCTTGGCCGTTGTTTACCAGCACACCCACAAGTGACACGTGCTGCAAAAATGTCAACTGAATATCAGTACATTCGCGTAGCTATTACGTTCCTGAAAGGGTAAATGCATCTTGTGGCGAACAAAGGGTTCATGATCGGATGGTGCATGTAAGAGGGACATTCCAACACAATGATAACTTATGTTGACGTGACAAAAACATCTACCTCAAAAACCTGCATAGATCTTTAGAATATACTGTTGAATTCAATGATAAATTACTAAAAGTATTTGTGAAGGTATCAAAACTTATTATTTAACAAATATAGGTAGGTAACCAATCAACATATAATTTATTCTACAAAATTATTCCATTTAAAAATTTTGATTAAATATCTGCTTTTCGTCGTATATTGTTTTATTACGTCGGCAACAGATAAATTCTACACACAGACCTAGAATGTTGAAGATTGCCTGTCAAATATCAAAAGGAAAAATTGAAGTATTCAGTTGCGTAAGTAATTGTTTTGTTTTTGTAACAGTTAAGTATGTACCTACCTAAGTATTTTCGTATTTTCTTGTCATCAAAATGAATCAAATTTTCTTCTTTTGTAGTCTGCCTCTTTCGCACTCATAAACAGCGTATACACGTGATCACTCCCACTTGCACACTTCAATAAAATAATTGTTAAGCTTTAGCGTAAGCATCATTATAGATCTGTGATTCTACATTACTTCGTATAGGCATCGTTAGCTTTAATATCAGGTCTAATTCTAACTGTTCTCCGTTTTGCGGAGTTTTAAAGTGAATACAACATTAAGATGGGTACAATAAGAACAATTAAATTTACAAGATAATAAACTGTGTTTAATTAACAACACAAATAACCCAATCCAACCGCAACATTTTACATGCAACAAAGCTTGTCAAATACATACAACAATATTCTAACTCACCCAAGGTCCTTTCTCTATAGCATGCTATTATCACCCTAGCTCCCAAACAATAAACATCGATTTCCCATAACACGTTCTGACGGATACGAGTATTATATAGAGTGGCATTTACCACCCTTATCAGGCTTTTCCCGCTTTCCCCATTCAGTACATCTGAAGCCTCCGAGCCGAACACACCCCTTGCGGTGTGTATGCGGGTTTACGTAAACAATTTGTGATAAGTGAATTGATTATACAAATGGGTCAGTGGATTGTATTTTAAATTTGAATTTGCTTGAATTGAGTGGTTGTTTATATTGAGCAATGGGTTTATGTTTTTGTTTTCTGTTGAATAATACCGGCTAAAAAGTTACCCTGACGATGGTTACAAAAAAGTTTTTTTTTTATTATACCGTGACTACCATGAGTTACTTTACACTATTACGATGATTCAGACTAAAATAATAGAAATTAAACTTTCGTGAGACATATTTTAAACTGTTTAGACGACAACGGTTTCGGAGCCTGAGGAAGGACCCCCGACGGGCCCGAAACATATTGTCGCCAATAGCGACTAAAAATTCTAATGAGGCATACTAAAATAAATAAATATTGTATAAAAACTACATAAAGTGACCTGTTTAAAAAAATGGATATATTATGTATGTAGGGTACAGCCATGACGGCATGAAAAAGTTTTAAAGTATTTTCATAATTTTTTAGACACAAATGTCTGGTGTATTTAAATTAAGCTATCTAAATCGGATGGTTATCTGAATTCAGTTCGATGTATTTAGTTTAACCCATTACAAGGCACACTGAGATTTCATAGGGCACAACTGACCACCCTCTAACATCATCTTTTTGTATTTTTTTCTTATTCTGAATTTTTAGGACTTTAAGGAGGCGATTAGGCTAGAAACTTTTTAATCTTAAGTTGTTTTAACTTGTTTCAAATCTTGAGCTCCTACTATTTAATTTAAAAGCGAAGATTGATGCTTTTAAATTAACTAGTAGCAGCTCAAACTTATAACTAAAAACTCCGTTTAGAAAGAATTAGTTTTGCATTTCATTACATGAACAGTATTTGTGAAGGAACATTTCAAATACCTACGTGTAAGTAATCGAACGAGCGAGCGAAGCGAAGTTCTTACATTCGACTTTGAACACGCGGCTGGCTAGCGGCACGTCTCGGCATTTCGATGTTTTTAAGCTGAACTGTCAGAAGATAGTTTGATACTCAATAACTTAAGTAAATTTGTTCTAATTTAAATGAAATTGGGTAAACGTGTAGTCGAGGGCATTATATTTAAGTCATTAAATTATGAGCAGGCCCGATCAAGAGGTTGTTGAGCTAGAAGAGCTTAGAAGGCCAAAAAGCTGTTTGTGAGGGGTCTTGCTATTCTGGTCAATTTTTTGCAAGAAACATGGTCGAGTTTAGTATCAAATGAAAGTGCTCGACTTACACTTTTATAATATCGTTTTTAAATTTACCATTTTGAAATAATTAGCAAGATAAAAATAAAATAGAATAAACATAATATACATATGTATGTGACATTTGACAAGAAATATTTCGGCTTAGCACAGATACAGTTTATTTTAATCTCTATGGGGACTTAAATCCAGGGGAGGGACAGCCGTATACGAAGCCCTTTATTCGAAAAAATAGCGCCATCTATATTACTTAACGCTAAACTTGTAAATGGCGCTTCAAAATTGATGCAAAAAAGCAAATCTTGTCAGTAGAAAAAGGCGCGAAACTCAAATTTTCTGAGACCATATGCCTTCGCGCCTACATTTTTTCTACTGACAAGATTTGCTTGGCCAACTATATATACATATTAATCTTTGCTTAAATCAATCAGTTAAAGGCTCCACAGACCTTGCAATAAATCCACGCGATCTTTGATCCATTGCCGCCTATAGAGCGACATAAAATAGTAGAAATTAACCACTCAGTTGCTTTTGGATTCCAAAAATTGTAGCGTAAATTGCTTCGCGATTTTAAGCCAATGTCCGCGCGATGCAGTGTTTTATTGAAAAATTAATTAATTGGCGTCTAATGAACCATTTGCTATGATTTTTTTACACAGAATAGTTAATAAAACAAGGAATCTGATTCCGTTGCTTAATGTATGGGTAATTAAAATAAAAATAATTATAAAAAATGCGTAAACTTGACACACTAAAAAAGTCGAAACCTTCAAGCAGAGATGTATTTAAAAAAAAAAACTAAAGCGATAACACCTATTTTTTAGTATCGTAAAAAAAAGTAGATTAGTTCTTCTTTTATTTAGTACCAAATACCATATAAGTGTATATTAAAAATCCTTAAATAAACATCATTTCATTTTATGACACGTCACGCAAGAAATACGCAGGACGGATCGAAATGTTTCGTTGATTCATGATGTATTTTTGAATGGTTAAAGAGACTCAAGTACGGAAATATAGTTCTAATAAGAACAAGTAACTAATAATCTTTAATTAGAATAGTCACAGTTTGCAATTATCGCTTTCATTACGATTTTACAAGTAAATAACAAGAAAGTATTACGTACCACCGCAGTTTCGGGTTCTTTTGCCGATCAAAAACAACACAATATCACATTTTCACTATAAATTTTTCACATCATTAATCACAGAATGTTAGAACAAAACCATATTACACAAAAGAAAACTGCTAAATACGGAATTACACTAATTTAAACGTAAATAAACAAAGCCGATATAAAAACACCCGCAACACCTGATCCGACGCCGGTAGGACTGGCCGCCATGTTGAAAAAATGGCCGCCGCTGGTGACTAGGGTCGGGGCACACAGAGTGCGTTAGGCACAGGTAGGTCCAGCATTCGAAAAAGTATGCAGACATTATTTTCAGTCACCGTCATATTCTTATCTACGTTATTTAAGGTACTTTTCCTTCATGTGACATAGTCTGGGGACACCCTGTATATGACCATGCACTAATAAAAGATATACCAATAACCATGTGCAAATAATGTCAGGTTTCCCCAAAACACAATCTTAGTAGTTGAAACATTAGTAGGAACACATAACAAGAATGTACCACACGGGCACGCAAAGCGTCTAGTGTGCCTCATGCCTTACGACGTCCGAGCGAGACGTTCGCTAAATTGCTTTTGGTAGCTAGAGTTACCAGCCGCCCGGCACATACTTACAATTGTTTCTTTCGCTAATCCTGTATAACATATCACAGGTTTAAATGATTTTATGATTATAAATGAAACTTAATATTTAGACTATTTAAATAACAATATTTTATTTGAAAAATATGACTTATTCTTCAAAGTCTTATCTTATTTCAACCGCAAGTAACCGAAAAAAATCACCGTTTAACTACTTTGAGGTGAGATAGTAATTCATAATTCTACATTAGAACTGAAATATACATTCTATCTGTTAGTTAGATAAATACATAATCGTTTGGTATAAAATTTAGATATTAAAAGAGTAATTAAAAATACTTACAGCATTTTTAAAACACCGACCACTTTTCCGCAACTTCACTTTCGCACAACTTTGAAACCGACAGCTGTTTAAAATATTTTTATTTTATCATGTTGGCTAATTTTTTTTTTCTGTATTGCCATGTTATTTGTCTATGCTCGGAACATAGTTTAAACCGCTTCCAAGCCGCCACTCACAGATAAAAAATCAAAAATCGTACAATGGTCGTCTGGTAGCTCTGGCTACCAGACGACCATTGTACGATTTTTGGTTAACTACCTAGCTCTGGCTACCAGAAGCAATTTGTAGGCGTTCAAAGTTGGTAGCTCTAGTTACCAGAAGCAACTGAGTGGTTAAATAAAATGGAACTCAAAAATGTCCATACTAAATTGTCAAAAATGTGACAGGTACGTAGAAAGTGGCGCCCTCATTTATTTTCTATTATTTTATGTCGCACTATACGAGTACCTAAGTAGGTGCAACAAAGTCAATCGCTAAATAATTTTTGGTTAACCGCGAGTTCTCAGTTCGGGGCGAACTACTAGTTAATTTATGTATCTGTACAAAAAGTAAACGTTTACGTACTATGTTTGATTAACCCGAACCTTCGTCTTAGAAAATAATTATAAAAAAAAAATATTAAGTTGCAGTATTATTGCTGTTAATATTAAGTAAAAAAATAAATAAAGGGTGGTTGAGTTGATCAGGGCCCCTATTCGAGATATACAACTGTCAGATTTCGCGTCCACTTCAATTCAACAGTTGGTTGAATGGCATGTTCATCAACTGCGGATAATATCATTTGGTACACAACCAATAATTCAACAAATATAAACTTTGTTTTATTACTACTTTAAGGTTTATAATGGTTTGGTTTGGTTGTCACCTAACTGTGGATTGCTAATGTCAAATTTACACACAGGATTGTTCCGATTCCAAACGTCGCTTGTCTAATACCCAGGGCTTGTTAACGTTACCAATTCACATTATAAAGTAACGTTACTTAACGTTAAAATCATAAAAATACCTTATTACCGGTAGTAAATGGTAACGATACTTGATAACTTAACATTATTATAACGTTAGCTAGTTAACGTTAATTTTACCGGTAATTTTACTTTTTATTGCAGGGCTTGTTAACGTTACCCAATTCACATTATAAACTAACGTTACCAAACTAACGTTAACACTATCATTCTTTAAGCTGATATTTGCTTGTAATTTCATACACAATTTTAAGGCCAGTAGACCTTATTGACCATAAATACGGCAGGGCTTCTGTCAAATTGAAATAGAATCAGTCAAAATACATTAAAGATAATTATGTACGTTAGTAAAACTCAACTTTAATTCTAGTAGTTAGAGTTCATAGTCTTTTGTCATTATTCTTTATGTTTATCAAATAAAAGAGGTGGTATCCTACTTGTTTAAGATCTTTGTCCAATATGCATTGCGTCTCACTCTCTCATTAAGCAAAATGCGAGACGCAAATACACAATGGACCGAGATTGGACAGATAAAATACCACCCGGCTGTGTCGGAATATATTTGCGAAAATAAGAAGGTTGCAAAACGTCATAAATTAGTTTTTTAAATATGATGGTATAGCTAATTCGTTACTTGGTCGGTTTATATTAGATTACTGTCATCATCTGTATTTATTTTATTTCTTTAACCCCTTATTCATAAACGCGCTACAAACTTCAATTAGCTAATAATAGTAATAATCGTTTGTAATAATAATAATCTGTCACTTTAACTTATGTATTTGTAAGTAAGGGATAAACATAATTGAACTAAATCAGGCCCGTAAAGTTTATGAATAAAGTGGTTAATCTTTATTGCACAAAAGAAAAACCTTATAGTACAAGAGGCGGACTTAATGCCATAAGGCATTCTCTACCAGTTAACGATGGCTTGTCCTCCGGGCCATTTGATCGATGACCTCCTTTGATTATTTATTTTTAATGGACGCCAAAATCCAGACAGGAACTTCGATTTTGACATTTACCACAGTAATGCAGTCGGTAGCAATGTCGCGCTTCAAAATTGCTGCAGTCGACTGCATTGCTGTAGAAAACGTGAAAAAGGTAATTCAAAGGGTAATAGGGTTATATACACCGCGGGGGTTATTACCCGAAAGATTTAAACCAACGATTTTATATCCTAATTAGAGTATCATCTTCCTCGCGTTGTCCCGGCATTTTGCCACGGCTCATAGGAGCCTGGGGTCCGCTTGGCAACTAATCCCAGTAATTGGCGTGGGCACTAGTTTTTACGAAAGCGACTGCCATCTGACCTTCCAACCCAGAGGGTAAACTAGGCCCGTATTGGGATTAGTCCGGTTTCCTCACGATGTTTTCCTTCACCGAAAAGCGACTGGTAAATATCAAATGATATTTCGTACATAAGTTCCGAAAAACTCATTGGTACGAGCCGGGGTTCGAACCCGCGACCTCCGGATTGCAAGTCGCACGCTCTTACCGCTAGGCCACCAGCGCTTCCTAATTAGAGTATATAAAGTTATATAACACATAGTCCAAAAACCCTTAATTTAAGAGATATTAATTATTTAAAACAAATCACAAGTTAAAAAATCTCAATTCTAACACACCCTTATGCGTGACGTAGCCACCAACTAATTTTACACGCAGACGCACTAACTGCATGGTTATTAGCCAAATTCGAACTTCTAACGAAATTTTGTTCTGTTCTCAATCACGAGAGTGCAAACTATTTACCTTCACGATAACTGGCTGATAGTTTGACGAAAATGACGAAATTGATGTCAAGATATGCGCAAGATAAAATCTTTAAATTTGATTGACTGTAATAAATAAAATTCGCCATGCCGCATTATCCTCCGGCTCATTTAGCGGATATTCACTTTGTGTACGGATTTGGAAACCCGAAGAACTATGTGCTTCCGGCACGACGGACCCACTTTAGCCTCGTTCCCAGTTCGTAAATTGGCTAGACGAACAATACCCTGAGAGGTGGATTGGCCGTGGAAGCAACGTCCTAACCTGGTCCGCCCGGTCACCCGACTTAACGCCATTGGTTTTTTTTCTATGGGGAACTCTGAAAGATAAGGAAGGAATACTCAACACCAGTGAAGTCTGGAGAAGAATTATTAATAAAAATTCGAACGGCTTCCGAAGAAATAAAGAACACTTTTGTAAACCTAAATAATGAAATCCGTTTAAAATTAAATCTTTGTGCTGAAAACGGTGGTACACACTTCGAAAACCTAATTCATTCTTCTTCTTCAACCTAGCGTTTTCCCGGTCTAGCGCCAGGGTCCGCTTTCCTGCTCAGTCTTCTCCACTTTGCCCGGTCTTCGGCATCCTCAGGTGTGAAAACCTAATTCATTAAATTAATAAAAAAGCGTAATTGTTTAACATAGTTGTTTATTTTACTTTACTCAGTATAAATCAACACATCGAGAATTTAAAATACGTACTGATAAGCATGATCGATATTTTAACAAAAGGTCATTCATTGATTTTAACAAAGTAATCATCCCTTTCCAGCTGTAGTATGAGTTAAAACAATAAGAGACATGATTTCTTTCGGATATAATCATGGTTAATGGCTTTGGTTATCTCACTCAAAGGAAAAGATTTTATCGCAAAGTTTCAACAATAATAACTGCACTGTACCTACTGTTGTAGTAATTAATAAAGTTTTGATACAATTTGTGGTATTTTGAGGTGCCAATCAATTGAAATAATTTCAACGTAAACATGATCCTAGACATAACTTGACACTTCTTGTCATGGAACACATATCACTGCATTCGCCGTGCATCGTATGATATCGGAGTGATTCGTGAAATGTCATGCTCGCTCTCTGTTTCTCTACTTGAGATTAATTAAACTCGCTCACTCTCTGAATAAAGGTTTGTTCACAAAGAAGCGGTAAATTAATATGATTTAATTTGTACTGAAATAGTAGTTTAATTAAAATATATAATTGGACCCATGTTGATATAACATTATTTACTCGTACTGTCGTCAAAAATACGTGGTTTAAATCTTTCGGGTTATTAAATCCCGCGGTGTATAAGATGAAATGATGCATTAATAAAACTTTAGTTAACTAACAATATTATATTAAATCATTAACAACTTTGACAGCACGATCTCTTCGCAGGTAGGTGCTCTACAAGGAGTTTATATTACAACATTATTTCCAAGAAATAATCTCTCATTATTAAATTATACAACGGGACTTAATCGCGTATCGTTGTATAATTTAATAATGTGTAAAAATCGTGAAAGTTTAAATCAGTGTAATCTCTCATTGTTACGAAAATGTTGGTAGGGTGGCTTTAGGTTACTTTTCGTTCATATCGTCTTGGATATGGGTGAACATGGTGTTAATACACTCAGTATCAATCAACCTGTAAAGATATTGTAGCCTGGCCTTTTCTCGAAAAGTCTTCTAGAAAAATTTACGCTCATGTCGTCTCGGATATGAGTATATTTGGTATCAGTGCATTCAGTATAATATCCTGAACACAAATATATGAGATGACAAGCGCGAAAGTGGTGAGGGTAGTTACTGTGATGCAAAGTTTTTACCATTTTTCTTTTAAACATACCATGTGGGGTACCAAATGAAAGGGCCTTGTGAGTAGATCACAAATATATAACATACTGTAACACTTTTACTACTTAATCCAACAAATTATTTGAAAACGTTCAAAAATTTCACAATGAGTTGATTTCCAACTGCTCTAAATTGACTAAGATAACTTGATCCCAAGTTTCCTTGCAATTATACGTAATCGAGGGCCAGGCTCATACTAGTTCTCATGTCGCGATGCGCTATCGCTAACAAAAACTAAGCGTTACGAATTGCTGACATTTGCTTCTTTTAGTTTCTCTACTCAAGCATCGGATGACAGGATCGTTGAAAAGGGACAAACATATCCTTTGACGTTACGTTACTCTTCTCGTGAATTGTCAAATTTTAAAATTCGAAATTAGCTTTGGAATTTGTCCGGGTGGCTATTCGAAGTATAACTTGGTGGACGGTACTTACTAACCAAATAAGCTTGAGATCCAGTATCATAGATAGTTGTAAGACTTCAAGGGTCTATTTATATCTGACTGTGCATCCTGTATTCTAAACGTTTTGTGAATAGATATAAAAATTGACACCTATCATTTTTCACATAAACACAGACATGACACAGACACTTTATGCATTGAATTATTAAACCTTAACGCAATGCCATAAGTCATAAGGTATATTTTCCTAATATACCTTTATGCTAATTCGAACTTTGTTATAAAAGATGTCATTTTATATCATTCGCGCGTGCATTTCACTCGTACTAGATGAAATATGTATTGGTGCGAGCGAGACGGTTGGGCGAATGATAACAAAATGATATCTTTTTGACATCTTAAACAAAGTTTGACTTGGCCTCTGTGGAAGCCTGGAAATACAGCATACTTCATTGACTTTTTATGCTGGAAATTGATTTAATTATTGCGAGAAAAATAAGTATGTAGTCTTCAATAACTTGTACAGTTATGTACTGCCAAAAAACTAGAAGTGTCCATTAATTGTGTAGAACATTATTTGCTGTTTGTTTCCAAAATCATGCTGCTATTCTGCGAATATAGCAGTTCCTCGGGCAGATAAATTAAACATGATCGAAACAAATACTATTAAATTAACCACAATAGTAAACTTTTCTCTCAGTGTGGGATATTCTCGGTCATGGAAAACTTACAAAATTGTTGTTTTTTTCATTAAATCTATAATTAATATTATTGTCGGGAGAAATTCTGACCGTGTAGTCGTGTAATCTTCATAGCCCATTCTTCAAAAAAATTCTAGTTAGAAATTACTGTTTAGGTAGTATAAAATATAAAATAAAAAAAATGTTATTTCTCAAAAACGGGAACAGATATCAAGTTGTTAATTCGCAAACGGGTATTCAATATGATATATAATTCACCCGTGTAGAAACATTTTACTGTGCAATTAATGTAACTTTAACTTTATATTGACTCCACTATTAGTAATTCGGTATTGTTAGATTACAAAGTAATCTGGGAATCGGTAATCAGATTACAAAGTAATTTCGAGTAATCGTGGAACCAGGAATCAATTACGAAATGCCCATCTCCATTTAATATGTCTTTGTCTCACGGAAGTTTTGTTATTAAAATTGCCCATCTCTGCTTGAGAGTGAATGAACATTCGCTCGATTGTCAACGATGATGGCACCTATCAGTTAATCAAACGGTAAATAAGCAGCTGTTAACGTTACCTACTAACGTTAACAATGGTGTATCGATACCTTTGACTTAACGTTAGCTCAAATTGACAGCTGCTAACGTTACCATTTTGTTACCGGTAAAGAGTAGTATAACTAACGGTACCTGGTCTAACGTTAGTTACAACTTAACGTTAAATCTGTCACCTTGTGGTAACGATACCAACTTTTTAACGGTATTTAAAGCCCTGCTAATACCCCTCCTGACGTCCGACTTTCAATCCTGAGGGCGCAGGTTCAAACCCAGTCTCGTACCAATAAGCTTTTCAGAACATGTAAGGAATATTTACCACTAGTTTTTCGGTAAAGGAAAACATCATAAAAAATCCATCATACAATTATTGAATTAAGCATTATCTGCATAAACACTCGTTGAACTATAACCAGGCATCGGAGTCTTTGTCGCATGGTAAGACTAATAGCAAGCTATGGAGTCGACATTTGCCATAAATGTAAACTCTTATTCATACTCATGATTAATTTTATTTAATATGAGAACAGATTACTAAATAAATACTACGTATATAAGTTTAATTTATTAAACCTCATTTGTTGCAATAAATGTATGTTTCAATTGGGCGAGTTGTACTTCACAACTCAAGCACACTATAGCAGATTTTTCATAGTCATATTGTAAATCGTTGTATGGCTCTATCCATGCCAAAATTGCAGCTATTTCTGGGTTAGGCATAATAATTAATTATGGAATATTCCTCAACGTATTTACCACATACAGATATAAATAACTACTACGTTTGCAATCACCAGTGATTGACACATGACAAATACTAATCAATTTTATCAGCGTTCAGTACCTACATGACATTAGGTCTTTCGCAGCGATGTAGTTTGTATAGTTGTATGTTAAAATAGTTGAAGTTATGAATTCATAATGTAAGAGAAAAATATTTTTTTATATAATTCGACTAAGATAATATACACGACCGACCGCTCTAAAGGCATTTTAAGATAAATTAAATAAATGAGTACGAGTATGAATAAGAGTTTACATTTATGGCAAATGTCGACTCCATAGCTTGCTATTAGTCTTACCATGCGACAAAAACTCCGATACCTGACTATAACTATATGCTGAAAACCGAAAATAATAATTTCGACAAAATATTCTCCGGTTCTTTTTTTAATATTAAGTTTAATACTTACTCATTTATGTAACGTTTTATGTCGGCTGTAAAAATTCGGAATGGTTGGTTTTATTAAACAGTAAATGATCAGATATTACTTAAATCTATTTTATTTTTATTTTATTTTATTTTATTGATTCATAAAATTTACACAGCATAACAGCGGACTAATCTTCTTCTTCTTTCCCCTAGACCGGTAGTCCCATTTACTTGGGGTCGGCCCTCCTCGTCCGCATCCTCCACTGAGCACGATTCCGTGCGGCGTTGGTGTCGATTTGAGCTTCTTTGAGGTCTCTCTCGACCGTCGTCAGCCAGGTGGAGGGTGGTCTTCCACTGCCGCGTGACTGAGTTACAGGCAGGTTCAAGGCCAGCTTTACTGGGTGGTCTTCTTCGCGTCTTTGGACGTGGCCGTACCATCTAAGGCGTTTTTCTTTGGCTTTATCGATTATTGGTGCGACTCCGAAACTTCCCCTAATGTACTCATTCCGGATCTTATCTAAGAGTGTGACACCAGCTGACCATCGTAGCATACGCATTTCGGTAGTGTGTAGCTTGTTAAGATGGCATTTGTTTGCAGCCCAGCACTCCGATCCGTACAAAACCGCGGGTCTTATTGCTGTTTTGTACAGTATTCCTTTGGTCTTGAGTGGCATTTTCTTATCGCACATGACTCCTGTGAGCTGTCTCCATTTCATCCAGCCCGTAGTGATCCGGTGAGTTACATCGCTATCAATTTTGCCGTTGTTGGACACTATCGAACCTAAATATTTAAATTCCGACACTCTGGGTATTGGCGTGTCTCCTATCGTGATGTTGATAGTTTTAGGATCTGTTAAACCGTCAAAGATACAGGATATATATTCGGTTTTCTTCCTACTTATCTTCATACCGTTGGCTTCGAGCGCTTCTACCCAGGTGTTTAAGTCTTGTTGTAGGTGGTCGACGTTGTCCGAGATTAAAACCACATCATCTGCATAGAGTAAGTTCCACGGTAGTGGCTTTTGACAGTGTTTCGTCAAGTAGTCCATCAGCGGACTAATACACTGTGAAATTTATAATAGACAGTATTTATACAAACAAGGTACATGATACAGTATAGAAAAGACAAAGAGAACAATGCGAGAAAGAAAAACTAATACAAGACAGAAGATTCAGAAGTTACCTAATTTATATCGTTATATTTCATTACTGTTCGTTTTTTTTTAGCATTAGAAATAAGGTAAACAATCTTGACGTGTCTTTTTATTGAAAAACACGTTTTAAAAATAAATAATGGCAAATATGTAACAAGGACAGAACTGAACGAATAAAATGGCATGAATTACACGGGCCAAGGGGTGACGTTTTGTGCGAACAACTTATATCTTATCTTGAGGAGGACCTTAAAATTGAAAAATCATTGCAGAAAATGTGGGCTGATTTTGAGACGGTCTGCATAGATAAGGCTAAAACGATCCTGGGTGTATCTAGAGGCAGGGTTGGGCAAAATACTGGCTTCCACGTATTTGAAATACAAATTACAAAATACATTTTTAAAAGTATTTGAAATACAAAATACAAACTACTTTGGTGACGGGTATTTGAAATACAAAATACAAATTACAGTGTTTAAAATAATGTATTTCAATTACAAAATATACCTTTATTTATTTTTTTGTTTAGCATTTAGTTTTAACGTTAACGAATATCCTTTCATATAAACTTATAGGGTCATTGCGCTAGTTTTCGTCCAGCTCTAGTTTACGTCCACTTGACGAAATTTGAATATATACCTACATTCCTGCACAAATTTGGACTGATTTCAATCCTTATGTCTAAGGCGTCTAAGCAATATATCTGTCTACATATAACAATGATATTTCGCAAAAAGGAAGCGCTGGTGGCCTAGCAGTAAGAGCGTGCGACTTGCAATCCGGAGGTCGCGAGTTCGAACCCCGGCTCGAACCAATGAGTTTTTCGGAACTATGTATGAAATATCATTTGATATTTACCAGTCGCTTTTCGGTGAAGGAAAACATCGTGAGGAAACCGGGCTAATTCCAATTACGGCCCTAGTTTACCCTCTGGGTTGGAAGGTCAGATGGCAGTCGCTATCGTAAAAACTAGTGCCAACGCCAATTACTGGGATTAGTTTCCAAGCGGACCCCAGGCTCCCATGAGCCGTGGCAAAATGCCGGGACAACGCGAGGAAGATGAAGATTTCGCAAAAAGTAGTAAATTAAAAATGAAATATATATTTGATAATCCGTCAAGTCGTCGAAAACTAGTGCATGGACGGAAACTACTGCAATGACCCTATCCCCTAGATTTAAACGAAAAGTTCCACGCAGAAGTTGACCTATAGATCCAGTATCCAGCCAATGAAAATTGTATCTCGGCTGGATCGGAGGTTCGCGGTCGGCTCACAGCAGTCACAGCTTGTGCGAGAGATTAGACATTTTAGGATTATAGAATTTAATAAAATGTATTTATAGAAATGTATTTTGAAGCTTGAAGTATTTGAAATACAAAATACTAAATACATGTGAGTGCAGTATTTGAAATACCAAATACAAAATACTTTTGAGGTAGTATTTGAAATACAAATACAAAATACTAATTTGTATTTCAAATACGTATTTCAAATACATGTAATTGAAATACTGCCCAACCCTGTCTAGAGGTCCACTACAATCCAACAAAGACTGCTCATGGTGGAATGGGAGCGTAAAAGAACTAATCAAATGCAAAAGAGAAGCTTTCAAAACCTGGCAAAAATCGAGCTCTGAAGAAGATCGCGAAAAGTATATCACATTTAAAAAGATAGTGAGGACCGCAGTCGCCCAATCTAGAGCAGTTGCAAACAAAAACTTCTACGAGAGACTGGAAAAAGCAGAAAACGAGGCCACTATATACAAGATCGCCCGACAAAGGCATAGGGCGACCCTAGATACAAAATTAAATAAATACATAAGAAACACCCAAGGCACCCTTTTAACATCAAATAGAGATATTACCAAAAGATGGAAGGAGTACTTTGAACAGCTTATGAACGAAGAGTACCCGAGTGAATCCAGGACCACTGTTAGAGCGACCAAAGGCCCTGTAAATCTTATATCTCTCGAGGAAACCAGAAAAGCAGTCTCTAAAATAAAATACCGTAAGACTGCTGGCCCTGATCTAATTCCAGCAGACGTGTGGAAGAAAATGAGTGATGCTGCGTTACCCTGGCTTACAAAACTCTTCAATAATATCCTAATAGAGTGTAAGATTCCCGAATCATGGCGAAAAAGTACTCTATGCCCTATTTATAAAAACAAGGGAGATATAGCCCAATGCGGAAACTACAGAGGGATAAAGCTGACATCGCACACTCTAAAGATATGGGAGAGAATAATCGCGGCCCGAATAATGGCTTTATCTGACATCTCAGAAAATCAATTCGGCTTTATTCCAGGTAAAAGTACGATCGACGCTATACAAACCATCCGAATAGTAATGGAAAAACACCGCGCAAACAAAGACAACCTGTTCTTACTATTCATAGACCTGGAAAAGGCATTTGATCGCGTACCTCGGAAACTAGTCTGGCAGGCTATGAGAGCGCAGAATATACCCGAAGGCTACGTAGCTCTGGTACAGGACATGTATCACGACACTACCACCTGCGTCAAGAGCCCTGCAGGGATCAGCGACCCATTTAAAGTAGAGGTAGGAGTCCACCAAGGGTCAGCGCTTAGCCCCTTGCTATTTAATCTCTGCATGGACTTTATTACACGTGAAATACAAGGGCCCACCCCATGGTGCATGCTGTACGCAGACGACATTGTGCTACTAAGCAGAAGTGCAACTGCCCTGCAAGAAACTTTCGACACATGGGTAGCACGAATTGAAAGCCACGGTCTTCGAATCAGCAGAACCAAGACGGAATTCATGGAGTGTAACTACGGTGGTACAGAGAATGTAGGTTGCACCATATGCCTCGATGACGCACCATTACCTAAAGTAGACAGCTTCAAATACCTGGGTTCTACAATCACACCAGATGCCAACATCGATAGAGATGTAAACAACCGCATAAATACGGCATGGCTTAAATGGAGATCAATCTCCGGAACTCTCTGTGATCCCAAAATGCCCATTAGAACAAAGGGAAAGCTCTATAAGACAGTAGTGAGACCTGCATTAATGTACGGAGCTGAATGCTGGACTACTAAAGCAGTACACGAGCAACAACTACATACGAGCGAAATGAAGATGCTTAGATGGGCAGGTGGTGTGACACGTCTGGACAGGGTCCGCAACGAACACGTGAGGGGATCGTTTAAAGTAGCCCCAATAGCGGAAAAAATCAAGGAAAGCCGGCTGCGCTGGTTCGGACACATTTCCAGGCGAGAGGATGACTATGTAGTCAAAAAGGTCCTGAACATACCCAACCGATCCAGAGGACGAGGTAGACCCCCCGCTACTTGGTGGACCAAAGTACAAAAAGAGATGAACCAGGACAGCCTAGATACGCAGACAACCCAGAACAGAGCTCTCTGGCGCAAACGTACAAGGAGACCCGACCCCAGATGAGCTGGGAAGAGGGTTGGCCAAAGAAGAAGAAGAAATATGTAACAATTATGAATCTAATACGATCATTCATATTCTTCTGCTTTCATAAGTAATAGTTACTGATTTTTAAAAAGCGGTTTCAATTAAAAAACATGTCTAGATCGCTTACCTTCTTTCTAATGCTAATAAAACGAACTATAGTCCTACTGACCAAACCATATTCCTGCGATATCAGTAGTTGTCTTTGAGTGCCGGGAACCTGCTCGGAGGGCGCTTTGTAAGTATAGTCGCTGTCTTCTACAAAGCGGAAAACCGCTAGAATCGGCTACGCGTGTAGCGCTACGATAACGTTGGCAGTGAATGCGTTAAATGTCGGTTTGAATTAAAGCGTCTGCTCTTAAATCTGAAAGCATTTCCTTAGCGGCGTTTTGTTTATATTAAAGTACCAATGTAAAGTTTTAGGGGGGATTTTTACCCCTGATGCAACAATGGAGGTTCATTATTATCATCATCGTCTTCCTCGCGTTGTCCAGGCATTTTTTTTTATTTTTTTTTATTAGAAGACCAACAGCTTTAACAAACTATATAGACTTATAACTAGGATACAATCATGAAGCCAATAACAGGTCTCCCTAACAGATACAATTGAAAATATTACGGATTTGCTTAGGTACTAGGTTTTTGCCACGGCTCATTCCCATGAGGCCCAGCTTGTGAACTAATCCCAGGAATTGGCGTGGGCACTAGTTTTCACGAAAGCGAAAGCCATCTGACCTTCCAACCCAGAGGGTAAACTAGACCCTTATTGGGATTAGTCCGGTTACCTCACGATGTTTTCCTTCACCGAAAGGCGACTGGTAAATATCAAATGATGTTTAGTACATACGTAAGTTCCGAAAAGCTCATTGGTACGAGCCGGGATTTGAGCCCGCGACCTCCGGATTGCAAGCCGCACGCTCTTACCGCTAGGCCACCAGAGCTTGTGGATGTCCATTATTATATCACATTTATTGAAACTTACACTAATAATTACCCACTAATTATACCTAAATATATTGTAACTAAACCGGGCCGTGTCCGAACCGGAGCTTCCGGCGCTTACTTTTCTATGAGAAATGACCACGTGATAATGCTTTTAATAGAAAAGGAATCTCCGAAAGCTCCGGCCCGGACACGGCCCGGTCTAACGTGAGTTACGTGAGTCATCCTTTATCCGTACTAGGCATGCATCTGCATAATTATGACTTTTTGCCTTTCAATTGACGCTTGGAAGCGTGTAGGCCATAAATAATCTTGATATAGCGTAATGCGTGCATTTTAATTGCTATGCTGGATGTTTATTTGAAATAGGAGTGCAGAATGCAGCATATTAGCTCATATCTCACGTCTAGATTGAACTAGTTTTCAACCCGACTGGAAAAAAAGGGTGGACGCTTTTTGAGTGCATGTTGTAGATCGACCGTATCTTTTCTATTGTTTTCGAGCTCCGATATTTTGACGAAGTTACATGCAACTTGTTCACCGAGTAACTGAAGATGGCGGGTGGGTTTCAAAGTTGTGTGGACCGCGCTTGGTCTATCCTCATTCAGTATTAGAGATACATTTAGTTATTCATGTATATTTCTTTCCAATAACGCTAAACCACCTAATTTCCAAATGGCCTCTTTGTAAATTCCTTTCATTGTCTTTAATAAAACATCAAAGAAAACAACAGGAAGATTGGAATGTTTCTCATCCTCACAAAAAAATGGTCCAATAGGAAATGCGTTTCGTAAAGATGGCACAATCCATTATTATATCATTCTCTGGAGATTGATTCTGTTTTAGCAATTTGTTAAGATATCAGATAAGCAGCTCGTGCCAACTAGTGGACGCCCTTAATAATATATAAAATAATCACGTGACTTTTCATAGCGTCTGTCATCCCGAAACATTTTATCTTTTAGTTTGGCGTTTGTCGATGTACGATTGTCATTGCCCTAGCTATGTATACATTAACATTTCTTTTTATTATGACATTGTTTTATTTGTAAATTCTATATTCTTTTATTTCTTTTCTTTCTGTTTTTAATGTTAACTTGACGATCTTTTAATGAAAGCCTTTGTTTTATCCTGTAGTGTAAAATACTGTGTCTTTTTCTTTAAGAAATAAACATATCTAATCTAATCTAATCATTTTGGCTAGGCCCCCTGAAGACACGACTCCGAATCAAAATAAAATGAAAACCATATCAAATTATTATAACGGAATCCTTCACCAACCTCCACATTTCCATATTAATAGCATTTTCAAGTATGCGTACACGTGACGTGTATGTTGGTCACGTTATGCGTGAAAATGTTCAGCGGAATCAAATAATAGACTTAATTGAATATTTTCCTCACGAGAAGCTCAATATCCACAAGAAAGACTTATAACGCTATAAAGATTTTGACCCTGTTAGGCAATACCTACTTAATTTAATATTCACAGTATATGG
Organism: Cydia amplana; assembly: GCF_948474715.1. Taxonomy (NCBI): domain Eukaryota; kingdom Metazoa; phylum Arthropoda; class Insecta; order Lepidoptera; family Tortricidae; genus Cydia; species Cydia amplana. The sequence goes on along the minus strand of NC_086080.1, from coordinate 14,715,352 downwards.
TAGCGGAAGTCATTTTATTAATATTATCCATCCATCTTTTTGAGCCATCTTAGATGTCGCTTTTTGTGGGGATCTTATGAGAGATAGTCACAGTCTGCCGGAAATGGAATTTGATGTCGTTTTAATAGTGTAAGGCCTGAGTGGACGCTCGAAGCGGAGCGTTCAGCGGGGCGTGCAGCGTGGCGTCGAGCTCCCAAGGGATTTGAGCAGCGTGCACTAAGGCCGCTCCTATACGCTTGCATTTGTTTAATATGCACGCCGCACGCCCCACACCGCTGCACGCCCAACTCGAGCGTCCACTCAGGCCTTACACTTAGGTATGCGTCTGGTTTTTTGTTCCAAACTCCAATATTTTGTTCATCACTTTTCATGACTCACGTTAGACCGGAGCTTCGTTTTCTATGGAAAGCATCACGTGATAGAAGATAGTGATAGTGTCATGTCATAGAAGTAAGCGCCGGAAGCTCCGGCCCGGACACGGCCCGGTCGGACCGGTCTAACGTGAGTCGTCCTTTAAGCAGTAGCCTAGAACATTTTAGTTTCCATCAACTCTTCTTGTCTATACACCCTAATGGTAGTTTGCATTGTTTGCAACTTTGCATGCCGTTCCGATGCAGTTGAGGTAACTGAAATAACATTCGTATTGCAGTTCCTCAAACTGCATTACAACTGTGCAGCTAGCTTGAAGCTGGTGTGCGATCGGCAAGAATTCATGCTTACTAGAAGTGGACTGCGCTGTTAGTTTGCAGTTCAGATGCAGTTAAATCAACTGCATTGGAACTGCACATAAACCGCCACTTTGCAGCTGCGTTGCAGTTTAAATGCTGTCTGTCTGTAACGGCTCTATCGTACGTCCCATGACACGGGAAATGGCAGCATTTATTTTATTAACTTGTCGAATATAGCTAAAAGTGTGGCTTCAAATTGATACACAAAAGCCTTATAAATGGTCGGAACACCAAAGTTGTTCAAACTTTCTGCAGTGCCGTGAAATTCTGTTGAACCCGCCAATTCTATTGACCTCGTTTAACGATACACTCCAAAATACACCAACATAAATCTTTTTTAATATCATTGAGACTTTTTCTCACAATATCCATGACCACTATTCATTGAGCCTTCAAGTATCAAGGAACTCCAGCATTATGTTATGTAAGTAAATAGCACGAACCCTTGGAATATACAGACTGGTTCTTTTTTCACGCTGGCATATTGCCAAAAAGGCAATATAAGGTCTTTGTGCCTATGGCTTTATGAAAAAGGGTTACAAAACGTATTTTTGTATTCTACACAATTTGTTTGTAAATCATGTGAAATCCCTATTAATATTATAAACCACTGAACCGATTTAAATGAAATTTGGTATGGAGTTAGTTTAACACATTCATCGCTGTGTTTTTCAGTCTACATAAATTATATGATACAGTGCGTTAAACCCCAAAGAAATTATGTTAATACCATTACCATACTTACTTCTAAAAATCGAGATAACAAAAATGCTGTAAGTAAGTCTCATACCGATAAAAAACAGCAGATTTTTTGTCGGTGTCAAGATCTGATTTTATCTGTAATTTAAAACAATTAACACTGTAATGATTTTATTTTTAACCGTAAAAACACAAGCCATTAGGATTCAGAAAAAAAATAATCTGAAAGATTATTCAAAAATAAATTTTCGTGTTACAGCATTATTGCTTTCTAGCGAAGATTATGCGTACCGTGTACCGTTTAAATACCTAATCTTGATAAATGACGTATACAGTGTGTGGCCTACAACACGGGTGAATAATTAAAACGTAGATTCTACTCCTCAAACAATAAAACTTTTGTTCAACAACTTTTTGAAATGATGTAGTCTTAAAATTGTCCCTTTTTCAAACAAACTAAATAATATTTTCAATGTACTTTAAATTCCGTCTAATTGACATTGCCCGTCAGCCTTGTCACCGTACAGGCATAATCAATTTCGTAATACATTGCGTGTTCGAATAAATTTTAAAGTGTTTTAAAATACAAACCACAAGTTATTTTTAAAAGTCGCTGAACAAACATTGTCTTGTTTGAGGAGTAGAATCTACGTTTTAATTTTTCACCCGTGTTGTAGGCCACACACTGTATATTCGTTTCGTTGTCTCGGGATTTAAATAATATTTATGAATCGACGTCCAAGAATGGAATCAACATTTATAAATACAAACGAAACCGTAATCTAGTTGATGTTTTCTAACGTATTATTTTTTAGCTTTGATATTTTTAAAGTTTATCGATCAAAATCTTATTTGTAAAGTTCTTACTCAGCTAAATATCGTAAGATCCCTCAATCGCTGACGCAGTCGAAAAGAAAATGATATTTTTCCATCTAAATGAGTCTGTCTACCCTCATCTGAGTTCAGTCATGCAGTTTCATTAAACATCGTGATAAGACTTATTCTATATGTCACATTAGATTAACTTTTGTGGAGGTTGCAATAATACCTTGAATGAAAAATAAAATAGTCTTGGTACCTATTTTTTAGTTCCATTTTCATAGGTGAACGAGTAATAGAATTTTAGACTTGTAAACTGTTTTATGGATGAAAAATTAATATACCTTTTATGTAGGTAGGTAAAACGTAATACACAAAATATATATCACAAAGTCTCTCATATATACACTAATTTATTTTCTGTGAATACATTAATACATATTGCGTAATAATAACATCGATATCGGTTTTATAATGAATGACAATCTTTAAACATTTTGTGTCAATTGCAAACTAAATGTCAATTGCAAACATTGAGCAGATGCCGCAATGGTGGTCGTAACATGCGGTTGCTGAACACATCATAGAAAGCTTAAAACAAAATGCAGTGATATTGATAACCAATTAAATTATTATTAAGAAATGTAGCAATAATATATCCTGGATTTGAAAGAGCAATTAACTATGGTACTTGGAAATGTCATGGAAATTTTTATTTAATTCTAAGTCTACCTAAAAGCACATCATAAGCTAAAAATTACCTCGTTTTTAATGAAAATTTAAGCGCCTCGAATTATTTCATTAGCAGAAAGAATTTATCAACCTTTTAATGAATGTTTTAGCGTCGTTACTTCAGTTATAATTAGACATAGTGAACGTTTTAGCATTTTGATTGCTGCTTACTAATTGAGTAAGTAAGAATTTTGTGTAAGCTTAATGTTGCCTTACACCATATTTTCACGAAGAACGTAGATTTAGAGTAAAACGCAAATTTCTCCAGGATGGTATGTACATATGTTCCAAGATGGCTGCGATTCCTCGAGGTCCCCAAATGTCAAATAGTGTGGACATGAAAAGAGACACACATACCAAATTTCAGGATTCTCCTAGAGATTTCGAGGTTACACCTAATCCGATTGTGCTACATAGCGAGTAGTATATTTTAGGGGGGCCACTGATTACCAGTCCGCCGGACGATATCGGCCTGTCAGTTGTTCGGAGCTGCCAACTTTTATTTATAACTGATAGGCCGATATCGTCCGGCGGACTGTTAATCAGTGGGCCCCTTTAGGTGTAGATTCGAACCGGTCCAATTTAAATTAATATAATTCAAAACAAATAAGGTTTTTGTCAAAAATTTCGATTTTATACAAAGTTTTATCTTTTATCGCTACTTTTCTTTTAGCAGGCAACTAATACTTATTGAGACAATTCTAACAAACCCAAACATAACTAGGTTGCTTTGTTTTATCACAGACTTCCTATGAACCAGATCAGCTCGATGTAACCATAATATTGCGTTGTCACCGAACTTACATTTATTATGTTTGTGAAGTTTGAGCTCAATCGAATTATGGTAAGTGGGGTCTAATTTAGCTTGCAAGATTTAAGCAAGGTAAATGTGGCTAATTCCGTCATAGGGCCTATTCTGTCTACGAGCGTATATTTCATGTATTTTTCAATCGTAGGAATAAAAACCCATCTGCTCTTTATTGCTGAAACTAAAAGCAATCGCTGCTATGTCGATGAAATTATCAATTTTGTTCATTGTTCGGTAAAAACGCTAGTGGACGGAATTAGCCACGTTGACCTTACAAACAAGCGCTGGTGACCTAGCGGTAAGAGCATGCGACTTGCAATCCGGAGATCGCGGGTTCAAACCCCGGCTCGTACCAATGAATTTTTCGAAACTTATGTACGATATATCGTTTGATATTTACTAGTCGCTTTTCGGTGAAGGAAAACATCGTGAGGAAACCAGACTAATCTCAATAAGGCCTAGTTTACCCTCTGGGTTGGAAGGTCAGATGGCAGTCGCTTTCGTAAAAACTAGTGCCTACGCCAATTCCTGGGATTAGTTGCCAAGCGGACCCCAGGCTCCCATGAGCCCATGAGCCGTGGCCAAAAGGCCGGGACAACTCGAGGAAGAAGAAGAAGACCTTACAAACAAATATTACGAGTTAAATAAAAGCTTCAATTATGACGGAACAGATGAACAGGTCAAAATCATAACCCTCCTTTTGCTTTGCCGTAGTCGGGTAAAAAAAGGCTTGGCAGCCAGCCAAAACTGATATCATTTCTTATCAAAAAAAACTGTTCACTTTGTTGTTTTGAAAACTTTACCCCTTTCAAATTTCTTTCGTTGTGATAATTTTTATCTTACAAACTTTTATATGTAAGTACCGTAAAATGGGGTGAGTAGGGTCAAAACTGAAATTCAAACCTCGATAACATTTCATTTTTACATATGAAAACTGAATGGTGTATATAATAAGTGTTCCGGACGTTTGTATTTTAGTTTATATTTTATTTTGGGTAGTTCCATTTCATAACTTTGACGATAAAGAGGAAAACCCACCTCACCCCCTAGTGCCTCGTATTTGGGGTGAGAGGGGTTTTCATACAAAGGTGATTTTGGAAGATTGTTGTATCGATTTTTTTTTTATTATCCGTATTACTATAGCTCCATTTTAAATTGGAATACATTATTTTTGTAGCTGTAGCCTCAAAATCCCTACTCACCCCCCTCTCAAACCTTCTCTCCCCATTTTTCTTTTCTTTTCTTTTCTACTTTTACACATCAAGCTCAAGAATCTGCGTCTTTTGTTAGCAGTACCAGCAGTTATTATGTTAATTGTGACTCGACTACATTGAGATGTGTATTTTCATTTCGCATGCATCAATCAGCGTGAGCGACCTTCAAGGTCGTATCAAAATAAGATTAAGAACGTAACAAGTTGTTAAACCTGAATCGGGCTCCATGTAGACCAGGTACATTCGAGTGTAAAAATATGGGTACACATCATACTCAAAAATATGTCCCATAGCTTGTCAGCGAATTAAGAACTATGGGGCATATTTTCGAGTAAGTTATATGCACCTACGTTTTTACACTTGACTGTACAAGATCAAATTTTTGAGCGGAGAAAGCGGCAGGACGTGCGTAGCTGGGCGTTTTTTTTTTGTTGTCCCCTACACTTTTTTTTCAAATTTGGGATTTTTTATGTTATTTCTACTCAGAATCACGAGCTCTTTCTATCCTAATAGGAGAAAAAAAGTGTCCCAAAATTTCCGTACATTTTTCGATCTTTCCATTTCGCGACCGCCATACAAAGTCTATGAAAAATGGTGACGTAATGGAAATAAAAACCTTAGGACACTTTTTTTCTCCTATTAGGATAGAAAGAGCTCGTGATTCTGAGTAGAAATAACACAAAAATCCCAAATTTGAAAAAAAAGTGTAGGGGACAACAAAAAAAACGCCCAGCTGCTACAATTCCTTGGAGCTCGTGTCTACTAGACTTATATATGTAGACCGGGATATGAACCGTGATTACCTTTTAGTATTGTTCAAAACTGTTAGCTCGTGTCTAGTGCAGTAAAGAGGCATTTTTGGGTTACCTACCACTTTTCCAAAAAACACTTTCCACAATCATTCACTGATATGTACTCAAATACGTACTTATCACAACGAGAGTACCATGATAATAAATTAGACACACTAAGTATGAAAACATTATTACAAACTGACTGGAAATATCTTTGCTAAAACGTCAACAAACTGATACTAACCGACTTGACATTTTATCTTTGTTCTATTAGTATCCAAAGAGAATATACCACTACGTTAAGAATAGTATCACTTTTCATTTTTAGGGTTCCGCACAAAAATGGTAAAAATAATAGGGTCTCGTATTATTACTAAGACTCCACTGTCCGTCTGTCTGTCGCCAAGATGATTCTTATGAACCGTTATTCCTAGAAAGTTGAAATTTTCACAGATGATGTATTTATGTTGCCCCTATAACAACAGATACAACCTACTAAAAACAGAATGAAATAAATATGTGGGGCTCCCATACACCAAACGTGATTATTTTGCCGTTTCTTGCGTAATGGTACGGAACCCTTTGAGCGCGAGTCCGACTCGCACTTGGCCGGTTATTTCTCGTTGGACACAAAATAACATAGTAAGAAGTTTTTAAGCAAATGTTGCGACTAAAGAGAAAACAACCACTTACGATGTCGACACGGCTGTCAAAACATTTCAGGGGCTCATTTCGCTTCATCGAACCTCGTGTTTGGACCTCGTGTTCAAATTGTGGGGATTTCGGGATAAGTTTACGGATATTTGCTGTCTACAAAATGGGTATTACACGGATGACTCGTGTTAGACCGGGCCGTGTCCGGGCCGGAGCTTCCGGAGCTTCGTTTTTTATGGAAAGCATCACGTAATAACCTGTCATCTATCCTAGAAAAGTAAGCGCCGGAAGCTCCGGCCCGGACACGGCCTGGTGTAACCTGAGTCTCGATCCTTTATTCCTATAAAAATATAACATTACATAATTTACACGAACTTAAATTTGAATCATAAATATCATAATAGTTGTGTAATGTTGATGTCTCTTACTTGATTTATATGCAATTTAATTTCTGTTCACAATGATTGATAAAAACAATGCTAGGTCCTTCCCGTGCCTCAAATTAAAGGACGACTCACGCTAGACCGGGGTAGGGGCCCGTTTCTCAAAAGCTTGTAACTTGTAATACAAGCGGGATGTCACTATTTGACAGCTTTTGTTAGAAAGGGACTTCCACTTGTATTACAAGTTACAAGCTTTTGAGAAACGGGCCCCGGGACGGGCCCGGGCCGAAGCGTCCGACACATTTTCTATGACGGCTGATGGGTGACCACGTGGCGCTAATCCATAGAAAATGAAGCGCCGGAAGCTCCGGCGTGCCCCGGCCCGGTCTAGCGTGAGTCATCCTAATCTTTACCGAATTTCAACTTTTGAAATCACCATAATCAATCCACGCAAACGTCGCAAGCAGAAACTAGTATATTATTATGATTAACAACTTGGTAATTCATAACAATCAATCGGATTTATATAATGTGTTTTCCCATTTCTTTTAATAACTTTGTTTTCTTTTCCTTTTGTAAGAATTTGATATGTTTTCTGAAAGAGCTACGTATTTTTATGATTCCATGTAAGTACCTACATATGTATATTTTTAGGGTTCCGTACCCAAAGGGTAAAAACGGGACCCTATTACTAAGACTCCGCTGTCCGTCCGTCCGTCCGTCTGTCACCAGGCTGTATCTCACGAACCGTGATAGCTAGACAGTTGAAATTTTCACAGATGATGTATTTCTGTTGCCGCTATAACAACAAATACTAAAAACAGAATAAAATAAAGATTTAAGTGGGGCTCCCATACAACAAACGTGATTTTTGACCGAAGTTAAGCAACGTCGGGCGGGGTCAGTACTTGGATGGGTGACCGTTTTTTTGCTTGTTTTGCTCTATTTTTTGTTGATGGTGCGGAACCCTCCGTGCGCGAGTCCGACTCGCACTTGGCCGGGTTTTTTAAATCAAATTTCTATTACACCTTATGTGTATAATTGCATGAATTCTATAGTAATTTAATAGTTATTTGTACAACAAGAGATCAAAGTTTGATATTTCTTCGAGTGCTTATTTTGAGTCCCGTGCAAGCGAAAGATTCTATAATAGATTCACGAGCGTAGCGAGTGAATCTAATTTAGAATCTTGAGCGTAGTAAGGGACTCAAAAGCGCACGAGATGTAAATAACTTTGATCTCGTGTAGTACACAACATTTTTCACCTCAGCAGTGAGAACATATTAGAGAACCCGACAAATGTATTCCTTCTTCATTACTTACCTCTATTCACTCATGTTTTCTTAAGATATACCAACAATTTAATTTTCACCTCAGCAGCTCGAACAAGGGTACTTTGCTACTTAAAAACAGTGAGCAAAATCGCATTTTGCTCACTGAGTGAGCAAATTCGCATTTTGCTCATTTTGTCCCACTCAGTGAGCAAAATGCGATTTTGCTCACTGTTTTTAAGTAGCAAAGTACCCTTGTTCGAGCTGCTGAGGTGAAAATTGTATTTTTTTCCTTATTTTCTCGTAATGCAATAAGATGTAAATTTTTTTTAAAGATGTGTCCCGCCGAGTTTCTTGCCGGTCCCATATTGGGATACCCTCCTCCAATTGAGGGGGGATTTAAATCTTCTCGGGGCAGAGGTGTAGGGTTGGAGCCGGTTAGCTTTATTTGACGTTCATAAGCGCATTGTAATTATGCCTACTTGAATAAACTATCTTTTTATCTTTATCTTAACATTATTCTATATGTTCCACAGCTTCCCCCAGCTCGGGCAAGCCGGACCGCCGCTGCCGGCTCCGGCGCTGGTGCCGCAGCCGTCGCTGTCAGCTGTGGCGTCTGTTGCTACTACCGTTCATCCCCATCCTTGCCCTGATTGTACAGACTACGCTGTCGCTGCGGAACAGCGTCACCAATGGCAGAGAAGTCGCTGATGTTGAAGAACAAGTGAGTCTTAGCATATTTCTAACTAAAGCAGAGACGCTTTCCACATAGATTCTCGTACATTGACCATCTTGTAGCTCTTTATTGCACGCGCATAATTATATTTGGTGTCCTGCCCATGCCAATGCCAATTTTACAGCATTACAGCCACTAGACTGAGCATAGTAACGCTACCCCCTCTGCCACTTATACGGTAGTTTTACTCCATCTTAGAGTCAATCCCGTGCCGTGATTGTTCCGTGTCTTTGAACGGACCAATCACGGCACGGGATTCGCTCACCTCGTCCCCCCGCACCCCCGTATTTTTGGCAGCATCGGTGTCATGAAATAATTGCTTTAAACTCAGTCTTGAGGATTCCTAGTCTATGATTACAGCTAAGAGGCGCCAATGCGCTGTAAAATTAAGTAAGTAATAATAAAGCTTAATTAACCTTGTTGTTTCGCAAAAACGTAAAAAAATACACTCCTTGAGTGCCGGCAGAAGTGAAAACTCAATGACATTGTAACAGTTTTTCGATCAAGTCCGTCTTACGAATTTTCAATCTGTCGAATCTGTCGGTCACGTGACCTGTCGCGAGTTTAACATTTTTCCCCATCACAAAAAGTGCATAGCGCCGCTAAAGAAGTTTTCACTTCAAAAATCTTTAAACAGTTTATGACTTTGGTCGGCAAACAAGTCGCAGTCAGGTGTAAAAGATGAAAAAATATTGACGAGTGTCCGGGCACGGACAATTGGAGTGTACTGGTGTGCAGTCGTGTGAAAGGTTCCATTATCTAGGAGGCGATGGCTACGACGGTCGACGACAACATATAAAGGATGACTCACGTTAGACCGAGCCGACCGGGCCGTGTCCGAACCGGACCTTCCGGCGCTTACTTTTCTATGACAGATGACAGGTGATCACGTGATGCTTTCTATATAAAACGAAGCGCCGAAGCTCCGGCCCGGACACGGCCCGGTCTAACGTGAGTCGTCCTTAATTATGCGCATCCAATAGGGATAGCAACAGCCGTGTGAATGTACAAAAATCGGTGGAAAGCGAAAAGCGAAAATCTTTAGATATACAAATTACGTAACACAATGATGAGATTTGGTGGAAACGAAGATGCAGTCAAATCAATATTGTTATTTGACGACCGGTCTGGCCTAGTGGGTAGTGACCCTGCCTGTGAAGCCGCGGTCCTGGGTTCGAATCCCAGTAAGGGCATTTATTTGTGTGATGAGCACAGATATTTGTTCCTGAGTCATGGTTGTTTTCTATGTATTTAAGTATTTGTATATTATATCTATCGTTGTCTGAGTACCCACAACACAAGCCTTCTTGAGCTTACCGTGGGGCTTAGTCAATTTGTGTAAAAATGTCCATTAATATTTATTTATTATTATTATTTATTATTTCCTAGAATTCGCCGTATCGCCTGCGTGACCGCAATTTTAAAGTGTTGACGTCATTTCCTCTCTGCATAGCTCCCACGGTCTTACAGTTGACTGCGTATTGACACCTATTGATGTTCAACTACAATGTCTATTGACGCGTAGTTAAATTGACACCATTGAGTCTGAAATAATAACGTAAATAAGTCCCTACTTATTACGCAACTATCGCACTTTTCCCTAATTTATTCACGGAAAAATTCATTTTGATAATTTAATTTTGTGGATATCCATTTTTTTATTTTGAAAAAAAAAAACTTTGTCTCTCTCGTTATAATTATTCGACGTTTCAAATTTAGTTTTAATAATAGACTTGAGTTCCTACCAGCACCACGCACAGGAGCCCGTTTCTCAATAGCTTGTAACCTGTAATACAAGCGGATGTCAGTTTTTGACAGCTTTTGTTAGAAAGGGACTTCCACTTGTATTACAAGTTACAAGCTTTTGAGAAACGGGTCCCAGGGGCCGATTGCATAACAAACTACAACTAATATTACAAGCGGAACTCCTTTTCTAATTTCACTTATTAAATAAGGAGTTCCGCTTGTAATATTAGAGGAAGTTTGTTATGCAATCGGCCCCAGGTCGCTACGTGTAAACTGAGGCATCTTTTTTATAATATGCCAGTGGCAAACAAGCATATACCTATGGCCCGCCTGATGGTGTTTTGAGTGAAGAAATGTCACTTTTGACAATGACAGATCGTTGTCGTACCGCTGTGACTTCTTATAAGCCTTGTTCGAATCGGGCCGTGTGCTATAGTAGAAAGTGCTTCTGGTTTAAAAATTAACCAACCCGTTTTCAAAATTATCCCGCTTTCGAAGATACCTCCAATAAAACTTATTTATTTTGGACCCTTTCCAATTTCGTCACTTCCGCACAAATTGCTTCTCTGATCTCATACAATGTCAAGTTATTTGTAATCAATTGTCCGAATTTCTGTAATTGAGACATATTGCTTCCTGAGGCCATTAATGGAGATTCGTTCGTGTCACTTACACGTGTTTTTATACCACAATAGCTAGTCGATCAGTATGTCAACTTGACTAATGAACGTATTAGGTCTTAGGCATTTCGAAAAAAAATAGAAACCTGTCATAATTAATTATAGTGTGTCAAAACGTTGACACAAAACTTATTCCCATCTGCGGTATGCTGCCATCTGCGGCAAGCTAAGCTCAGCTTCTTATGCGCTGTCGAGGCTAGCTCCTACCTTATCCGCTGATAACATTAAAAAGGCGTACTACGGCTACTTCCACTCCATCCTGATATATGGCGTCGACCTGTGGGCAACAGCGGCTGATCGTGAAAAGGTGTTCAAAATCCAAAAGCGCGCCGTTCGAATAATTGCTAACAAACCGCACGATCATCCCGCTCGGGGCCTATTCAAAGAGCTCAAAATACTCACCCTACCTAGCGAAGCCTGCCTGCACGTCCGGTACAACCTCGGGTCGTACCCGACTCGCGCGCAGCACCATGCCCCCGGCAGGAGCACGCGCGGCCAGCACCTTCTAGTCGTGCCGTCGCGGAGGCTAGCTAAGGTTCCAGGAACACTCGGTGTACTGGGGCCTAAAATGTACAACTGTCTTCCAGCTGACATACTAAACGCGCCCAGCGATGCAGTTTTTAAAAACAAGGTTAAGAATCTGTTACTAGATAAGGCTTGTTACACAATTGACGAATACTTTGAAATGATATCTTTGGCCCACTCATAAATATTGTAATACTTAGTCAATGTTAAACTGGCAATCACTGTGCAAATATCTTAAAATTAAACTTAAACTAATAACTAACTGTGTGTTAAAAAAGATATATGAATTAAAAATGTGACATATCTAGTTATAATATATTTTTATGCCTGACATGTAAAATTCTGTTATACTTTTACCAATAAAATTCTGATTCTGATTCAAAATATATGATACTACTTCAAAAGTTACTACTAAGCGGCAGACATCCATAGAGTCGTAAAATCAGGCAGAACATGAAATTTCTAGGCATATATGAAGTGAATCGTGAAAATTATTGTCTCGTTCGTGGATAGTTTGCCCTTCAGACACCTGAAGTAACCTAACCATCCTATCCTACCTATTGGTTTAATGTGACTACCGTCAAAACGTTACACAGGAACTTTACGACCGGCCTGATTTTACGATCGGCCGACGACATATAAAAAATTTGACACATTTATTTGATAACTGAATCTATTATGTGTGTAGTGGTAAAATCTATGGGTTTTAACACTTTTAACCTTTTCCACGCCGTGTCAAACACAAAAGCTGTCACTCAGACGCCACATCATTGAAGTGTCAAAACTGAAGTTGAACTTTATGTAGGTATATGCACGTAGGTCGATGTTGCTCTGTGGTCTGTGACCGATTAATCGATCTTTGGCGTTGAACCTACGGTGCGTATATATCGGTCATCAGAAAAAATCGTTAAAAATCGTTTGTAAAAAGATGACTAAAAATTCGGTCAGAACCTTTGCCCAACAGTGGAACACTAAACCAGGCCAACATTTTGCATTGATCGATATAATTATATATATATATTTTTTTTAATTAGGCAGTTATTTTACTGTTTAGGTAACATAAACTATATGCAAGTTGGCCTCATTTTTTAGCGATGTAACAAAGGTGCCAAAGAGTGTAGGCAATAGGGATCCCATCCTTTTATTGAGGAAAACGATAAATTGCCTATCATTTCAGTAGGTAGATGATGCAATATTGTTTGGTTGTTTTGTATCAGTAGATAGTACTTAGATACCTAGAGAAGATAGACCTTATTTCAAGACTATTAAAGATTTTTATTGAAAACAGTAATTTGACCGTAAACATACGTAAGTAGCTTTAATAAAGCAGTGGTATAGACTATGTCACAGCTAAGCTACCTATTTACGCCCACGTCGGGGCAGCACAAAGAGTGAAAATATTATTCATCGCAAATATAATTTTTTTTCTAGGTACATATGATTTTTCCTTAAAAAAATGTACATATATAAGTACTCCACTTGGAATAATGCTATCAGCACCAAAACGATTATATTATTATATTCAGTATGTAACTCCGTAGGCTTTTGTCTTAACCCTGTTTTCAACTTACCCCAACGCACCTTACCTACACTAGTTATTCCCGTATTATAGACCTTTGATCCTTTGAGTAAATAAAAACGTTTTCTGTCAAAAGATACCCTTATCATACTAAATTCCCCGTAGGTAAAGGATTATAAGCTCTGAGAACACGGCGCTTAAGAGTTTATTCACGCTAGCCAATGCTAGCGTGAATAAACAAGCTCAATAGCTTGTTATTGAGTTCTGGTCAGTGTTGTGAATAACGTTTATTTTTAGGATTAAAGACTCGAGCCCTCAAGACTCGTAAGTCTTGAAGACTCGACTATATTTGAGAACTTATTTATTTTACGCGTATGGATGTAACAAATCGTCTTTGCCGCCTTTGAGGCGTTAATCCTCGAGAGTCTTAAGGGTTCGAGTCTTTAAGCCTCAAAATGAGGGTTATTCACAACACTAGTTCAGGTATTATTTAAACATCCGGGCTGGGAAGCTTTTGAATCCATTAGAGTGGAACAAGATAAGGGCTATAGGGAAAATAGCTGCATACAAGAGCAAAGCATTTTACGTGTAAGTTTCTGGACTTTTATAATGCTACCTGCACTATGCTACTACTTGTTATTGTGACAAAAAGCCGCTTGTAATACGAAGTGTTACTTAAACTGATATACAAATAGTGGTTCTGTTAGCTAGACCTCGCGCACTGTGCGCGGCGCACTTATATGGCTCTGCATTTTAATAATTATCCAAAAAATTTGATTTATTGAAATTTAATATTTATATCTAAAATTACAAATTAAAATTATAAATAAAAAAAAAGACAACGCTTCAAGTCGTCCCCGGCGCAAAGGTGCCCATGATATATTCTATCCCTGTTAGAATATATATTTTTTGGTTATCTAGTTAAATATAGTCAGAGGTCTTTTTTGCTAGAATGTCACATATTATTCCATTGGTTCCTCGTTGCTTTATTTATCATAGCCGTCTGGTTTAACTAGCGCGTCACGTGGCGGAGAGCGCCCGACTTGACACTGAACAAATTACTGCCGGGAAATATTGTGGACGTGGAAACATTGAGTTTAGATCGCCTTTTAGCTTGTTGCTGTGCAGGTTTTTTAGGGTTCCGTACCTAAAGGGTAAAAACGGGACCCTATTACTAACACTCCTCTGTCCGTCCGTCTGTCTGTCTGTCAGTCACCAGGCTGTATCTTATGAACCGTGATTCATCTCCGCTCCTCTCCGCCCCAGACTGGTAGTGGGAAAAAAATAGCATCAACAATGGTTTGCGAATAATATCCTGAAGGTAATTCAGTTTTTGGTTTGTACAGGTAAGCAGGGCCACAGAACTGGGCAAGCTTGTGACGAGACTGCAGCAGGAGCGGTCAGAAGTAGCTTTCTTCATCTTCACCAATGGGAGTACTTTAAGGTAACTTGTTAATTACTACTATTTGTATGTATTTGTTCAAACTTTCGTGATTGTTGCTAGTTGGCCGCCAAATACGTCAACTGATGCGAGCGGCTACAGCTCAATATGAACCTTCGTGCACTCCGACAAGGTTTACAATGACGCACCGCATACGATAGGCGTGGCGACTTAAGATTTTGATCGGACAGAAATGGAAACGGCGGTTAGCTAGTAACATATTTATTTGGAAAAATTTGTATTTATATCGATGAATAAAAAATTAGAAAAAGGTCTCCAAAGACACGGAGCACGGGACTGTGGCTACTCTCACTGACGCATTTGAAGAATCTACGCTTCATACATATATTTTGAATATTGTACATACCAGGAATTTTTATTTTAGGAGTAGGGTTCCGTTGAAATGGCCTAAAATATCATCACACTAATGTTTTGCCTTTTGCCCCTTTTTTAGGTCCATGTCCATGATAATCCGAATCGGCTTCCAAGTAGCCATGTTAATTCAAGCCACTCACTGTAATTGCTTGCAACATGCATCCGATCCGCCCATTAAGTTGATTGTGACATGTCGTCACCTTCACTTAGTCTGAAGCTGAGCTAACCCTTGCTTTCGCACTGGCCTTCGGCGTGCTAATCAAACTTAAGGCTCCTCTATATTTTACATTTTATATATTTTATTTCTGTGTGTCTGTTCTGGATGTACCGACTGTAAATAAATAAGTTAAAGTGTTCTTTACATACCTCTAATCAACTATGCTTTTATGTTTGGGCCAAAAGTTAACTGGTAGAGAATGCCATGTAGCATCAACGCCGTATTGTGTTACGGCTTTTAAGTGCGCCTTTTGTAAATGTATATTTTTCTACTGTGCAATAAAGGTTAAATAAATAAATGTATCGATTTAAGTGCGGTTTGTGGTTGGCTTTGCTTGCGGAATTATTTAATGTACTAGATAGCAGTGTTCTTATTTTGTCGGGAAGTGTTTATTGTAGGAAAGTCCATGCTTACAACCAGGAAAGTTTAAAGATTAGACGAAAGTCGTAAAGTTGTAAATTGACAATTTTCGATTTAAAAGCCATCAAATGTTGCTAATTTCAGGCAAGTAGCTAATTCGTTTTTTTTTTTCAGATCAAACTTATCAATGCGTTTCACGATGACTGACAGCGCGCTGCGCCAGATGGGGGATCTCCCGCTGCTGGCTTTCAAGAACAGACGCAAACCAGTCGACGAAGAGGCGTTTCGGACTGAACTCGGAGAACTCAGGTAAGTGGAGGCTTTTTTAAGGCGAAACTGGTGGAAATATATAAATATAAATAAATATTATGGGACATTCTAACACAGATTGACTAAGTCCCACAGTAAGCGCAAAAAGGCTTGTGTAGTGGGTACTCAGACAACGATATACATATATAATATACAAATACAAAAATACATAGAAAACATCCAAGACTTAGGAACAAATAGGTATCTGTAATCATTACACAAATAAATGCCCTTACCGGGATTCGAACCCAGGACCGCGGCTTCACAGGCAGGGTCACTAGTGTCACTACCCACTACGCCAGACCAGTCGTAAGAATATTCGCTGTCCTCGAGTAAAGTCTCGGTAGCTCAGTTGGCAGCGCGATGGGCTAGTGATCTAGTGTCGCAAGTTCGAGCCTCGCCTGAGACAGTAAATTTTCCCACTTTTAATTTATTTCTAACCTTTAGGTGTACTTTGTGTTGCAGAAAACTATGGTAAAAGGGAGCCTAATTAGGGTTCCGTACCAAAAAGGTACAAAAGGAACCCTTATGGTGCGAGTCTGTCCGTCTGTCTGTCACATTGCTAAATATCTCGAGAACTACTGAGACTATCGATTTGAAATTTGGAATAGTTATAATTATGAACAACGCTAACCCAAACATAAGAAGTCTAAATTTTTTTAGTTGTTACTTATCCCGCTTACGACCGGCTTTAGTTACCAAATTAAAATTAATATTGTTGAAACCAACGTCCACCACGTTGGTTTCAACAATATTCTTTATTTTGGAAACAAAAAATATTGCTGGATAAACGTTCTTATTACGAGTTATAGTTATTCTTAAATGGTGAAATTGAATTTCAATGATCATAAAGTTTTTCAAGGTCACGTCGTTAGGACTGACATAATTTCCTACGATTTCAGTTAGCAACGTAATTTTGCAATAAAGTACTTTCAAAAATGTATTTCGCAAAGATTAAAGTTATTATTATAATTGATGGTCCAAAATTGTCTGGATCTTTATTAAAATGTAACCCCTTGGGAAATCTAGATAACTAGAAACAGTAGAAACGTTTTGAAAGCGTAAAAACTCTAATCATGCCTTATATCCACAGTCAATAACTGTAGGTAAGTACCTATTTTTTTAGGGTTCCGTACCCAAAGGGTAAAAACGGGACCCTATTACTAAGACTCCGCTGTCCGTCCGTCCGTCCGTCCGTCCGTCTGTCACCAGGCTGTACCTCACGAACCGTGATAGCTAGACAGTTGAAATTTTCACAGATGATGTATTTCTGTTGCCGCTATAACAACAAATACTAAAAACAGAATAAAATAAAGATTTAAGTGGGGCTCCCATACAACAAACGTGATTTTTGACCGAAGTTAAGCAACGTCGGGCGGGGTCAGTACTTGTATGGGTGACCGTTTTTTTGTTGATGGTACGGAACCCTCCGTGCGCGAGTCCGACTCGCACTTGGCCGGTTTTTTTTTACTTTTCCTATGATTTGACTTGTGATTGTTCTAAAATAAAATAACTTTTAACTCACTTTTCACGTAATTTTATAATTTAGAGGATTTATTTATTTTACTTGTAAGAGCTAAATGTGTAGTACAAACAGCAACACTCCTAACTGTACATCGGTTGACCTTATTACAAAAAAAGCGGCCAAGTGCGAGTAGGACTCGCCCATGAAGGGTTCCGTATTTAGGGGATTTATGTCGTATTAAAAAAAACTACTCACTAGATCTCGTTCAAACCAATTTTCGGTGGAAGTTTGCATGTTAATGTACATCATATATTTTTTTTAGTTTTATCATTCTCTTATTTTAGAAGTTGCAGGGGGGGGGGCACATTTTACCACTTTGGAAGTGTCTCTCGCGCAAACTAAAAGAAAAACAGTCAGTCAGTCAGTTTAGAAAAAAATTATATTAGAAACCTCAATATCATTTTTAAGACCTATCTATAGATACCCCACACGTATGGATTTGATGAAAAAAAAAATTTTTTGAGATTCAGTTCTAAGTATCCCCATACTTTATTGTTTATTTTTTATTTTTGTGTGAAAATCTTAATGCGGTTCACAGAATACATCGACTTACTTTCGGAAAAAAGTGGCTGTGACATACGGACGGACAGACAGACGGACAGGCAGACGTTACATACAGACATGACGAATCCATAAGGGTTCCATTTTTTGCCATTTGGCTACGGAACCCTAAAAAGGCATAAGGTCCACAAATGTACAGTTAACAGTGTGGGCGATGGTAAATACCTACCTGAAATTCATGTTTTTTTTGCCAGGTGAGCCCCAAAGGATACCTAAACATTAAATACAAAACAATATTTTTCAGAATTCATTAAAAGTAATTCTATCTCCAGTATTCGCTTACAGACAAAAACAAACCAACAAATCAGAAAAATAATTGACTTCTATAAAAAACAATTGAATTGTAAAAACAAACGAAACAGGTTCAGCGCCCGCTCTGCAGTGAAATCAATTAAATGAATCGCAATCAATCGTCATCAAGATATATTAAGTAGTAAATCAGTATCAGCGCTCAGGTGGGGAAAAATACTGAGACAATTGTACTAGAATAAATTAGAATTTATTAAGTTCGGTTAAAAGGGGGCGTACAGTAATAACGGGACAAAAGAAATGGCGCGCCGTGCCAGAAGTGGCTATCGCGCGGGTATTTACCTTTATCACAATTACTTTGAGACAATTTACTTCCGTTAAAATTTGGTTCGACAATATAACTATTTAATACTAAAATTATACAGCTATAATTTTCATGGTAACGATATACAACTGAATATAAATGAAAGGAACTCGCAATAAACACTACTTAATCAAATGTGTAAACAGGCCCCGGTATAAAGACCAGTTACACACTTACCCGGCAACCACACTTATCCGTATTGACCTTACCTTAGCCTACGTCATCAATGACTATCAGCTATTCTTGTGTCTGTTCTAATGTTCGAGTATATCTTAGGTAATAACAAGTTCAGTCGCTAGCTTTGAAAAATAAAATTTCTCGTAGATTAAATAAAGAAAATTAAAGAGTGAAACTTTGATTGAAGATGCCACGAGCCACAATAGAAAAGTTATGACGGACAATGATGGATGCACATATTTTCTTAACATTAGTTAAGTGAGTAATTTCACAAGTTTCCTTATCTTGAAACTTGTCTTTTGAAGTAATACTGTAGTCTACTTTAGCATTAGATTAGCTAGGTACAGTCAGCATCAAATAGATAGTGACGGCCAAAGTGGACAAATATATCGTAAAACATTCCTATTTCTGTGGTAGGTAACAACGATGTGTTAGTGTAAGGCCTGAGTGGACGCTCGAAGCGGAGCGTTCGGCGGGGCGTGCAGCGTGGCGTCGGGCTCACAAGTGATTTGAGCAGCGTGCACTAAGGCCGCTCCTATACGCTTACATCCACTTTGATACTCGCATCAACGTCTGCTCAAGACCCCAATGTCAAATTCTTGAAAATATTAATCAAAATAAAGCTTCTTAGTGTAAGGCCTGAGTGGACGCTCGAGTTGGGCGTACAGCGGGGCGGGACGTGCGTGCGGCGTGCGTGCGGCGTTAAACAAATGTAAGCGTATAGAGCGGCCTTAGTGCACGCTGCTCGCATCACTTGTAGGCCTGAGTGGACGCTCGAAGCGGAGTGTTCGGCGGGGCGTGCAGCGTGGCGTTGGGGTCAGGAGTAATTTGAGCAGCGTGCACTAAGGCCGCTCCTATACGCTTGCATTTGTTTAACATGCACGCCGCACGCCCCGCCCGCTGCACGCCAAACTCGAGCGTCCACTCAGGCCTTACACACATTTTAGGAGTGCTTTGGAAATTTGACCTCAGTGTTTTTTTTAATGAATTTATTCCCATAGGTACTGATCTCATTTTGATTACTGACTATATTTAGTTTTTGTCGTAATACCTAAATTAAACACTTAATATAGTTTGGATGTAGGTATGGATTAAAGATTATGGACGTATGGATTGTATGGGTTTTTACACGATGAAGTCCCGTCGTTGTGAAAAATAATGAGCAAAAATCGAGAAGAAAGTTTAAAAATTGTATGGATCAAAGATTTTTTATTCGTCTTAATTTGATTGATTTAATGAATTTAATGAGGTTGGCCTTTTATTAATTTACGTAAATAATATTTGAAACTATTTTTTAAGTTGTTTTTTCCTATTATTAAAGATTACCGAGTATATATTTTTATGATATCTAATTAAATGCATCCACACAGTATAAACTTACCTCTACCTTTTATCTGTTCTTCCCACTATCATACTACCACTCCCACAAAATGCAAGGCTAAAGACACAACCAAGGTTACTTGATGGGTTTTTAATACCCCTAATGGATATAATCTAACACACCCTGTCATATACTGGCGTTTGTTATAGTTTTTATCACTTTTATAATCCCTTAAGAGCATCCCATCGCGTGTGTATGTGTAAAGACGCCTACACATAAGAGACAAAGCAAAGCATTTATTACTAATATACTTCAGCATGGTTATGATGGCTGCACTTTATAGCTTACTAGCGACCCACCCCGGCTTCACACGAGTTAATAAATAATTATTAATAAAAATACATAAACCTTCCTCTTGAATCACTCTATCTATTAAAAAACTGCATCAAAATCCGTTGCGTAGTTTTAAAGATACATAGACAGCGGGAAGCGACTTTGTTTTAGACTACCTATTCGTATGTAGTGATGGTATCATGACTGATGTTTACTAGTCCTCTGCCTTTGTCAACTCTTTGAACGCCATGCCTAACGTGCGCGGCGTGTGATTGTGAACCTTGTCGGAATGCACGAAGGTTCATATTGGTCTGTACTAGTAGTCACGCGCGTGAGTTGACGTCTATGGCGGTCAAAGGGTTAATCAAAAAGCACAAGTATTACATTTTAGAAGCGAGTGCTATAGGTAGACGAAAAACATGACTACAGGGTTGTTTTATAAATATGACCAAAAATAAACATACAATAACAAACGGTCGTTATTCTATTTGTGTCTTTTATCTAAGTTCTCTCATTTCAATTAAGCCAACACACTTGGGAAAAGAAAAGGCCTATTAAAAATATACGAGGACGCTTGCCTACACTCATTCATGTTCAACAATATCTTCTCCATAAAAGAGACATAATAGATTTTATTGACAATTTATTGCTGCAACCGTAAAAACGAAACAGGTATATAATCGTGGGGGGTGTTATGGGGACGATAACGTTATGGAAAAATAGCTTTGTTTCAATCAGTAAAATAGAGTGAACGCACCCTCCAATGTTATACCAGTTGATAATGCTTTGTACCGTAAAATGGGGTGAGTAGGGTCAAAACTGAAATTCAAACCTCGGTAAGTAACACTTTATTTTTACATATGAAAACTGAATGGTGTATATAATAAGTGTTCCGGACGTTTGTATTTTTGTTTTTATTTTATTTTGGGTAGTTCCATTTCATAACTTTGACGATAAAGAGGAAAACCCACCTCACCCCGTAGTGCCTCGTATTTGGGGTGAGGGGGGTTTTCATACAAAGGTGATTTTGGAAGATTGTTGGATCGATTTTTTTTATTATGCGTATTACTATAGCTCCATTTTAAATTGGAATACATTATTTTTGTAGCAGTAGCCTTAAGATCCCTTCTCACCCCCCTCTCAAACCTTCTCTCCCCATTCATAACCCACCTCTCCCCGCGAAACCTACTCACCCCGTTTTACGGTATTGTAATTTCATTTTGTAATTTCATATTATGAAAAGTCTAAATAATTTTTATTTAAACAGAGATTAAATAACTAAAGATCATAAATCTCTATGGCATAACGACAGATAGGGACTGTTAGGGTCCTACTGGGACGTAGAAATAAATCGCGGACTGTATCAAAATAGGCTGGTTTATTCCGCCTTAATTACAAGAAGAAATCCCGGCCATACAATTATAAAATTATATTCGGTATTCGTCCGTTGCCGGTGAAGTAGGTAAAGCCAAGTGTGGGCCGCGCGTCGCTCGCGGCTTGCCGCGATGACGTCGCGTGCTGCCCGCCGCCCGCGCGTCTCCTCCTACGTATATCCAGTACTTAAGGCTCCGTTAACGATTTTAGAGCCAAAATGTAAAATTGATAGATTTAGTCGTTGAAATTGTACTCCTTTTGTTACTTAATATCTAAATAACAAGTATTGGTTTCCATTGACACGTCTTCTCATCTTGCCTTTTAATAATAAGGTCCCGAGCGTGCGTCACCGGCAATATATGAGGAGAAGGGGCAGTTTTTAAAAATTCATCAAAAAATTATAGTTATAAATTATAAAAAAATATGTATAAGAACAGTTTCAGGAAATGTTGTAGATTGTTTAAGTATCAAAATTACGTTGAAATTAAGTCGATTTTCACGAAAAATGTTCACTTGTTATGAAGTAATTTCTGGTGAAAATTGATTTCGTCTAACTTTCATTTACTCTTGTTCAATATCATATAACAAAAATGTAGTCTATGCAAGTTGGAGTATAGGATATGTGTAATATATAATTACCATTTTTAGCAGTCCAAACTTTACGGAATTTACAAATAAGATCGACTAAATCAGTGCTTTACGCGCGTTTACCTAAACGTCCATCAGAAAAAAAATCATTACTAATTTAGTGAGTCAGTTTTGAAAAAAATGATCCGTACAAATGCAAGAAAAGAAGACGTGCTAATAGATACCAGGCCGCGTAGCCAACGTACCAATCGCTTACGCCCCGTAGCGATCGAAACGCAACTGTCACTGTCACACTGATATGGAAGCGTGATAGAGAGACACAAAGCGATTCGATCGCGAAGCGATAGCGATTGTCACCTTGGCTAGGCCGCCTGTACTTGTTATTTCTATTACGTAACAAAAGGTGTACAATTTCATCGACTAAATCTATCAATTTTACATTTTTGCGCCTAAAATCGATACCGGCCTCTTAACAGGGACAAACGACGATCATCAACTGATTAAGTTAGCAGCCGTTCATGAATAACGCCATTAACTGTTTAATCCCCAGGGACAGCATATACACCGAAAAGTCCATGAATATGACAGACGTAGTGGAGTGGTACACCAACGCAAACGCGGCGCTGCTCAACCATCTCACTAAAGAAATTAAGGACACGGATAGCAGTACCATATGGAGGTAAGGCAACTCTCATTTCTGAGTATTATAATATAAATATCTTATAAATTGAAATAGATGTCATAAACTGATGAAAAAGTGGCCAAACCCTTCACTTTCGGATTCCAAACAGGCGGCCTAGCCAACATGCCCATCGCTTACGCTCCGTAGCGATCGAAATGCAACTGTCACTGTTGCACTAATATGAAAGAGTGATAGAGAGATCCAAAACGTTTCGTTGTCGAAGCGATAGCGATTGTAACCTTGGCTAGGCCGGCAGTGTCTTCAGCATACGCGGCGCGGAAGTTCTGAAATTGCGGGCACCTTTATCTATCTAATTACGCCTTAATTGGAGTAAATGAGAAAGATACCCGCAATTTGCGAACTTCGGTGTGCGCGTTAGGCCCTCTGGACCTCGGGGGCGTCATTTCATAATGTTGTCATGTCATGGCAAAATGTTTGCGATCCCATGTTGTCTCCCATACGACTATGCGGGTAAAGCCGATGAATGAATGAATGAATAAATGAATGAATGAATGTTTATTTGCATCAAACAGGCGTACATAAATAGGTGTTACATTTTTGTTTTTGAACGATCCTTGTTTTGCCATGACTGGCGTGTGGCGATGTGGGTTTAGTGGGTAGGACTTCTCCCCCTTTTTCTCGCTATGATTAACTATTGATACAGCAATTTTGTTCTAGATATTTAGTTGGCTTCAAGAATATCCTGCGGAGCATAGAGTGCAAAGGCATCGCGTCGGTGCTAGGAATCAATTACTTTGGGCGCGGTACATTGCAACCGAGAGCACATGAAAGGTAGGTTATATCTTAACCGCGTCTGTTGTAAGTTTTAAAGATAATTATCGGACATAGAACTTTTCGTGTCAAAAATGAGTATTTGAGAAAATGAAACTTATTATTAATAGGTAGGTACGAGTAGATAAAAGATGTATATTCTACTTGCTGTAAATTACTGAGAAGTTTCTAGAATACAAATAAACTACAAATCAGCGCATTATTTCCTTATTACATTTATTTTATATAGTTCCTAAATATAAAAACGAAAACTGTAGTAGGTACTTATACTTACGTACATACAGTGCCAAATTGAAAACTACCGATACATACATCAAATAAGTTATCGGACGTATTCTGTATTTTCCGGTAGCTATCTTCTGTAACAATTTTGTTTAAATATCTAAGTATAACGTTAATCTCTTATAACATCGTTACCATGTCAATATTTCATTTCTATGTTTGATAAAAGTTCTATGTTTGATAATTACCAAAGAAAAGATTAGTAGATACGAATAGGTATACAAGAGTTTGAGAGAGCGTGAATAGTTTCAAGAAGTTAGGTATCATAAGATAACAATATTAAAACTTTAACAAATTGTAAAACCAGAATACTGACCTAGTTCATTGGAAAGAATTATCATAGCAAACGTTTCCGAGTTTGTCAGTGAAATTGAAATATAGACACACCTTCAAGGACAACTCGAACGTGACTAGCGTTGAATAACTTGAATAACATTAGGTGATGAGTGGTATTGAGGGAAGAGATTACATTAGCTTCTAGCCAACGAAGTAAATCGTGTTAAATAAAAAGTAACATTTTTTTTAATAAACGTGCTAAATAAAACAGAGTATTTAATAAAGCAATGTTTATTTACTTGTCTGGCATGTACGGTCTCAATTCTGTTACAACTATTTTGTATGTGGGTGTATTTTGCACAATGTTATTTTATATTCTCTCAGTTTACCCGTGACCATGTGTGCTAGTATAAGTAATGAACAAAACGTGGGGATGTGATGTGTAAAATATTACACATAAAATCCTAATGAACGTTTTTAATATTTATCATTCACATTCTACCAGAGAATATGCGGAAACTGCTCAACATTAGCATGAGTTTTTAAAGAAAAAAGATAATCTATACGAGCTGGTGTGGTGAAAAATTATTTACCCCGCGTTTATAGCCCGTTCCTTTATCAGATGGACTTCAGTTCAATTCTTCTGAATTCGATTGTACAGATTCATAGCACATCTGGTCCTCGGGAGAGACCTATTGGACAACACCTTGAACTATGTGCCGTCGCTCATACCACTGCATGTGGACATCAAAGAAGACAGCCCAGAGTATAAGGAGTTGGAAAAGAAGTAAGTATTAATATTAAACACAAATGTAAAAAAAAACATATATTATTTTCTCTAAAATTTATTTTCAAAAATAAGTTTTTGGCAAAAAATGTATTTTTGATACAACCTTTATATCGCTGACTGTTTTTTACACAGGCTACTAATATTCATCGAGACAATTCTAAAAACCCCACACACAATTAGGTTTCGTTGTTTCATCACAGTGTTGCTATGGCCACCTCCTGTCGCCATCAACAGACCATTAGCATGAGTTGCGGTCTAAAGTCGCGCTAGATGTATGCAGCTGCGCGCCAGAACGAAACTCATGCTAGCAGGTCAGATCAGCTCGATGGTACCATAATACAAATAAATACAAAACATTTTGCCCAGGAACCAGTTAATCGTCGAGAACAGTCTCCAGACTGGGAACCTGACTGAGGCCATCTCTTACTTCGACCAAACGACCACGCTGTTGGATAAGCTCCGCGCCGTGCAGAAACAACTACGGGGATATATCAGGTAAGAAGTGTAAACCCGAAAGGCTATGGTCCTACCTATACGAGTAATAAGATGTAGTCAACGTCAGTAGGTACTTTTTGTACCGAGACTGACTGAAATAGCAAGACACGTTCACACGTTTCCGTGAAAACTGGTGCTAACTTTGCACCACTCGAAAAATCGCGAAATTTCAATACTTACAAGCCCTAAGCAATGCGAATTCTCAAATTCATTTTTATGTTTTTAATTAGACTAAAATTGTTACAATTTGAAACCATCGGGCGCAGCATAGTTCCATTTTTAGGGTTCCGTAGCCAAATGGCAAAAAACGGAACCCTTATAGATTCGTCATGTCTGTCTGTCTGTCTGTCTGTCCGTCTGTCTGTCTGTCCGTCAGCCACTTTTTTCCGAAACTATAAGAACTATACTGTTGAAACTTGGTAAGTAGATGTATTCTGTGAACCGCATTAATATTTTCACACAAAAATAGAAAAAAAAATATATTTGGGGGTTCCCCATACTTAGAACTGAAACTCAAAAAACTTTTTTTTATCAAACCCATACGTATGGGGTATCTATGGATAGGTCTTCAAAAATGATATTGAGATTTCTAATATCATTTTTTTCTAAACTGAATAGTTTGCGCGAAAGACACTTCCAAAGTGGTAAAATGTGTCCCCCCCCCCCTGTAACTTCTAAAATAAGAGATTTTTTTTGTGAAAAATATAAAATTTTCGACGAAAGTCAAAACGGATTTCGAAAAAACAAATCTACAACTTTAGCCGTTTACAAATTTGTTCAGGAGGCTTTAGACGCAATAAATTCAAAAAAGCACGCAATCCGTATCTTACTGGACATGACGAAGGCGTACGATAAAGTTAACTACAAAATATTACTTGACAAGTTATATAGCATTGGAATACGCGGAGAAGCCCATAAATGGTTTAAGTCCTACCTAGAAAATAGAGAGTAATACGTAGAAATAGAATACATCGATCCAAACAGTAACGAAATCTGCAACATTAGATCAACCAAAAAAATAATTAACGCATCCATTCCACAAGGGAGCGTGATCGGATGTCTCCTGTTTATTATTTATATAAACGACCTGCCTAAAACTATGGACATACCATGCACTCTATTTGCAGACGACATTTCTCTATTAATAACATGTAACACTACTGCGAACATAAATGAACAGATTAAACATACACTAGATAATATTACGAACTGGATGGACGATCACCAATTAGAGATTAACTTCAGTAAAACTAAAATTATGACATTTCAACCGCACCAAAAACAACCTTTAGATATTGACTTCCATTATAATGACATACAGATAGAGCTAGTACAGGAATTTCCGATGCTAGGTATAATTTTAGATACGCACTTAAATTGGAAAGCGCACATAAACAAAATCAGTGGGAAACTGTCTAGTTTTGTATATGCGCTTGGAGAAATAAAGAGAACCACGGATCTACAAACCTCGCTTATAACATATTACGCATATGCCTATGCATGGCTAAGCTACGGCATCATCTTCTGGGGAAATAGTACGGACGCACCAGATCTCTTTATACTCCAAAAAAAACTCGTTCGCATAATAGCAAACATTAATATACCAGATACATGCAAGCCACATTTCCAAGAACACAATTTACTGACTCTACCAGGAATTTATATTCTAGAAATATGTAAGTTCATTAGAAAAAATATTAGTATGTTCAAAAAACGAGAAGAGGTTTTGTCTAGAGCTCACTCAGTTAGGCACAGAAACATGCTTATGCTGCCCTCATCAAATTTGAAAATGCATTCAAAAAGCACATACGTCATGGCAATCAAAATTTTCAATAAATTACCAGACGTACTTAGAAACGAAGAACTAGATTTTACCTTCATAAGACGCCTAAAACAATTACTTGTCTCAAAATGTTATTATACCATAACTGAGTATTTTGATGATAATTTAACAAACTATAACTGTAACGACTTGACATTTAACTAATTTTATTATTATAATTCCAATTTACTATAATTATTTCTTGACGATAAATCATCAATGTTCTATATTTATTGTGAATTGTTTATTACTTATTACTGTTATATTTCTACTACAACTAACAATTTTAAAAATGATCGTGTTTTGTAGGTATAATAAACTTTTTAGTTTTAAACTAGTTTTTAAGACAGTGCTACGCCCTTGCAGGGCGACCATGTACCAAATGTTTATGTAACACCTTATTATAACCATGGTTTATGCATAAAATAAATGAAATGAAATGAAATGAAATGATTAAACTAAAAAAAATATATGATGTACATTACCATGCAAACTTCCACCGAAAATTGGTTTGAACTCTTGTTAAGTAGTTTTTTTTTAATACGTCATAAATCCCCTAAATACGGAACCCTTCATGGGCGAATCCGACTCGCACTTGGCCGCTTTTTTATCGCCTATGCCCGCCACTTTCGCACTTACATACTTTTTTTAGAACGTGACAGGCGTGGTGACAAGTGATAAAATTGCGACCGTGGTACCGCCGCAAAACCAGTTCATTACTTACCGATATACTGATATGACCGGGCCTATATGTATTTGTCTTCGTGGCGGAGTGATTAAAAAATCTCCGTCTGTTTCAATCGCACGGTTATAAAGTGACACTTTTTTTTATCACGTGGTTAAAGCTCTCCATAATTCTCCTGTACGTGTTGAAAGTTCTAAAAGTAACCCGAGACCCCTATAAAACTTCATTAGAAGTTTATAGCTATAGGTAGCGACGTAAACAATCAACTTGTATATATGTATTATAGTACAACTAAGCTAGATATCGATTCAGATTTAACAATTTGTTACGGGTTAGAAGTGGTTTTGATACGACTTTGACGATTAATTTGTCTTGATGATAGGCGTGAATCTCTCGCACAACTTTCACTTCTTTTCGCATGCACTTGAGCGATCTTCACGGTAGTATCAACTTTTTGACTCTGAATCGGGCTTGAGTTCTCTTGTACACGTGTAACAGGGATGATAATTTAGATTGTTTTTAGACAGCCGTGACATCGTCGCAAAAGTAATTAAGATGATTGCTTTAAACGTGGATCTTATTACAGTTATTTTAGGTTGATACTTAAAGTATTTTTGGACTTAAAGCACTCGTGTTTTATAATTAGGCATCTACTTATATATAGCTATGCCCCTTCGTTAGACTTTTTTTAGGTTGTTTTGATTATTGTAAGATTTAGGAGCGAAAAACAATTCCATACAAATTTCTAAATTTTCCTAGTAATGCACTTACGTAAGCCAAAAATTAAAAAAATTAACAAAGGTTCGTAGCTGGGGTTGATATAAATCAAATTGTGTTAAAATATTTTCAAAAATGTTAATATCCAGAGAGGAAAATAGGCACTACGTTTGTATGCAAATTTTCCTAACTCTTATGATAGCTAAAAACTCTAAAAAAAATACAGGGGCGTAGCTGGGCTTGATATAAATCAAATTGTGTTAAAATATTTTCAAAAATCTTAGTATCCAGAGAGGTTTCGTGACGGTCGTCCACTTTCGTCTCAATAAATTCCGGTATTATAAATCTTTATAAAAGTGCAACAATTTCCACAGCATCTAATATCAATCTAACCGCCCCACGTTGCAATCGCATATAATTGAATACGTGACTCGACCTGCCGACCGATGCCATCTAAATCTAGGGCTTAGCTATATTAAAATAGATCTCAATTTAAATTGCCAGTCGTTGGGGTCACCGATATTTGTTCAGCGGGTATAAACTTTTATTAGATTAAGGTCAGGATTTGTTATAGTGAAGCTGGGATTTGTGGCCGCTTTTACAGTAATATAATATACCTCTATAATGTGTATAACACACATTGTATGTAGCAACAAATAAACGTCTTATATATCTATCTTTCTATTAATTCATGAGGTGTTTAGGTGTTGAAGGATCCACTGAAAAATCAATTTAGCAGCAGTGCACGACGAAGCTCATACTAATTTAGACAAAAAAACAGAACAACAACACAATTTAACATGTCAAATACTTAGGTATAAACCCTTTTCATTATATATTTTTTTTGAAAATTTATTACTTTATTTACATGGTAACTTTGAATAACAAAATGATTAATTCAAAAATCTAGCCCTAAACTTGCCTGGGGCATTGTTCCCAGGACACTGGCCGTTCCCCCTCTGCAAAGTGAGGCTGAGTATTTGTGCAAAAAATGCGCCAGACACCCAGACTAGTTTGGTAGAAATTTCTTTTACTAGTTTTTTGGTGTCTGACGACCAAGGACCGAGAGTTTCAATTGCAAGTGCTGCAAATACATAATTCGTTTTCAAGAATGCATATTTGCGACACTTGTCAATTTGGGCGTCGTCTGCTGCCGTCACTGGCCTCCTGGCAGAGCCCCGGACGTGGGATG
Source organism: Cydia amplana (assembly GCF_948474715.1). Classification (NCBI taxonomy): domain Eukaryota; kingdom Metazoa; phylum Arthropoda; class Insecta; order Lepidoptera; family Tortricidae; genus Cydia; species Cydia amplana. The sequence continues at coordinate 14,685,117 of NC_086080.1, read as the reverse complement.
GGGCCAGCGTATCAACACGTGTTACATCCCATCCCATTTCTTGATAATTTTTGTAAAAATAAATTTTAATACATTTAGAGCCAGCGCAAGCTACGAGTGTAGTGAAAGTGCCTACGATCAAAGAACCCGCCTAGCGGGTCGCTGACATTGAATGTGTTAAAATATCGGTATATGAAATTGATAAATGAGAAACCAATAATAAACCTATAACTGAAGGATTGGAGGGTACGAGTATGTATGGGTAAGGGGCCCACTTAACAGTCCGCCGGACGGTATCGGCCTGTCAGTTAGAACAAAAAGTTGACAGCTCCGAACAACTGGCAGGACGATATCATCCGGCGGACTGCTAATCAGTTGGCCCCTTTATAAGTTATAAACTAAAAGGTGCTTCAATCTAACAATTTGCGTTCACCTGCCATTTGCGGAAGAATCGCACACGATCGTTATTGGCGAATAACTAGCGGTACATTTACATGACAATCGGCTAATGAGCGAGTTGGCATTTGACATTTACGTTAGAGACTAAATAAATAAATAAATAAATATTATAGGACATTATTACACAAATTGACTAAGTCCCACGGTAAGCTCAAGAAAGCTTGTGTTGTGGGTACTCAGACAACGATATATATAATATACAAATACTTAAATACATAGAAAACAACCATGACTCAGGAACAAATATCTGTGCTCGTCAGACAAATAAATGCCCTTACTGGGATTCGAACCCAGGACCGCGGCTTCACAGGCAGGGTCACTACCCACTAGGCCAGACCGGTCGTCAAAGACTCCATGCACTCGATCGCATTTTCCTCTGTATCGCACCAGTTCATCAGAGCAAGATGGACTGACAGCCCATTAAACTGAGGTTATATCCTAAATTCTTGATATCCAGGGATGGAGTAACAGAGAGTTTGAGGGAGGCGCGTCGCAGCGAGGCCGTATGCGCTGGCATTCTGGTGCTGGTGTGTGTGGTGTCTCCCATCATCATCGCTCTCGTCAGGACAGCTGTCAATACTATTCAGGTTCGACTTACAAGTCTATTGAGTGTCTCACTACTTGGCAAAGGCCTTAAACTTTTATATCCACGGCCTTTTTCTAGTCTGTTGATAAGAAAGGAGTTTAGCCGTTCGGCCATTTCGCTGCAGTTAGGTATATTCCTTGACCTTCCCTGTCATCCACATTATTGCTACAAAGTACACAAGTTAACCTACGAGTATGTACCTATATAGGTGCACTCGGTATACGTAAATAATTCAATAAGTCCCATTTGAACCTAGCAGTTCTCCAACCATTAATAAATATAGATTCACATATTTATTTATCCTGTTATTTTAATAAGTAATTCTAAAAATACACGACGCTGATATTGTTGCGATTTGCTACCTACCCGTACGAAAAGTCTAAGATTCACTAGTGAAACTAGTCATAAAATGGTACCTTCTTACAGGTATACGCTACGAACTTGGCCGAGAAGGCACGAGAACTGGAATACGAGAAGGAGTTGAGCGACTCTCTCCTCTACGAGATGCTGCCGGCCACCGTGGCTAAACAGTTGAAGCAAACCCAGCAGGTAAATATAAACACATGGATGACTCACGCTACACCGGGCCAGGGCCGGGCCGGAGCTTCCGGCGCTTCGTTTTCTATGGAAAGCACACGTGATCACCGATCAGTCGTCATAGAAAATGACATGCCGGACGCCTCGGCCCGGGCCCGGCCCGGTCTAGCGTCAGTCATCCTTTACCCCAAGTAAAACACAGGCATGATAACGGTAGGTACTCATATGACTCATTATACAGCTAAGAGTTATATAACGATGGTGTAAAAGCTCTAGAAATAGCCCAATTCTGAATTAACTTGCGTTCCAGTCTTTATAAATCGTTAGACTTAGTAAGATCTGTTTAATGCTGTATTATTTTTCTTAAAGCGTACTAGTAAAATTTTTTTTTCTGTATTACTTAGGGACACAGCTCAGGAAGTATGTTGAGTCTAAGCCGGTGAACCCTCGTTTTAAACTGAAGCCGCGCAGCATAAGATAGCATAAGATGGGAAACGGGTTTTATCATTTTACTTACTCAATTGCAGCCGCGTTCCTGACATATCTACCCAACTGATATCAAATAACACACAAAACAATGTTACTATCTTGGAGGATACAACTAAACGGAGTAGCCATTAACAGGCTTTCCCCTCTGTCGAAAATAGGCGGCCAACGGTCATACACAATGTATGGACTGACGTTTATCTGACATGGCTATTTTTACGTTACGCATACATTTGACGTTCCCCTCCCCCGCAAAAATCGGCAGACTGTTTTGTACAGAAAATTACAGACATGGCGTCTCCGTTTGATTATATCCTCCAAGGTTACTATAGGTAACATATTTAGTCATTGTCACAGATCTCTCCAAGAGTATTTGGGCTGCTGTTCCATGCTTATGCACTTTGCTATACAACGCTAAGCTATACAATTTGGGACTTCATAACATGGACAATTTAATTCAAAATTTGATGCAGCTTTTTGATAAATTATTTCTCTTACTCCGAAACAAACTGTTAACAAATTATATTTAGTACATACGTCCCGAAAACTTTGTAACGCACTGGGCATTAGACTGATTGCGTGCGGATTGCATACTTCTCATAGAAAACTTTTCAAACAGTCGTAGTCCATAGCAAGAAACTGTCGTAAAAACTTCGTGTAGAATTTTGCCCATGGGAATGCCAAACCATTTGGCATTCTACGCTCACCGAAAAAACATTACCCTCTGTTATTTGGCCATTCAGTAATCTAAGTGAACGTACCACAAGGTTTAAAATGTATCCCTTACTTGCTTTCAGGTCCCGGCGGAGTATTTTGCCTCGGTGACTGTCTACTTCAGTGATATTGTCGGATTCACTGCTATTGCTGCCGTGTCCACTCCTTACCAGGTAAAATAGCTAATAAAGAAGGGGAGAGAAAACTCTTGTAAATACCGGTTTCCCCATGAGGAAGTATTTTTAATTAACTTCAAAAAAGGAGGATGGTCTCATTTCGTTGGAACCTTTTCTCAGAAAAGCCACTAGCAACAAAGAAAAGGAAAAGTCAAAATTTTACGTGTCATTTAAGGAATATAACTATTTGTGCCTATTATTACATTATTATTTTTAACAGTATGAATTATGTAGCTATGACTGGTATTAACAGTTAGTCATAAGTAGTTAAATTGTAACTGATTCGAGTTAACAATTAAACCACATATTTAATGTAAATACTTACCTACTTAAATTCAAATTGTAATGTGGTTTAATTATGTATACCTACTTGGTACATATTATTATATTCAAATATAGATTATTAACCACAACTGTATTCGTTTTCATAATGAAATAGGCTACGTACGAAATTTAATGTCCAAAATACAGTTTGCAAATATCGCAATAGTTAATTACATTTTTAACGAGTAGACAAACAACAAAACTCTTGGGCGTATTCTGGTCGTAATAACAGGCCATGAATTTGATCTATAAGGCCGGCTCTTTATCATTTGTCACCATGGCTGTCACGTTCTAACAAATATGTAAGTGCGAAAGTGACGCATAGCATGACAGGTGATAAAAATGCGACCGTGATAGGTGGTCTGGATTTGTTATGGATATGATCTGTCAGTGTCAAAAGAGACGTTTCTGGTTGAAGAAATGTCACCTTTGACACTGACATCCATCAAATCCAGATTAAATTCATAACCTGTTATTACAATCAGAAGGGCGTTTTTTTTTTTGTTGTCCCCTACACTTTTTTTTCAAATTTGGGATATTTTTATGTTAACTCAGAATCACGAGCTCTTTCTATCCTAATAGGAGAAAAAAAGTGTCCTATGATTTTTATTTCCATTCCGTCACCATTTTTCATAGACTGTATGGCGGTCGCGTAATGGAAAGATCGAAAAATTTATGGAAATTTTGGGACACTTTTTTTCTCCTATTTAGGATAGAAATAACTCGTGATTCTGAGTAGAAATAACATAAAAAATCCCAAATTTGAAAAAAAAAGTGTAGGGGACAACAAAAAAAAACGGCCAGAAAACCTCCTTAATTAAGTTTTTCTCATTATATTACAGGTTATTAGTTTCCTGAACTCAGTTTACAAGTTGTTCGACGACCGTATAGAATGCTACGACGTCTACAAAATCGAAACCATCGGCGACTCTTACATGGTGGCTTCTGGGTTGCCCGTTAGAAACGGTAAGTGTAAGGCCTGAGTGGACGCTCGAGTTGGGCGTGCAGCGGGGCGGGGCGTGCGGCGTGCATGTTAAACAAATGCAAGCGTATAGGAGCGGCCTTAGTGCACGCTGCTCACATCACGCGTGAGCCCGACGCCACGCTGCACGCCCCGCCGAACGCTCCGCTTCGAGCGTCCACTCAGGCCTTAGTGTAAGGCGGTTGCGTTTTATATTTAAAGGATGACTCAAGTTAGACCGGTCCGTGTCCGGGCCGGAGCTTCCGGAGCTTCGTTTTCTATGGAAGGCATTACGTGATCACCGGTCATTTGTCATAGAAAAGTAAGCGCGAGAAGCTCCGGCCCGGTTTAACGTGAGTCATCCTTAATGCGGATCCGCATGCGGCTCCGAAGTGCGAGCGGGACATTGCTTTATACAAATACGTTTCAAAATGGCAAAAATTTGATGCCATAGAGCATTTTGTAGCGGCGGTTTTTCTCCAAAGCCAATCTGATATCCAATATGGGATCTGACAATGTGAAAACGCTCTAAGTAGGGTTTCCAATCCGGATCCGAAATGTACGAATTATCCGGATCTGGATCCGTCGTGCTAACCCTAGCTTTAAGTGAGTTAGAGTGACCACTCGTGCGGGTCAACCAGCGGGGCGTAAGGCGCGGCATCCATGTTAAACAAATGCAAACATGATGAGAGCTACCCTGCTCAAATCTTTTGGCCGATTAATGCCGCGCTGCACGCCCCGCCTAACCTATGAAACCCTTGTATTTCGAGAAAGTTTAGTACACTTGAGCATAGAGAAATAAGTAAGTATTTATCGATGACTTCAGTGATAAGATACGCATTGGCCACAGAAACCGTGCGCAATAACTACTCTGCCCCCTTAACTAGATCGAAATCGAATCAAAAACTAAAAATTCGACGGGACCCCCTATATTACCCCCTACAGTTTACGTCCGATCCTTTTTGACTTTTCCTATGTTGCAGGCAACAAACATGCCACGGAAATTGCCAGTATGGCGCTAGAGCTGCTAGCGGCCACAGCACACTGCAGGCTGCCGCACCGTCCCGATCAGGTACTTAGGTAACTGTCTCCGTGTACTTGTTTGCCTTTAATTGCTTGCCCCGAAGCTTATTGTATAGCTATAATAAAAATATGCCACGGAAATTGCTAGTATGGTGCTAGAGCTGCTAGTTGCCACAGCACATTTCAGATAGCCGAACCTTACCGTTCAGATCAGGTAGGAACTTAGGTAAATGTCTCGGTGTACTTGGTTGCCTTCGTTTGAGTGCAGCTTGTTGTACCTACAGTCATAATATAATATGCCACGGAATATTCCTGATACCACACATCAAGTAGGTACTAAGGTAATGGGTAATTATCTCTGTGTACTTCTTTAGCTTTACTTTCCATGCGTGTAGCGTAGCTTATATATGCTTTGTCTAGTACAGTTACATTAAAGAAATGAAACCGTGAAGTAGATTGCAAGAGTTTTTTTTGCTTTAGGTACTTGGAAATCCAAAACCGTTCAAAGATTGTGATAATTAAAAATTTAATAGGTAATTTCCAAATGTAATATTATGTATTCTTATTGGTATTTATTTAAGAAACAGAATCAAAAATAAGGTAAGTTGCAGTGGCGCAGTTTTTTTTTTTTGAGATAACTCTACCGGTGTCTCAGGGAATCTCGCTCGAGGCAGTATATTTCAATATTTTCTTTATTCCACAAGCTAACTGACCTATTTCTTCATACACAGACGTTATGCATGAGAAGCGGCATTCACACAGGGCCCTGTGTCGCGGGGATCGTTGGGAGTAAGATGCCGCGGTACTGCCTCTTTGGGGACACCATCAATACGGCTAGTCGAATGGAAAGTACCAGCGAGCGTAAGTTTCTGAAATATATTGTAATGTTTGTCTCACCCACACAGGATACTGGAGTACCGGGTACCAGCGAGCGTAAGTTGCTTTGCGCCATTTGCACCATCCAACTAACCCGAGTTTAAGCGTTTAAACCGTTAACCCAGTGTCAAATTGTACTGGTAACCATGGTAATTCCAGGTTTAAGCGGTTAACCCCTTAAGTGGAATGGTGCAAGTAGGCCTTAGACGGATCATGACATATTCCTATTTAATTAACAAGCTTTTATTAGGTCGACCTGTATGTAACTATGTAATGGAATCTTGCAAGTTAAATTTGATCCACTTCCCGGTTTCCGATTGAGCTGAAATTTTGCATACACATGTAAGTCGGGTGACAATGCAATATTATGGTACCATCGAGCTGATCTGATGATGGAGACAGGAGGTGGCCATAGGAACTCTGTGATGAAACAACGCAACCTAATTGTGTTAGGGGTTTTTAGAATTGTCTCGATGAGTATTAGTTGTCTGTCGTAAGAAAAGTACAGTCAGCCATAAAAGCTTGTACCAAATATGAAATTTTTGCCAAAAACTTATTTTATACTCTATCTAACAGATCGTTGGCAATTTCATAGTTTTCGGATTTGTATTATAAATAAGTAGCACTTTTATGTCTTTTTTTCAGCAATGAAGATTCAAATATCCGACGACGTAAAGAGAGCTCTGGACCGGAACGGCAGGTTCATCACATCCCCTCGAGGAGTAGTCGACGTAAAGGTATCTTATCTTATCTTATTTTTTTCGGGGGCCCTTGCGGATACACTTCGACCCATAGGGATCTTTTGTGCAATTACCCCCTAGAGAAGATCCGCCAACTACTCAAGAGCTTTTCCCACCATATCCATGTGTCGGATGATGGAGCTCATGGGTAGCGTTTTAATGTCCTTTGGTTCCAGATATCCTGCTCCAAAGTCCTTCATTCTTTATCTGGCGAGGGCGTGACATTCACATATTAAGTGTTTCACTGTATCTTCCTCTTCGCCACACATACGACATTCGGTGTTGTCAGAGTGTCCCATCTTGGCCAGAATTTCTTTGACCCCGTAATGGCCAGTAAACACCCCCGTTATGATTTGGAGTTGTCTTTTGGGTCAAAAAGAATACTGTGTTCACGTCTTTCCTGTAGACATACACAAGAGTTAAGGGCTATAAAGGTTAATTTTCTTATTTAATCCTTATCCACGTGAAAAGGTCCTCCTTTTATTTAGAGAACTATGATAAAATCATTACTTACATGCCCACAAGCTGTTAACTATTGCCCACAGGAGAGAAAAATGTACAGTTCACGCGATCACACTAGTTTTCTCTCCTGTGGGCAATAGTTAACAGCTTGTGGGCATGTAAGTAATGATTTTGTCATAGATAGGAGAACCTTTTCACGTGGATAAGGATTAAATATGAAAATTTACCTTTATAGCCCTTAACTCTTGTGTATGTCTATAGGAAAGACGTGAACACAGTATTCTTTTTGACCCTTTTGCTAAGTTTCCAAACCTTTTTGCTTCAGCCGGAGTCTACTCCTTGCATAAAGAGCTTTGCATGCTTTGCAACGTAAAGGTAACTACAGAAGGAAATAAATATTTATGGGCCAATGTTACACAAATCGACCTAGCCTGTACAGTATAGTACAATACCCTGCCTGCCTGTAGCCTGTATAGTATAGTCTGTATTGTGTATTGTACAATGAGCGCAGTAAGGCATGTTGTGGGACGATAGAGAACGATATATATATAATAGATAAATACTTAAATACATAGTAAACACCCATAAGTCAGGAACAAATATTTGTGATAAACACAAATAAATGTCCTTACCAGGATTTGAACCTGGTGCTTCGTAGATAGGGTCATTATCTACTAGGCCGCATATCAGGCGTATGATGGATGACTATCTAAATTCTAAGTAAATGATAAAAATAACCGTCACTTTTTAATACCGCGCGATGGAAAGTGACGGAGACTGTTTTCATCTCGCTGTAGATAAAAATCAGCCAAGAGCGAGTCGGACTCGCGCACGGAGGGTTCCGCACCATCACCAAAAAATAGAGCAAAACGAGTAAAAAAAAAGCGGCCAAGTGCGAGTCGGACTCGCCCATGAAGGGTTCCGTATTTAGGCGATTTATGACGTATAAAAAAAAACTACTTACTAGATCTCGTTCAAACCAATTTTCGGTGGAAGTTTACATGGTAATGTACATCATATATTTTTTTTAGTTTTATCATTCTCTTATTTTCGAAGTTACAGGGGGGGGGGGACACACATTTTACCACTTTGGAAGTGTCTCTCGCGTAAACTATTCAGTTTAGAAAAAAATGATATTAGAAACCTCAATATCATTTTTGAAGACCTATCCATAGATACCCACACGTATGTGTATGATGAAAAAAAAATTTTTGAATTTCAGTTCGAAGTATGGGGAACCCCAAAAATGTATTGTTTTTTTTCTATTTTTGTATGAAAATCTTAATGCGGTTCACAGAATACATCTACTTACCAAGTTTCAACAGTATAGTTCTTATAGTTTCGGAGAAAAGTGGCTGTGACATACGGACGGACAGACAGACGGACAGACAGACAGACAGACATGACGAATCTATAAGGGTTCCGTTTTTTGCCATTTGGCTACGGAACCCTAAAAACAAGCAAAAAAACCCCCGCCCGACGTTGCTTAACTTCGGTCAAAAATCACGTTTGTTTTATGGGAGCCCCACTTAAATTTTTATTTTATTCTGTTTTTAGTATTTGTTGTTATAGCGGCAACAGAATTACATCATCTGTGAAAATTTCAACTGTCTAGCTATCACGGTTCGTGAGATACAGCCTGGTGACAGACGGACGGACGGACGGACGGACGGACGGACGGACGGACGGACGGACGGACGGACGGACGGACGGACAGCGGAGTCTTAGTAATAGGGTCCCGTTTTTACCCTTTGGGTACGGAACCCTAAAAACGACCATCATATCGGCCTAGCCAAGGTGACGACTGTTATCGCTACGACAACGAAACGCTTTGCGTCTCTCTATCACTCTTCCATATTAGTGCGACAGTGACAGTTGCGTTTCGATCGCTACGGAGCGTAAGCGATTGGCATGTTGGCTACGCAACCTGGTCATCATAAACATAGCAGCCCGTTAAAACTGCCCGTTGTTATTTTCAGGGTAAGGGTGAGATGATGACGCATTGGCTCGAGGGTCGGTCGGGCCCGTCGCCCGTCCGTCTCTCCTCGGGCCTGGATACCAGTACCCCCAGCTTCCTCGCCCGCATCCATTCGCAGCGAGGCCGGGACAACAGACCACATTAATATTTAAACTTGCGGATATAAATTATGTGTCGTTTTCACAATTAACATCTAAAGATGAACTTTTATTCTTTATTCATAATTAATTACATTATTCATAATTAATTACACGTGGATAATGCTTTTCGCTGTTGATTATGAATTTAGGAATAATTTGCCATCATTTCGACGTATAATATACTAATAACGTGCTGTTATGTTTCGTATTGTATATATTTATTATAGAAGTATAATTATGTGTTAGATATTAATCTAAGACATACCTAGTCAATCAATTCAGATATAAATGTCTTTAATTTCAAGATCTTTGCAGCTGCGAGTAATTATTTGCCACTTAAGTAGGTATAACCAATTGTACCAAATAAATGTTTATTTACTTATAATAAGTAGTTATAATATAGAGAAGGAAAAGAGTGGAATTAAGAATGAGTACTTTAAATTAAAATAAGGATACATTTTATACGCGAATGAGAGCGAAATATAATTATGTATTAATACCTAGTTGCGGTTTTATTTATTACAATTTACTAAATGCTTAATTTTCTGGTAAAAAAACAAAAAAAGAAAGCATTAAGTTATGGGCTTAATTTACAAAACTAACTAGGATATATGCAAAATAAAACAATTTATAAACATTTATAATAACATTTAATTGACACTTCGTTAATACAATAAGATTGGCCTTGAAGTTCCTTAATGTATAAATAATTTATATCTTACAGCGACAGGGCAATTGTTACCCACATAGTCGAAAAACTTAACGATATATACAATAGATAAAACAGTTTTGTTGAAGTTAAGATTTATAAAGAAAAAGGCCATTTTCTGAAAATAGAACACTTATCGGAGGTTGCATCTATATTTTAGTGACAGCTGTCATCTCCATACGATTAAGGCCTGTGCACACCGGATACGTGTTCGTAGACGTGCACGTGCCCGTTGTAATATACAGTTCCTTATGAGAGACGACACACCGCTTGCGTGACGTGTGCGGCTCCAACATTTTAACGCACGCACACGTGCACGTCTACGCACACGCAGCCGGTATGGCCTGGCCTTTAATAACATTAAAATGCAAAACCTCACAAAATTGTATAGAGATGACAGTTATTACCGTACCCAAGCTATATGAACATTATTCTATAACTGCGGAGAAGTTTTGTATGAAGTCAAAGTAACACAGTTATCACAGTAACGCAGATCCGCATCGCATACGGCATCAGTGTGTGAGCGAGACAACGTGCACGTATATAGCGATGTCCTGCTCGCACACCGAAGCGGCTTGCGGATCCGCATGCAATGTCAGGACCGCCTTAGATTGTAGAGAATCGGACCACGCTAAGTTTTCATTCTATGCTATATCTAGTATCACGCTCCTAGAGGATAATAATTTGTTGTATGTATCGTGTAAAGTCGTGCAAGTCTGTGTAAACTTAGCGTGGTCAGAATCTGTTTTTATAAATGGCCGACAAACGATATTTAAATTTTAAATACCTGGGCGACCAACTAAGCTCGAGATATCACGATCCTTGCTACTGTTAAAGCATTTTGGAGATAATAATATGCCCATCGGCTTGCGGTATTTTCGATTCGATTTTTATTGTAACCATATAATAATATCTAGTATCCGACCTAAACTGTTTCCAACGGCACATCTGGGGCCCGTTTCTCAAAAGCTTGTAACTTGTAATATAAGCGGATGTCACTTTTTGACAGCTTTTGTTAGAAAGGGACTTCCACTTGTATTACAAGTTACAAGCTTTTGAGAAACGAGCCCCAGGGGCCCATTTATCGAACGATATTAGACTAATATTATATTAGTCCACGAACTGTCAATTCGTATGGGTTGTCATGACAACACACTAATAATATTAGACTAATATTACCGTTCGAGAAATGGGCTTCAGTAGTTCGGAGTTTTCACTAGTGAAATAAAATTAATACATCGTTACATGACTGCATGAATTAAGCCTTTGTATTTTCTGATGTACCTATATCAAGATATATCCTTATTTCGTACATTAAATAGTTTATTGATTTTATTTATTCAACACGGTAAAAATTACATAGAACAAGACTAACTGATGCCCAGAAGGCTGGCTGATTAATGGCAATGTTTATACGCTAAGCTAAATACTGGCCAGCCCTCTGGGGCCCATTTCTCGAACGGTATTAGACTAATAATATATTACTCCACGACCTGTCAAATCGTATGGATTACCAATGGCAACACATAATTAATATTAGACTAATACCGTTCGCGAAACGGGCGCCTGGTTACCTGGGTTTATTATTATTACTTTACTTTATAGATAGCTCAATAGAACATCGGATCGAAAATACCACAAATTGGATTGGGCATGCCTTGCATTAAGGAATGCAATGGGGTTGGCCGGTCGAAGTATTTAGCAGATGGCGCCAGCATAGCTTGATGCCTTGTCAATCCCTAGAATTGTGTCAAATACTTGTTTTTTTTTAATGGAATTTTATGCCCTGGATCACAGCCCTTCAGTCCAAATGTCATAGAACTCTACTAGAGAAAGGGACAAGCTATGATGGCGACATCAATGCAAACCATTGACAGTTGCCAACCCCATTGTTATTTTAATATTAGTACCTAATTATACCCCGGCCGGCGAGAGCAAAAATGCGTTGACAGCTTAATAGTGCGAGGACACACACTTTGGTCGATGTCGATAAAAACAACACGATGTACTGGACCACCGTTATTGATATGCAGAAGTATTAATTATTGTTGTAAACAAAATTAAAACCAAGTGTTTGTATTTATTCAGTTTAAAATTGTTTTAGGGTTATTCTTAGAAACGCGTGGAGGTATCAAGTTGAAATAAATAACAAATACTAATGGCTCAGTTTAAAAAAAAAAATGGTGCTTAATTAAGGGTCGACTATTCTATCGACATCGATATGTCGATAGAATGGTCGATATTTAATTAAGCACTAGGAGCAGACGCATTTTTGCTCTCGCCGGCCGGGGTATGCTAATTATATATGGCTTAATAAACCCAATGTTTTGAACATAATATAAAGTATGTAAATATAAATGTAAATATGTAAGTAAATATAAAGTAAAGGGTTTATAAAGTACTTTTTCACCACACCAGCTCGTAAAGGCTCTCTTGATTGTTCAAAAACTGATGAGAAAGTTGCATTTTATCCACAAGAGTGCCAAAGTAATTCGATGCAAATGAGTTGTTTCTTGAGGCTGAAATGTTGCCTTGAGGAATTGACATAACATGATTTTGAATAATAAATATTTAATAGTATTCATTTGGATTTGATTTGTATTGTTTGGCAGTTCCTCGCGTTGGTGTGTGTGGTGAAGATTTTTGACTTTCACTCGCTGGCAAAGTTTTTTTTTTATCCTCGCAACTGTCAATATTCCACTTTTCGAATGGCTCTCTACGCTCGTGGTTCAATGTAAGATTATTTCACTTGCTCGTAACAATATTAGCACGAGGAAAACTATTTTCATTTCCATATTCTAATAGAGCCTAGTTTGCAATATAATTTTAATACTTACTGACATAAATACACTATTTATTTAGTATGTTATAGGTATGTACAGTTATTTTACAAGAACTATAATACACTAGACTAGACCTTTCGTTTCGATATCTGTCTGTCACCATTTATAATTACCTACTTGGTCCAGAACCCTCGGGGACTAGTTGGAATAGATTCTTAGATACCTATAATTATCATCCATTAATTTTAAGATTGTGTAGTTCCAAATATTTTTTTTTTTCATTTCATATATGTACCTTTGCACGCAGTTTAGGTTCGATTCCCGTATCGATAAACCTATTTATTTTAAGTAATGTTTTTTTTGAAAAATTATATAATTGCTTGTGTTTTAGTCACCACAATTGTATATTATATCTACCATATTCTGTTTTTTTTTTTAGTATTTTCTCAAGTTCGAGTCCTAAATGAGTTTTTTAGTTAAATTTAAGTATATTAAAAGATTTAAATTGGTACTTCGGCTTAGATGTGTTTTAAATAGTTAGTATGTCCGTTTGTCCATAGTAAAATTTGCCTTTATTTTATTATTGTTAAACCATAGACATTCTGAATATAAAGTACCTAGGTATTTTTTTACACATTTTCTTTTTTAAACCTAAAACTAATATTTCCAACGATTTATCAATTTCAACTAGCCCCCTTTTTCGAAATTTACACTCCATTCTTTCGTATACACATTAGCTTGCTGAATTTTTTATATAAATATTTTGATACAGTACAATACGTAGGTACATAGTACCTTACATACCTTAGGTATTTTCTTTGGACGCCTAAAACTCATAATATTTTCATGAATCCAGAACGCTTTAGAAGTATTATAGTGTATGTATACTGGGTCGTATTTGCTCCCTTGCGGCCATGAGCCCATTTTGATATAATCTCGTCATACTATTCAAAGTTCATACATAATTCTGCACCTATGCAAATATATACATGTACTATGTACTTGGTTAAGTTTACCACATTTTTCTTTTAGTTAACAATACCGTTTTTTAATAGTCATGATTTTTAACACGTCGCTGGCATTTAACTCACCTGTGCGGTGTAGGCGATACCTTAAGAAATAGTCATTTATTTCACGAACACAATTTTCGCCTAAAGGCACACTATATGCGTGTGCGTAGATGTGCACGTGCGCGTTGCAACATGCAGTTCCTTAAGAGAGACGACACACCGATTGCGTGACGTGTGCGTGCACGGCTCCAACGTAGCAGCGCACGCGAACGTGCACGCTTACGCACACGCAGCCGGTGTGTTCTGTACATCTTACAAGTTCAGTAAAACAGATGACGCTTATATCAATCCACGAGGCAAATATTATTACGTTCCAAATTTGGAACCATATGCGGTAAAGGGTTAAATGTCTACGATATGAGCATTTCTATGAACTCCTGGTCGTAGTCCTTGAGTCGGGGGCCACAGGGGCTTTCGATTTGGAGCCCTGCGAGCTTCCCGACGAGCCAGAACGTCTCCATCTGGCCTTTGCCCTGTAAGTATGATAATGAAAATAAGTTCTATTAATTGAATAATTTTACGGTTTAGACTCACTTGTTTTAAGTTAAGTTAAGTTTAAGTTCAATGTTAGCATGTCTCACAACAGTTTAAATTCGATTAAGTTCTATTAAGGTCAACACGGGTAGGTACAGGTCGATTCAGGAAAGCTGGCATGAATGGAATGAATGAGTGAATGGAAATATATAATATAATGTGGTGATTCGGTACAGTAAAATTTAGTTCAGTCATACTTACAGGAATATCTTTAATGCCTCTTGACTCCACCTCGTACCCACCGATGAGGTCTAACGCCATCTTCGTCGTGTCTGATATGTGGATTTTCATGGCTGCAATAAAAAGAAGGGTTGATTTAGACGGCGCGCGAACTCGCATGCGATTTTAGTTACATTGCGGACTGTTGGTTACCTCCAATTCAACAGACCGATCAAAACCCGCAATGTAATGAAACTCGCATGCGAGTTCTCGCATCGTCTAAATGAGCTCTAAGAAACCTGTTACCAAAGTGCGGGGATTTACGTGGGCATACCTAGTAGGTAAAACCGTACTCATTTAGAACGGGGAGTAAAACCGAGAACAAAAGAGTTCTAAAACGCGGACGGGCTAGCTGGGGGCTGAGGCATTCCAGACAAGTTTCGGGTACTTACGTGACGCTACTTCTTTAAAACTTACAATAAAGCTAAGAAGCCGATATTTGGCATGATAACGTTTGTTAACTTAGGTTTAAATCCAACGGTATTTACAATACAATACAATACAAATACTCTTTATTGCACACCTCATTACCGAAATATATTAGGGTGGTATTTATTTATTTCTATAACGAGTTATTTAAGTGGCTGCCGTGCGCTTGACATCCCCGACCAAGTAAACCTTTTTGTGGAATGCCCGCTACGAAAATAAACGTAAATGCTCCGAGAGTTAAATTTGTAACGTGACTGTTCAAAGATTTAAGAATGTTCGAAGATGGTTTAAAAAGCTCCATATAGGTACTGTAGCCAGCTGCTCCACAAACTGTATAGAGCGCCGCAGGCCATAAACTGTATGAAGCGTGTGGTCAGCTCTGTAGTATCTCAAGGATGTTCATGTGGATATTGTGCATGCTTCTTTACCACCACTAATGCGCAAAATATAAGCTGTGGATCCAACAGCGTACTTAGTCATGACTTAAGTAACTGGAAAGGACTAATAGTCCCCATAATACAAGATTCCATTTTTCCCCGTATCTCACCTTCCCCCGTACTTTCCATACGACTCGCCGTATTGATAGTATCACCAAAAAGGCAGTAGCGCGGCATGCAAGTCCCGACCACCCCCGCCACACAGGGCCCCGTGTTAACGCCGGCGCGGATCCTTAGGGCTTCGGCGGGGTTATGGGGGACTGTGGCCCCGTCCAGGCTCCGCATCAGTGAGAGGGACATGTCCGCTATTTCTGATGCGTGTTTGTTTCCTGGAAAAGAATAAAATTAATAAATTAATATTTTAGGGGACATCTTACACAGATCAAACTAGCCCCAAATTAAGCAACGCTTGTACTATGGGTGCTAGGCGACGATATACATACTTATATAAATAAAATAAAAATGTCGATCATTTATTTCAGAAAACAGGTTACATAATATTGTTAGTAACTCTTTACTTAAGATATGTCAGACTATTTTTAAAAGGAAAGGAAAGAAATAAATACTTATAAACATAAATATAAAACACCCATAACTCAGGAACAAAATCTTTGCTCGTCACACAAATAAATGCCCTTACCGGGATTCGAACTCAGGACCATTGGCTTCACAGGCAGGGTCACTACCCACTAGGCCAGGCCGGTTGTCGCAATAAGCTATATTAAGTATGCGCTGCGTTCGGGAACAATGCGAGGTGGCCGAGGTGAGTTGTTTCAATAGTAGTAGGTTTTTATATGTACATCTACATCACTTAGAATGGGAAACTGTTTACAAACAGAGACTTGTAGAATACAAACCGTTTCTTTGAGGCAAGCCAGATACAGCCATGTAAGCGTCGCCTATAGTTTCCACTTTGTAAACATTGTACTGCGTTATTTTCTCATCAAATAACCTGAAAAAAGAGGACAAATACAACCAAAGAATACGGCAAGTAATAAACTAGTGGCTCTGTGGCAAGGAACCGAGGTATAGTAAACGTACAATGTTGTTAAGTCCGCCTGTGATATAATTCCGTATTGCACCAACTTGGACGAGAAAAATATTGGCAGGGGCAATACGTATAAGCGTCATTATTTTCGTATGAATTTGATTATAATTGTAACGACGTTTCCTCACCCCGTCTTTTTCCCAGTCGTTGCAGCGTTTGCTTACAACTTATAACGGGTTCTACAGTTGTACTAAAATAACAAAAACAGCAGCTGATTCAGCCGATAAATATAGAGGATGGTTCTAAAAATACGTTTGACTAGGTATGGAATTTCCTGCACATGGGTTTTTTGCCGGACTAACCTTTAGAAATGAATGTTCTACATATAACTCCGGTATTGCCAATATTGTAAGGCACCTAATTTCTGATGCGGTAGAATGCACAAACATACCCACATACATAGTCACATATTTGCCCACTTAACATTTATTTAGACTAAGTAAATTTTCACTCATATTTTAAACTGAAACAGGACTCTACTTGCGACCGCGAACGTAATGTCAAGTTCGAAACGTCAGTCCAAATAATAAAAGTAAGTGCACTAAGTCCCGTTTCAATACAATTCATACACCCATACAATATTATGTAGCTATATAAATAAACTGCTTAATTCATGACCCGTCCCCTAATCGCGAAAAAAAGAGCCGTGCTAAATTAGATACCATTGGAAAATGTTCCTTTTTTGTTGCGTAAAATTTTCAAACAAAACAAAATCAACTCTCTTTCCTACACTGTAAGTTCAAATTTCACGGTTTTTTTTTGTGAGGATAGACTTCACAGACCCATTGACATATATATCTCAGGACTAGCCTTACGGGCAATAAGAATGGAGCATGAATGGGGCCAGTACAGCGGTGTGAAAATGCTGCAACGCGATTGGTTGATGAGTTCGCATCACGAGCGCGCGGCCGCGCGATTGGTCGCAACTAGTTGCGTTAGACTACACGATTGGCTCGAATTCGTGAGTGACACCGCTGAGCTAGTACCATTTTAAGTGCACGTAAGGCCAGTCCTGAGATATATATGTCAATGCACAGAACTGTATTTCTAGAACCTCACCTGTACAGCATGTTGAGCATATTGATAATCTCCATGGGCGTACTATTGGCAGATATGGACGTGAACCCCACAATATCGCTGAAGAATATGGTGACGGCATCAAACGCCTCTGCCGGGACGGTCTTCTGCGCCCGCAGCCGCTGTAGAACTGGCATGGGGAGCATCTTCGAGAGAAGCAGGTCGCTTTTCTGCTTCTCGGCCATTAGCCTCTGGGTTGTGGTTGCGATGGAAGAGGAGAAACCCTGAGAAAGGGACAATATTATCAAATTTATAAACTTTAGGTACAGCCAGCAGCAGAAGTTGCTAAGCGGGCGAGGTGTTCAAAATTATCTTGACGCGACTTTATTGTTGAGAGAATAAGAGCGTGTCAAGGCAATTTTGAACACCTCGCCCGCTTAGCAACTTCTGCTGCTGACTGTACATATCTAATAAAATCAATAAATTTTTGGAACCAATACATTATAAGGTTTTTACAATGAACCTAATTTCCAGAAACCTCATTATCAATGTCAAATGAATCAGATGCGACGTCGCAAACCGGATCGTGACACGTGTCGTGAATGCAAATTAAGTAAAAAAGAAGTTGCCTGGTTTATTCTATTTAGAATCAAAAGTATATTACTAGGAACCGATTATCAGATAGAGTTAAATTAGGTTTGATAATCGATTTGTCTAAAAATTCGGCCAAGTGCCTGTAGGATCATGCATAGTGTTATCTTTTAGTCACATATACAGGGTGCCCAGTAATTAATGGATAACCTTCTAACCACCAACAGGGCACCTTAGGCTGGCCCAGAAAATGCACTTATAGGTCTAGTAAAAGTTTCGTGGTTTTTGATATAATCGAACTTTTCTGTCTTTTTTAATAGCTAGCACCATACTTCAAATTTAGAAAAGTGCGATTATCTCGAAAACCACGAAACTTTTACTAGACCTATAAGTGCTTTTTCTGGACCAGCCTAAGGTGCCCTGTCGGTGGTTAGAAGGTTATCCATTAATTACTGGGCACCCTGTATATGGCGAGTGCTCCATATTTCCTGATGTTGTATGTACAATGAACCTAACATTATCGAATTCTGAAGTGACAATTATGGTCACCATTTTGGAATTCCCCTTAAAACTTGATCTTGCGGATTTTTGCCAAGGTTATAAAATCAAGAAATATAAAATCATACACTAAGCAAGTGCATACATATTAAACTTTTGGGATATCCCGCCAATGACTTGCCTACTTCCTTAACAATCCCAAGTAGTAATCAATAGGTATAGTAAAACAGTATATAGGTACCATTTTTTTCTATTTTTTTCATGTATGTGTCCAAATTATTTAATTAGCATTTTTTTGTGAGAAAATCAATATTTATACAACAAAACAGTCATACACCTATTATTTTATACATTCAGTACGGCTAATGTTGGTGATGTCACATATCTACATTCAGTGAAAAGCATTTCGAAAAGTTCGGTAAAACAATGGTTGATTGAATGCATTTGTTTCGATCCTTACAAGAAATAGAATAGGTTATCAGTCACTATGGTTAAAATATATAATCCGGTGTCATATTACATAAAGCTCTGATTTCCTAGTATAGCGGTGCCGTCATATAGCGGCCGTCTCCATACAAAATACTACTCCATCGATATTCAGCTGTATTCTTTTCTAATTATATGAAGACGGCCGCTATATGACGGCACCGCTATCGTAGGAAAACAGAGCTTTGGGGTTTCTTTCTCACACTCGAGTCAATTGAATTTTGTGAATAATTATAGACATGGCCAAGAGGTCCTGGCTTATTTAGTCGGTCAACTGTCCAGCTTAGTTCAGTCCACTCGACGCCACTGCCTAAAGCAGACGTTACTCGTGGTTCACAATGAAGCTGCCACATGTGCTACTCGTAATAGTTGTATTAGGAGTGTGTATCAATGGATTTCCACACACTAATTATAGATCACCATTATCAAAATGTCCCATAGGACAATACAAAATATTCAAAAATGGAATTGATATGTGTGTAAAGTGTTCAAAAATCAAGAATCATCCCTGCGGTAAGTGGTTTATTAACTTTATTTGGTATTGATAGGTAATGATTTCTTATAAGTAAGGTAAATAATTAATTAATTATTGTTTAACTAATTTAAGTAGAGCTAAAAATGTTTCAAAAATCTAGTGCAATACAATGTCACATAGAAAGAGTAAATAAAACTTGCATTATATGGTTCTAATTTTAAAGGGGTTTGTTTATTTTATTTTAGATATTACCAACATAAACTTATAATTAAGATGCATAGTCAACACACAAAGGCATGCATATGCCTAACAATTACCCAGAATCGCTAAAATTCTTGAAATGCAACTTAAAGATGATCTCGGACACATTGTTAGAGGCGATGACTTTATTGAGTTGTGTATAAATAAATAAAAACTGTGACATATTTGAATGAATATTTGTTTATTGAAACGTACACTTAATATGTATGTAGAAAAATTTGTTCTCAAATAAAATATTACGAAAAAAAAATTTGGATGACTAATAATTGATTTGACGTAGTTACTCGTACGAACGACGTACTTTAAAAAAGGAAGTATGCATATAGGCCTGATGTAGCACGCGTCCATAGGCTACTACGGTAACCACTTTCTATCAAGCAGGCCGTATAATAGTTTGTCTTCGTTGTGTTATAACAGGTTCAGTTATTTTTGAGAAATATACTGCATACCCTGTTACTTATATCACGGTCACGCTCACGGTTACGCTTATTTGGAATTTCATCCCGTGGACAAAAATATTTTCTATCATTTTAAAATCCAGGGAGGAAAATGGGGACTACGTTTGTATGGAGGTGGTCCTCCACCATCGTCTCACCGTTACTTTTATTTGTAGGGCTACAATGTCTTATCAATCATAATTTAACATTAATACGCCTTAATCAAAGAAAAATGTAATTGCTTTCAGTTTTATCTTCCTAATCCTAAATGTTGACCCAATTGCTGTGTCACACTAGAGTTAAATCGTAATATCGTGGGACACGGCACAGATTCAAATCCATCCAACATTTCTTCTGTCTCAATAACGGTGCAGCCCTACCGAACCTTTCTACCTCCACCCTGCACTAAGTTAGCGCCATGTTTTTGTTGTTGCTCATTCTGTTTCTTTTTTATAATTTAACTTTTTTGATAATTAAACGTTATGTCACTGTTAGCTGTAAGGAAAAAAGTTAAATCGTAATAGATTAATTTGTACATAACAATTATTAAAATAAGTGTCATATCGAACATGCCTGTACGAGTATCTTTTTTTTTCAGGTCACTTCAAGAATCACATCCACCATCGTCGCAATAAAATCTCGAAAAATGAGGCTTAGTTGATCAGTTCAATAAGAAAAGAAATTTCTTAGGTAAGCAATGTTAAAATAAACTAAACGAATAACAGACGTCATTAATAATTGTGAAAGTGGCGATTTATACAGTGACGAATCCTGGATTTTGGTTTGGGAGGAGTTTGACCCCTAGTTAGTTTAGGTAGTGACTATACTATTTTTAGTAAGGGAATCAGTTACTAGTGGGGGGTTAAAAGCCGCTTAACCAAAACAGATAATATTAGGCAAGTATATTTACCCAATTTCAATATATTGTATTTTTTTGCACTGTTGTATATTTTAAGTTCTTTCACAGGTTTCACTGGCCTACAACTTCTACAACATGTCGGTCAAAATGACATAAATGTCATGCGAATACAATTACAATGTCTGGAACTGGAATATTATTAATTATTATATAGTTGATTTAATTTTAATATTTCTATAATATGAATTTATATGCGACAAAGTAATTTAATTGGTATGTGTCTATACCTAATTTCAAACATTTGTTTGCCTGTCGGCAAAATATAGCGTCCTAACATTTTTTGTAGCACCACTGATGGTTAGCTATGGCTAAGGCTAAGCAGGTTACCTATGTTTACAAATAAATCATTTGAGTTTGGTATTGATTTATTTTATACCTATGATACTTATTACTAATAGTAGGTACTTTTACGAATACGATAAGACTTCAGAATTCTACAAATACGAATTACTGAGGTACAAACTCAACTTTGCAGCTTTCCTCATACACCAACCTGGCTATCAACTGCAAATATAACTTTGCCATTACAAACCTACAGTTATAAGTTATTACCGTCTATAAAAGGCACAAATTATGTACCTACTTCTTACGTAGCCATCGCATCAAATCTAGGAACAGAAACATAAGCACAAAAAAACAGAGGGGAAGCCACGCCTACATCTCCGGTTACAGTAACGTCAGTAACGGGTTAAATGTAAATGATAAAACACTATTCGTCTCTTTCTAACTATCCAGATGGTAAAACACGGGCATCGTACCGCAAACTCAGAAAGAAACACGCATAGGTACAAAAAAATCGTGTATTAACATGAAATTTCGCCAACCTTTTTTATACCTTTGTTATTTCATTCATTCATTATTCTGTTCCATTGTCTCATGATTTGAATTTTTAAACGTATTTTGGAGGAATTAGCTGTAGATTAAAATAGAATATCAGGTTATTTGATACACTTTAAAAGTTGAGCTTGTACGACACGGTGGTTAAAAAAATGTCTCATATGTTGTGTGGAAAGTTTAGTTAAATAAGGTACCACTATAGGTAGGTATGTTGCGCTCTACGCCATACACGTAAAATAAAACAAAATCATCTAAAATGTGACATAATGGCAGAAATAAACCGGATACTTTTATGATATATTCAGAAATAACCAAAAACGTCAAAATCTACCTACTGATATTTCTACAAAAAATTGTCTACCAGGGGTGCATTTCTCAAAAGCTTATAACTTGTAATACAAACGGATGTCACTTTTTGACAGCTTTTGTTAGAAAGGGACTTCCACTTGTATTACAAGTTACAAGCTTTTGAGAAACGGGCCCCAGCAATTAAACAACTATTAGGCATGTCTACGAATTTTCGTAGCGTTATAATGTAATACCTATGTAAAAAAGGCGGACCCCGGGTCCTCGCGCCCCGCGCGGGGGCACAGCTGGGATTGACGCCAGGATGATGATGATGTAAAACGAAACACATTGTAAGGTACCTAAGTAATATTGTGAGCAATGATTCCCACTTGTACATTTCCAACATGCAGATGAAATTGCTCAGGCATTGAGTAATCCAAGGAGCAGCCTCAATTAATATGGTATTGTTTTAATTTACTTGGAATAAATAAAATAGAAAGGTCTCGTTTGATCAAGTGTTTACTAAGTGGTGTGTATTTTTTTTTCTGCCAGTCTGCAGACTTTCAAAAGCTTATTCTAGTCAGTAATTTCATTGAGTAATGAGTATTCAGAGTAACAGGCGAATATCTCCAGGGTAAAATAAGTATGTTTTTAAGATGGCGGCGGTTTCTCCAGGTCTCCAGGGGGCCTAGCCAAGATGTAATGTGTGTGTGTGTTGTGTGTATTAACGCCAAACGAAAAGAAAAAATGTATCCGGATATCGGGACTTAAATAATGTATGGAAACAGTCACGTGATTACTCGTAGTCATCCCAAATTCTTCATAAATGGTCTCCAATATAATAATTCAGTTGCTAAATAAATACTTGGTACCTGCCTAAAAATAATCAAAAGCTGTAACGGCATTAAAATACAACTCATATTGATATATTTTAAGGCTCCGTTTTTGTTGCTAATTCTATTAATTTTAGTAGCCATTTCTATTTTTTTAAACTACCTAAATGCGATTAGTTAGTTGACCGGTTAAATACGTGCCATAAATAATTGTATGCAGCAGTCAAGTAGACTTCGCGTCCACCACCACTACTATCGTAAGTGCACATTTCTGCCCGAATAATGGAGTCTAATTCACCACGTGTATCTTTCCGCCCTTTAAATGCTTTGCTTATTTCTTTTTGCAATTGTTGTGTCATGGTTAATTCCGAGGTCCCGTTACTATCATCACTACTTGCGTAAGGAGCTTCTATCTGATGGTGTTGCTGGGGATTTTCTTGTGTTTTTCATAGTTCCGTAATTACGAAATTGTTCGTTTTAGTTACGTAATTATTAAAAGATCAATAGCTATCCGGAATTACGTTATTACGTAATTAGGTAATTACGGAATGGAAGCCCTAATCCCATATTTTTTTTCATTTCGCCTATTTCGGTGTACGGTTTTCTAGGCCTCCTGCATCTCTTTTGGTGTCAATCGATATTTTTTAATGACATAAATACCATAGGCTACTTTTTAGCCGACGAGGAGGTAAGGTAAAAGTTTTTCTAACGTTTTGCTTGTTTTAAGTAGGTATCATTACTTGCATTTTAATATCAATAAATGAACAAAAATATTCGGCGTTTCTGTAACGCATTCTGCTATACATTACTACGTCCAACTACGTCAGTCCATTCTGTAGTCATATATGTGACGCTAGAAGGATGAAATGATTCAATACCCATTATTTAATAGAATAAGTGGCGTATTACGTTACAGCTAGACCATATTTTATACAGTTAACTGACAAATTGTGAACCCTATTACATGGACATAAGATACATCGATGTTCAGCTATGAATGTTGCTGTTATTATGTATTCATGGGACCTGAAAACATGTCAGAGATGACTCATTAATGAGTCATGCCGCTGAATGAAATAGTATTAAATTTATGAATGAATGTAGATTACATAAAGGAAAACCGAAACAATAATTGAATGAATATATTTAAGAAATATCAGTTACATTGGTAGCCTTCCCGTTATTAGCTAAGAGGAAAATATTAATATTTTATGTGTATTTAAAGTAATAAAATACCTAGTCAACACCGTGTTAAGGTCAGAATTCCTATCTGCATAGAAACCTACTAATTTGATTCATTCATCATTCGTTTCATTCACCTCTTCTTCAATTAGGAGTTCATTTAGTAGTTAAATATCTGTTTGGTTATTATTTTATTCAAAAATATTTAAAATTAGGACTTATTTTATTGTATGAATGATTATACGATATACGTACTTGTAACCTAATTAAATTCATTAATATTATGGGTGCGTAAGTTATCTTTTTATAAAGGCTTCGGTCGTAAAAGTCTTAGTCGGAGGTTTCAATTCAATAACAATTTTCAACTTATCTAACTGATGTACCGAATCTTTGGTGGAATTTTAGGCGGTAGCGCCAGTGTTGCAGTGTAGTTTCGGAAGGTTTTGTAGTTATAAGTAGTAGAACGAACGAAAAGTAGTTATAAAGATTCACACCATATCTCTATTAATCCACCCTCACTCCGATATATCTATGACGATACTCCAACAAATGTAACGTACCTGCTTACGTATAATTTACTGTTAATTCATGACTGTTCGTTACGCAATATGACCGTCTCGCAGAAGAGGGCTTCCCCGTATTGGTCTATGTTTAATTAATTTTTAGTATTTCTACGTAGTATATAAGTAATAACTGCCTGACTCGCATGCTAATCTGATGCTATATTGGTATTTTTTATTAATTCCGCCGATAGAGCCCTGTGTTATTGTTTAAAGTAATTGAGAAACTTTCCCCATTTCTAGGACGAACAACAGTAGAAGTCTTAAAAAACTGAAGTAACTATTTTAGGGCCGTGCTTCAAAATACAAATACTGAGCGTCTTTAGTTCTAAATTATTTGAAACTGAATGCTTGGAGGATACAACTAAACGGAGTAGCCATTAACAGGCTTTCCCCTCTGTCGAAAATAGGCGGCCAACGGTCATACACAATGTATGGACTGACGTTTATCTGACATGGCTATTTTTACGTTACGCATACATTTGACGTTCCCCTCCCCCGCAAAAATCGGCAGACTGTTTTGTACAGAAAATTACAGACATGGCGTCTCCGTTTGATTATATCCTCCAAGACTGAATGTCTTTAATCAGACTGACTTGACAGGTATTCGTTCTATCAAAGAGAATTAAGTCTTGTCTCTGGTTCTATGGACGTTCAGATTTAAATCAATTAAAAACAATGATAAATTTGATAGTCAAATTAATCGTAAGGCATGGAATAAAGAGTAGGTATTTGTAAAGCATTGTGTCACGATCCTTTAACTGATTTCCAATTTCGTTTCTTAAACAAACAAAAAAACATTAATTATTTGGCAGAAAACTCAAAACAACCTAAAACCTACTATAAATACTACTTTGATAAATATACCTACTGTAAAAATGTATATTATTACATAATAAACGATAAGAACAATCGCGGTGGGTTGATTCATGAATTTCATAGAAATAAGTATGTATTTATTGTCTTGTCTATGTCACCGTAAAATTGTTAACACTCGTCAGATTATAATCTCGCTAGTTAAATTATAAACTGACGGTAGGGAGATTATAAACTAACCTAACCTAACCTACGTTAGATTATAAACTAACGGGTTCACAATCTTACGGTGTCATCTACGATGCATGATGATTGCACGACTTATTACTTAATTGCAGCAATACTCATAATAACTAATCCCGATCACTCTTTTTTACCTACATCTCTACTTATCTTAGGCAATTTGAATGGTTACTACGATAATCCTTATTTATATTCTTAATTTTATTTGCTTAAACGTGAAACATTCTTGCTCCACCGTCGGTAAATTATTGTACGCTAAAATCCTCCGGCATCTCGGCTTACCCTTGAAATTCACGTGAATGTGTATTTATATGAACTTCTTCCCTATAATTAATGTAAAGGTTAGGTGTCGTCATATTAATTATCATTACGTCATTAAGTTATACTTAATGAATGGCAGGCACAATACTTATTACTCAATGAAATGACTACAGCGCTACGCAGTGCCAAGTTCATCGAACTCGTCACAGACCGGCCTGCTGCCTTGACCTATAGATATTTTTATAATTGTGGTGAAATATTTGTTTAACACTAAAATTATACTCTAAAATAAGAACGCTAAAATTAAACAATTTGATGCCAAAATATTTAAGCATAGCGTCACGCTAGACGGAATTAGCTAAAAGAAGGCATTTATTCCCAGTAGACCATCGTGTAGACCGTGTAATAGGCCAAACTTTAATAAAATTAATAAAATAAAATAAAATAGTCTTTAATTTCTTGCGAATTTTAACATTGGATTTGGTGTTTAGAATTTGTCTTAAGTTAACTTTTATAATGTTAGTTCTAAAATAATTTTAAATGAATTTTGATATTTAACAAGAGCTCCGTCTTCGCAAGTGAAGGCCTCCTTCAGAGTTTTCCACTCATCTCTATCTTGAGCTATTTGCATCCAGTTTTGACCAGCGATATTTTTTATTTCGTCTTCCCATCTAGTAACAGGTTTTCCTATACCCCGTTTTCCTAGTGGCCCTTTCCATGATGTCACATTTTTGGTCCAACGCTGGTCCGGTATTCGTGATACTTTCTTCTGTAATCTTTTCTAATTATGATTTTACAAAGGTATAAAAAAAAATCATGAGAAAGTACTTTAAAGTAAAATAGTTTCATAATATCGCTACTCTATTAATAGCTCAAATTTGTCAAAAGGCTTCAACAGATGCCTATAAATTCAAATTTCACGATACTCAGATTATTACCAGACTAAATAAAATCTATTTTTTTATTCGGTAGACTGAAATGACAGTTCATAGTATGAACATAAAATGTCATTTCATACTAAGAAATGTCATTTTAGTCTACCGAATTAAAAAATAGACTTTAGTATGGTTATAAAAGATACAATATAATTGTATAAAAAATGACACTTTTACATTGATGCGAGCTAGGTGCTTTGATATCAGTAACATCATAAACCCGAAAGTATTGATTACATCAAGTCGCTCTACAACAATACAGTAAAGTAGGCTTCGATTAAGCCACAAAATGGCTGATCCCCCAAACAGTTGAATCCGCACGATCCCCATTATCGCAGTCGCAAGGGTAATTTTGGGCCCCGTTAATTCACTTTGTAAAAGCCTTTTCAGTTACTTAGGTCGATAACATGTTATAGGTCCACTTAAATGAATGATAAATTGTTACAAATGTGTGAGAATAATTAATTATTTTCCTTGAGTCCAGTGTAGTTAAAAAAGAACTTACTATTGATCCAGTTAGAAGGTCGAACCATAAGCCTTTAGTAAGAAGTGCATATACTTGAAAAAAATCGACCTATGCCGCTGTGGCCCGGTGGCCGAATGGCACAGGCACCTGCCGCGATAGCAGAAGACGCTGGTTCGATTCCAGCCTGGGGCACTGGAGGCCTTGGTCACTTTTTCTTAGTATATGACATTTATTTAAAGTTTACTATTACTATAAAACCATAACGCCACTAGATACCTACCTCAATAATATTGATATATATATTAGGCCTTTATCATCTGTGTCAGATGTTTTAAGCTTGATACATATTGATACGTATACCTACGTATGGTACTCGTAATAAATACCCATGTCAATACTAATAAAGCCCGTCGGGAACATCAAAATTCAAAGTTTCGTTTTCTGCCTTTCCATGTCTATTTCATATTCGATTTAGAGATTTTCGACTGATAAAGAGGCAGATAACGAAATTTCAATTAAGTAACGATGATCACGGCCCACAGTTTCGTTCGCTAACTCTAAGCAATGGCTAGCAAAGGAAGCCAAGATCATGGTTACGAGGTTATGACCAACCTATGTCTATATAAATTTGCATACATACTAGATGTTGCGCGGCGACTCATTTCACCCGGGTTTACCTGTGTTACGCCATTGCCAGCAACCTCGATGTCATCGGCCAGGCTGACGCAGATAACCCTTTTATATTGAGGTTCGCTCTGTACGTTAAAACCGCAAAAAACGTCTATTGATGTCATTAAGACTATACAATGGCGCAACATCACTGATGCATCGGCTAAAGGTTATTATAAATACGGTAATCCTATCGTGTCGTGTCCCTGAAATGAATGTTTTTCAAGATCCTCTTAGTGTTTCCTCTTAATGTCAAATAAATCACGATACGGATTGTCATTAATACGTGTACAGGTATAGGTTCTATTGTCTTTGACGATGAGTATACCTAAAAGGAACCTGGAGCTCCTGCCGAAACGGCCGAAAACCACAAGGAACAATTGTGCCAGGCGTCATGGCCTGAGACAAAAGTGCATACTCACTGCATTTACTTACCCTACTATTAAAACGTCATATACTAGTATGTATTGTTGAACTCTCGGGGACTTTTAGCCTGGTACGTAAGTAATATTTATACTTGTAATAAGTACTACACTAGACTTAAACAGGTTAAGGGATGCCCCTAACGCCCTAATATGTTTAGGGATGTCCCATAGGATCTAGACTTCTAGAGGTTCATTCAGTTTAATATGAATCATGCATCAGGTCTGATACGGTTTTGGGTGATTCACGCGTGTACTTGCACTTATACACATCGTTTAATTAGGCTTTATTTAGACTCGTAACCATATAAGGCAACAAATGAACGTAATAGTACAGTCACCAGGCACATAACTGTCGTTATCGTAAAGGGAAAGCTTAGTTTGTCGTCTCATACTGGAAGGACCTCTTTACGATAGCTTTTTGCTGACATTTCTTCGAAGCTCTTTACTATCAGAGGTGAGGAGTGTCAAGTCAAAAGCTTGTACGAGTCAATGTTATTCATCTTTTTTATTAACACAAATAGGTAGGTACTTGCATTAAATCAAGTTTGAAATATAATGTCCTTCCTAGACTCTACTTGTTAAAAGCTGTACCTAAGATATTAGTATAAACTATCCAATTCGTTAATTAATATTACATTTTCCAAAGGAAAGACGTACATCCGTTTTTCGGGTCGATTACGACTCAAAAATTAGAAAATAATACACTTTTGAAACCGGTTTTAATGAATTTTATACTTCTATAAAGGATATAGGTATTCGTTCCTACCCATATCCTAAAATCCAGGATCTTGGGATTCTAAAATCAGGACCGTTTTGGTGTCGTTTGCCTGTGAGTAAGAGTGTTGCCTGTTGCGTCATGCGTCCACGCAGCCGAGTGAGTCAACTACCTAATGATCCTGTATTCAATAGATTTATTCCTAGATATCCCAATCTCCTAACGCAAAACGCAAGTGTATAGATATCGGCAACATTTTAGACAACCTGCAATAACAACAGGTTTTAAAAACTAAATTGTCACTTTGCATAACGTTAAATGACTTTGATGATGCATTCGAAAAAAAAAGTATCCGTGAGCTTTCGCTATCAAGGTATTTTTAAGATGGCTAAGGTTTTCCCCACAATATTGCAGTCTGTGGATTAATTTGCTACCTAAGGTTTGATGAGTGTGTATTATTTCATTGTTAAATTTGGTAATAGACTTTTCTATCTTGTATGGAATGACAGGTTTTAACAAAAAGTGTAAAGTGGGCCTTCAGTAGTTGCAGGTGCACATAGGATACTGTAACCGCTTAACATCAGGCGGGCTGTATATTGTTATTATTGTTGTGTGTGTGTGTGTGTGTGTGTGTGTGTGTGTGTGTGTATTTGCAAAATTGACAGGTTACTGAATGATAGCTTATTTAAGTAGTCAAAATGACAAAACGATTAGATGAAGATGATGTATGCCGAAGGGCAAGTACGTACATACTGCAGTGGGTAAGTTAAGTATAATTATGATAATTTAGCTAATGGCAGTGGGTGAAAAAAGCTTAAATACACATTTTTAAACGTAAATATTGAAAGCAAACGTCGATAAATCAATGTACTTTTTAATACAAAAGCTTTTTGATTTAAATTTTCGAATTAAATTTCATTTTGATTCCAAAGTATAAGGAATTATTTTCGATCTCTCATTTTACATAAATTTAAAAATCGTTATGCAATTGTCACATCTATGTTATCCATTTACGTCATTATCATTTTACAATGCAGATGATACACATAAATGATTTCCCAAGGGTTTGGAAAATCCGTTTCCTTCTGAATTCGTCACATCACAAGGAGAGCCGGCGCCCACGCACGCGCCTGCTTTACATAAAACCAGCAGCAAGGCTCTGCGTAGACATTCACGTCTTAGCACGCGACCAGAGCACACGTCCTCTTAAGTACTTTAAAGAGTCTAAAGCAACCATGTGGCATATAAGTGTCATTCTGTGCGTATGCGCGGCAGCGTTAGTCCCAGCCATTCCAATACAATCAGATAAATCGATCGCGAGTGAAATTGGTGTCTCTACAAGCGATATGGACCAAAAATTGGAAATACGAATGCCGCCAGATGAAAAAGGAATGCTTCAGTTGCCTATGGAGTTTATGATAGAATCAGTGCCCAGTGATAGAGTAAAGAGGATGAAACGCAGCGTTATGCCCCGCATGTGTCCGGCGGGAAAAATAAGAATTGGCGGGATTTGCATGCAACGAGAGACGTGTGAAGAGTGAGTTCCTTTTTGAATGTTTTTTGCCTTTTTGTTTTATCGTCCTATCCTCTCGTCATAAGCAATACTATGATGGTACCAAGCTGATCTAATGATGACCTCTGTCATATGACAACGCAACCTCCTAGAGATTGGGCTCTTTAATATTGTTATTATTTGTTTCTCCATTTTGGACTTCACGGGCCTATAAATCCCGGTGTTTTGATTTTGATAGGCTTGCGTGGGGATATAGATCCAACACGTAGAGGCCCTTTGGAAAGCTTTAATGTCATGTAGAACGCTTGCTGGAACCAATTATTGTGTTGATTAGTATTAGGTAAGTATTATACATGATTGACTTCTTTTGCAACTGTCAGCATAAACGTTAGTAAAAGTTAATTTTTCCTCGTTTATTACTAATTAAAATGCACACGCTCTTAAGAGACCTTCGTGTGGCTACAACAAGCAAAATGTCGTATGATTGTCCTAACAACTAACATTTAGAGGCAATTCAAACTTTGCATTTCAAAGTGTAAAAGTAGGCAACATGCAATATGTATGATATAAATATCAAGAAGATGGCGCCGCACTTCTAGACGTTAATCGATGTTGATGTTGATTGGTGTAATTAGTGGTCGTAAATAAAGTTTTTACAATGTTTTTATACTTTTCCTTATATACTACACAAACTAGTACTTAAATAACGGTTGATAGGTATGTATAGGTAGGCAGTACTTAACCAATTGTAATGAATTATGGAAATTAATCATGCAGTTTTAGATGCCTGGCTGCGTAGCCAACATGCCAATCGCTTACGCTCCGCAGCGAATGATACACAACTGTCACTGTCCACTTTTATATTAAATTTAAATTAAATTTTCATATTTTTAATTTGAACCTTGTTGGATAGTCGATTCAAATTAATTTAGTATGTCCGAGAAAAGATGAAATTAAAGAAATGCTACTGGATTGTTTATGAAATGTTGTACGGAATGTTTGATTGAAACGTAAGTGTATTGTAATGCACATTAGGTCTTAAGAGGTTTAGTAAATTTACAGTATCATAAATCATAATTAAATATGCATAATCTGATGTAAACAATCATGAAGTTTATACAAGCCTAATATACATACAAATTTTCGCTTATAACTGTCATAGGACCTAAGTTTTTATGACATTTAGGAGATGACGTTAATTATATCAAACAAAACTCTTCGAGATAAAATGCAATGCAATTAGTACCTACTTTATCACATGCACATACAATAAGTTATGGTTACTTTCACAGATTATTTTAACAAACCGGGACTATAACTAAACGTTTTTCGAGCGTATTGCTATATGCTATTTTCAGGCCAATTCGCACGTGCACTGACATCTAACCGATATTAGAATGATATTGGAATCATATCAGTTAGCTGTCATCCGCGCGGGCGTATCGCTCGCACTAATACAAGTCAAAGCGAAATGAACTCGCGAATGATTTAATTATCATTCTAATTTCGGTTTGATGTCAAAGTTCTCGTTCGAATTGGCCTGTAAGATTAAGCAACAATAAAGCTATTAAAATCGAATGCTGCGAGTAGGTATACTATGTCACACTTTCAAGACTTTCAAGAATGTTGGAAGGAATTTTATAATTCAATACTGATGTAATTCGGTATGTGTCATCGAAGCGATCACAATTCGGAATTTATTTGTAGTCATATCTGTGACAAATAGTTCACAGAATGTTTACCTCACTTATTTTGTAAATAGTTTATGTAAATAGTAGTTATTAGTAACAACTATTTACATAAACTATTTACAATCTAATCCTAATTTAATATAAGTACCTACTCATAATATCTACTGCCCAAGACAATAGTATAATTTTAACTAAAAAACGAATACTATAATACCTATGAGCGTTCACACATAACCTTAAATCAGAACAGAAGGACTTGATGCCAGTTTTTCTCCAAGTATTATTTGACATCCGATATAGGAGCAGATAATGTGAAAACGCCCTAAATATATAAAAATTAGCATGGTAAAATTATAATCACTATATTAATAAAGATATTCAAGACTTGTAATTGATTTTAAATGCAAGCCCTTTTAAATAAATTAAATTTTTATTTTCTTTGTTTCAGAACGGGGGATTGTTAACAACATACGAGCAATGGTGTCGGTTCTGTACAAGCCTAGAAATCCTAGAATATGCAGCTTTAAAAGCGGTCGCTACAAACATTTACAAAGAAACGTGACTTCTGTTACCAGTGCCATTTTAAGAACAACCATTAGGTATATTTACTTAAAATTATTTTAATTAATTACTATTTGATGAAACTGTGAAGTCAAGAACTATTTGGTTCTTCGTAACGATCAGCCGGTAGATACAGTCAGCATCAAACACATAGATAGTGATGACTAAAGTGGCTAAATAGGTAATCGGGAGTAAGCAGGACACATCCTTATTTTTATGGTAAAAAAGGTATGTTACGATATATTATGCCACGTTGGTCGTCATTATCTATTCGACGCTGAACTGTATCTAAATCGGTGTTAAAAATACAGTCAGCAGCATGAGATAACGAAAAAAGTTAGACTTACCAACGTTGATAGTTATGAAAAAATTGCTGTTCAGTTTGATGGCGTTCGCTTACTTGGTAGAGCCCAAGCAAGTTTGATTGGCCAACGAAAGTGATTTGCAACAAACGCCTAAATTATACTACAAAAAATTACCTTACAACGAAAACAATTATTAATATGTTAGACATTAAAAAATGTTTTAAATTAAGACCAACAAAGGATCAATATCAGTGTAATTAGTAACCAAATAGTTATTAGAACGTAAGTACCTCAACTAGTCGGTTATGTATTTAATACCAAAACTAAGTTTGTGTGTATGTGTGTGAATGTCAAATAGGCCAGTAAGTGAGCTCATAGTGATCTCGTGTGCCATATTTATTGTTTGTTTGATGCGGATACGCTGAAAAAAATGTTAAACAACGTGCTCTCTATTTCTTATAAAACAGTATATAAAACTAAAAAAAGTATTGGTACAGTCAAGTGTAAAAATATGGGTGCACACATCATACTCAAAAATATGTCCCATAGCTCTTATGTCAGCAAATTAATGTCAGGGACATATTTTTTGAGTAAGTTATAGGTATGCACCCATATTTTTATACTTGACTGTACTTTCTGACTTGCTTTGAATTTAATAGGAACGTAATCTGGCATTTAAAAAAAAAATTTACTTTTAATTATATACTAGTATTTTCCTATAAAATAAAAGCTTTGCATGTACTAACATTGTACTTAACTTTTTCAATTACGTTTTGACTATTGTATTTATTTATTTAATAATATACATTATTACATGGCATCACAGTGTGGGTAAAAGCGATAGTGATATAACATAAGTGTCAGTTACGCTTATTCATTCATTGTAAATACTTATTTTTAGCTAAGCAATAAGAGGATGCTTAATACGGTATTAAACCATTGTACGTTCCAATAAAAGTCATTATTAGTCTAAGTTTAATCTTTACTTATTTAACTAATGAATATTTATTTTATCTTTAAGGTTAACTTTTTTTACTCCTATTTACCGTGTTTTTGTTGAATACTTATAGTTAGTTGTTATAATAAGATTAATAAGGCAGCACACGTTTTGTAGAGAATTAAGTTATTGTAAATATATTTTTTAAATGAGAGATTCCAGATAAGAACACGGCCAATAGGTAAAATATGAATATGAATATGCATTATTTTAAGTAGGTTTCATCAACTGACTTTGATCGCTGGAATCATACCTACTTAGATTAAATGGAATTTTAGACTTTGTGCTTGCCTGTGTAAATTATAATTTTTAATTATATTCGTCGAGTTATCGCATTACATGTTTGTAATTCAAACTAATTACAAATATAAATATTTTACATTCCTTAAATTAGGTATTAACTATGTATTGTTGTTACTCGTACAATTGACAGGAATACAAATGTTCAAGAGTAAAAGGTTGTGTGTTGTGTGATAAGTACTCGATGATTGAAATTAAATATACATGTAATATGACTGTTTTGTTACGTCAAAATGCAACGTAAAACAAATGTTATTGTTTTTGTTATAAATAATACATAAGTACATTTTAAACAAATGAGTTGTTTTCGTGTTTTCTATAGTTTTCCATATACCCAACTTACACCACTATTATTAGCTATTATCTAGCTGGTCTGCATAATAATATGTACAGATGTGATTAAATTCAGAGAATGATAGGTATTTCACTATTTAATACTGCAACATATAGCTAACTTTAGTTCAGTACAATAACTGCAAAATATCTAGCGGCTAGATTCTAGACAACTAAGCTCGCAAACTATCTATTATATTTAAACTAGCGACCCGCCCCGGCTTCGCACGGGTTAACAAAGTATACATAAACCTTCCTCTTAAATCACTCTATTTATAAAAAAAACCGCATCAAAATCCGTTGCGTAGTTTTAAAGAACTAAGCATACAGACAGAGAGACAGACAGGAAAGCGACTTTGTTTTATACTATGTAGTGAAATATCATTTACTATCAATCAACTAAAGCAATTGATACATAAGTACCTTACAAACTAACATACATACAATAAAAACAAGCAACAACGGTTGCACTCCGGGAGTGCCGATAGAAGTGAAAACTCACCTCACTATGTTACCGACGCCCGGTAACACGATACATACGTTTAGCGGAGGTATTCTATTTATTCATTATATATGATTATCATTCTCAAATAAGATCACACTTTTTCATGGACATGTTTATTTACATACTGCCATGACAACGTCAAATTATTTGAACATAGGTAACGAGTCTTGAAAAGGAGTCCGCAACATAAATGTCAAATAACATGGAGTTTTTCTTTATTGATTTAAAGGCCATCTAAATTATGAGTGGCCACCTTACGGGGCTTACGGTCACGTGATCGCCTTACGCCCGTTACGGCCACGTGATCGCCTTACGCTGTCTCGAGTTTATCATTTTTTCCCCACCTCAAAAAGTGCCCAGCGCCGCTAAAGTTTTCACTTCAAAAATCTTAAAAGCGAAAAAATAAACATTTTGGCGACACAGTAAACTGTTTCGTCCCCTGTGCAGGATTCGGCAGATAAACGCTTGCCAAAATGGCTCTAGTCGTAAATTAAGATTATATGAATAACATGAATCTAGTATTTTCACTGGATCTGGCATGAGGGGTGAAGGAAACGACCGAACGGGATAGTCTTATGTATCTTTCAGTAGGAGTAGCAGCGAAAGCGCTATTATTGTTTGTCCTTGTCACAGTCTCACATTTTTTTTATTCCCCACCGTTAATTTAGTATGTATTATGGTGGGCAACAAATAAATTCGACCAATCATAGTGTCGCATTGCCTATGTTTTGTCCCTCACGGAGGCACGCGTATACCACTTCTATAGGATCCTACCTTCTATGATGAATAAGGTATATAAGATATATAGCAGGACTACAAGTTAGAATTCTGTTGTAGCTTTAATAATTATAATATAATTATGATGACAAGACTACCTACATCCGCATTTTATATCGTGCAGGAAAGTACAAATTATCAAGGTCGTTGTGGTTATAAGTTGCCTTAATAATGACACGCCCACACAAGAATGTTACAAAATATAGGTACTCTTGAACTGAGTTGATGTTTTAAGCTCATCATTGCCAATTTCCGCGTCTATATACTCATAGATAGTGCCGTCAATAAATTTCAATAAAGTATCGTACTACAGAGTGGTGAATAGAGTTTATCCAATTTAAGGTGCAGTGGCTTCAGACGCAGTTTTTGAAAAAATCGCGACGCTATAGATCATAATACGGTTGCCAATATTGCCTTTCTCGAATTACTTACTTCATGAGATTCGAAACCTAACTAAACAACTTTAACTTCAGCTCAATAAAAAAAAACCGGCCAAGTGCGAGTCGGACTCGCGCACGGAGGGTTCCGCACCATCAACAAAAAATAGAGCAAGACAAGCAGCAAAAAAACGGTCACCCATTCAAGTACTGACCCCTCCCGACTTAACTTCGGTCAAAAATCACGTTTGTTGTATCGGAGCCCCACTTAAATCTTTATTTTAATCTGTTTTTAGCATTTATTGTTATAGCGGCAACAGAAATACATCATCTGTGAAAATTTCAACTGTCTAGCTATCACGGTTCGTGAGATACAGCCTGGTGACAGACGGACGGACGGACGGACGGACAGCGGAGTCTTAGTAATAGGGTCCCGTTTTTACCCTTTGGGTACGGAACCCTAAAAACACATGAACATAGATCTAAAAAAACACCAACATTTTTTTTTACAATTTTTGTACAAAAGCAAAAAAAAATGAAAACTGCTTCTAAAAATGCGCAGTATTTGATCGAAGTCGTCGATTACTTTTTTTTTTGTTAAAACTAACTTTACTACGGGGGTATATGGGGTAGCTACCTACAGATATGTCGACTATGTCGTGTCGGGCGCAGGTAACCACTAAAATTATTTCCGTTGTATGACGTGTCCACCCTGTACCTTTACTAAGAGGGGAAAAACGATGACAGAACATTTTACGCCATATTGACTCAATATAAGTACTATACCAGACTTTTAATTTAAAATTTTTGGAGAAGGCGTCAAAATTTACGTACATTTCTATAATTGCAACAGTAGGTAATAGATGCTTGACCAGAATTGTATGTGAAGGTCATACATACCATAAAGCCAAATTAAAATAATATATACCTACTTGTTGTTTTTTCATATAAAGCCGTGATCGCTCCGAGCAGGACCAGTTACAATATAGCCGTACAGCTGATCACATACAATCATGACGTCACCGCTTATTTGTGCCTTTTGCGTGGCTGCCTTCGCGCACCTTATCGCGAGTCAGCCAGTAAACAAAATTCACAAAAGGAAAATGTACGCGAGTGAAGAAATAAACAAAAATAACCAGTTTAAAATAGTGCCTAATAGTGGTCGTGTGGCTAATCGTATTGATGAAGAGTTTGATAAAAATGCAATGATAATGAACTCACTTGAACCAGACAAAATAAACAATTTTGAAACAAACATAGTGCGCACAAAACTAACTGCTGTTGAATCGTACATTAATGGAAAACGAAGAGTGCGAAGACATATTTTTACAACAAAATGTCCTTCAAATAAGATAGCGATTGGATCAGAGTGTTTCACGTGTAAAGAGTACGTATAAAAATATTTACTTTGTATTTTAGGAAAACCTATAGTTAGCTAATATATACCTAGTCGATTACCTACTGAAAAGAAACACTCGAAATTGTTAGCAAATGTTAATTGTTACTTTTCCACTTTGTTACCGGTATTACGTATACATCTTCATTTAATGATCTGACGTTACATCATTAGGTAACTCTCGTAATATTTTTTGCTATGAACATATTTTTAAAGTATTCGTTTATATGTATGTACATATACATGTATAGTCTACGTCTGTTTACGCATTACGGCCAAGCTGATAGTTATACGTAAACACTTTCCGTAAATTAATCATTTTTGCAATTCATTTAGTCAATGACACAAGGACTTTAAATTCGGATTTACAGTTAATTTAATAAATATAAATCCAGTTATTTCACCTAAATTCTCAGCGTTTGTAGCTAACGCATATCCGAGAACAATATAGTTGAAGAAGCTCAAAAGTTTTACCATCAAGTGGCATATGCGTACATTTATCTATTACTGGTGTAATTTTGGACAGTGCATTATGATTTTATGACCGCTTGCATATCTACATCCGGCGCTACTATCGATGCCGATGTATCGTTTCAATATCGGCCAACAACATAGAGTTGTGTCGCTATAATTACTTTAGATCCCCATGACTCCGCCATTTTGAAGCATATTTAAAAACTGAACCGACAAAACAATTCCATATAATTATCGGACCTACGTTTAATATTGCACTAGAATCTGTTGAGAAATTTGACCTGTAGATAAGAATAGAGCTGGACAGTCAGGCAAACATACGAAAGCGTTTTAGCTCAAAACGATCGCAGTTTGCGCTCGCCCGGTTATGATTAAGAAATTTTCATAATATTGAATATATCCTACATGACATGATATTACGTATTTATTACGTTAGTTAATTAACCCAGTATTAAATAGGCTTAGGGCCTAGCGGCAACCACACCCGCAACCATTGACGCTGATAAAACCCTTTTACGTACGTAAATTTCGCCATAAAACGGAATTACGGCTGCAAGTCTGCAGTCTGGTGGTAACGGTAGCCGTGACCACACGTACCAATGGAGACAGTCCTTCTGCTATGCGTCATAGCGATTTCTTCCGTCGCGTGTGATCCGTTATATCGAAATTTCAAAGATGCAAATACAGTGCCCACGAACGATGTTAGTGATTCAAATAATCCACTACCTGGAATCACGATAAAAAGCCAAAGTGATCCTTTAAAAGTTCACGATAAAAAAATTAGACGAATAAAGAGAAGCATTACAGCAATAATAATTAATGGAAAGAAAGTTTGTGCCCATGGCAGGATATTACTCGAAAACGAGTGTTTTACGTGCGAAGAGTGAGTACCTACATAATTTGGCATTTCCAAATATAGTGCAAATTAATACAACAATAACAAACACAAGTTTATCCAAAAGCAAAATCAACAACATACCTCTTTGCCCATAAACATTTTCTTATGTATTTTGTTATGAAATAATCCTTAATTTACAAAATAAGCGATAAAAAAAGGATGTTAAACGTTAAATTTGTATCTGCAATAGGTAAAAATCTGGTTTTATTTTTCTCAATATATGATAATGAACCAGACCTGTTCACATTTCCAACCAACCTTGTACAAGAAAATACGCACCTAACTTATGTTTATTGACCTGTAGCCTAACCACAACTGCCTTAGCAATGTCAAACTCACATATATTCGGTAACTTCTGCGTAACTTTATAGGTATATCTCGCTCGCACTAATATGTAGGTACGAGCGAGGTATATAGAAAGTAAGTTACGCACACGCTAGCGAATATATCAGTGTCATGGTGGTAACTAGCCGTACTGACGTTATCAAAACGTTTGTGATAACCAAAACTCACTAATTGCAAAAATTCTTTAATGGCCCTGAACTTGTGGTCGTAAAGTAGTAATTACTGAGTTTTTGTTGTCACCTAACGATATGATGCTGATGCAGTGCCGTTTAGAAGTAGCATAAAATTAAATGTTACTACTATACCTAAGTATTAAGTGTCTGTAGGTAGTTATCTAGATGTTTGCCATTTTTCGAAGCTACCTCAATGCATCTAATTATTTTTTTGTAACATCTGTAAACTGACATGCACAATCTGACAATAAATGATTACTTACTTACATCTTAATATTTGGATTTGGTTTGGAGCGCTTAATTAAAAATGTTACCAATTGAATCCACGTTCTAAAAATTGCACCATAAAAAAAAACATTTTTCCTACTATCTAATGATATCTGGAATAGTATCGAGTATAACTGGTCACATTTAAGTAATAGGTACATACCTAATAAGTTATTTTTTCTTTACAGAATAAACTACGAAGACGATCGATGTACTTGAACGATGCAAGAACCAGCGATGGATTTTCAATATTGTATCAATAGAAGGGTCGCCTTCATCGATGACTGTACCTATATTTAGGATGAAGCCAAATAATTATTTATTTTGATTGAATAAGCGAATGCTCAAAAGGTTAACTAAGTAGTTCCAGTATAACAAGCTGGCTGACATGACGTGAGACAAGGCGAAACATTTTACGCTTAAACTAAACCCATTACTGTGAATGACCCATTAAGGATTAAAGTAACTATAGAAAACAACAATGTTAGCTCTATTGTTATACTCTATAATATTAAGTCTTTGTTTATGGAGCATTCGACAAAATTGTCTATCGTTTTCCCGATAAAATTGGAATTATATCTGAATATTGGCAGGTATTAGGAATTTAAAAAATGCTCAGTAAAATAATCACAAGTGTCATATTTATGAACTTTTGTTTATTGTTGAATAGGTAATGTAAGTTATTTAGTTAGACTGAAAAGTGAATGAGTATATAAAATAAATAGATTGTGTACCTACGTAATTAAGTCCTGATTATTATCAGTATATTGAGTATATGGTCAATATATTCTAAATATTATACTTAAAAAGGGTAAAATGCTAGGTTGTTCCAAAATTGCATCTTTAATCGTAATGTTTCGTTGATAATTATATAAGTCATTTGTGTAAGACACGACATGTTTATTTGTGCTTATTGACACGATAGAGCAAGTCAAAACATCAAAACTTGCCAAATAATAGTTATTTGTACAACAAGAGATCAAAGTTTGATATTTCTTCGAGTGCTTATTTTGAGTCCCGTGCAAGCGAAAGATTCTATAATATCTTGATATAGAATCTTGAGCGTAGTAAGGGACTCAAAAGCGCACGAGATGTAAATAACTTTGATCTCGTGTAGTTCACAAAACTTTTCACCTCAGCAGTGAGAACATATTAGAGAACCCGAAAAATGTATTCCTTCTTCATCACTTACCTATTCACTCATGTTTTCTTAAGATATACCAACAATTAAGTTTTCACCTCAGCAGCTCGAACAAGGGTACTTTGCTACTTAAAAACAGTGAGCAAAATCGCATTTTGCTCATTTTGTCTCACTCAGTGAGCAAAATGCGATTTTGCTCACTGTTTTTAAGTAGCAAAGTACCCTTGTTCGAGCTGCTGAGGTGAAAAATACATTTTTCTACTCGTCGACTGCAATGCTTGAATTAAGACTTCGTATACCAAAGTGAAATCGCATACTTTTTTCATTATGGGACCCCAACTCAACTATAATATTTATTTCGATACAGTTTAGTCAATATAATATTCATTTCGATACCGTTTAGTCAACTATAATATTCATTTCGATACAGTTTAGTCAACTATAATGAAATTGACCAATCGAAAGCGCGGAGCAAGTACCAGGGCCTCATGAGTTACGAGAAGGTGACCACCGGCCGGGGGCGCGGGGCGCGGGGGCCGGGTCGCGTACGAGTATGAAGGTATCGCGGCTGCTCGCGCACCTTAGCTGTATACTTTTGTTTTTTTTTTATATATGATTTTCTTCTACTAGTTTTAAGTATTTTTCTTGTTGACTCATAGAAAAACTATTGTATACAATAGTGATATAATCAAGCTTTTCAATCTCGTACCTTTACTTAGGCAACTCAGCAAGCTTCGTTGCCTAAACACGGTACTCGACTGAAAAGCTCTCCATTATGTCACGATTGTATTAAAATACTATTTTAATTCGTCAAAATATTGTTTGACAGTCATATTCCCAAACCTATTTGTATAATGCATCAGAGGAGTAAAAAAATTACGAGTATTCATAGTCTTTCTTGCCATTGTTTTTTTTTTCTTTTGTAAGCCAAATTGTATTTAGGCAACAGTTAACAATAATGAGGTGCCATTATGTACTTATTTTTTGTGTAACTAGGTACCTGTATAATCGAATTAGTTAATGGGCGTTTTTTTTTTAATTGTCCCCTACACTTTCTTTTTCAAATTTGGGATTTTTCATGTTATTTCTACTCAGAATCACGAGCTCTTTCTAACCTAATAAGAGAGAAAAAGTGTCCCAAAATTTCCATACTGTTTTCGATCTTTCCATTTCGCGACCGCCATACAAAGTCTATGAAAAATGGTGACGAAATGGAAATAAAAACCTTAGGACACTTTTTTTCTCCTATTAGGATAGAAAGAGCTCGTGATTCTGAGTAGAAATAACATAAAAAATCCCAAATTTGAAAAAAAAGTGTAGGGGACAACTTTAAAAAAAAAACGCCCTGATAGTTGTTTTAATGGTCGATTCATGACGTCGTAAGTACCTACTAGAATAGGCTTTTCTTATGACATTATTTCTGTGCTAAGTATGATTCACTACGGCTGTGTAAAGTGTAATTATGTAGGTATTTAATTTATTGAAAATTTGTTTTTAATGTTATTACTATGTCTAGTGCGTCGTAGTAATCAATTTATTGCAGTGTCTTCAATGCGCTTAAATCTACATTTTGTGTTTTGTAACTTTTGTAGTGAAGGTAAAGAAAAAATCCTATTTGTGACTTGTTACTAATATAAATAATAACTAGTGTCAAAACTATGTAAAATTAAAACATATATGTAAATACACATTCACACATTCATGCTTTGAAAAAGAGGTTTTTTTTATAATTTGCAAATCCAAGAATATTATAAAAAGCCCGATTATTTCTAAGTATTATTCAATTGTATTCAATAGGTACGTAACAGAATCATTAATTAAACCCATTCATTATCTGTGACTTTCGCATAAATATGATTATTGTAATATTTTAGTATTGTAACTTTTCCTACCTCTATTCAAGTTTTAAATATCAACTGGAGATAATAAACTGTTTAAATGTTTACTAGCGTGTTATTTAACTACACTGCCAAGTAAAATTGAAGAGGTCTTGCAAAACAATTGGAAAGGATGAAAACCTGATGAAAACCTCTTACCTATGTAGTTTTCACATAATTTAATGACTCACTCAAGGATAACCTAACCGATATTCACATCCACACGGTCGAGAATGACCGATTGGGATGACGATTCA
Source organism: Cydia amplana (assembly GCF_948474715.1). Classification (NCBI taxonomy): domain Eukaryota; kingdom Metazoa; phylum Arthropoda; class Insecta; order Lepidoptera; family Tortricidae; genus Cydia; species Cydia amplana. The sequence goes on along the minus strand of NC_086080.1, from coordinate 14,641,346 downwards.
TCCAAGATAATTACCTGTCTAATGGTAAATCACACTTATGTTGGTCATTTAACAAATCGGTTCCCGAATGCATAATTTGAGGTTGCCAGGGTTGCAACATTGTTTGAATATGGGGACTAACTACATGTGCTGGCTTCCCCTAATTATATACATTTCAGAATACTTTACGCCTGTCCATGGGTACAGTAGACCAATTTAGTCGGGTCAGCACAGTTCATAATGTATGAGAGCTCTACATGAATTCTCACACTAGAGATTTTTTGAGATGTGATAACCTATGTTGCAAATACTATATTTAAAAAAAAATCTCCACAAAATATGTCACATGGTTTTAATAAATCCAAACTATTATTAAAATAGAAAAAATATATCAAAACATGAATCCGACACTCGAGATTTTTTAATATGCAGTTCTCAAACATATACTCATTATGTATTTATATTTTCTCCCAGCTTGACACCAAAACCAGCTCCCAATAATTTTCTTTATTAAAAATATTTTTGTATATAAAAATAACAACTATGTGTACATAACAATTACATGTTAATTAAGCTCTGTATATTTATTATATCCTACAAAAAAATCTCTCACGTAAATTAATCCATTTAATTACTATTAACCATTTTTGTTTTGAAAATGTTTTCGTTGCTTCGAGAAAATGGACAGTGAGTTTGTTTTTCACTTTCTCAAATCTCTTTCTCATGTTAGTGTAACAACAAAAAATCTCCCACGTATATGTAATATTGTATGGAATAAAACCATTATTAAATCATCCAAGCTATTTAAATTACCCTAAATGGCGGGTACTGATTCACTGTAGAGAACGTTTTATCGACTTCCATATCTCCGTCTCACTTCAATGTTCGCGGCAGACGATTGTTCCGCTTCAACAGCCGAGAGTTCGCGATCCGGTCGACCGTTAATTCTCCCATGACTATCTTACCCAGTTTCATCGGTATGCGTTGCGCGCTTACTTAACACACCTCAGGCCAAGCTCCTATAAAACGCGCAATGCATGCATGCATTGCGGTATCTCCTATACGTCACATATGTCAGCTATGAGGCTATGACATGGCTATGACAGACTGTGGCAGTTAGTTCCAAACAAGTATACAGACTTGTCTACCCACCATAAAGTTTAGCGTAAAGAGAATATATCACTCCTTAGTGAAAAACCATACGGTTTGTGCGAAGTTGAGCGTTATGTCAATGCTAATAAAGATGATGGTTTGACTTACGGAAATGAATAATAATGGCTCCACTCTAGATCCTTCAACCCTTCGCATCGCTGTCTGCCTCCGCCTGGGCCTAAAAATATGTGAGCCCCACGCCTGTAGTCGATGCGCTCAACCTGTTGATGCTCTAGGACGGCACGGCTTACATTGCCAAATGAGCGCAGGCCGACTATATAGACACGCCACATTAAACGACCTCATCCGCCGCGCCCTTTGCACCGCCTCTCTACCCGCAACTCTGGAGCCGTCAGGCCTCTCTGCCACAGACGGCAAGAGACCTGACGGCTGCACTCTTGTGCCCTGGAGCCTTGGCCGCCCTTTAGCGTGGGACGCTACCTGCGTCGATACGCTAGCACCGTCCCACGTTGAGGGATCGGCTCGGAAGCCCGGGACTGCCGCGGACCAGGCCCAGACACTAAAGCGCCGCAAATATGCGTTCCTAACGGACCGATACGATTTTGCGGCGCTCGCCATTGAAACGCTGGGCCCATGGTCGACCGACACCAAACAGTTAATAAAGGAAGTGTCGGTCAGACTAATAGGTGTCTCGGGCGACCACAGGGCGGGCTCCTTCTTGGCTCAAAGTTTAAGTCTGGCGGTTCAAAGGGGCAACGCCGCCAGCATTCTAGGTTCCATTCCAGAAGCGGGCAGCTTTGGAGAGATATTTTATATTTAGTTTAAGTTGTTATTTTTAGGTTTTATGTAAATATTGTTTCATTTGTACACCCATTTTAACTATTATAAAAGTGTGATCTTATTTGAGAATAAATAAATAGAGTAATATCAGAAACTATGAAATTGTAATCACAAGTATGCATTTATATAATATCATTTTATTTTATATTTCCAATTCCCGTTTCATTTACACCCAATATTAAATCTTTTTCCGTAATAAAATGCGTATATAATTACTGTCATCATCTGTATTTATTTTATTTCTTTAACCCCCGTTATTCATAAACGCGCTACAAACCTCAATTAGCTAATAATAGTAATAATCGTTTGTCCTTATCTGTCACTTTAACTTATGTATTTGTAAGTAAGGGATAAACATAATTGAACTAAATCAGGCCCGTAAAGTTTATGAATAAAGTGGTTAATCTTTATTGCACAAAAGAAAAACCTTATAGTACAAGAGGCGGACTTAATGCCATAAGGCATTCTCTACCAGTTAACGATGGCTTGTCCTCCGGCCCATTTGATCGATGACCTCCTTTGATTATTTATTTTTAATGGACGCCAAAATCCAGACAAGAACTTCGATTTTGACATTTACCACAGTAATGCAGTCGGTAGCAATGTCGCGCTTCAAAATTGCTGCAGTCGACTGCATTGCTGTAGAAAACGTGAAAAAGGTCATTCAAAGGGTAATAGGGTTATATACACCGCGGGATTTAATAACCCGAAAGATTTAAACCAACGATTTTAGAGCCTAATTAGAGTATATAAAGTTATATAACACATAGTCCAAAAACCCTTAATTTAAGAGATATTAATTATTTAAAACAAATCACAAGTAAAAAAATCTCAATTCTAACACACCCTTATGCGTGACGTAGCCACCAACTAATTTTACACGCAGACGCACTAACTACATGGTTATTAGCCAGTTTCACTTAATTAAGTTTGATATCCTACAAAAAGGTTTCACTACCGAAATTTTGTTCTGTTCTCAATCACGAGAGTACAAACTATTTACCTTTACGATAACTGGCTGATAGTTTGACGAAAATGACGAAATTGATGTCAATAAAATGACATATTTCATATGTCACACAAGATATGCGCAAGATAACATCTTTAAATTTGATTGACTGTAATAAATAAAATTCATTTAGCGGATATTCACTTTGTGTACGGATTTGGAAACCCAAAGAACTATGTGCTTCCGGCACGACGGACCCACTTCAGCCTAGAAGTTCGTAAATTGGCTAGACGAACAATACCCTGAGAGGTGGATTGGCCGTGGAAGCAACGTTCTACCATGATATAATCATGGTTAATGGCTTTGGTTACCTCACTCAAAGGAAAAGATTTTATCGCAAAGTTTCAACAATAATAACTGCACTGTACCTACTGTTGTAGTAATTAATAAAGTTTTGATACAATTTGTGGTATTTTGAGGTGCCAATCAATTGAAATAATTTCAACGTAAACATCATGGACCTAGAATATTACGGACGGACTGTCACCTAAGACAAACTGTGACACTGCAATGGCGGACGGTTTGAATGTGTGCGTGTAGACGAGTGTTACCATGTAACACAAATTCTCCCCTAATGGTGAAACAATTATTTTTAATATCGTCCTTGTTTTCAAATAAAAAAATTAGGACAGTTTTACGTTAGACAATAAAAAAGGTGTGTACGTATCTGATTTTATAGGTCTTGAAAATGCGCAATATTGCACAATTACTTTGTGCAAACATGATTTTCAATACCTAATGAATAATGATAGTTAGCATCGTAATGAAATCAGTTCGTCATGTTTATTTAATTTATACATTTAACTTGAAACATATATGGTTTTCAACAAAAGAAATATAATACATAACAAACAAACGTTAACTATCAAACATGCATGTAAGCGTCTAATCTCCTTAGTATCGGGAAATTACCATACCAACCTAGTTTGAAATGCACAATCAATAATTTAACCATTTACCTAAATGATCTCTTAATACATAATGATTTAATAAGAAGGGTATCAATTACCCTACTTTCGGGAAATTACCCTATTCATGTTCCTGGTCACACTCCTGTTTTGCAGTTTGATAATTTATAAACAACAAATTATCGTGATTTTACGTACTAATTGGAAAACTTAAGTATGAAAAGTTATTCCGTGACTTTTTTCTTTCGATCGGTACAATTCTAGCAGGATTTAACTACGCATGCCGCGATATTTTATATTTTTCTTCGACATGTTTACTTCAATGACGTTTCGATTCGTCTGACGGCAAACTGGTGGATGTGGGCTGTCAATGTGTGTGTGTCACGCGTAAATACTATGAAACTGGTGGATGTTGGAATCACAGTTGTGTTGTAAGCGAAACTCTGTCCGTAATATTATAGGTTCATGGTAAACATGATCCTAGACATAACTTGACAATTCTTGTCATGGAACACATGTCACTGCATTCGCCGTGCATCGTATGATATCGGAGTGATTCATGAAATGTCATGCTCGCTCTCTGTTTCTCTACTTGAGATTAATTAAACTCGCTCACTCTCTGAATAAAGGTTTGTTCACAAAGAAGCGGTAAATTAATATGATTTAATTTGTACTGAAATAGTAGTTTAATTAAAATATATAATTGGACCCATGTTGATATAACATTATTTACTCGTACTGTCGTCAAAAATACGTGGTTTAAATCTTTCGGGTTTTAAATCCCGCGGTGTATAAAATGAAATGATGCATTAATAAAACTTTAGTTAATTAACAATATTATATTAAATCATTAACAACTTTGACAGCACGATCTCTTCGCAGGTTAGGTGCTCTACAAGGAGTTTATATTACAACATTATTTCCAAGAAATAATCTCTCATTGTTACGAAAATATTGGTAGGGTGGCTTTAGGTTACTTTTCGTTCATATCGTCTTGGATATGGGTGAACATGGTGTTAATACACTCAGTATCAATCAACCTGTAAAGATATTGTAGCCTGGCCTTTTCTCGAAAAGTCTTCTAGAAAAATTTACGCTCATGTCGTCTCGGATATGAGTATATTTGGTATCAGTGCATTCAGTATAATATCCTGAACACAAATATATGAGATGACAAGCGCGAAAGTGGTGAGGGTAGTTGCTATGACGCAAAGTTTTTACCATTTTTCTTTTAAACATACCATGTGGGGTACCAAATGAAAGGGCCTTGTGAGTAGATCACAAATATATAACACACTGTAACACTTTTACTACTTAATCCAACAAATTATTTGAAAACGTTCAAAAATTTCACAATGAGTTGAATTCCAACTGCTCTAAATTGACTAAGATAATTTGATCCCAAGTTTCCTTGCAATTATACGTAATCGAGGGCCAGGCTCATACTAGTTCTCATGTCGCGATGCGCTAACGCTAACAAAAACTAAGCGTTACGAATTGCTGACATTTGCTTCTTTTAGTTTCACTCTACTCAAGCATCGGATGACAGGATCGTTGAAAAGGGACAAACATATCCTTTGACGTTACGTTACTCTTCTCGTGAATTGTCAAATTTTAAAATTCGAAATTAGCTTTGGAATTTGTCCGGGTGGCTATTCGAAGTATAACTTGGTGGACGGTACTTACTAACCAAATAAGCTTGAGATCCAGTATCATAGATAGTTGTAAGACTTCAAGGGTCTATTTATATCTGACTGTGCATCCTGTATTCTAAACGTTTTGTGAATAGATATAAAAATTGACACCTATCATTTTTCACATAAACACAGACACTTTATGCATTGAATTATTAAACCTTAACGCAATGCCATAAGTCATAAGGTATATTTTCCTAATATACCTTGATGCTAATTCGAACTTTGTTATAAAAGATGTCATTTTATATCATTCGCGCGTGCATTTCACTCGTACTAGATGAAATATGTATTGGTGCGAGCGAGACGGTTGGGCGAATGATAACAAAATTATATCTTTTTGACATCTTAAACAAAGTTTGACTTGGCCTCTGTGGAAGCCTGGAAATACAGCATACTTCATTGACTTTTTATGCTGGAAATTGATTTAATAATTGCGAGAAAAATAAGTATGTTATTCTTCAATAACTTGTACAGTTACTGTCAAAAAACTAGAAGTGTCCATTAATTGTGTAGAACATTATTTGCTGTTTGTTTCCAATATCATGCTGCTATTCTGCGAATATAGCAGTTCCTCAGGCAGATAAATTAAACATGATCGAAACAAATACTATTAACCACAATAGTAAACTTTTCTCTCAGTGTGGGATATTCTCGGTCATGAAAAACTTACAAAGTTATTGTTTTTTTCATTAAATCTATAATTAATATTATTGTCGGGAGAAATTCTGACCGTGTAGTCGTGTAAGCTTCATAGCCCATTCTTCAAAAAATCTCTAGTGTGAAATTACTGTTTAGGTAGTATAAAATATAAAATAAAAAAAATGTTATTTCTCAAAAACGGGAACAGATATCAAGTTGTTAATTCGCAGCCGGGTAGTCAATATGATATATAATTCACCCGTGTAGAAACATTTGACTGTGCAATTAATGTAACTTTAACTTTATATTGACTCCACTAAATTAGGTACATTTTCAGTTGTGTCACAGCTAGAAAGAATACCAAAGAAATTTACCACGGGACGGGTTTTTTCATAATAAGTAATACAACCGCATAGAAATAGAAAAATCTACATTCGGTACAGTAACCATGAAAGTAAATAATCGAAAAAAATCCTTATTTGGTATGAATGTACAATCCTTTATTATCCTTCACTTCACGTCATTACAAACGTCATAAAGATTTGTCATTTAAAGGCACACACATCATCATCATCCGTATGATACATCAGCCTATAATGATTCGTATCAAAACCCACATTTGCTCATTCTACCGTTTCAATGTCAAAGAAGGAAAACCAACGAATCAGTTTTACATTATGATAATTTCCTTAAAACGGTTACAAGGCATACGAGTATGTACGTATTACAGCCAACTATTAATATTGCATACTTGTGTACTTGTGTTGTGTTGTGTTGTATACTTGTGGGAAAACTGCGTCATTATAACGGCGATGATTTTCTTTTCTCAAAAATATCCGGTAAATTGGACTTACTGGTTACGAAATGATGTGGCGAAATGCATAAGGTTAGGTGGGGTAGCTAAATATTGGGGGCATAATAAAATTAAATACTTGTAGGAAATCCTCATATTGTTTCCCTTGCCCCGCTCAGTATGCTTTAATACGCGATTCACGGTGCTTTGATGCAGTAAAAAATTCAAAAACGTTTCAAATAGTTGCAGAATATTTTTAACTTTTGAATTCCGGATTCCCCAGAACAATTGTTTAAAATTAGTACTTATTTTTCAATTGTTTGTATATAATTCACATGTGTGTCTTGAGCATGTTTCGATCTGTGGCCCATTTCTCAATAAGCTTGTAACTTGTAAAACAAGCGGATGTCACTTTTTGACAGCTTTGGACTTCCACTTGTATTACAAGTTACAAGCTTTTGAGAAACGGGCCCCTGCTCATCGCTCAGCCGCAGTGACTAAAGTAAAAAGTAATATAGAGCGTCTCAATTTTAACAATGAAGTGGCGAGATTACCAGGCTCTCTAGCATGAGTTACGTTCTTGCGCGCGACTCCATATTTGAAGTCGCGCCAGATGTATGGAGTCGCACGCGAGAACGCAACTCATGCTAGACCGCCAGAAGTTCATAAAGTCTCGTGGAGGTAATTTTTTTATCAATGTTTCCTTTTAAATTAAAATATTATTGACATACCTGCATGGTAGTAATAGTGTTCCGTAGCATGAGGACAAGCACAGGCGTCGCTATCAACAAGGCCACGAATATACCGACACCGACTCCGAGGGTCCGGCGGGCTGTCCACACTTCGTGCTGCACTGATGTCCTTGAAAAATAAAATACAAGAGAGTTCACTAACAGTTTTGTTGTTTTAGTAGGAAGGCCTTGCGACGTACCTATTCACTAGATCTGGACTCCGAACAGTAGGCCTAGCACAGGAGCGGCGCGACAGTATCTCGCCCGCGAGATAGACTACCCGTCCCTCTCTAATTAATACGTGAGAAAAATACTGGTGGTCTAACTCGCGGGCGAGATACTGTCGCACCGCTCCTGTGCTAGGTCTACTGTTCAGAGTCCAGATCTAGTAAATGAACCGCGATTGCACGCGCATGTTTGCTTTACATTGCGCGCCGAACTAGCGTAACTCATGAAAGGTCCGATAAAGAGCGCGCAATCTACAGCAAACATGCGTTCGTACTCGCGACGCATTTACTGGATATGGATGCGTTATTAGAAGTAGGTATACTTGTAAGCTGTTAGGGTCCACGTCTGCCATCCACGGGATTGCAGGCAGTTACAGAAAGATCTGACACCGCATGTCTATAAAAATGTTAACAGGTAATTACAAAGCTCGCAATAACTTAACTATAAACCGATTAAACCCCAAAAATGGTTGTGCTAAAAGCACTAGCTCGTCTACTAGCTTCTGCCCGCGATTTCGTTTAAGTGGAATGATAATGATGATTGATAAAAACTACCATTTGTCCTTACTCGGGGCAAAAACTATCTCCATACCGAATTTTGTCCAAATCGGTTCAGTGGTTTAAGAGTGAAGAAGTAACAAACAGACATACTTTCGCATTTATAATATTAGTATAGATTATTGTATCCCTCGCGTTCTAATTAGTCATTTAGAGAGTGACGCACGACATGATAGATGATAATTCATACTGTTACCAATAGTTACCTGATTACACTCCTGAATCCATACTGAAACCGCCTCAACTTGTCCAAACAGGCTTTCGAGTCCTTTGCATAGTTTGGTCCATCATTGCTCTTTATATCCGGCATTTTAACAGTCTCGTTTATAAAAAATGAGGTTTTGTAGCTGAAACAAAGGAACTTTATTTAAATTTTTGCGTGATACGTATTAGGGTTATTCCAATATATATTTTGGGAGAGTTGAGAGTAATGTTAGTGATTGGATTCGGAAGTCACACACCTTTCGTATAATTATGTTCCTAGTAGGAATATAGTATGAGTAGGAACTTCCTACTCATACTACATTCCTACATACCTGACCAAACAGCACAAAGGTGACAGGTTATGCGATGTGTTTTTATCATAAATTATTTTGTGTTAACGATGTGACTGGCCCTTTATTCTAACTGATTATTCTAATGCCTGGGCCACACTAGCGTGTACGCCGTTGATTATCGCGATATGGCATGGCCGTATGAAAAGTGTCCATTATTGCGAAAATCATAATAATCAATCCCGTTAGTGTGGCCCCGGCATATTAGATAACTCTATAAAGTTCTGAATACTTTAGCTTTATCGAAAACTAGCCAATGCTCGATATTTTGGATGCAATTCATTAGACGTTAAAAAAAAACCACATTAAGGGATGGTCTTTGGAATTCAAATTCTCTTATAAATGTTAATCCAGTTTAAAAACTTATTGCTAAACTAAATCTAAATCAGTTCGGCTATGTTTTCATGATGAGTAACAAACATCGACCCTTGCAAACTTTCACATACTTACTCTACACAGTGGCTGGCGCTCGGTTTTGATAAGACATACATATTTAGGCAATGACATTTAAGCGGGTCGCCTACGCATAATGACTTAAGGTCGCGCTTTGCCCGGTAACAAACATTAGAATATTACTTTGATGTCATCAGACGCCGTTTTCCCGGTACTTTTTAAATACAAAAACAGTACCGGAACCGGGAAATACCGGGAGCATTCATTGATTCTGAGCCACAGTTGGACATCGGCAACGCAGATTGTTAAGAAAAATGTATGAGGATGTCAGATGTAACATAAAGTTCCGTGATCACTTCCATACATTATTTCAATTTCCATACACTGTTCTATTAACAACTCTGAACCACTCCTTAATTTGTGCACTGTTTTGATTGTGCATCAGATCGTTTTATCATTGAAGTTAAAACTCAGTCATTTTTATTTTGGGATTCCCGCGAATCTTCATCACTTTTGCATTGCTTTGAATAAAATTATACCTATTTTCTGTAATCTTATACTATTATTACTAATAATTACATGTCATTTTACAATCTCAATTACAGGTAGGTAAGTTGGGTTTTCTTTATGGAGAACCCTGCGAGGCATAAGGTAAGTAACTTCTAGAACTCCGTTTTTGCTTATAGGTTACTTAAAACTGCACATGGGGCATTGTGTCTGGTATCTGACACTATACCTACATATTTTAACACGTCAGATAAAGCAAAGATTCCGATATTTGGCATGACAACTTTTCATAATTTAGCTTTCAATTCATTTCATTGCCCCATTTTCAGCTGATCTCCCCCATTAAAAATCACTTCAAATTTATTATTCGGTAAGGTTACAAATAAAGTCATAAATCGATCGTTCATACATAAAAAGTGCGGCCAAGTGCGAGTCGGACTCGCCCATGAAGGGTTCCGTATTTAGGGGATTTTGACGTATTAAAAAAAACTACTTACTGGATTTCGTTCAAACCAATTTTCGGTGGAAGTTTGCATGGTAATGTACATCATATATTTTTTTTAGTTTTATCATTCTCTTATTTTAGAAGTTACAGGGGGGGGGGGGGGGACACATTTTACCACTTTGGAAGTGTCTCTCGCGCAAACTATTCAGTTTAGAAAAAAAATATATAAGAAACCTCAATATCATTTTTGAAGGCCTATCCATAAATACCCCATACGTATGGGTTTGATGAAAAATAAAAATGTTGAGTTTCAGTTCTAAGTATGGGGAAACCCCAAAATTTATTGTTTTTTTTTCTATTTTTGTGTGAGAATCTTAATGCGGTTCACAGAATACATCTACGTACCAAGTTTCAACAGTATAGTCCTTATAGTTTCGGAAAAAAGTGGCTGTGACATACGGACGGACAGACGGACAGACAGACATGACGAATCCATAAGGGTTCCGTTTTTTGCCATTTGGCTACGGAACCCTAAAAATGGATAGGTACACTAACGATTTTTTGATTACAAAGCCATAAAAAAAATGATTTTCCAGAAAATCATGTAAAACCAATTTTTACAGCTACTTGGTTGTAGATTCACACCAATGCGAATTTTAGTTCACAGCTTCAGAGTGGGGCGTAAAGGCGGTAAAATTGTGAGCGCTTATCTCTGAACAAGTAATAGTTATTAGCAAAGTTATTGCAAAAGATCCAATGTTACCCTTGATCCACTGTACCCTACTCTCCTATTAAAAAAAAAATTATATTATTATATTATATTATATCATCAAAGACATGTCATCATACACATTTACTGGCTCATTTTCCTCATCGATACCCCTAACCTCGATTGTCTGTTGCCTCCAGCAAAAAACTATAAATAATTTATAAAGTCAGCTTCCATGTGTAATCTTATAAATCTAAATCTATTTATAATTAAGTATACCTTACGCTAGCCGGGCAAATTGTATACCATTTGCATATCGACGTCATACATACTGATTAGCTAGTATGTATTTCCCACGCGGCGCCGTGATATCAGTACATTTTACTTCATCAATACTAAATACTCGTAGATATCTACTTATAGTAGGGTCAAACACATTTCAGGAAAAGGTTTTTTCTGTGTACAATACGGTAAAAGTTTACGACCCGGGTATATTTATGTAAGTAAGTACATCACGTTTTTCTTCATAATTCAGTCTCAAGCGCGGAAAAAAAATCAGGTCTGTAAGCTTTTGTTTCTCTTAACTTTTCGATGTCTACAGGAAAGACGCGAACGAGTTAACCATACTTAGGTACATTAAAACAGTGTAATTATGACCCAGTAGTGTCAATTTGAACTTATGATTTTGTAGCTCAAAAAAACTTAGCAAAAGATAAAAATAATGCTATCAATAATAAAACACTTATGACGATGTCTGAATAAACGTGTGAGGTCCCGAACTAAAAAGATTCTAAAAGCTTAAAATTCCGTCTAATGACACAAGACTTCAGTCTGCCGAGTCAATATTTCTGAGTATTTTTATGAAAAGCCCTTTACATATAGTGTGTCAAAGGTCTGTATGATTTCAAACATAGACAGAGAGAATCATAATATCTTTGTCTTACACTAGTACTAGCACCCAAAAGAAAAGGATGAGTATAGTTTTTTTGTTCCTATTTACTGACAAGATTTGGTTGACCCAGTATACCTACCTAAAGCACTTTTAACTTATTATCAAGGAGTAATAATAACTTAAGTACGGGATTCCCGTGTTAAATTGAGCACGCGTGCCGACAAGTGGTTTTGGCATGCGACCAATGATTACGATCTGCGCTGTAATTCCTAATAGCCGCGTACATTGCTGCGGGCGATCCAGTATAATCGGAACCTCTAGATACATAACAACTATGTATCATCGAAGAGTGTATTCTATGTACCCCTCCCTAATATTTTCAAAAAGGGCGCTCTTTGGAAGTTAAAAAATAATTAAGATGACAAACGATCAGTCACAAATAAAGCACATAATTTATATTAAAATACAATCCCCATGGAAATTTCGTTAGCGCGATGTAAAAACAGCCGCTCTTGTTACTAGGTACAGCGCCATCTAGTGTGATATTTGATAAACTTTTTTATATGAAAGCACCATGCTGACTCGAATAAAGGTCACCGTATACTGGAAAGCCAGAGGCGAACTGCTTATTAGGAATAAGAACTCTGGTTTATCAAGTTTGTAAATGACCTTAGGATAGCTTGTTTATAAAATTCCCACGACCTGCTCTAATGATCGTAAGCTAGTGTTAGTAGATTATGAGTCTATCATTTCACACTTTGTCATGAGGTATTCCCCGAGTATTTACGGAATCTACTTCGCGTTCACCCATGCAAAGCATCGAAATATGCACTCTACTGCCTAGACAATATGAATCTCATATGTTTACGCGTTTATACAATCTCCCTCGACCTACGCATGCACGTGCTCGCGCATGGCATCGAAATATGCACTAAATAAAGTTCTAAGTTCTATGAGGTTAATATCTGGGAGACCGAGCTTTTCTCGGAAAACAATATATAAACTCAAAAATGCGCGTTTTCCCAGAGTTAAGACCTAGCTAGATCAATTTTTCGCCTCCCAAAACCCCCATATAGTAAATTTCATCAAAATCGTTAGAGCCGTTTCCGAGATCCCCGAAATATATTTATAAATAAATAAACAAGAATTGCTCCTTTTAAGGTATTAGATTAGATAGATAGATTCGATAGATAGATAAGTTAAGATGTTTAAATAACACTTGCTCCGTCTGGGCTATCAAAATCGCTGGCACCTTCGCTTGGTCTAATTCTAGTAGTTTTTTTTTTATATTACAAAGCACATTGAATTAGTCAGTACTTATAAAAATAGTTCGATGATCAATGAAACACTTTTTTGACACGTAACATACTATACTGAGAGGTTTAGTCAAGGTGACATTTGTTAAAATTTGTCATCCAAATCATCGGTACAAGCTATTTATGATCATCATCATCTGACACTGCGGGGTTGCGTATTGCATCGCAACCATGTGATTTATAGTGTTTATTTTATATTTTTATAATATGTATGCTAGTTTTAAGGTATTTATGTATGGGCCACTAGTTGCCTGAAATAAAGATTTAATTCATTCATTCATCATCATTTATCAGCCTTTTATCGCCCACTGCATAGGCCTCTCTTCGAGTACGCCACTTACGTATATTCCGGTGCTGAGCCAATCTCATGTACAAGCTATTACCTATACATAAGCTGCCTTCCATAGTAAAACTAACCACACACGGATTCGTTCAAAAGCCGGCACCAAACCCACCGGACCTTATAAATCAGAATCAGAGAACCACCTACGCATTATTGATACAATCATATGATTTTATGGAATTTTTGCATGCACATTTCATGTTTTCCGTTCCATTGAGGGATGTGGTTAAGATTTGCAAGTGGTTAGATCTTATACAAAACTGTTTACCATACTCAATGCGCACTAGTTATAGTACATTACATACCTAGGGAGGTGAATTCGTGAATGCTCCAGATCGCAGGTGTTTGTGGCCCGAACCGAAGGTGAGGGCCATAAATATGCGATCTGGGGCTTTACGAATTACCGCCCGTGGTTTGTCTAAAGTTTTACGTCTTGAAGTTCGTTCGTCGTGGTTTGTCGAAAGTCTTACGCTAGGCCCGTAAGACTTTCGACAAACCACGACACGTGACGTGACGTAAAATTAGTTAAATACACATTATAATTAGATTAGTGTGATTCATAGAAGTATGATACATAGTAAGAATCGCATTTCAACTAAAAGTTGTTTTTTTTTAACTCACCTTACGTCGATACCTCAATGCCAGCTTGACTCATCAAAGGACACCAAGAAAATACCAACTACCTAACATGATTATCTCAACTATAAAAAAATATACTTTTACATCGGTATGTTCGTTAGTCAGGTTTTATTCATGAGCGAAAAATAATAAGCCTCCTTACATTCACAGGTTTGTGCGTTAATTTGCCATAAAAAAATATATGGTTGTCCACAAAGTGACACTACCGGTGTTAATCGATTTATAAGACGTTATCACGTCTAAATCACCTGGTACAATAGTAAATAGGTGACTACTTTAATTAAGTACTCGTACTTGTAATGCACACAACCGCCTTTGCACCTAGGATTTATTTTTCTATATTAAAGACACACACCTAGGGTGTCAAGCAGGCTAATTCAATTTTATGAAATTGTATGAATTCTACATAGATTATAATCGTGCGTCTCGCTCGTACCAATACATACGATCGAAATGAATACACTATAGTTCGTTTTTTTAGCATTAGAAATAAGGTAAACAATATATACGTGTCTTTTCATTGAAAAACACGTTTTAAAAATAAATAATGGCAAATATGTAACAATTATGAATCTAAACCGATCATTTATATTCTTCTGCTTTCATAAGTAATAGTTACGATTTTTAAAAAGCGTTTTTCAATAAAAAGACATGTCAAGATCGCTTACCTTCTTTCTAATGCTAAAAAAGCGGCCAAGTGCGAGTCGGACTCGCCCATGAAGGGTTCCGTATTTAGGCGATTTATGACGTATAAAAAAAAACTACTTACTAGATCTCGTTCAAACCAATTTTCGGTGGAAGTTGACATGGTAATGTACATCATATATTTTTTTTAGTTTTATCATTCTCTTATTTTAGAAGTTACAGGGGGGGGGACACACATTTTACCACTTTGGAAGTGTCTATCGCGCAAACTATTCAGTTTAGAAAAAAATGATATTAGAAACCTCAATATCATTTTTGAAGACCTATCCATAGATACCCCACACGTATGGGTTTAATGAAAAAAAAATTTTTGAGTTTCAGTTCGAAGTATGGGGAACCCCAAAAATTTATTGGTTTTTTTCTATTTTTGTGTGAAAATCTTAATGCGGTTCACAGAATACATCTACTTACCAAGTTTCAACAGTATAGTTCTTATAGTTTCGGAGAAAAGTGGCTGTGACATACGGACGGACAGACAGACGGACAGACAGACAGACAGACATGACGAATCTATAAGGGTTCCGTTTTTTGCCATTTGGCTACGGAACCCTAAAAAAGAAAATTTTTTAAAACTTTCAGGTCCCGTATTTTTGTATTATGATGTATTTCCATTTATTATTTTAATTTCCACATTATTGAGCGCTGGTGGCCTAGCGGTAAGAGCGTACGACTTGCAATCCGGAGGTCGCGGGTTCGAACCCCGGCTCGTACCAATGAGTTTTTCGGAACTTATACATATATCATTTGATATTTACCAGTCGCTTTTCGGTGAAGGAAAACATCGTGAGGAAACCGGACTAATCCCAATACGGGCCTAGTTTACCGTCTGGGTTGGAAGGTCAGATGGCAGTCGCTTTCGTAAAAACTAGTGCCCACGCCAATTACTGGGATTAGTTGCCAAGCGGACCCCAGGCTCCTATGAGCCGTGGCAAAAATGCCGAGACAACGCGAGGAAGATGATGTTCCACATTATTGAAATAAATTCCTCATTTGCTGTCAATTTTACTGGATTTTGTTTTAAAATTCAATTTGGCCCATTTTAAAATTACAATTTCTCATAAATTCGTAATTTACATCTCAATTCAACTTGAGCTTCATTTCTATCAGAACAAGAGGAGACTAACGATGTCAATA
The DNA here is from genome assembly GCF_948474715.1 of Cydia amplana. Lineage (NCBI taxonomy): Eukaryota > Metazoa > Arthropoda > Insecta > Lepidoptera > Tortricidae > Cydia > Cydia amplana. The sequence goes on along the minus strand of NC_086080.1, from coordinate 14,625,215 downwards.
ATACAGGTTACATCCCGACTATTCCCTGATCACACGCTTTTCAAATATAAACTCTGTGCTGTACACAACAGGGTTGCTTATGCAGTGGTAGGAGCACGTTACTCTTCATCCTAGCTTAAAGTTTCGAAATATTAACCTTATGCGCTACATAACAAGGTTGCATATGCAATGATAAAGTTACTAATGTTGATTCCAACAGCGATTGGGTGAACCAGCATAAAGCAAAATTTCAAATTGGCATCTTATTTTCCTCAGATTTTAGCACGTAATGAACAAATATCCCATAGGTAAATATTTTTTTCATTTCTCATGCTCTGAAAGAGGGTCATTGTTGTTCTAAAAAGTGTGCAGGAAATGATACGTTTCTGCACTAGAGCAGCGGTCGGCAACCTTTTAGCAGCCAAGGGCCACATAGTAGTTAACGAAGTTGACGCGGGCCGCACGTTGTTAATATTTATGACTTTATCAGACATTGTCGTTTGTCAATATTACATACAAAATAGCCAGGGAGGCTCGCGCGCCGCAAGTGACAGGTTCACGGGCCACATGCGGCCCGCAGGCCGCGGGTTGCCGACCGCTGCACTAGAGCATCTTACGTTCCAAATACGACTATATTTTTTTTTACGATAAGCAATTGAAATTTGGGTTTAAATGGATTTGTTATACAGTTTCGATACTTTTGCCTAAATTGTTAATTGAAGTCACCCTCAACTCAAGATTTACTATTTAGGCAGTTTAAAAATTTCTACTTACTCATGTTTTAAAAAAAAAAGCGGCCAAGTGCGAGTCGGACTCGCCCATGAAGGGTTCCGTATTTAGGCGATTTATGACGTATAAAAAAAAAACTACTTACTAGATCTCGTTCAAACCAATTTTCGGTGGAAGTTTACATGGTAATGTACATCATATATTTTTTTTAGTTTTATCATTCTCTTATTAGGGTTCCGTAGCCAAATGGCAAAAAACGGAACCCTTATAGATTCGTCATGTCTGTCTGTCTGTCTGTCCGTCTGTCCGTCTGTCTGTCCGTCCGTATGTCACAGCCACTTTTCTCCGAAACTATAAGAACTATACTGTTGAAACTTGGTAAGTAGATGTGTTCTGTGAACCGCATTAAGATTTTTACACAAAAATAGAAAAAAAACAATAAATTTTTGGGGTTCCCCATACTTCGAACTGAAACTCAAAAATTTTTTTTTCATCAAACCCATACGTGTGGGGTATCTATGGATAGGTCTTCAAAAATGATATTGAGGTTTCTGATATCATTTTTTTCTAAACTGAATAGTTTGCGCGAGAGACACTTCCAAAGTGGTAAAATGTGTGTCCCCCCCCCCTGTAACTTCTAAAATAAGAGAATGATAAAACTAAAAAAAATATATGATGTACATTACCATGTAAACTTCCACCAAAAATTGGTTTGAACGAGATCTAGTAAGTAGTTTTTTTTTTATACGTCTTAAATCGCCTAAATACGGAACCCTTCATGGGCGAGTCCGACTCGCACTTGGCCGCTTTTTTAGAAGTTACAGGGGGGGGGGGACACATTTTACCACTTTGGAAGTGTCTCTCGCGCAAACTATTCAGTTTAGAAAAAAATGATATTAGAAACCTCAATATCATTTTTGAAGACCTATCCATAGATACCCCACACGTATGGGTTTGATGAAAAAAAAATTTTTGAGTTTCAGTTTGAAGTATGGGGAACCCCAAAAATTTATTGTTTTTTTTCTATTTTTGTGTGAAAATCTTAATGCGGTTCACAGAATACATCTACTTACCAAGTTTCAACAGTATAGTTCTTATAGTTTCAGAGAAAAGTGGCTGTGACATACGGACGGACAGACAGACGGACAGACGGACAGACAGACAGACAGACATGACGAATCTATAAGGGTTCCGTTTTTTGCCATTTGGCTACGGAACCCTAAAAAGACGAACTATAACATAATGCCATCATTTATCTAACCCTAACCTCTATGTAGAATATCGTAAAAGTAAAACTATGTGCTCAGTATTATAGTGAGATGAAATCGGTAATCTCTGCTTTTATCACCGTAATGAATGAATTAATTATGCATGTAAACTACAGTTAAGCTTGCTCAAATTATATAAAAATCTTATTGAGTCATATATTATGTGTTATAATAACGGTTGTAATCAAATATTACGAGCCCATATCCTTTAAAAACAAATATTTATGACCTCACATATTGACCATTCAAACCGGTAGTCAGTGAGTCAGGTCCGGACACAAAATATTACTTGAGCTCCGGTGATAGTAAAAATATACCACAAACTTGTTAAAAAAATCCTATTTCGACTTCGATCGGTTTCATTCAAAGCCTATAGCAAGTGTCATAATGATTGCCTACAAAGTTTTATTTTACTGTACAATCCGTAAAACATTATTTTGTAGGTACTTAGGAGCGTTAGTACTTATAGTGTGTACCGATATCAACAGAGAGCAGGGTCTGGTTAAAGTGGCTAGTTGGGAGAAACGTGATGACTCAAGGTCGCGGAATTAAGATTATTGGCATCCGTGGCAGCCAAGCTGTACAAATTTCATTTTTCTTGCATGCCATTATGATACTAGTTGCTTACTACTTAATGACCTAGAATGGCATTCTCGTTATGAAGTGCATTTGTTGCTATATGTTGTTATCTTTGTAATGTTTGTTTGTGTACACTTATTTAAGGTTGTGTTTAATCTTGTATGTCAACTTTCACGCATATCTAATTGCACGCGTTTGTTTTAATATAAAATACTATCTTAACAGATAAATAATGCTACAGATCGCACTTTGAGTGAGAAAGTTTCGAATTATAGTTGTAATTGTTTTTGCCTGAACTTTTTTTTTCTACGCGGACCACACTAGTAATGCTATACTTAAATGCGAAAGACTTTTTGGATATTTGTTCCTCAATTACGGCTGATCTGATTTGAAATGTATATGAAATGTACACAGGAAAGAATCATAAAAATACATATAATACGTCTACTACGAGTCATATGCCGTCAGGTACGTTCGAGTTCACAAACATCTTTACAAGCCGACGTTTCAAAAATATATTTACACGAACTTATTATAAGTATCATAGAGGCGTGTGAATATATTTTTGGAACGTTGACTTGTACAGATGTTTACTTGACTGTACATATAGCTTCTCTACAAACATGCTTGATTGTCCGCTCAAGAACTAAGAGAATAGGTTTGGCAAATTGGCATTTTATTATATGACTTCTTTGCGGACTAAACGACCGGCCAAAAGGAAAATACCTTTATGGCTCCTCTACACGATGGGCCAACGCCGGCCACTCCAAGGGACGCATTTATGCGTTAGAGGGAGCAAGTGATATTGCTATCTCATTCTACCCCATAGCTGCGTCGCTTGGAGTGGCCGGCGTTGGCCCATCGTGTAGAGGAGCCATAAGAGAACGTGCAAACAAAGAAAGTTCAAAAAAGAAAATAAATCTAAAGCAAGTCGTGTTTTGTTAAGAACGCCCAAACAACTCGCTTTAGAAGCCTTTCGAAGCGTCAATTAGTAGAAAGTGTGACGTCATCAATTGGCAATGTTCCTATATATTTTTCTCCAGCGACGTGATGAGCACTGAGCGGATGGCAGTGCGTGCAGGGGTTCGCAACTTCGCAGTATACATATAATTAATAAAAATAGGTAATCGATGATTTCGCCCAAAAATAATATTAGGTACGCATTTAAATAAGCCATTTTCATATGAATAGCTTTGGTGCAGGAACTGTTACAATTTTTTAATACAGCATTTTAGACCTATGTTCCTTTTTTCCATCGAGCGAAAGTTGTTTAATCAGGTTTCAAATCGATAAAGTTAATAGAAAAATGCCTCAAATATAGCTATTCATTACTTTTTAAATGTGATACGAATTTTCTAAGACTGCTAGCTAAACGCACTGCATCTTAAGAAGCAATTCCTCGACGTGATAATCACACTAAAACATCTTGTTTTCCTCCGGGATTTCTATGACTCTCTTCTTGGAGCCGATGACATGAAGGGTGATAGTGACACATTCATTGTTAACTATAAAAACCTACTTAGTACTCGGTACTCTACGACTATTAATATATCAAAATGATGCACTCTTATACGTCTTAGTGAGCTAGCAGGAAATGCATATCAACTATGTAAATACTAGTTAATTACAAGCAAACGCCAATACGTCAAATATGAGTTCTAGTTGTGTGAATAGATTAGTTCAAGTCAGTGAATACGTGGTGGATAAAGGTGACAGTCCATTTCCAACTGCAGCTGCACTACTGTTAATTTTACTATGGAAATTGACAGTAACAGCGACGCGTTCAGTACCAGTAGTGCAGCTGCGTGCGGTCAGAAATGGAATGTTACCCTAAGTTATTTTCCTACTAGTCAAATCGTTACTTTTAAGAACCGTCAAAGCGATTTGCTAATATAATATGGAATTTATATGAAACATTACATCGTGACGTCACGGTCAACTCACCAGCTTTTTATAAATAAATAAATAAATATTATAGGACATTATTACACAAATTGACTAAGCCCCACGGTAAGCTCAAGAAAGCTTGTGTTGTGGGTACTCAGACAACGATATATATAATATACAAATACTTAAATACATAGAAAACAACCATGACTCAGGAACAAATATCTGTGCTCATCACACAAATAAATGCCCTTACTGGAATTCGAACCCAGGACCGCGGCTTCACAGGCAGGGTCACTACCCACTAGGCCAGACCGGTCGTATATATCTATCCGATTTATTAAATAGAACATGCATGATGTAATATGATTTATTTTAAATACAGTATAATAATCTATTAAACGTCTTTTTATGTAGTTTCCCGATAAGCGACATTAGTTATAATGTACATATACGTTCTAGATCTGATATTGTTTTTTATTGTAGTCACATTGCATCTTGCTTGCGAATACATCATTTATTTTTATTCAAAATTTAACTGTCACATGTAAATATAGTTCAGAATAATTGTGGAAAATATTATTCCATCAGCCTTAAAGAAGCTTAATTCAGTCCTCAGTTACCCAGGTTACATTAACGAAAAGTTTCAAAATTATTTCAACTCATATTATAATATTTCATTACTTGATATTTGTAATTGTATTTTGTGTTGTTCATAATTTATGTGAATTGTTTGTACTTACTCGTAAAACAACTTGATATGTAAAAGTGCCCTTATGGCCTATTCGCTAAAAAAACGGTTTTTTTTTCATTATACATACTTACTAATCAATAACTGCCTGCACTTCCTCATACTCCAGATGATCTGCCTTCAGATACTGCACGGCCGCGTCCAAGTGCTCAACGCCCGACGCTAGATTGCTGGTGACGCGTACTGATGCTGCATCTATCACCTCAACGGTCAGGTATTGCAGGTCTGAGTGGGCGAGGGAGAGCTTCTCACGGGCCCTAACCAGCTCGTAGGAGGCTGACAGCTGCCTGGAATTGACAGATAGTCAAGTTAATAGTGAACGATATATCAGACATAGCCAGGGGTAATGCTTTTGAGAATTTACCCACCATGCCAACAGCCATTAGAAATTTGTTGCATAGAGTTGCTTGATGTATAAATCACTTTTCCAATGGCTGTTGCGACTGGTACCAACAGAAACACTCTTAACTGTCCGTCGACGGACTTTTGTAAGAAAGTCCACCGATGTACAATATTAAGGGCGTTAAATGTGGCTTAAAAAAGGATCCTTATGAAAATGGAGCTCAAATACCCTTTTTGGATGGAACGTTTACGCACAAGACTATGATGGAAAGCCTCAAATATTTCTACGGCAGGTGCCATGCCATAAAGAACTGTCAAGATTTTCATACAAGAAAATTTTAACGAACAGACAGTATGATTGTTTTGCGTATAACACCATAGTGTCCTTACAACATTTTAAAACAATCGGTATTCAGCATACAGTAACCACTAGATAAATCAAACCGGATAAATGGCTTACATGGAAATCTAAGCACAGGTAAAGGTCATGTAATCATTCAATTAGCACCTCCGTTATAAGATATGACTGATAACAGGTCTCGGACACTGAGTCATCGTGACTCATACGGCACGAGTCACATGTGGAGATTCGTAAATCGGTAGCCGAGGAAGCAGTGTGCGCTTACTCATTGTCAACAATAGAGATGGGCCGCCTCAATGGGAATTAGAGGTGTGATTGGTCTGTGCAGAAAGAGAATAGTCGAGGGATATATTGTATGGGGCCCAATACATTCCACGACTCTTCTCTTTGCGAACAGACTAGTTTAGTTGTTAACTTGTCTAAGATACTGGCAGTCTCAAAAAAAACCTGGTAAAGGGTATTTGGGTTATATATAGTTACTTGCTTGTTATATAACCGTTGAAGTAGGGACCTTGAAAATTTAAACACTAATTCTTCAAAAGTTTTAAGAAAATATTTAACGATCTTGGAAATGGGGTTGAAGGTTTTTTACGACTACTGCGCGGCTTGCGGCGGTCTAAGGCTAGATAAATGAAGAAAAATTCACTACTCCGTATGATTCGAACTTGCGACCATCTAAAACTCCTTGATAAAAATAGTGTAGTATCAATTAAGTCCTCACTGATGGATCCAAATATCATGTCACTGAGTCATACTGACAATCTAAGAAACAGTTCAGTAATAGTAAAATAACGACAAACACAAGAATGTTTTAAAATTATGCACCGCTGTAGCCAAAATCCTGCTTTATATCTTTAACTAACAACAAACCTCGCACAGGTGTCCTTTGAGAGTAAACTAGGATTTTTTTAAATTTCCGGAATGTTCAGTTGTCATCAGAAAGATCGTCTCGTATTATTAGACCTCCACATTCGTAGCAAACAAGCATAGCCGGGTTTCAGGCATACGACACAGTTTGGTAAGCATTCTGAATTGCTGTCATAAGCTTATTTTCTGTGCGGATCAGTCACTGGCCCCAGAAGGCAAAGGGTAAGCTGAAAAAGGGTATCTCTTTAACTGAATAAAAAAAGGACCTCCCGTCATAATCCTTTTTTAAATAATTATGCTGTGAGATAATTACTTCCGAGCGAAGCGAATTAAATTATCCCTTTTATTGTATTCTAGATAAAAAATGCAAAGTTATAGTATAATTAGTCCTTTATTTAATATACAACTGTTTTTCACATTAGACGCACTCTGGCCTACTGGCCAAACCAACTACAAGTAGGCTTCATGACGTTATTGCAACACTTTCTGATTAATTGTTTTGTTTTCGCTACCCAATGCTTGTCTGGGAGAGAGCGCTATTTAGCGACAAGACCGCCTATTGTCTGCCTCTATCATTAATCAATTGTTTTTCTTTAAGTTGTATCTTTTACTGAGTTGTGCCAATAAATACTATTCTGCATCTATTGTCAAGTAGCAGTACTGATAGTTCCGCTACTCGATGCTAGATGTAGACACTGAAATTAATAGTCTTTTTGGTACCAAAACTGATGTATGGAGTGAGCACTCTTGTCTTACTATATTTCTCTATGGTCACAACCAATCAACGCTATAGAATCTAGAGGATAACGAAGCGCACCACCCGAGCATTGACTCGGAAATCCCTTTGCGATGGCAATCACACGGAAAGGCCCGTAGACAATTTTCCTGCTCAGAAAACGTTATTATAAAAAGTTAATGATGGTATGGCTCTACTACCTATCTCAAGAGGTTAGTAAACAAGTTGCGCGCTGATTTTCTATATATTGCAAGCTGAGTTTTGGAACTAGATTTATTTATACTTTATACTTATGTTGTTGTTCAATAAAGATTTAAACTAGTTTATGTACACATTATATTTGTAATTTAACACAAATCAGCTCCATGCAGCTGGCTTTCTCAGTAACTCGGTGTGATTAACCACCTTTTCACGATTCTTAATGCATTGGGTTTCCGATAGACATTTTGCTGCAATGATTACAAATGAGTGTAAGTTATAAATACAGCAATGTGAATAAACGGGCAACATGATGTGACATTTTTGAATGATTTCCTCATGTCATCCGAAGTAAAGAATTAAATGTTTCAATACATATCGCTTATTATAGTAGTAGGTGCCTACTGTGTTTAGCTACAAAATATACTGAAGTCCGACTGCGGATTATTGGTTGCGAAGTGAAATTTGACGCTAATCGGATTATCTGAAAGCCTATTGAAACCTTTTATTTGAATCTAATTTTGCCATCAGTCGGTATTCAATTCAGGGCGCTTTGACTTTTATAAATATGGTTGTCATTGAGATGTTCTGCGAATCAAAATGAGATAAACTTGTTAATCGTTCCTTTCCGTGAAACTTGTGGGGAGCATTTTGCCGCCCATATTAAAAATTGACTTGGCAAACTATCAAATTCTAAACAGTGAACTATGATTTAGACGTACCGGCTGCCTGTCTAAAACGGAATAATAATATTATTAACATGATTTTTTTGGTTTTAAATAATGTAAAAAACAGTTTGTAATCATTTTTAGGGTTCCGTAGCCAAATGGAAAAAAACGGAACCCTTATGGATTCGTCATGTCTGTCTGTCTGTCTGTCTGCCTGTCTGTCTGTCTGTCTGTCCATCTGTCCATCCGTATGTCACCGCCACTTTTTTCCGAAACTATAAGAACTATACTGTTGAAACTTGGTAAGTAGATGTGTTCTGTGAACCGCATTAAGATTTTCACACAAAAAATAAAAACAATAAATTTTGGGGGTTCCCCATACCACAGAATAAGTAATAGTATTATCATACAGAACGGACACGCACCGCCCCGCCCCGATTCGGATTACCTCGCCCGCGACAGGCCGCGACATGAATGTGTGCGTAAGTCGCTCTACTGAGAGCATGTCAGCCAGCCTATTATGGATAGCTTTATCCATCTTTATCCACGTGATAAAATAACTGTCACTGTTTAACACCGTGGGAAAGAAAGTGACAGACACCGTTTTATCACGCTGTCACGTAGACAAGAACGACCATCATATCCGTACAGGATTCCGTCAGAAACTCAATGACGCGTGTACAGACGTGCCCTCCGTCCGTATGTCACAGCCACTTTTCTCCGAAACTATAAGAACTATACTGTTGAAACTTGGTAAGTAGATGTATTCTGTGAACCGCATTAAGATTTTCACACAAAAATAGAAAAAAACAATTAATTTTTGGGGTGCCCCATACTTTGAACTGAAACTCAAAATTTTTTTTTTCATCAAACCCATACGTCTGGGGTATCTATGGATAGGTCTTCAAAAATGATATTGAGGTTCCTAATATGATTTTTTTCTAAACTGAATAGTTTGCGCGAGAGACACTTCCAAAGTGGTAAAATGTGTGTCCCCCCCCCCCCCCCTAACTTCTAAAATAAGAGAATGATAAAACTAAAAAAAATATATGATGTACATTACCATGTAAACTTCCACCAAAAATACGGAACCCTTCATGGGCGAGTCCAACTCGCACTTGGCCGCTTTTTTATATTATGGACTACGGGTTCATGTTATACGATTTTTCAGACCCTCGTACCAATCCTTAACATGATCGTACCAAAAAATAAAGATACCAAAAATCATATCAAAGATTATTTTTGGACAAACGAGAGAACCTCAGAAAATGCTTTAACTAGACGACGCTAGTACGTACAATATACAGGGTGTTTCCTGTAACAGGAGCAATAAATTAAACTGTAGGCTGTACTCCTCAAACTGACCAACATTTGTTCAGCAACTTTTGAAAATAACTCATGTTTTGATTTTTATTACACTTTAAAGTTTATTCTAAGACGCAATGTATTGCAAATTTTGTTATGTTTAAAGCGTGACAAGCAACGTCAAACACCCTGATGTCAGCGTACAATTGAAGGTAATATTTATTTTATATGAAAAAGAGAAAGTCTAGGGGTTTCATAATTTTTAAAAGTTGCTCAACAAATGTTGGTCAGTTTGAGGAGTACCGCCTTTAGTTTAATTTATTGCTCCTGTTACAGGAAGCACCCTGAAGATAAATTGGATCAAATGGATGAACGGTTAAATATATAAAGTGGCTGCCATGTCGCGTTTATCCATTACTACATAAATTGGGGCTCAGGCTAAAGAAACTACACTCTGTCTGATTATTTCACTACTCTCTGTCCCAATTACAAACCACTTCAACTTCACCCTATTTACCAAAATATATACTTATTATTACTTCATACAGTCAGCAGCAGAAGTTGCTAAGCGGGCGAGGTGTTCAAAATTACCTTGACGCGCTCTTGTTCTTTTAACAATAAAGTGGCGTCAAGATCATTCTGAACACCTCGCCCGCTTAGCAACTATTGTTGCTGACTGTACCTGTATACTTACATCTCTTTCCTAAACTCGTCGTACCTCAATCCGGAACACACAAATTAGTAGGTACAGTGTGTGTGGGATTTGAAGGGTTAACATCGCAAACGCAATAATAGCATATATATTTCGTATAAAAACCAGAGACGAAAATGGAATAAGTAATCCGTTTAATTATATAAAGTTGATAATACATGTGTGAATACTTAGATGAATGAATGTTTTGATGTTTGTTGTTCAATTTCAATCAGTTACATTATTCATAAAACTTTACAAGTCTTAATTAGTTAATTTAAGTTTTATCCCATTCTTCAGATACAGATTAAGACAAGCGATTTAAAGTTAATTGAGGCTTGTAGCGAGTTTATCAACAACGCCTTTCAAAAGTAAATACAAAAGTCGAATATCTGATTTACAATAACAACAAACGAGCTATGCTAATTAATTTAATTGAGACTGAGCTTTTAATAATAACTTACGGGCCAATTCGAACGCACACAAACATCAGAATGATATCAATATGATGTCATTTAAATATCGTGCATTTCGCTTATACTTATCCGTGATGTATTGGCGAGAATGAGACTCACGATACCTAAATGACATCATTTCGATATCATTATTTAGTGATGTTAGTGCACGTTCGGATTGGCCTGTTTACTCAAATGATCGATGATGACACGTATAATGTCAATACGGTCGTCGTTTTAGGGTTCAGTAATGCATATGTCGCAGTCGGATCGTATAATCCGCCGTATTACATTACGGCTAGCCGTTTTACAAAACAGGGGCGTTTTGAAATGCGGCGGTTCGACGATTAGCTGGATTGAATGCGGCTGAATGAAAATCCGCCGGAATGTATTCGGCGCCATACGTTCTTCAACACGGCTAGCCGTAATGTAATACAGCGAGTCATTAGCCGCCGCATTGACAGTTTTTAGTTCCCATTTTTAACACTCGTGGCGCTGCCTGACATAACAACAACAATCTATGAAAAACACTGGGGTGTCCATCAAATCTGGAGTTCGTCGGACTATTTCTTTTCAAAAATATTTCCTTCGCAACTTAACTAGACGGAGCCCCGCTTCGCGGGGCTCCTATTTCAGAGCGGTTTGTCCTTCGGGCATCTGAAGCTACCTAACGAACCTAACCTACCTACCTATTGATTTAGTGAGACGTCCGTGAAAACATTACACTTTGGGGAAAAAAGCGTAGGTAGGTAAGTAGGTTAGGTTCGTTAGGTAGCTTCAGATGCCCGAAGGGCAAACCGCCCAGAAATAGGAGCCTCGCTTGCGGGGCTCCGTCTATTTAAGTTGTGAAGGAAATGTTTTGGAAAAGAAACACATGTAGTGCGGTGGGACCATGGTAAAAATAAATTAAATTGCAAACATTGTCAAACTCCGGTTACGTAAGCGACCGAAAGAACTGGTCACTCTACAATCTAAATAGATACGATGCGGCTAAACGTAGGCCCCCTTATTGAAGAACGTATCGCAATGACAATCCGGCTAATCGTCGAACCGCCGCATTTCAAAACGCCCCTGTTTTGTAAAACGGCTAGCCGTAATGTAATACGGCGGATTATACAATCTGACACATACATACAAATTCTTTTTTGGGTCATAAAAGAAGCTGAACGGCCGCTTTGGGATTTGATTCAGCTTTATAAATTTGATCCCGATTTGATATTTAAGATAGGGGTCTCGGTCCCGAATACGATTTCGTACCTTTTGGTGTCGAGACCCTTGGCCCGTGGGGTCCGAACGCGTCTACGCTATTTAAAGATTTATCCAAAAGGATAGCAGACGCCACTGGTGACCGTAGATCTGGCAGTTTCCTCGCACAAAGAATAAGTATTGCGATACAATGAGGAAATGCTGCCAGCATCTACGGCACCATTCCGCAGAGGGATAGTTTGTAATAATTTATTTTAAGATTAGTTTTATTTATTTTTAGATTTAGTTTTTAAGTTTTGTAGGTTAGTTATTTAATTACTATGTATTTTTCTAGGTATGTATTATATATTAAGTTTGTATGCACTAATAAACACAACAGATATATCGTAATATATTAAGGTAAATATCGAGCGACGATTTGACGGCGAGCCAGGATTTGAACTTGCGACTTCCGTATTGAAAGTCGGACGACAAATCAAATCGGCCCCCATCGCTTTTATTTTTAATCGAGTTATCTCGCGACAGGTACTTGTTAAGACCATATTTATACAATAAATGGATATTTCACATTTATACATGGAATCCTTGGTGTGAAAGTAAATTCCCTTACCTATTTGAATAAGAACAAAAAAAACTGTGTAAAACTGTGTTGTTTTTATTCGAAAGGCGATAAACACAAACAGTTATATTTCTTCAGTCTCAGACAAAACAAACACGAATAGAAAGGGCTGCTTAGGGACCTTCACATACTGTCATTATACCTATACAGACATTGAGGAAAACGCTGGCTAATAAATATAAATAACCTAATCTATGCTGATGGTATCACTCAATTTCTCATCCATCTTCTTCACGATGTACAGATAAAGTAAAGTTTGATGAAATATATTGTTAGGCAACAAAGGCCTGCGGTAAAAGCGTGCGACTTGCAATCCGGAGGTCACGGTTTCGAACCCCGGCTCGTACCAATAAGTTTTTCGGAACTTATGTACGAAATATCATTTGATATTTACCAGTCGCTTTTCGGTGAAGGAAAACATCCTAAGACGAACTAATCCCAATACGGGCCTAGTTTACCCCCTGGGTTGGAAGGCCAGATGGCAGTCGCTTTCCTAAAAACTAGTGCCCACGCCAATTACCTACTGGGATTAGTTTCCAAGCGGACCCCAGGCTCCCATGAGCCGTGGCAAAATGCCGGGACAACGCGAGGAAGATGATGATCCTAGAACCGTAATACGTGACAGTTGGCTGAGTCTCACCTCCATATGGACGAGCTGGTGGTCTTCACCCGCGACTCCAAGTACAGGAGTAAGCTGGAGCCGATGTCGTCATACACCTCCATCCGTTTGTACGAGTCGCGTCCTCTCGCGTACCTGGAACCATAATACGGAACTGTTAGTAATAAACGGTGGGATTTTTTAATATGATTACCTATTCATGTGTTCAGTGGAGAGACAAGATAACGAATAAGGTGTTACAAATAGATCAAAAAGTCTGGCGCAAGATAGGAAAAGCTGGAAGCGAATAGCTCTTATGCATGATGATGATGATTTATTCAGTTATTTTGTTATGAGTATTGTATTGCTTATTATGAGGATTTCTCTATAAAAAATACGGCAATGTATCCGACTAAGGTCAAATAAAAAGCGAACCTTGTTTGTTTGTGGATAGTAATTATCTAAATGATTATAGTTGACTTTGCCGATAAAAAAATGAGAAGATTTTTTCTGTGCAGTTATTAGTATCCCATTTACTATTTTCTGCAATATTGCATAGTCATAATTTGTATTCTTCGCAAGTTAATAAGCAATCCTAACAAGAAAGTTCTTAGTAGTTTAATAAGATTGTGTTCATAATGGAGGCAGTTCAAAGAGTTTCCAGTGCGGTACCGACTTGGTCTTCCTGTTAGTTAACTAACTACTTTAGTTTCTTACAAATTAGTTGACCATAGCTTGTTTGTCTTATGCCCATTACCGCTTTAATTTTTTATTTCCAACGAAGAGGTTCGGTATTATTGTACAAAAAAAAACATGGTATCTCATTATATATGTAGATTGAAAAAAATATAGGTACCTACTATTCATTATATTCTTTGTTCTAATTTTCAATTTGATGTTTATAGTCAGTAGTAGTTGTACATTCGGTCTGTATTATTGCAATTAACCACTTACCAGCTATTGTGATTTGCTTTTATCGTAATTTAAAAGCAAAAACCGTGAACAAAATAACTCAGGCGTATTATGACGTTTTAATGAAACACAGTCGTCAACTTCACCACTTTTGGCCAACTTTTCTTTTTCCTTCATGAAATTTGCACCCGGCCATTTGAGTCTTTAAACTTGAAGAGGACTACGAATGACTACTAAAGTGGTAAGCTTTTGTTGGTCGAAGGTCGAGCTTCAAAATTGCATACACATTAAAATTATGAATGGAATTGATAAAGCGGTCATGCATATATGCAGCTGGGTGTACATGTATCTGTTAGATTCCGATTAGTTTAGTTAGTTAATTTATTTGATTAGGATAGCAACATGAGTAATGGCTGATTTAGACGGCGCGCGAACTCGCAGGCATTTTAGTTACATTGCGGACTGTTCGTTACGTCCAATTCAACGGACCGATCAAAACCCGCAATGTAATGAAACTCGCATGCGAGTTCTCGCATCGTCTAAATGAGCCCTAATGCAGGTAATAGCCCTCACAACTTTGTCATCAACCAGTCGAACACCAGATTCACCACAGATTACTCACAGCTGTTTAGTGGCGGTTTTCATACCATCTGAGTGAATCATAGCTCTCATCTTCACCGCATTCCGTCCGATACAATCCAACAATTGGTCATTGGTTGGCCGCAATGTGGTCATATGATTGGAACTATAACTATACGTACCTATATTATTTTCCTATAATAGGTATGTTGAAAGATAATGACAAATTGGCTACTATAACTAGCGGATGCGAGGTAAAACCCGATTCGATCGAGTAACTCAAATACAAATACAAACCATTGACATAAATATCTAGGCACTGGCTTTACGGGCAATAATAATGAGGCATGACAGGGGCCAGTACAGCGGTGTGAAAGCGCTACAACGCGATTGGTTGATGAGTTCGCATCACGCGCGCGATGGTAGACGAGTTCGCATTACGCGCGCTATTGGTCGCAACTAGTCGCGTTAGACTGCACGATTAGCTGGAATTCGTGGCGATGTTTAGTGCCCCATTAGCCCGTCCTTAGATATTATACGTCAATGATACAAACACAGTTTTATATTTTTCCAAAAATATCCCCTTGGTCCTAATTTAAAATATTTCTTGTTTTCTGCATCAAATTCCTAGCTAAGACAAAGAGCACGAAACTCTTTAGAAAAGTTAACGAAATATGATTTAAGACGGCATATACTATAATTGGTGGATCTGCGGATCCATCAATTATAATACATATACATATGCCAATTACATATACCTATGCCAATTGCCAAGTACAAATATCAAATTAGTGGTAATTTTGATAAGGCAATCTTTCTACATATTTGATAGCAAATTTATTGGATACACATGTTATAGGAGTATTAACACTTTCAGTGCCAATAAGCGCCCCATTTCCAATACAAAATGAACATACATATACCTACGTGTTCTTGGCAGTGAATGTGTTAAAATTATTTTTAAATGGTGAGACCGTAATGTTTGTCGAAACATCACTCGACATGTTTAAGTGTTTGTTTACGAGTATGTTGTTGTTGTGTCGAGACAGGGCTAATTTCAAACATGGTTACTCTAAGTCAACTCAATTATAAATTAGTTGAATAGCTTCTAAATGAGTCAGTAACGTGTGAATAAGTAAAGGTATGTAAATGTGAAAAGGTTCGGTAGATATACACGGGGGACTTTCGAAACAGGAGGTTATAGGTTTGATGTGTGGGTCTGAAACGCAAATTTGACTACTCCATCATTCGCTACGGTATATATAGGCTTCGGTAATCGCTTACCACCAGGCTGTTATTTGCCAGCGAAGAAATATATTTCAGTTTAATCAGACATTATGATCTAGTTCTGGGGCTAAACAAACAAATAAATTAACTGAGCTGAGATGCTACTTAGGTAATTTATCTGTTAACAACAAACGAATAAATTACCTTAAGCAGCAAACATTGCAAGTCAGACAAGCTTTTAAACCGAATGCACGGTTACAAATCAAATAATCTGGCCTAGTTTCAAACCGTTGAAGAGATAGGAGTCACAAGACCGGGCTCATTTAGACGATGCGAGAACTCGCATGCGAGTTTCATTACATTGCGGGTTTTGATCGGTGCGGTGTAACTAAAATCGCATGCGAGTTCGCGCGCCGTCTAAATTAGCCCTTAGCCGCCGCCGTACAATACGAGCATAGAAGTTTATATGCAGGGGTGGTACTTTTTCTCTGCAGCTGACTGTACAGTCGCCATCAAATATATCGGAGCGGCCAAGGCGTTCACAAATATCTGAGCCTTTATTTTCAAGGCGTTAAGAGTGCGTATTTAGATATTTTGACCACCTCGGCTCGTGTTATTTTACCATGTCGTTGTAAAACAGCGTACAGTCAGCATCAACATTAGCGGATGAAACAGAGTGCCAAAAGTATCTGCCACCCTCTTATATGTTTGCCAAATAGATATGAATCTGTTCAAAATAATTTGCTACAATCGAATTCTTGTACATTATACACAGTGGTTTTTTTTTAAATTCAGTTAATTTCAGGGGTGCTGTCCTGTGCTTAAATTAAGTTAATTTCTCGACGACACCCATTTTCTAACTAACTTGATTTTGATAATAATCAATTATTAATTTTTGTCTAGATAATGAGTCCCTTACGAACGTGTACGCCATAAGCGCGCTGCGCGAAACTTGGTGCTAATCTTTCGTTTCTTTCTAATTTACTGGCTTTACGCGCCCTCTTACAATATTTTCATACAAATATTTTGATTTCTTTCCTAATAGGGCTGTCACCCTCGATTATGAACTGCGCTATCGATAGCGATGTCGCCGCCACCAATTTCCGCCTGTCAACAGAAGTCGATCCCGTCGCGTCGTCTAACTACCTATACATTGCTGCAGACTAGCATGGCATAGACTACAAGATAGTAGACACACGTAGACGTATAATATATGTATACTTTATATGTACAGGATGTCACAGAAATAGATGGGGATCCGTTTAAGGGCATATTCTTTATCGGGTATACTCTTAATTTTCTCGTCAAGGTTCGATAAAGCTCGTGATTTTGTGTATAAATAACATTAAAAAAAATTTATAAACAACTGTAGTGTACAACAACTTTCAAATATAATACTGTTGTTACCTATCTTTTAACTGTATTTCATTTTCTATGTATTTTTAACTGTATGGTGCAAAATAAAGAATATTTACTTACTTATAGTAACTGTTGTACCTAAGTGAGACAGACCTCTGGTTTGATACTACTCTCATTAATCCTGTTAGCTTTAGAGTCTGTGCGGAAAGAGAAGAGTCGTGGAATGTATTGGCCTAATACATTCCACGACTCATCTCTTTCCGCACAGACTCTAGTCTCCTGTATACACCCATCTTGTCCGGTGATAAGGGTCAATTCTAATTAAAGCAAAAAAATTAACAGAACCATCCGGGTAATATACTCCTGACGACCGGGTTTCAAAATTTGCAAGCTTAAATTAAACTCAGTCAATTTAACAAGTAAACGTTAATTGGGGCCTATGTACTACGTATAAGGTCGTTGGTTGTCAGGAGGCTATATAGATCCTTACTTATCAAGATTTATATACTTGTGAACGAGTAAGATCAAACAATAACGAAGCTTACGAATAACCTTTATTTAACAGTTTTGAATGATTCACGGTTAGTTTCACTAGACTTATATCTACACAACTTTGACACCCTCCCGCTCGGCTATCTTCAGTTACCCGTGAACAACTACCACATATGTACCTACTTATGTACACTATGTACAGTAGATATGCTAAACCCATCAGTATGATTAGGGCGGTTCAAACTGTTCAAAGTCAACTCTGGATTGTGAAACTTTTTCTAATAATTTGTTGTACCAAGTACCTACTTAGTGAAAATGTATAGGTAGTTTAACACAGAAATTACATATGTGAAAATAAAAAAATGTTTACAATAATGTGATTTTTCTGACATGATTGTTACAAGTCAACTAGTAATTTTCAACTAAGGTCAATGTGGCTAATTCCGTCATAGGGGCTTAGCGTTTTTGTCGGCAACGAATAAAATTAATAAATTTATCGACAAAGCAGCGATTGCTTTTAGTTTCACCAATCAAAAGCAAATGGGTTTTTTTCCTACGTTTGAAAACCAAAGAGATATACGCTCGTTGAAGAATCTGGCCTATACATAACGCAATTCGCCACATTTACGTTACCTATTTGTTGTTGATACGGCTGCTGCTGGTTTTTAGTTGCTATATTTCAGCTTTCGTTCCATTTTATTTAATTTCTACAATTTCATGTACAGTAGACGTCAAAAATATGTTTACACTGTTGCACCCTACTCCTTTTTAATAAGGCAAAAATTGTAAACATAATATCTTTGTAAGATTTATTTTTGCAGATCTCCGTGAGCTCAGCGTCGGTGAAAGCTGGCGTGATACCGCTCTGGACCGAGCAAAGTGGCGTGCTCTTGTGTTGGAGGCCAAGACTCATTTTGGGTCATCGCGTCAGCAAAGTAATTAAGTAAGTAATATAGGTATATCTTTGACCTCAACAGTACCTACTACTCTACTAATAATAAAGCGTAGTAAAATAAATAAGATTGGACTCACCAAGATAATTGGTTTTCAGCCCTCACCTAAAAGGTTTTACACTTAAATATTAAAATATACTGGGTGTCCCAAGAAGTAGTGATATACTGAAGCTGGGAGGTAGAGGACCTAGAGGGCTATCTGAATCACCTCCATGTATGTTCCGCGATTTTTCGTATTTTCGGAGTTATGATTTTTTTTAATTTTTCACCTATCGCCGAGTACGATGAGATTTTTATTTATGGTGACGTGAATTATTGCGGTAGATGCTTGATTTTTTTTGTGTGCTAAGCTGATAGATAGGCCAATTCAGTATGGTTGTGGTGTTTTATTTTTCTAAGCGCCCTTGAAGTTGTGAACATACTGGGTAATTTTATCTTTCTTGGCATTAATTTTTTTTTTAATTCCATTCAAAGATCTAACGATAGTAAATGTTACCATACTGAATTGGCCTATCTATCAGCGTAGCACACAAAAAAAATCAAGCATCTACCGCAATAATTCACGTCACCATAAATAAAAATCTCATCGTACTCGGCGATAGGTGAAAAATTAAAAAAAATCATAACTCCGAAAATACGAAAAATCGCGGAACATACATGGGGGTGATTCAGATAGCCCTCTAGGTCCTCTACCTCCCAGCTTCAGTATATCACTACTTCTTGGGACACCCTGTATAATACTTACGTACTGCTCCTGGCGTCCTCTCGCAAATGGCTGCATGTAATTGAAATTAGAAATAATAATAGTTCGCCCTTGGTCCTTATTTGATAATAGAGTAAATTTCGGTGTTAAAACACCCAATTAACTTTCAAAAGTGCCATATAATAAAGTTAATGCGATTAAGATCAGTATTTGTTTAAAATTATGAGTGAAAATCGTGTTAGTTATAGGATAATTCGTCAATTACTGGCCACTGTTTAGTAAGTGGCCACTCTAAACTAAAAATGAATTCTATTCACCTATAAACAGAATTGATTTTAGTATAACGTGGCTAGTTATTGAAGGTTTGCCAGTTATTGAAACCTTATACTAAAATGAATTCTGTTTTTAAGTGAATAATTCATTTTTAGTTTAGTGTGGCCAGTTATTAGCCGGTGGCCAGTAATTGACGATTTACCCTATAAACATAAATATCATACGTTTTCTAAATTTCAAACAAAATACGACCGCTGTAGTTATTTATTCTACCGACATCAGCGGTCTAGCATAAGTTGCGTTCTCGCGCGCGAGTCCATACTTGAAGTCGCGCTAGATCAGCCATTCTCAAAGTGTGTTCCGCGGAACCCTAGGGTTCCGCGACACCTCTGCAGGGGTTCCGCAAGAATTTAGAATAATTTAGAATAATAAAATAATCATAATTATTATGCTTATTAATAAAAAAATACACTTCTAAAAACTATTGTTTTATTGTAGGGTTCCATCAAGTATTTCGCTTTCCAAAAGGGTTCCGTCAAAAAAAAAGATTGAGAACCGCTGCGCTAGATGAATGGAGTCGCGCGCGAGAACGCAACTCATGCTAGCAGGTCAGAAGAGATTCGAATTCATAATATGAAAGGATTGAAAGGGTGTATCAACCTTTTCCTGTCACTCATCGCCATGGTAACATCCCTTGTAACTTAATCCTTGTCACTTTATACATCTACCTACTAATAATGATAGCATAAAATGTTACTACACTATTTGGTCTACCCAGAGACATAGGGATGTTATAGCACATCTGCATACAAATATGTATGCAGATGTGATAAGCTAATAAGCTTTGCTGGCTGTACATGTAAGTACCTAACATAAATATTATACAGCGGGCTCAGCACGGTTCCATTTTTATCGACTATCACTATGCCCGTCACTTTCGCACTTACATACTTGTTAGAACGTGACAGGCATGGTGACAAATGATAAAAATGCGACCGTGCTACTAGGGCTGGTCGATGACATAACTTCTCTGTTTTGATTTTGTCTCAATCCAAATTTAATAACAGCCTTTCCCAGAAAGTAATTACGTCCCTTTACCTACACAAACAAGCAATAACGGCTGCACACCGGGAGTGCCGATAGAAGTGAAAACTCACCTCACTATGTTACCGACGCCCAGTAACACGATACATACGTTTAGCGGAGGTATTCTATTTATTTATTATATATTATTATCATTCTCAAATAAGATCACACTTTTTCATTGACATGTTTTCATGTTTATTTACATACTACCATGACAACGTCAAATTATTTGAACATAGGTAAAGAGTCTTGAAAAGGAGTCCGCAACATAAATGTCAAATAACATTGAGTTTTTCTTTATTGATTTAAATGCCATTTAAATGATGAGTGGCCACCTTACGGGGCTTACGGTCACGTCATCGCCTTACGCTGTCTCGAGTTTATCATTTTTTCCCCACCTCAAAAAGTGCCCAGCGCCGCTAAAGACGTTTTCACTTCAAAAAAAGTTTCATCAAGTAACTAAACTTACCTAAAGCATAAAAACCAAAAGCAAGGGATCGCAAATTAGAAACCTTTGTAAAGAATATCAACTAGAGCAAAGTAAGCCCTATCTTAAAAACTGTCTTAAATTAGTCTCGTAAAGTTTTAGATGAAAGAAAAATATTCGCAAATCAATTTGAGCAACTGTGGAGCAACCATAATCTGTCGGTCAGTTCTGTTTTAAAAAATTGATAAGGTTTTCATCTTATTTTGATACGACTTTGAGTCGTGTCACCAAAGGGCGAACCACGTTCGACGTGTTGCCTCTATGTCACACTTGTAAATTCGTACGTACGTATGACAGGGAGGCAACACGCCGACCGTGGTTCGCGGTAGGCCCTCAGACATCTCACGCGCACCAATAAGTGCGAGCGGGATGCCTTATGAGATGACTTCTGATTGCATTTTCGTTGCACCAATCAGCGGGAGCCGCTGACTCAGAGCGTTTTCACATTGTCCGATCCGATATCGAATGTCGGATGACCCTTGAAGAAAGCTGCTAGAGAGTGTCCCATGGTATCGAGTCCGTTTATTTTAGCACTACCGCTCTCATTTTAACAATATATATTTATAAAAAGAGTATATAAATATAAAAAGACGTGTTGTGGGCGTATCCCACTTCCAACATCGGATAAGATAATGTGAACGCTCTCATAGTTGTATCGAAAAGGATCAAACCAGTATCAATATGTTAACACAGAATCGGCTTTCAGGTTATGAGAATAAATACAGTGTAAAATCTGAGGGCCTACCGCGAACCACGTTCGACATGTTGCCTCCCTGTCACACTTACGCACGAATTTACAAGTGCGATAGAGAGGCAACACGTCGAACGTGGTTCGCGGTAGGCCCTCTGGTATTCCAACAGCTGCAGGCGCGTCAAATGTATAAAATGACATCGGGTCAGATAACAAACTCGTGTGCCTCGTTCACAGTAACAGAACTATCATGATTTTCCTGAATTCAGATATAAATTTCACGCCTGAATTGTAACATACATGTGACCCAATTTTACAAAACGAAACGTTTATTGCATAACTCAATTAAACGTTGTTCTTCGCCACAAATATTTATTTCCTAAATAAATCAATAAAAAAAAATTGTTGAATGGAATATGCTGAAATATTGTTTTTGATTCTTCCCTATTCTCCATAAATTTGAAACCGCGACACGATCCAAAGCCGTCATCTGTTTCACCAAAATTATTTCTAGCTTATCTACTCGTATATCACACACGTTGTATTAATCAAAGTTTGTCACAATTAATCATAAAGCCAGCATACCTCAAACAAAATAGAGTAAACCACAATTTATAAATGAAGAGGTAATTCAATGCCTCACAAACCTCATAATTACATTAAAGATACCACATGAGGAGCGTCGATCTAGGTTATATTAGCAAGCTTAACGCGTCTCTAAATGTAAGTATCTAATAAAATGTTTTATTATTACATACATATCTGTCTTCAACATTTCTCTAACAGCCTAGGGTTCACGGATGCGAGCACTTCTTGATTGCCTATTTGCATGCAAACCATGCAGTTGATGTTGATATTTATTCGAATTGATTGATTGATTGATTGATCATTTATTTGTCAATAGTGGGTTCACAAAGAGGTATTAAAACTATTTACAATAATATGTAAGTACATAGGATCTCCACATTGTGCATACAAAGTGGCATACAAATTTAATTAAACTAGCCTAATTACATGCATATATTGAAACATGCAAATAAATATAAGAAACCACAAGCAATATGAAAACATTGAAAACACATTTTTACGCTACTATGTAATGCCCACCACTCAATTTGTCGTATCATGTTTTTCCATCGAATTATAACTACCTGTCGCTTCGAATGAAAGTCCCCAGGCATGACAGTTCCTTGAAGTCCTAGGATTAATTTATTCCATTTTATCCAAGGCCATCTTTCGACGCGAGAGGTATAGTTTAAATATTCACGGTCTACCTGATACCCTCATGATATCCTGCGATTACTTGTTTTAGCTAGCAAATATTGTTTTAGTCATACCGTATTGACGTAAAAATTACCCTAAAATACATACAAATCCACTGGACCGACAAAAGTTATAATCTCAAATGGGAAAACTTCCAAGCTGATGTTTATACTGTTGGAGTTTACTGTTTATTCGTTAATAATCACTTTATTTTTTAAATTAGGGGACTCTGGGCATTTGTAGCCAAAATAAAAGTATTTTTTGTTTAGCTTGGTAACAATAATTTCAGAACAAAAGCCATCACCTAACTCACCGATTATTCTACATTTTGTCGTTTTTTAACCCCAATGTCATGCCAATTTAACTGTCACAGATATGTTTCTTATCAGAGAATTATGGAGGGTAGAGGTAAGGAGAACATTTTTACATGGGGGAACAGTTAGAAAAGTGCTCAGCTGTAAGCTGTACAGTTCCAAATATCTCCAGAGGAATGAACAAATGAATTGAAAATTTTAATATCAACCAACGAACCACTATAAGTATTATATTTAATATCAACATTTATAAATATTTTACATAGGTACCATGTAAAATATTCTCTTAAATTAAGTTTTCATTTTTACATTTTCTTTGTTTATAATAAATTAATAATTACAAGTAACGCCATTAAAAAGTGCAGTTTTGCTTTCCTTCTTTATTCCTCTGTTCTACTCTAGTAGGTAGGTATGATTTGGCGCGTCCTCTTGCTATTATATTGTCACCTATTTAACCTTTTGACTGCCACTTTTTCATACACACAGAGTATTCTCTTTTCCTCTAAGAGTGTCAGCTACATTTAGCCCTACATTAAAAAAAAGTCACTTATTGTCGCGAGAAAACACCAATTGGTTAAAGAAAAATAACGCCCAATAAGAACAATAAGGTTTACGTACAATAAGGTTGACTGTACCTAAAATTACAGTACATATATGGCGCTAATTTACCGCCCTAGTGCGGTAACTAGCACTATACGTGCGTATGTCGAAAATTTAAAGGGCCACATTTATTGTAAAACGTTGTAGTACATTACACGTGCGAAAAGGTAATTCGCAACTCGTGTTGAATTAAAACACTCCCTTCGGTCGAATTTCAATAAAATTTCCTACTTTTCGCACTTGTATCGTAATGTACTGTTACATCAGTTACATCACACATCAATAGCAATAAAAGTTATCGAATGAGTGAGTTGTCGAGTGTTATTACATTACATTTATTGCCAACATAAAAATAAAATGCTGTTGGTAAAGTAGAACGCGCCAGACAATCTTGTACATCTCAACGTCGCCCCACAGACTAAGAAAAGCATGTAATGTATGGAATAAGCGATGATGTTTTATATCAACATAATATTTATGGATTGTGTAGGTAGCCTTAATTTCAAAAAAATTTTACATTAATATTTCACTTTGTACAATATACTAAAGAACTTTCCTCATGAGGGACCAAAACTTCAAGGAATTTCAGAGGAGCTGGCTGGCCATATACACATTTTTTCGAAGAATAAAATCCTTTCGCGGGCCGAGCCAGGCCCGCAGGCCGTATTTTTCCCACCACTGTACTATAGCAAAAAAGACTTACATTTAAGATGTATAATAAGTTAATCACCCCGTAGCTACAATAATAGCCCCGAGTCACTTTACGTTTAAACATGTCAGACACTTTAAATACTAGTGGCTCTGTGAGCTGTAGACCTCGCGAACCGCCACGGAAAATTATCCAAAGCTTAATCGACAAAAAAACTATTTATTTAATCACAAAATTTCACGAAATTCGGTCGAGAATTGCGACCTGTGGAGGAGAACATCCGGAAATACGAAAGAATTATTGCCCAAGTTGAAAGGAGACCTACGCTTTCCCTCGGTCCATAAGTTTTTGAAATGATGATAGCATATTGATAAATTTTGTATATAGTAGAGAGAATATTAAACAGACAGTTCGTTAGTGCTATTGTGGTTCAGTTACTTGGAATTTACGGCGAGCGAATTAATTTTGTAGCATATTGCTGCCACACAAATATTTATACAGAGAGATAAATTGGTACTTACATATTTTGAGTGTTCCGAACTATAAAGCTATGTAGGTATGTAGCTTTATAGGGAACTTTATTTCACGCTTGTCGTTTATAAATATTTCGCAATGTATAATTATGTAGCTTTATAGTTCGAGACACCAGAATATCATTGTCTTTATTTTAACACAAATATACCTACTCCTATTGATTAACAGTTGTAACAAACTTCAATCCAAGAACCATAGATTCAAATTTGACGTGCTGGCTAGGCCACAATATTGAGGGATGAAATTGAATATTCATTAAGATCGCGTTGGATTAGTCACCTCTTTCTACAGGGTGGTAAATTATATACCTATGTATATGTAAATGGTAAGTGATAAATAAATAAATACAATTATTGATACTAAACTTTATGTGGTTCTTATGTGGTTATCTTGAAAGAAGCTACAAGCTTTGTATTCCCTTAAAAGCAGCAGACTTTCAAGAGATCACCCTTCGGAAGGAGATGCAAAATGAGTGCGCGGTCTACCAAGGTTATAATCCCTCTGCCCTCACACAGTTGAATGCACTCCTGGCATCAGCACCCGAGTGCGACCTGTTTGCGTGGCGTTGGGTGTCTGTAAGAAATGAATACCTAAGATTCTGTGAGGTGATGGATGCGAGGCCTACATCCGTTAAGGTGTAATTGTGGATGTGATAAGGGACTATAGTGATTTGTAATTGTGTTATTTGTAATTGTTTGTTTGTACCTGATTGTTATTCGTAATAGTTATATGTACCTGCTTGGTATATGTTAATGTTAAGTTTCATGGCGCATTGGATCTGTCTGTAAGGTCATGTAAACATTTTTCAAATAAATAAATATTATCACACTGCAACTGAATGGGAAATTCCTCGCTTTACACCAAAAATTAAATATGTGAGCAAGAATCAGACCAAGCCAACTCAACACAGATGAAAATATTAAATTTATTATGGCACCCCACATGTCCCGTCAAAGTCGGTGCTAAGCTAGCTTATGGGTTCCACAGACGTCACCGATACATGAATGCGAATTGCAATACATTGCGGAATTTGATCGATCGATTAAATTCGTTGCAATTACTTAGCCGGCAATTATCAAAAATCGCATGCTATTTGTGCAAGGCTCTTTAGACGGCCTTTAGAAGCAGTGGCGTAGTTAGGAGTGGACGAAGCGGCCCCTATCCCACGGCCTCGAACTGAAGGAGGCACCGCAAAGCCAACCCTTTTTATTACCTTGGAAATACCTACACATTGAAATAAAAGAGCCCCGCAGATGCGACTTCGCCCACGGCTGGATTAGTTCACGCTGTGTAGAAGACGTAAAAATATAAAATGCTCACTATAACGTCATTCGCAGGCCATCCGCGAGGAGAGATGGCGGCAGGCTCTCCAGGTGGCCGTTCGTTGATGTGAACACTTGTAGCAGTTTGTTTCTGAAACAAAGTTGGGTTTATACAGTCACAGAGTTTAATTTCAGTACCATTTCGTACCTTGTCACAGTGGCAATCAATATGAAAGTAGCTAGGGACCTCATCGTATGAAACACGTGTGCTTTGGTCATAACACACATCGGCTTTCTTATCGCCTCGAGGGTAGTGACTGACACACATAAATAGTGTTTAATTTTAAGTTTATAAAATGTTGACCCAACCCAATTTTGTTTTTTAATCCCCTCAGGCCGTATACATAGGCATCCGTTCAACCCGTAAGGTCGCGGACTGGACGAAAGCGACGCGCGGCGCGGCGAGCGGGAAATCAAGGCCGTTCATCATTTGATGAAGCCGAGCGCAATGTATGAATGGCCCTGATTTCACTGAAGTGTAGCATATTTTACTTCTTGGTGCATAAAGAATATTATAAGTACTTTTACGCAGTACGCGACAGTTTTTGAAAATTCGTATCGCTTTTTTAGATCACAATATGGTTGCCAAAATTTAATTAGAAATCTTGAGGCCTTCCTTTAGGGACTTCAGCGAATCGAACCCTGAGTTTTTGAGTTTGTATGAAAACAGAATGGAATTTGTATGAAAACAGAACAAGTGACGTCACAGTCAAGTTACATACTGTTTATAGTTCTATCTGATTGATTAAATAGATAACGGCTTTCTATGTTTTTCTAATATGTAATTATCTGGTGCTTTGTTTCGTCTATTTTGTGAAATAATAAATTTCAAATACATGCAACAGCCCTATTTGTTATTTAACGGTGTAATTCTGTGGTTGACGGTAGATAGGTACCTAATTAGAACGCAATTACACGTCTAGGCTAGAATTCAAAGGAAATGTGTCAAAGGGCCGTGTGTAAGGGGAACCAGCGTGTGAAGTTACAACAACAACATGTTAATTGGCGTTCCATTCTGCACACACGATAGGTACCTGGTTGACGCCTAGGTCATGAGCATAATAAATACCTACATATATTGATATAGTGATCCATAGTATGAGCACACTAACTTCATCGATTCGAAACCCGATTTCTTGACTTTCACTCGATAGAAAAACCGGCCAAGTGCGAGCCGGACTCGTTTTATAAGGGTTCCGTAGGTACATTAAGTCCGTCTCACGCTTGACTGCACATTTCTAATAGGTTTCCCTATTTTCTGTAAAGAACTATCTTGTGTATTTTTTCCAAAAAAATTTAGACCCTGAAATTTCGGAGATAAAGGGGGGGAAAAGTCGGACAGACAGATAGACGCACGGTGAGTGATCCTATAAGGGTTCCGTTTTTTTTCCTTTTGAGGTACCCACGGAACCCTAAAAATTACTAACAAAAGTCTAAAACACACCTTAAAAATTTGTTACTATTTTTACACAGAAGCTAAAAATATAATGCGCAATTATATTTTTGATCGAAGTCATCGATTACTTTTTTATTTGTTATAACTTACAAAAAATCCCACGGGGCCTTAACTGAATTATTCTTCCTGGTGGAGACTACGATTCCTGGGCGTTTTCTAAAATAAATATTGAAAACCCGATTTTCCCAGATCCTGGTGTTTTTGGGTTCCTTCAATTCAGAATCACTATCATATTCAATCCTGATGATAAAAAAAATTGTCCCAACATTTTGTATGAAAATTGTACATTCCACTACGTCACGTTACATACAAGTGAAAAATTTTCTCATACTAAAAACGTGACGTAATGGAATGGACATTTTGGAACATCTTTTTTTAATGGTAGGATGGAGAGTGCTGTCGATTCTGAGTAGAATGAGCCCAAGAATGTCCAGATTTGAAAGAATCGGGTTTTCGATATTTATTTTATACCTTAACCCTATTTTACTGTGACCTTGTCTTGCCTGTCTTAACTTCAAAAAGAACAACTTAGACTTGAACAAAATATACTAACTTTTAATGGTTTTCGTAAAAACTTAATAAATATAAAGGGGTATAAGAAAATTGTTAAACATCGCCATGAAAGACGAGCCAACTTGCTAAAGAAAATCTACCTCACACCAATTAAAAGTTTTACTTGCATTTTCACTATAGGACCAATTGTGAAATTGGAAAAAAATATTGCTATCTCAAGTATGAAACATATCTTGACCCCATCATATACAGAATGTAACAGGAATAGTGTGGACCCGTTTTAGCATATTCGGTATCGTATTCTGATTAGAAAAAGTTGAAGCAAAGTTTTTTTTTGTATGTCCAAGTTGGTCAACCCTCCATACAAAGGCCATAAAACTTTCACACCAAAAAAAAATCTTCTTTTTCCTAATCAGCGGGCTCAGCACGGCCGTCGTTTTTATCGACTATCACTATGCCCGTCACTTTCGCACTTACATACTTGTTAGAACGTGACAGGCATGGTGATAAACGATAAAAATGCGACCGTGCTACTAGGGCAGAACACGATACACAATACCGAATAAACTATTTTTATTACAACCTGTACGGCTACCATCGGTTTGGCACTGACATAAACGCTATCGAGAACGTAATTTACTTTCTATACATCTCGCTCGTACTCGCATATTTTAGTGCGAACGAGATGTATAAAAAGTAAATTATGTTCTCGATAGCGTATTATGTAGTTTTGACACTGTCAGTGACTCATGGTACGGGTTCTGTATGAGGTAATTTTTTCTGTGTGTTACCGCGGGTTGTGGCACTACAAAATAGTGTAAGATGCAACTCAGTAGTGCTGCTCACGATATCTCGCGTTAGTAGCTAAGAAGAGAGCCATAATGTCGTACATTTGTGTATGTACTATGTAACTATGTACCTAAGTAGTGTAAGTACTCTGTTGTTTTAAAGTTAATTTTTTTCAGTTTTAAGTAGACTTTGTTATAATAAAAATTTAATATCATTACCTGGGTCGTTCTACCGTTTCGTGCCGATGTGCCACTTTTTTGGAGATTTTTTTTATTTTGAAGTTACAGTGTAGAGTTTGATATTGTGAATGTGTATACGTATTGTGTATATTATTTTAAGAAAGGCACCTATATACTAGTTATACTTTTGGAAAACAAATAAGGAATGTAATGAAGGCACAGATGGAAATGAAAAAGCAAGGGAAGGTAATGAAACATGAATAGAAGGAAATGAAATTAGATTAAATATAAATTAACTTTATTGCTCAAAATCAAAGTGATAATATTTTAAACGATGGAACCATAAATATCTTGGCTTTTTAAACGTATATCTACCCTGTTGACCTGTTTAATATAATAACCTACTTTTTAACAATACTTTTTACGATGTTTCAGTATTCGTTTTCGGTCTCATTATTTGTCAGAACTAGAAACATATAATAATGAGATTTGTAATGTAAAAAACTGCTTACATAAATGAAATTAAGAAAGCTTAAATTATCTACAAATTTTTATAAAAAACAATCGTTATTTATGATAAAATATATTATTCGGGAAAGAACTGAGGTATAATTTTAAAGTATCCAGTATCGATGTAGGTAATGTGACTTAGCCGTCGTTGTAAAGGGCAGATGCTGTTTTTTTAAATAATGAAGTGGGCCAGAATATTATATTTCGGACACGACCATGATAAGCCGTTTCAAAGGGAACGGCGGGCCGAGGTAAAGCTGCAGGACAGCGGAGCTGGAGACGAACAAATAGTTGTGTATTAAAAAGCAAACTAGTGGACCGCAAACACGATGTTGAGCTCTAAAGCCATTGGAGGTCGAAGAGCGTACTCTACGAAACACAAAACCCTGTGTAAATAGAGGCCAAAGGCCGAGTACGCCCCAATAATCAAAATACTTATTATAAATAACAAACTCCATAGGGTTGTAGACTCAACAAGTCGCACTTTCGAGGAAAAATGCAAAGGTCAAGCCGCAGGAGGGTCCGAGATCACATTGGTTAAATTTCAAGCTCTCTTAGTTCTCAAGTTAGGTCTTCTATGGAAGCGCAACGTGATCAGACGGACTGGGCCTTCAGCGTTTATGCGGACCTCGGCCTTTGGCCTCACTTAGCAAAGTTCTGCTCTCTTGCAGATTGATATTTGGCCTTGCATGGAAATGTGCCCCTATCTGAAGCTCCCCCGGGCCTTCGGCCTTGCTTTTTAATACATTCGGCTATTGGTTCTTGTTTGAGGTCAGCTACATTGAAGCTCAGTCTTTGACCTCGCACGATTGTGCCCGCTGCTAATAGTTAAAAGAAATTTTTAACACCTTTTGCGGAGCCCGGCTTTCGGCATCGGTTGCATTTGGGCATTGAAACAATTTAAGGTCTACTCTCCTGCGAAAGCTCGGCTTTCAGCCTCGCAGGAAAGCGCGCCACAATCGGAAGCTCCGAGCTGCTTGCTCTTTCTTTGCGGAACTCGCAGAAAGGGTGGGAATGGGACGCTCCTCTCCAGTTCTAGATGGTGTTGGACCATTGTTTCATGAACTTTCTAGATTTTTCTAAAGCTTGGCCT
Organism: Cydia amplana; assembly: GCF_948474715.1. Taxonomy (NCBI): domain Eukaryota; kingdom Metazoa; phylum Arthropoda; class Insecta; order Lepidoptera; family Tortricidae; genus Cydia; species Cydia amplana. The sequence goes on along the minus strand of NC_086080.1, from coordinate 14,593,992 downwards.
TTAGACGGTTACAAAGTTACAAGAAATTTCCCTGATACCCTCCTCATAAATATCTGGCGTCGGAGGACTCGCTCTTGAGCTTTATTCAAGAACTATCAAAAGTTTTCAGTATTTTAATTAGCATATTTTTTTCATTAATAGGCGTTAGATAAGTTTCAATCGGGTCATCTGTCCAAAATGTTCCGCATTTATAAAATGTTGGAAATATGATGTATCTATCCGATATATTTACAATATTTGCCATGACAAAAAAAACCTACTTACGCGCCTATCTGCTCATTTATATGCAATATCCACAACCAACAGGATTCCCATGACATAGTGTCGGGTATAGATAAGAACCTATACCCTGAAACTCTGTCAAACGGTCTAACGAAGTCGAAAGAATTGGACATATATTATATACGTTTCAAAACATGGGAGTTATGATTTAAGAGCGTATGTGTGTATATAACTCTTGGGCTGTGGGCTAAAAACATAAAAAGGTATCACATCTGTCATACAAAATTATTGTTCATTTCCTTCCAAACTGGTTCATTTCCTTCACCCGACAATATTGGAAGAAATGGAGAGGGATGAATTGGAGTGGAATGAACTTTCGACGGTTTTTTTAAATTTCTTTATAGTCTTTAAGGCTAGATTGTCATCAAGTAAAAGTAATGAAGATATACCAAAATGCTAACAGATTATTAACAAGGTGATTTTTTTGCAATATATATAGCACCAAATTACTTAATGGATAAAAATGAGTAGTAACCGTGACAAAGTGCCTTTCCGGTGAGGAGAACCTAAATTACTCGTAAATCAAGAGCGCGAAACCTCCTTCATTGACGTATTGCGGTAGACTAAGGTACTAAAAACACGTAGCAATCACAGTTATTCGTGAATAAAGGCGCGTTTAGATTTGGCATGAGTGGCAATTTTTTAGAGTGAAAATGAAGTCTTTCGCGTGACAAAATTAAAAAGTGCGTTCTCTCTATGATAATTTAACTTTAAAAATACGTACCATGTACCATTATAATACTGATTATGTGCTTATTTATAAACAATAATGGAAAGTAGGGTTTATCTGCAAATAATAGTGTTTTTTAATTTTCGAACCCAATGGTACGCCATTTTAGGTGCGAGGGAAATGAATTTTTCGCATGTTTTTAATTTTTATTTAATAGATCATTAGGTTTAGCTAAATTCCAAAACTGGCGTATTTTTCGTACCACATAAACATACCTTTTAAAAATAACCACAAGTAAAAAAATATAATTTTAACGCTTCATGTGGGCTCGGACACGAAATCGGCACGAAACGGTAGAACGACCCACCTACATAATTATATTTTAGTTCATGTTAATCTTGCAGTTTAGGTAGACGGGCATACCCGTTTAAGACACCATCCTCTGGTTGTGCTATGGGCACATATTTAATTACACAAACGGGTCTACCGCGATATAGTTTTATTGTTTACCCCCGTAGACCCGTAGCAAAAAAGACCGTAGGGTAGACCCATTTGTGTAATTAAATATATGTGTACAAAACGCGAGAGTTTAAAGTGTTTTATTGTGCTAGGGCCAGCATAGAAGTGAAATTTATATTACCATCATCTATCCGTTGTGCCACGTAAATTACAATGCAACCCGCACACTATTTGCTATGGTGCTCACGTTCGAACCGCATTGCCGTCTTAATGGCGCCTACACACTTTGCTGTATTAACCCAAATGTGTTGCATCTCTTTCCATAGTGTTGTTTAATGAAAGAGATAGAGATGTTTGAGAAAATACAGGAAACTAAGTCACCATTATCCCAAATGCAAACACAGTAAGCGGAAATTCAGATCAACCTCCCTCTCGCTTGCACATATGTGGCAACGCTTATTGACCGAGCAAGCGCATGCATTTTGATTATTATTTTGACATGTTCAAGTGTGTCATATGTCATAATATGTGTAGGTACTACATAGACTACATAATTTTATGGTGAGATACGGCGCAATAGAATATCCAGCCTTATTTGTGATAGGTAAGTTTCCGTTCGATTTTCTATTGCAAATTAACTACGAGAATGTAATGTAAGTATGTAAGTAGTACGTGTTACATATACATTATAATGTAAGTACCTATGTAAATATTTGTTTGGCCATAATATTGTCTTTGGTTACCGCGATACTGTGGTTCCGTTCCGTCTGTCCGTCCGTCCGTCCGTTTTAATAGTTTTATTTTTTTGGCCAGATTGACTTTATGATATCTTTATTGAGTACTTTTAGAGGTGAAGCCTCTTTTGCCCTATTGTGTGCGTAAATATAAAGTTTTATGACCAATCGATGCAAATTATATTTCGTCAACTATACATTACTTTACAACAACAGAAAACTCCATTACCAAAATAATAGAGAAGGACCAGGTAGGAGTCAAGTTCAACGGGAACAAGATACATTTCGTACGTTACGCTGATGACATAGCAGCATTCGCAGAAGACATTAAACAGCCAGAGTTATTGCTTAACAACATGAACTCAAATTTTCAGGAATCAGATTTGAAAATTAATATTAACAAAACAAAAATCTTAACAGCATCAAAGGTATCTAAGAGACATAGACCAATTAAACTAAATGACACTATTTTGGAACAAGTCGATAGCTTTAAATATCTCGGGAGTATCATTAATAACAAATCAAGATGTAGTCAAGATATTATTACTCGAATCGCAATAGCCAAACCAGTCTTTAACAATAAAAATCATATTTTTAAATCTAGAATGTCTACCAACACTAAAAAACATTTTATTAAATCCTACATCTGGAGCATCGCCTTATACGCCTGCGAAACGTGGACACTGACACAAAGAGATATAAAGATTGGAAAGATTCGAAATGTGGTGTTGGCGGAGAATGGAAGGGAGTTGGACAGAAAAAATATCAAATGTTAGGGTTCTCGATAGGATTAAAGAGAAAATAAATATAATAAAGACAATAGAAAATAGAAGAGGAATACTAATTGGACATCTGCTAAGACATGACCTGTTCCTTAAGAACATCATAGAAGGAAAAATAGAGGGAAAGAGAAGGAGAGGAAGACCGAGGAAAAAATAATTCAACCAAATAAAAGAAAAGGTTCAGGTCGTGTCATACCAGAAGGTTAAGGAGTTGGCAGAGGACCGGATGAGTTGGAGATTGCTCCACCAACAAGAGAACAGATCTTAAATAAGAAGAAGAAGAAGATACATTACTTAGTCCGGGTCGGAAATAACGACAGTATAAAAAAGTTAGGTACCTACACGACTACGCAATTACGCTTTTATAAAATCAAACGTAAAAATCCAAAAGCAACCTGCAGACTCGCCTGAAAATAAAGTTTAAAAACAATTTGAATTAAGCAACAAATGCCATTTAGGTCCTTTGTAATGTTATAATAAATTCTGCAAAAAACCGATTTTCATTTAGCTGCTCCGCGTTTTACAAAGTTGTTTTAGGGTCTTCTTACAAAGTTCAAATGACGAAATTTGATGAAGCCTGAGAAGGGACGCCCAGTTTATTTTAATACTTAAATCGAGTACATATTATACGTATTCCGATTTGTTTTGTTTCGTGCAACAACATTTTTTTGTCAAACTTAGTGAACGGTATATAATAACGGATCTTGAAGTGATTCAAAACCAAAATGAATTTATTGTTAATATGTATTTATTTAGCTATGGGGAACCAAGGGAGAGACCCAGCAGTGGGACACTCAAATAGGCTAAGAATTTTTATTTATTTATATTTACACATTTAATTAGATAAGTCGATCAATTCAAAAGTTCGAATTCAAATCAGGTTGCAGGCTGTGTGATTATGGCTGTTGATTAATTAAGTAAATCCTACTAATGTTATGAATAAAAGACTGAATAGATTTCCATGCAATTTGGCAGGCAGATTTTACATATAATTAACATATTATGTCTAGTACAACTAGTTTTCACAACTGAAAACTAGTTATAGACGTAATAAATAGCTATGTTACAAACTCGGTAAACTCTAGGAAAAACGAGTTTTAAAGGTAACATAATTATATTTGATTGAAGTTTTACTACTCTAATCGTATGTATTCTGAATATACTCATGTAGAGGCAATAATATCCATTCTATCCATCCTTCGCGATTTTAATATTACGCGTACAGGAATATACGAGACCCGGGATGCTAATAAGAGATGGAATTTAATAATGAATAGATACGCTCGTACAAAAATGCTCCCAAGTATGTACTTGTACGTGTTAATTTACACACATTTCTCGAACTCTTTTGAAATAAACCTTACCACTGAGAAACTCCTGTTGATTTTACAAAAATACACCTTAAAGTTAGGACTTTAGGAGTCCAAACCTCTACGCTTGATAGACAAACAACGCACAAACATTAAAATTTAAAACACGTGTTCTTCAAACGTTGCAGAACTCCAATAAGGCAGGACTTTTTGAAATTCGGGTTGAACTCTAACTAAGAATATTAAGTTTAAAGTTTTAACTAACTACGCGGGAGAAGTTGCGAGCGGGGGATAGTGTGTACTACAGTGGTAGGTACAGTGAAAAAATTTAATATCCGACCCATTTCGTACCTTGTCACAGTGGCAATCAATATGAAAGTCGCTAGAGACCTCATAATATTGTCACTGTGACAAAGTACAAACTGGGTAGGAAATTAAATTCTTTGACTGTACAAAGGCTTAACCTTTACTTCGAATTCTAGTTTTAGAGCTTTAACAAATGCACGCGCTGTTATTTGTTGTCGTTCGCTGTTTTAAACACGCTTTGCCGTGGCATTCTGATAGAATAATTGCGTTTATCAGAACGCCATTGCCAAATTTCAATTCGCACAATCAAACCACGAACTTAATTAGCAGCGATGTACGTTCCACTGGGTATTCGAGTCGGGTTTGTGTTTCCAGGTAAAACATAACGAGCGACGAGGGATCCTTTATACAAAATAACAGACAAACAAGCATTCAGGCCTGTACATATTTCACGCTGACAATTGTCGCCTGACATTAACAATTCACCGTTCATTGCTGATCTGGAGAATTTTCTGGAGATTTCCTAGAACTCTTCTACTTTTAGTATTTTTTCCCAACTAGCACACAATTTTAGTGGAGAACTAAAAAAAAGCTTCGACCAAGACTAGGTTACGAAGCCCCGGTTACGTAGGCGGCCGAAGGGACTGCAGTTGACAGACAATTAATTGTAACTAACTCTAAGCCTAAGTTTTTATTTACTATAACGACATTCGTTTTGCCAATTTAGTACCCAATTGTATAGCTTTTACACGAATTTTATGCTACAGGGACCGGTTGGACAAATTGGGGCAATGAAACTGTCATTTTAGTATCATTACCTATGTAGGTAAATGGACATTTCTACTTAAAATTGTACCTCACTCTTGCTTACTAGCTTGCTACTAAAACTTGCATTTTAGATTTTGGATTTTTTATTTTATTTCCACTCGGAATATATTATCACCTTAATTCAACATACATACGTACATACATAATTATTATCACGCCTATTTCCCGGAGGAGTAGGCAGAGACCACGGATTTCCATACATCTTTCGCTTCCGTTACTTTCATAACATTCCTCACACACGCTCGCCGGACTCGCCGGTATATTTAGGTTGCTCTTGACCTGGCCTTTCTTCAGGATTTCCCCGATCTGATCAGAGAAAGTCCGCCGTGGTCAACCCCTTGCTACTCCATCTTCTGCTTTATTAATCTTTGATAATATATTAAACGTTGACACTTACATATTACCATCCCCTGACCGGTTGCTGTCGGTGAAGAAGTGGCTCATTTCTTGTCGTTCGTCTTGTACCGCCATGATTGCCTCAGCCAATGTCAGAATTTCAGTGACCTACAAGATAAAGTAAGTGTTAATATTAAAATCCAGGGCATTCAACCAAAAGTGTCAGTTGTGTGACGATATTTTTTTATTTTAAAGCGGAGATGCCGATATTTGGCATGATAAAATTTACTAACTGAGCTTTAAACGCAACGGTATATTCTACAGATGTATGCAGCTTATTGCGAATGCTGACACACGCGTCACGCCCCAAACGAAACGTCCTCAATGACACGTTCGTTCACTGGCACGCGCGCTGCACATTACGTCGACCTAAAGAGCACACGCTAGCAATTAGCGATCCTTTTGCAAATGCTCGACTGTAGAGTTTAGCGCGCAAGCGACGTTTTTTGCCATATCTGAACGTTTTCCATCCATTTCAATAATCCATTTCGATCATCCATTTCAACACACATGCACCAGACTTTGGTATAATCTTAATCTATTACGGCATGCTTCTTATCGAGATACTCTTTACTCTTATCATTTATTTTTCTTTTCAAGATTTAATTGTGCACGCTACAATATGATGCCTTAAATCGTATTACGCCTAGAGGATTTTCAAGTGTAGGGTTGTTACGAGAATTGATGGCGGTCGATGTCAAAAATATGTAAGCATTTGGACCCTATTCCTTTGTAATAAAGTGAAAACTTAAACTTGTCTTTAATCTTGACTGTAAATCTCAATATAGAGGGAGCTCACCTCAGAGTACAGATACCAGGAGGAGTCCAGTGCTGTCGACAACTGTGTCATGATGGTGAGGTTTTGCGCGATGAGGGCCGCATGAGGAATGAAGCACAGTAGCAGCATCTGCGTGACGTATAGTCGGCGACCCCGTCTGCAGAAAAATATCAGTTGTAGTGTATAACGTAGTAGTAACAAATAGTAGATTTAGCATACCTAAATATATATAAATGTAATTAATGCATGAGATCTACTTGGACTCAATTCAATTAAAATGTAAATGAAAATAGAATAAGAGTTTTGTTTGAAAACTTATTATTATCTTTATTTATCTATCTTCTCAGTTTAGGTTTTTTTACAATATGAATATAAAAGTATGAATAAAAAACACTTACAAAACAATAAAAAATACATATAAACACATTACAAAAAAACCTAACCTAGGGTGCCGTCAGCAGAGAGAGGAACCGGCGGACTATCCGCGCCGTGTCCAAGATCACCGCCTTCTGCATCTGACCCATGATCCAACCACCTAGCGAGAGTCTCTGTTATTAATGTGTGCAATAAACAGTTTAAATTCTAATATTTTTTTTTCTATTGTGTGGCGAAGGGAAGAGACAGTAATACCTACAGCTAATGTATGAATGTTACGCCCACGCCGGACAGAGAATGAAGGACTATGGAGCAGGCTATCTGCAACTAAAGGATTTCACAGCACTTCCCTTGTTCTCCATTATCCGTGGAGATGGTCAAAAAAGCTCTTGAGTAGGCAAAAGGTTGATGGGTCGAAGTGTATCTTCAAGGGCCACCGAAGTAATAAGATAAAACACCTATTATTACACATTCCTACTGCCCTGTACTGTACCTATATACTTCAAAGTTGGAAGAGTTCGAAACGCTACGGTATGCAATTAACAGTAACAGCGTATATAGGCAAAAAAGAACGGTCGTGGCAGAAAAAGGAACTCATTCAGGTTTTGCGTACGTACATTATATTTATTTTAATTATATTTAGTATTAATTTTTGGTTTTAATTTAGTTTTATTTAGATAAGTTAGTTTATTTTTTTAATGTACTGTAAATGATCTTTATATTCATTACAATAAAAAGATAGGTACGTCCATTATATTGTACACATCAAAAATAGGTACAATATTTTATCTTCGCTTCTACTCATTTACTTAAGCCGGAAAAGGGGGTCAGGGGGGAATGAGAAAATGAGAAAGAATAATATAATACAAAGTAATACAAGGTTTTATTAACCGAGTTTCACGGTTGACTTAACATTCGTTGCGTGCAGAGCGGGTGGTGGGGGAAGTCGAAACGATCACAGCGCTCGCTACGGCTAAAAATGAAACCAATGATGGGCCCGTAGACCCATGAAAATTCTGTGTAAAAAGGCTTAATATGAATATGACAAAGCATTGAACTCATCAACATCTTCGTAAGCCCAATTTCTTTCCTTTGTTCTTTGTATCCGGTCGGAATATTATTTCGTGGGTGATGGCTCGAAACCCCGTTTCCGTGACAAACAAGTTCCTTTTTAACTGAAACAATGTTAATACATATGCATAATTTCCAATACTACCTTTTCCAGAATATTGTCTAATATATTATATTTATCATGAGATTTCATTGAAATCATTAAGATGTCTAGGTTGCTTTTCGACCAGAGATATGCGGAGGGATGTGTTTTTAAGCACCAATAGAATCACTGGCGGCCTAGCCAAGGTGACAATCGCTTGCGCTTCGCCATCAAATCGCTTTGTGTCTCTCTATCACTCTTCCATATTAGTGTGACAGTGATAGTAGCGTTTCGTTCGCTACGGAACGTTAGCGATTGGCATGTTGTCTACGGGGCCTGGTCGAAACGCAGCCTTACTTACTTACTTCTCGCTTAACTGTTGTAACAGAATATGCCTATAGTTGCATGTGAAACCACTATGTGGCGCTGTTGTCGTTTACGGTCCCAATACTAGTATGTATGGCCGATTGCTACGCGCTCTTCGCGTCTTCTCTCTAAAAAACACTTCACCAAAACTCATCGTCAGTTTTATGTTCTACACTACACGTATGTATTGCCTACATAGGTAGTTGTTTCACATCATTGATGCTAAAGAAACCGAGATAATCGCGAAAAATTGCCCTTGAATAACTTACGACCCAGACACAACAACTTTTATTGTGCCTTATTTCTCAAAAACACGTCATCAAAACTCATCGTCAATTTTATGTTCTAACACATATGTGTTGCGTGTTGCCTACAAAGATGTTTCACATCATTGGGGCTAAAGAAGCCGAGATAATCGCGAAAAATTGCCCTTGAATAACTTACGACACAGACACAACAACTTTTATAGTAGGTACCAAAGACAAAATTAAAGTATTTACGAGTTCTCTCATTCCCCTTATATGACTATATTATTATTACCTAAGGACTCCTTTCCATGTTTTATTTGCACGCGCCTTGTGTCATAATTATGCTGTTTTTGTGCGTTGTACAGACAAGTGTAAAAATATGGGTGCTCACAATCTTACTCAAAAATTATGTCCCATAGCTCTCATTTCGGCGAACTAAGGACTATGGAAGATATTCTTGAGTAAGTTATATTCATGAGACAAGTGTAAAAATATGGGTGCTCACAATCTTACTCAAAAATTATGTCCCATAGCTCTCATTTCGGCGAACTAAAGACTATGGGACATATTCTTGAGTAAGTTATATTCATGAGTAAGTAGTTACGTATGTTGTATTTTACACTTGTGACTGAACCTATAAAATCCTTATCGTAAAAGGGTAAACCAATGAGGTCTTTTTTGCATTTGCTTTACGATCAACCACAACTTTAAGTATTTTATATTTTTTTGTAAATTTTATTAAATCGACGTATATCCACCCAATATAAATCAATGTATCTGTTTGACTCAACACCAACTTTATTTGACGTTCATAAGCGCATTGTAATATGACTTGAATATTAAACTAATAAGGGGTCATCCATTAATTACGTCACACGTTTAGGAGGAGGGAGGGGGTCAAGAAAATGTGACATGTTGTGACATGGGGGAGGGGAGAAGTCACAAACATTGTGATGTCACTTTAACTTCATCAGTAACCGAAAATTAATTTATATTTTTTTATTCGCTGTACAGAATGAGATTTTGGATGTAACTTTCGTTGTGTTATAAAATTACAAATATTTATATACCAAAAATATTTTTTTATTAAAAAAATAATGCCGAGTTGATATTGTCGATTTCGTTGAAAACAAAATTGCCTAAAATGTGACGTCACACCAGGGGGGAGGGGTTTGCAAAATGTGACCAAGTGTGACAAGGAGGGGAGAGGGGTAAAAAAACCTAGAAATTCGTGTGACGTAATTAATGGATGATCCCTAATTATCTTTATCTTGAAAGTGATGCAGGCACTGTTTTGGATGATTTACAACACATCTTCCGACAGCAAAAGTATAGCGGATAATTTTACTAAGATAGCTCCCGGAAACTAAGTCAAAATTATGGAACTACTTGGTGAAAATTAGGTTTACATCCTTGGCTGCATTTTAAAATTTTTTTTTAACCGAAAATCTTTTGAGTTTCCTTCGTTGTAATTACTTCTCTGATTCTATGGTTGGATAAACACCACCATTTATAAGATTTCTTTACAAAATGTTCCGTTCTCATTGTTGAATGTTTTCATTTCAGAAACACTACGACTGTTTGCTTCAGTATTTAGCGACGCAAATTATTTCAGTGCTGAAATAGGAACAGTTTTTTACTGAGTCCACTAAGCGACTATATTAAGACTAATGAGTGTTTGCACTATTTACTAGGTTTCTTAATGTAACTAGGTATGCATTTGTTTTTATTTAAACGAATTTTTTGTTTAAACTATAAATTAATCTAGCGACCCGCCCCGGCTTCGCACGTGTTAACAAATTATACCTACACCTAAACCTTCCTCAAGAATCACTCTATTGATAGGTGAAAACCGCATGACAATCCGTTCAGTAGTTTTGGAGTTTATCGCGAACACACAAAGACACAGGCCTCCAATGCTCATGGCTAGGATCGAACCAGCGTCTTGTGCATACGCGGCAGACGCCATAATAAACACTAGGCCTACAAATTCACGGCGCCCTTTATTTATTTTTTAAATTACGTTAATATCGTTGTTCTTACAGGTACATCTTACGATTAACGTCGTATACATTACTAATATCTGGGAGACCGAGCAAAGCTCCGAAAATATGTAAAAACTCTTAAATGCGCGTTTTCCGAGAGATAACACTTCGCCCCCGAAAACCCCCATATAGCAAGTTTCAACGAAATCGTTAGAGCCGCTCCGAGATCCCCGAAATATATATATAAATAAATATATAAACAAAAATTGCTCGTTCAAAGGTATAAGATAAGATACATTAATAAAATATTTGAATACCTTCCACACCCAACGATTGCAACGTCATTAGCCTGAATCTATATATATAAACGTGAAAGACCTGACTGACTGACTTAAATCAACGCACAGCCCAAACCGCTGGGACTAGAAAGTCCAAATTTGACAAGTAGGTTCCTTATAAGGTCTAGGGGTCCACTAAGAAAGGACTTTTCAAAATTCATCCCCTAAAGGGGTGAAATGGGGGTCCAATTAAAAAAACTCTCCTGCGCGTGCGAAGCCGCGGGCAAAAGCTAGTATACAATATTTACTCATCAGTTAGTGCTCCAAACAACCGCGTTTTGCACGTTACTCTAAAATCCTCGCATTGAAATGAATTGTGAGGTTATGTATTTGAGAGCCTGTTGTATTTCACGCATTCAACCAAATTTATTGAGCACGAAATTTAATTTTCGGATCAATTGAACCGTAATTGACATGACCTCATCTTGACATGGTTAATGGTAACTCGATTTTGGGATGATAAATTGTTTGCCTCAAACCAGGGATGTTACGGAGCTCCGTTTCCGTTAAGTCGGAACTTCCGTTTGGTATTACACATCCGTTTCTGTTCCGGTTCCGTTACTTTTGAAACGGAAGTATATCGGATGAGCAGCGTTCATCAAAAACAAATGCACCTTGTTGCACCCCCCCCTTAGTCAATTTTGCATCAGAAATTCGGTTGGCTCCCCTTCCTAAATTAATCTGTGGGTCAAAAGGAAATTCCATCATCATCATTTCCCGTAAATCGCACTTTTTGGTCGTTAACACCACGGACTATAACGTCTCGTTCACCTACTTATCTATCACTCAGGTTCGATTCTGGTTCCGGTTCCGTTTTCGGATCCGTTTCTGGTTCCGCTTCCGTTTCCGATTCCTATAAACTAAACTGAAAACATCTGTTTCCGTTTTCGGTTCCGATAAAACCACATCCGTTACATCCCTGCCTCAAACATGCAATGAAATATTGTCGTTATATCTATATCCTATAACCAATGATATATCTCTATTTTGGAAAAGTAATTGAGGGTAGGAGATATTTTTAGCGCGTCGGTTCATACGCACAGTGTACGATTATATCGTTTTCCAAAAATATTATAGTTTTAAGCTATTTTGTATTAAATTTCATAGCACAATACGTGTATTAGGTATCATCCAGCATATATCTACCTATCCATCCCGCTGCGAGGCAATAGGGCTTCCCTTTAAACCATGACATGAATATGGATAGGCAAAACCACTAGCCCTTGAGAATTGATATCCCAATACATCATTGATATAACTCTCCGCACACGTATGCACAAGACATAATATACAGTAGAGTAGAACCTCGATAGCATAAATCTATAGGAAAAACGCCAAAAAGTTCGTGTTAACAACTAACGTGTCAGTCTTATTGTTTTCTTTGAGTTACGAAGGTATGTTAAGGGGCCACAGATTACTAGTTCGCCGGACGATATCAGCCTGTTAGTTGTTCGGAACTGTCACCTTTTACGTTTAACTGACAAGCTGATATCGTCCAGCGAACTGGTTATCTGTGGGCCCCTTTACAAGATAACTTCGACATACTCGTATAGATGTGATAAAACAACATGTTAATTTTTAGGCCGCGTCCTAAGTGAGCGATCTAGTCGTGGACGTGAAGCGGTGCGATACGGCGAACTCTCGAACCTACTCACAAAATTTTACTAGTTTCGGGCGAGAAATCCGACTTGCAGAGGGGGAACAGTCGAATCGCAGATCTTTTCTTTCGGCGGGACTAGGGTTTGCACGACGGATCCGAAATGTATGGGAATATCCGCGGATCAGGATAATTTCATTCATTTCGGATCCGGATTGCAAGCCCTAGGCGGGACAATACACAACATATGACAGAAAAACCGATTAAGAAATTACATGTGGTAACTCTACATGAGCTACCCATTCGCGTCTAAAAATCAAACCATTTCATCGCCCTCGCTTCGCACCGCGCCGCTTCGCCTTCGCATCGCTTCGCACCCTGGACACTTCAACAGTACCATGTTGTACCTATACCATAAGTCACTCACAGTGTCAAAAATGACATTATACGCTCACGTATACGTAATTTACTTTCTATATATCTCGCTCGCACTAATATGCGAGTACGAGAGAGATGCTTAGAAAGTAAGTTACGTTCTCGATAGCGTTTATGTCAGTGCCAAAGTGGTGGTAGCCACACAGGTATCAATGGTTTGATTATTCCGCACCGCGCCTTGCCGCTCGACGTTCGCGTCGAAATCCCGCCGCTTCGAGTTCGCGATAAGATCGCTCACGTAGGGATACTTCTATATTTATCAAAGGACTCTTCCGCGCCGCACCGCTCTGCTCCGCCTTCGTGTCTCATTCGCCTACACAGAGCCCGTACCATGAGTCATTGACAGTGTCAAAACTGACATATACGCTATCGAGAACGTGATTTGCTTTCTATACATCTCGTTCGCACTAATATGCGAGTAGGAGCGAGATGTATAGAAAGTAAAATACGTTCTCGATGACGTTTATGTCAGTGCCAAACTGATGGTAGACAGGACGCGGCGTTAGAGATATAAAGGTTAAATTTAATCTTACTAGTTACGGAAGTAAAAATTGTACTAGATAACCAAGAAAACAAATCGTTGATACTTTGTCTTAACGAGGTTAAATATTTCGTGTTATGGAGGTTTAATTTAAGCTTTGGGAGTAGCAGTTAATTTCGCGTTAACGAGGATTTCGTCTTCTCGAAGTTCGAAATATCACGGACCTACTGTAATTATCTGTCTTCACTGCAATATATTCATATCCATATTCCTTTATTCATAAAATTACGTCAAAAGGGTAATTAATATTCATTCTGTAATTAGGTCGACACGTGTCACTACGGCATATGATTCGTAATCACTTTAGATGAGAGATAGTGCGACTCATATATTCAAGCCTGATGAGCTCTAGTAGTAGTAGTAGTAGTACGAGTTCCGATTACAAAATTCGCAACTTGATTTTGTCTTGAAATTATACGAACTTGACAAGTCTCTCAGTGCATCCCTCGTGTCTTGTCAAGATCGTATCGTATCACAAATCAAGTAAGGATTTATTCTTCTTCTTATGATGCCGTATCCTGTCGGAGGTGACTATCATTAGGCCTATTTTTACTTTTAGCGCTGCAGCTCGAAACAGCGATCTTGGACCAGCACCTGAGGTTATAGAGTCAGGTACGTCTTCTTCCAGGTTTTTCAGTTGCCTTGGATTTTCCCCTGTACGTTCAGCTGGAGGAGGTGGTATTTCTCGTTTCACAATACATGACCAAAGTACGGCAGACTCCGGGTTTTTATAGTGTTTAAAATGTATCTTCTCCTTTGCATTCTCTGCAGCACGCAGAGATTCAAACACTGCAAGTTAGCATTTACTTAATTATAGTTCCAATAGGCCTCCAGTAAACGTGCTTGGCTTTACTCAGGTTTGAAATAGGTCTTGGGCAAGAGGCGACTTAACGATATAATTAACGGGTCTTTTATTCCTTAACGATCTTTATCTCGAGCTTATTACGGTACACGAGTTTACGGTCCCGTGGGAACTTTCGGGCATGCGCGAATTGCGTGGCGTGGAAGCAAAAAGAGATACTTAATCGTATTGTCTGCGTGTCTTGTACAAAAGAATTGTAGAAAAGGCAAGGTTATTGGATTTCCTTTTTGTGACAAAGACATATAATATGAAGTATAGTAATCATCGCTTTTATTTGTATATGTATAGTTTTTTTCTGATTTGTTTCGATTACTAAGATTCCTGTCAAGATCTAATATAATTAATGAATCTTGATTATTAATTATGCTGGAAGTGCTGGACCAGGTGGCCTAGCGGTAAGAGCGTGCGACTTGCAATCCGGAGGTCGCGGGTTCGAACCCGGCTCGTACCAATGAGTTTCTCGGGACTTATGTTCGAAATATCATTTGATATTTACCAGTCGCTTTTGACGACGCTTGACGCTTTTTGGTGACGGAAAACATCGTGAGGAAACCGGACTAATCCCAATACGGGCCTAGGTTACCCTCTGGGTTGGAAGGTCAGATGGCAGTCACTTTCGTAAAAACTAGTGCTCACGCCAATTACTGGGATTAGTTGCAAACGGCCCCAGGCTCCCATGAGCCGTGGTAAAATGCCGGGACAACGCGAGGAAGATGATG